>NC_139731.1:2899200-3499200 GCF_964211835.1 Anser anser
TGTGTTAATCAAGCTCTTTTATGTTAATAAAGAAGGGGGAGATGTGGGAGCATGGCCATGGGGGTCGACAACTCCCATGGTTGGTGATAACATCCGACTCTTAAAGATGAGGCCATCAGGAAAGTAAAGAGTTGAGAGGGAACAAAGAAGGGTGATTCAGGAGACACCTTAAACAGGGACATGAAGAACAGGAACAGGGATAGTCTAACAGAACAGCGACGAAAACAAAAAAAGGAATGAATAGGGACAGGCTATCAGAACAGGGACAAACAAAAAACAGCATATGGGAGGGTCTCGCTGGCATTGGCAGGACCCCCAAACAAGGACTCCAGGAGTTGGAGGGGCAGCCAGATCCCCCCGGCTGGGCAGCACTCAGTGCCTGCCTCTCCCACGGCTGGTTTTACAAAGATTGTTAAAGATAGACTTAGTATGCCTGGCAGTTTTTCTCTGTGTTTTAGTTTGTGTTGATCCTGCCTTCTTAATTTGTGTTAATCGCGCTTTCTTATGTTAATAAAGAAGGGGAAGATGTGGGAGTGTGGCAATGGGGGTCGACAGGCCCCATGGTTGGTGATAACATCGGACTCTTAAGGATGAGACCATCAGGAATTTAAAGAGTTGAGAGGGAACAAAGAAGGGTGATTCAGGTGACACCTTCTTGTCTGGGGTGGCTAGTTCTCCAGCCATTAATGCATGGAAGTGGCTGGGTGTTTGCTGTTGCCGGGCAAAGTTGTTGACCAATGACTAGTTAGTGGAAAGTTACTGCTGTGAGGCGGAAGTTACAGGAAGGGAGCCTTTCCTGAATCAGGGATAGAATGAAGTTGTGCCCTCACTCTGAGAGATGAAGTTATGCCCTCAGTAAGAGAGAGTTCAAGTTATGTCATCAATAAAGAGGTAGCAGTTACAGATCCTGAAAGAACCCCGTTGTCCGTGCGGTCTTTACTCCACAAATCGCCCCCCAACAGGGAAATGAAAACGAACAGGGACAAGAAGAAAACAAACAGGGACATGAAGAACAGGAACAGGGACAGGCTAACAGCACAGGGACAAAAACAAAAAAGGAATGAATAGGGACAGGCAAAGGGAACAGGGAAAAAAAAAAAAAGGAATGAATAGGTACAGGCTAACAGAACAGGGACAAACAAAAAGAGCTTATGGGAGGGTCACGCTGGCTTACGCAGGACCCCCAAACAAGGACTCCAGGAGTTGGAGGGGCAGCCAGAGCCCCCCGGCTGGGCAGCACTCAGTGCCTGCCTCTCCCAGGGATGGGGTTGCAAAGTTTGTTAAAGATAGTCTTAGTATGCCTGGCAGTTTTTCTCTGTGTTTTAGTTTGTGTTGATCCTGCCTTCTTAATTTGTGTTAATTGCGCTTTCTTATGTTAATAAAGAAGGAGGAGATGTGGGAGTGTGGCCATGGGGGTCGACAAGCCCCATGGTTGGTGATCACATCCGACTCTTAAAGATGAGACCATCAGGAAAGTAAAGCCTTGAGAGGGAACAAAGAAGGGTGATTCAGGAGACACCTTAAACAGGGACATGAAGAACAGGAACAGGCATAGTCTAACAGAACAGGGACAAAACCAAAAAAGGAATGAATAGGGACAGGCTATCAGAACAGGGACATACAAAAAACAGCATATGGGAGGGTCTCGCTGGCATAGGCAGGACCCACAAACAAGGACTCCAGGAGTTGGAGAGGCAGCTAGAGCCCCCCGGCTGGGCAGCACTCAGTGCCTGCCACTCCCAGGGATGGGGTTACAAAGTTTGTTAAAGATAGTCTTAGTATGCCTGGCAGTTTTTCTCTGTGTTTTAGTCTGTGTTGATCCTGCCTTCTTAATTTGTGTTAATTGTGCTTTCTTATGTTAATAAAGAAGGAGGAGATGTGGGAGTGTGGCCATGGGGGTCGACAAGCCCCATGGTTGGTGATCACATCCGACTCTTAAAGATGAGACCATCAGGAAAGTAAAGCCTTGAGAGGGAACAAAGAAGGGTGATTCAGGAGACACCTTAAGCAGGGACATGAAGAACAGGAACAGGGACAGGCTAACAGAACAGGGACAAAACAAAAAAGGAATGAATAGGGACATGCTATCAGAACAGGGACAAACAAAAAACAGTTTATGGGAGGGTCTCGCTGGCATAGGCCGGACCCCCAAACAAGGACTCCAGGAGTTGGAGGGGCAGCCAGAGCCCCCCAGCTGGGCAGCACTCAGTGCCTGCCTCTCCCAGGGATGGGGTTACAAAGTTTGTTAAAGATGGAATTAGTATGCCTGGCAGTTTTTCTCTGTATTTTAGTTTGTGTTAATAGTTCTTTCTTAATTTGTGTTACTCTTGCTTTCTTAATTTCTGTTAATCACGCCTTCATAATTTGTGTTAAACATGCTTTCTTAATTTGTGTTAATCGAGCTCTTTTATGTTAATAAAGAAGGGGGAGTTGTGGGAGCATGGCCATGGGGGTCGACAAGTCCCATGGTTGGTGATAACATCCGACTCTTAAAGATGAGGCCATCAGGAAAGGAAAGAGTTGAGAGGGAACAAAGAAGGGTGATTCAGGAGACACCTTAACGAGGGACATGAAGAACAGGAACAGGGACAGGATAACAGAGCAGGGAGAAACAAAAAACAGCATATGGGAGGGTCCCACTGGCATATGCTTGACCCACAAACAAGGACTCCAGTAGTCGGAGGGGCAGCCAGAGCCCCCCAGCTGGGCAGTACTCAGTGCCTGCCTCTCCCAGGGATGGTTTTACAAAGGTTGTTAAAGATAGACTTACTATGCCTGGCAGTTTTCCTCTGTGTTTTAGTTTGTGTTGATCCTGCCTTCTTAATTTGTGTTAATTGCGCTTTCTTATGTTAATAATGAAGGGGAAGATGTGGGAGTGTGGCAATGGGGGTCGACAAGCCCCATGGTTGGTGATAACATCCGACTCTTAAGGATGAGACCATCAGGAAAGGAAAGCCTTGAGAGGGAACAAAGAAGGGTGATTCAGGAGACACCTTAAGCAGGGACATGAAGAACAGGAACAGGGATAGTCTAACAGAACAGGGACAAAAACAAAAAAGGAATGAATAGGGACAGGCTATCAGAACAGCGACAAACAAAAAACAGCGTATGGGAGGGTCTCGCTGGCATAGGCAGGACCCACAAACAAGGACTCCAGGAGTTGGAGGGGCAGCCAGAGCCCCCCGGCTGGGCAGCACTCAGTGCCTGCCTCTCCCAGGGATGGGGTTACAAAGTTTGTTAAAGATGGAATTAGTATGCCTGGCAGTTTTTCTCTGTATTTTAGTTTGTGTTAATAGTGCTTTCGTAATTTGTGTTACTCTTGCTTTCTTAATTTCTGTTAATCGAGCCTTCTTAATTTGTGTTAAACCTGCTTTCTTAATTTGTGTTAATCGAGCTCTTTTATGTTAATAAAGAAGGAGGAGATGTGGGAGTGTGGCCATGGGGGTCGACAAGCCCCATGGTTGGTGATCACATCCGACTCTTAAAGATGAGACCATCAGGAAAGGAAAGCCTTGAGAGGGAACAAAGAAGGGTGATTCAGGAGACACCTTAAACAGGGACATGAAGAACAGGAACAGGGACAGGCTAACGGAGCAGGGAGAAACAAAAAACAGCATATGGGAGGGTCCCACTAGCATATGCTGGACCCACAAACAAGGACTCCAGGAATTGGAGGGGCAGCCAGAGCCCCCCGGCTGGGCAGCACTCAGTGCCTGCCTCTCCCAGGGATGGTTTTACAAAGTTTGTTAAAGATGGAATTAGTATGCCTGGCAGTTTTTCTCTGTGTTTTAGTTTGTGCTGATCCTGCCTTCTTAATTTGTGTTAATCGCGCTTTCTTAAGTTAATAAAGAAGGGGAAGATGTGGGAGTGTTGCCATGGGGGTCGACAAGCCCCATGGTTGGTGATCACATCCGACTCTTAAGGATGAGACCATCAGGAAAGTAAAGCCCTGAGAGGGAACAAAGGGTGATTCAGGAGACACCTTAAGCAGGGACATGAAGAACAGGAACAGGGACAGGCTAACAGAACAGGGACAAACAAAAAAAAATTGTATGGGATGGTCCCGCTAGCATATGCAGGACCCACAGACAAGGACTCCAGGAGTTGGAGGGGCAGCCAGAGCCCCCCGGCTGGGCAGCACTCAGTGCCTGCCTCTCCCAGGGATGGGGTTACAAAGTTTGTTAAAGATGGAATTAGTATGCCTGGCAGTTTTTCTCTGTATTTTAATTTGTGTTAATAGTGCTTTCTTAATTTGTGTTTCTCTTGCTTTCTTAATTTCTGTTAATCGCGCCTTCTTAATTTGTGTTAAACCTGCTTTCTTAATTTGTGTTAATCGAGCTCTTTTATGTTAATAAAGAAGGGGGAGATGTGGGAGCGTGGCCATGGGGGTCGACAAGTCCCATGGTTGGTGATCACATCCGACTATTAAAGTATAGACCATCAGGAAAGTAAAGCCTTGAGAGGGAACAAAGAAGGGTGATTCAGGAGACACCTTAAACAGGGACATGAAGAACAGGAACAGGGACAGGCTAACAGAACAGGGACAAAAACAAAAAAGGAATGAATAGGGACATGCTATCAGAACAGGGACAAACAAAAAACAGCGTATGGGAGGGTCTCGCTGGCATAGGCCGGACCCCCAAACAAGGACTCCAGGAGTTGGAGGGGCAGCCAGAGCCCCCCGGCTGGGCAGCACTCAGTGCCTGCCTCTCCCAGGGATGGGGTTACAAAGTTTGTTAAAGACGGAATTAGTATGCCTGGCAGTTTTTCTCTGTGTTTTATTTTGTGTTAATAGTGCTTTCTTAATTTGTGTTACTCTTGCTTTCTTAATTTCTGTTAATCGCGCCTTCTTAATTTGTGTTAAACCTGCTTTCTTAATTTGTGTTAATCGAGCTCTTTTATGTTAATAAAGAAGGGGGAGATGTGGGAGTGTGGCCATGGGGGTCGACAAGTCCCATGGTTGGTGATAACATGCGACTCTTAAAGATGAGGCCATCAGGAAAGTAAAGAGTTGAGAGGGAACAAAGAAGGGTGATTCAGGAGACACCTTAAACAGGGACATGAAGAACAGGAACAGGGATAGTCTAACAGAACAGGGACGAAAACAAAAAAGGAATGAATAGGGACAGGAAAACGGAACAGGGACAAACAAAAAACAGCATATGGGAGGGTCTCGCTGGCATAGGCAGGACCCACAAACAAGGACTCCAGGAGTTGGAGGGTCAGCCAGAGCCCCCCGGCTGGGCAGCACTCAGTGCCTGCCTCTCCCAGGGATGGTTTTACAAAGATTGTTAAAGATAGACTTAGTATGCCTGGCAGTTTTTATCTGTGTTTTAGTTTGTGCTGATCCTGCCTTCTTAATTTGTGTTAATCGCGCTTTCTTAAGTTAATAAAGAAGGGGAAGATGTGGGAGTGTGGCCTTGGGATCGACAAGTCCCATGGTATGTGATAACATCCAAATCTTAAAGATGAGGCCATCAGGAAAGTAAAGAGTTGAGAGGGAACAAAGAAGGGTGATTCAGGAGACACCTTAAACAGGGACATGAAGAACAGGAACAGGGACAGGCTAACAGAACAGGGACAAAAACAAAAAAAGGAATGAATAGGGACAGGCTATCAGAACAGGGACAAATAAAAACAGCATATGGGAGGGTCTCGCTGGCATGGGCAGGACCCAGAAACAAGGACTCCAGGAGTTGGAGGGGCAGCCAGAGCCCCCCGGCTGGGCAGCACTCGGTGCCTGCCTCTCCCAGGGTTGGTTTTACAAAGGTTGTTAAAGATAGACTTAGTATGCCTGGCAGTTTTTCTCTGTGTTTTAGTTTGTGTTGATCCTGCCTTCTTAATTTGTGTTAATCGCGCTTTCTTATGTTAATAAAGAAGGGGAAGATGTGGGAGTGTGGCCATGGGGGTCGACAAGCCCCATGGTTGGTAATAACATCCGACTCTTAAGGATGAGACCATCAGGAATTTAAAGAGTTGAGAGGGAACAAAGAAGGGTGATTCAGGTGACACCTTAAACAGGGACATGAAGAACAGGAACAGGGGCAGGCTAACAGAGCAGGAGGAAACAATAAACAGCATATGGGAGGGTCCCACTGGCATATGCTGGACCCACAAACAAGGACTCCAGGAGTTGGAGGGGCAGCCAGAGCCCCCCGGCTGGGCAGCACTCCGTGCCTGCCTCTCCCAGGGATGGGGTTACAAAGTTTGTTAAAGATGGAATTAGTATGCCTGGCAGTTTTTCTCTGTAATTTAGTTTGTGTTAATAGTGCTTTCTTAATTTGTGTTACTCTTGCTTTCTTAATTTCTGTTAATCGCGCCTTCTTAATTTGTGTTAAACCTGCTTTCTTAATTTCTGTTAATCGAGCTCTTTTATGTTAATAAAGAAGGGGGAGATGTGGGAGCATGGCCATGGGGGTCCACAAGTCCCATGGTTGGTGATAACATCCGACTGTTAAAGTAGAGACCATCAGGAAAGTAAAGAGTTGAGAGGGAACAAAGAAGGGTGATTCAGGAGACAAAAGTGCCTGGCTCTCCCAGGGATGGTTTTACAAAGGTTGTTAAAGATAGACTTAGTATGCCTGGCAGTTTTTCTCTGTGTTTTAGTTTGTGTTGATCCTGCCTTCTTAATTTGTGATAATCGCGCTTTCTTAAGTTAATAAAGAAGGGGGAGATGTGGGAGTGTGGCCATGGGGGTCGACAGGCCCCATGGTTGGTAATAACATCCAACTCTTAAGGATGAGACCATCAGGAATTTAAAGAGTTGAGAGGGAACAAAGAAGGGTGATTCAGGTGACACCTTGTTGTCTGGGGTGGCTTGTTCTCCAGCCATTAAAGCATCGAAGTTGCTGGGTGTTTGGTGTTGCCGGGCAAAGTTGTTGACCAATGACTAGTTAGTGGAAAGGTACTGCTGTGAGGCGGAAGTTATAGGAAGGGAGCCTTTCCTGAATAAGGGATAGAATGAAGTTGTGCCCTCACTCTGAGAGATGAAGTTATGCCTTCAGTAAGAGAGTTCAAGATATGTCATCAATAAAGAGGTAGCAGTTACAGATCCTGAAAGAACCCCGTTGTCCGTGCGGTCTTTACGCCACAAATCGCCCCCCAACAGGGACATGAAAACGAACAGGGACGAGAAGAAAACAAACAGGGGAATGAAGAACAGGAACAGGGACAGGCTAACAGCACAGGGACAAAAACAAAAAAGGAATGAATAGGGACAGGCAAACGGAACAGGGACAAAAACAGAAAAGGAATGAATAGGTACAGGCTAACAGAACAGGGACGAACAAAAAGAGGGTATGGGAGGGTCACGCTGGCTTACACAGGACCCCCAAACAAGGACTCCAGGAGTTGGAGGGGCAGCCAGAGCCCCCCGGCTGGGCAGCACTCAGTGCCTGCCACTCCCAGGGATGGGGTTGCAAAGTTTGTTAAAGATAGTCTTAGTATGCCTGGCAGCTTTTCTCTGTGTTTTAGTTTGTGTTGATCCTGCCTTCTTAATTTGTGTTAATTGCGCTTTCTTATGTTAATAAAGAAGGAGGAGATGTGGGAGTGTGGCCATGGGGGTCGACAAGCCCCATGGTTGGTGATCACATCCGACTCTTAAGAATGAGACCATCAGGAAAGTAAAGCCCTGAGAGGGAACAAAGAAGGGTGATTCAGGAGACACCTTAAACAGGGACATGAAGAACAGGAACAGGGATAGTCTAACAGAACAGGGACAAAAACAAAAAAGGAATGAATAGGGACAGGCTATCAGAACAGGGACAAACAAAAAACAGCATACGGGAGGGTCTCGCTGGCATACGCAGGACCCTCAAACAAGGACTCCAGGAGTTGGAGGGGCAGCCAGAGCCCCCCGGCTGGGCAGCACTCAGTGCCTGCCTCTCCCAGGGATGGGGTTACAAAGTTTGTTAAAGACGGAATTAGTATGCATGGCAGTTTTTCTCTGTATTTTAATTTGTGTTAATAGTGCTTTCTTAATTTGTGTTACTCTTGCTTTCTTAATTTCTGTTAATCGCGCCTTCTTAATTTGTGTTAAACCTGCTTTCTTAATTTGTGTTAATCGAGCTCTTTTATGTTAATAAAGAAGGGGGAGATGTGGGAGCGTGGCCATGGGGGTCGAGAAGCCCCATGGTTGGTGATAACATCCGACTATTAAAGATGAGGCCATCAGGAAAGTAAAGAGTTGAGAGGGAACAAAGAAGGGTGATTCAGGAGACACCTTAAACAGGGACATGAAGAACAGGAACAGGGATAGTCTAACAGAACAGGGACGAAAACAAAAAAGGAATGAATAGGGACAGGAAAACGGAACAGGGACAAACAAAAAACAGCATATGGGAGGGTCTCGCTGGCATAGGCAGGACCCACAAACAAGGACTCCAGGAGTTGGAGGGTCAGCCAGAGCCCCCCGGCTGGGCAGCACTCAGTGCCTGCCTCTCCCAGGGATGGTTTTACAAAGATTGTTAAAGATAGACTTAGTATGCCTGGCAGTTTTTATCTGTGTTTTAGTTTGTGCTGATCCTGCCTTCTTAATTTGTGTTAATCGCGCTTTCTTAAGTTAATAAAGAAGGGGAAGATGTGGGAGTGTGGCCATGGGGGTCGACAAGTCCCATGGTATGTGATAACATCCAAATCTTAAAGATGAGGCCATCAGGAAAGTAAAGAGTTGAGAGGGAACAAAGAAAGGTGATTCAGGAGACACCTTAAACAGGGACATGAAGAACAGGAACAGGGACAGGCTATCAGAGCAGGGAGAAACAAAAAGCAGCATATGCTAGGGTCCCACTGGCATATGCTGGACCCACAAACAAGGACTCCAGGAGTTGGAGGCGCAGCCAGAGCCCCCTGGCTGGGCAGTACTCAGTGCCTGCCTCTCCCAGGGATGGTTTTACAAAGGTTGTTAAAGATAGTCTTAGTATGCCTGGCAGCTTTTCTCTGTGTTTTAGTTTGTGTTGATCCTGCCTTAAAAATTTGTGTTAATCGCGCTTTCTTATGTTAATAAAGAAGGGGGAGATGTGGGAGTGTGGCCATGGGGGTCGACAGGCCCCATGGTTGGTAATAACATCCAACTCTTAAGGATGAGACCATCAGGAATTTAAAGAGTTGAGAGGGAACAAAGATGGGTGATTCAGGTGACACCTTGTTGTCTGGGGTGGCTTGTTCTACAGCCATTAAAGCATGGAAGTTGCTGGGTGTTTGCTGTTGCCGGGCAAAGTTGTTGACCAATGACTGGTTAGTGGAAAGGTACTGCTGTGAGGCGGAAATTATAGGAAGGGAGCCTTTCCTGAATCAGGGATAGAATGAAGTTGTGCCCTCACTCTGAGAGATGAAGTTATGCCCTCAGTAAGAGAGAGTTCAAGTTATGTCATCAATAAAGATGTAGCAGTTACAGATCCTGAAAGAACCCCGTTGTCCATGCGGTCTTTACGCCACAAATCGCCCCCCAACAGGGACATGAAAACGAACAGGGACAAGAAGAAAACAAACAGGGACATGAAGAACAGGAACAGGGGCAGGCTAACAGCACAGGGACAAAAACAAAAAAGGAATGAATAGGGACAGGCAAACCGAACAGGGACAAAAACAGAAAAGGAATGAATAGGTACAGGCTAACAGAACAGGGACGAACAAAAAGAGGGAATGGGAGGGTCACGCTGGCTTACGCAGGACCCCAAACAAGGACTCCAGGAGTTGGAGGGGCAGCCAGAGCCCCCCGGCTGGGCAGCACTCAGTGCCTGCCTCTCCTAGGGATGGGGTTACAAAGTTTGTTAAAGATGGAATTAGTATGCCTGGCAGTTTTTCTCTGTATTTTAATTTGTGTTAATAGTGCTTTCTTAATTTGTGTTACTCTTGCTTTCTTAATTTCTGTTAATCGCGCCTTCTTAAATTGTGTTAAACCTGCTTTCTTAATTTGTGTTAATCGAGCTCTTTTATGTTAATAAAGAAGGAGGAGATGTGGGAGCGTGACCATGGGGGTCGACAAGCCCCATGGTTGGTGATCACATCCGACTCTTAAAGACGAGACCATGAGGAAAGTAAAGCCTTGAGAGGGAACAAAGAAGGGTGATTCAGGAGACACCTTAAGCAGGGACATGAAGAGCAGGAACAGGGATAGTCTAACAGAACAGGGACAAAAACAAAAAAGGAATGAATAGGGACAGGAAAACGAAACAGGGACAAAAAGAGAAAAGGAATGATCAGGTACAGGCTAACAGAACAGGGATGACCAAAAAGAGCATATGGGAGGGTCACGATGGTTTACGCAGGACCCACAAACAAGGACTCCAGGAGGTTGAGGGGTAGCCAGAGCCCCCCTGCTGGGCAGCACTCAGTGCCTGCCACTCCCAGGGATGGGGTTGCAAAGTTTGTTGAAGATAGACTTAGTATGCCTGGCAGTTTTTCTCTGTGTTTTAGTTTGTGCTGATCCTGCCTTCTTAATTTGTGTTAATCGCGCTTTCTTAAGTTAATAAAGAAGGGGAAGATGTGGGAGTGTGGCCATGGGGGTCGACAAGCCCCATGGTTGGTGATCACATCCGACTCTTACAGATGAGTCCATCAGGAAAGTAAAGCCTTGAGAGGGAACAAAGAAGGGTGATTCAGGAGACACCTTAACCAGGGACATGAAGAACAGGAACAGGGATAGTCTAACAGAACAGGGACAAAAACAAAAAAGGAATGAATAGGGACAGGCTATCAGAACAGGGACAAACAAAAAACAGCGTATGGGAGGGTCTCGCTGGCATAGGCAGGACCCACAATCAAGGACTCCAGGAGTTGGAGGGGCAGCCAGAGCCCCCCAGCTGGGCAGCACTCAGTGCCTGCCTCTCCCAGGGTTGTGGTTACAAAGTTTGTTAAAGATGGAATTAGTATGCCTGGCAGTTTTTCTCTGTATTTTAATTTGTGTTAATAGTGGTTTCTTAATTTGTGTTTCTCTAGCTTTCTTAATTTCTGTTAAAGATAGACTTATTAATTTGTGTTAAACCTGCCTTCTTAATTTGTGTTAATCGCGCTTTCTTAAGTTTATGAAGAAGGGGAAGATGTGGGAGTGTGGCCATGGGGGTCGACAAGCCCCATGGTTGGTGATAACATCGGACTCTTAAAGTAGAGACCATCAGGAAACTAAAGAGTTGAGAGGGAACAAAGAAGGGTGATTCAGGAGACACGTTAAACAGGGACATGAAGAACAGGAACAGGACAGGCTAACAGAGCAGGGAGAAACAAAAAACAGCATATGGGAGGGTCCCACTGGCGTATGCTGGACCCACAAACAAGGACTCCAGGAGTTGGAGGGGCAGCCAGAGCCCCCCGGCTGGGCAGCACTCAGTTCCTGCCTCTCCCAGGGGCGGTTTTACAAAGATTGTTAAAGATAGACTTAGTATGCCTGGCAGTTTTTCTCTGTGTTTTAGTTTGTGTTGATCCTGCCTTCTTAATTTGTGTTAATCGCGCTTTCTTATGTTAATAAAGAAGGGGGAGATGTGGGAGTGTGGCCATGGGGGTCGACAAGTCCCATGGTTGGTGATAACATCGGACTCTTAAAGATGAGGCCATCAGGAAAGTAAAGAGTTGAGAGGGAACAAAGAAGGGTGATTCAGGAGACACCTTAACCAGGGACATGAAGAACAGGAACAGGGATAGTCTAACAGAACAGGGACGAAAACAAAAAAAGGAATGAATAGGGACAGGCTATCAGAACAGGGACAAACAAAAAACAGCGTATGGGAGGGTCTCGCTGGCATAGGCAGGACCCACAAACAAGGACTCCAGGAGTTGGAGGGGCAGCCAGAGCCCCCCGGCTGGGCAGCACTCAGTGCCTGCCTCTCCCACGGCTGGTTTTACAAAGGTTGTTAAACATAGACTTAGTATGCCTGGCAGTTTTTCTCTGTGTTTTAGTTTGTGTTGGTCCTGCCTTCTTAATTTGTGTTAATCGCGCTTTCTTAAGTTAATAAAGAAGGGGAAGATGTGGGAGTGTGGCCATGGGGGTCGACAAGCCCCATGGTTGGTAATAATATCCGACTCTTAAGGATGAGACCATCAGGAAAGTAAAGCCCTGAGAGGGAACAAAGGGTGATTCAGGAGACACCTTAAGCAGGGACATGAAGAACAGGAACAGGGACAGGCTAACAGAACAGGGACAAACAAAAAAAAATTGTATGGGATGGTCCCGCTGGCATATGCAGGACCCACAAACAAGGACTCCAGGAGTTGGAGGGGCAGCCAGAGCCCCCCGGCTGGGCAGCACTCAGTGCCTGCCTCTCCCAGGGATGGGGTTACAAAGTTTGTTAAAGACGGAATTAGTATGCATGGCAGTTTTTCTCTGTATTTTAATTTGTGTTAATAGTGCTTTCTTAATTTGTGTTTCTCTTGCTTTCTTAATTTCTGTTAATCGCGCCTTCTTAATTTGTGTTAAACCTGCTTTCTTAATTTGTGTTAATCGAGCTCTTTTATGTTAATAAAGAAGGGGGAGATGTGGGAGCGTGGCCATGGGGGTCGAGAAGCCCCATGGTTGGTGATAACATCCGACTATTAAAGATGAGGCCATCAGGAAAGTAAAGAGTTGAGAGGGAACAAAGAAGGGTGATTCAGGAGACACCTTAAACAGGGACATGAAGAACAGGAACAGGGATAGTCTAACAGAACAGGGACGAAAACAAAAAAGGAATGAATAGGGACAGGAAAACGGAACAGGGACAAACAAAAAACAGCATATGGGAGGGTCTCGCTGGCATAGGCAGGACCCACAAACAAGGACTCCAGGAGTTGGAGGGTCAGCCAGAGCCCCCCGGCTGGGCAGCACTCAGTGCCTGCCTCTCCCAGGGATGGTTTTACAAAGATTGTTAAAGATAGACTTAGTATGCCTGGCAGTTTTTCTCTGTGTTTTAGTTTGTGCTGATCCTGCCTTCTTAATTTGTGTTAATCGCGCTTTCTTATGTTAATAAAGAAGGGGGAGATGTGGGAGTGTGGCCATGGGGGTCGACAAGTCCCATGGTATGTGATAACATCCAAATCTTAAAGATGAGGCCATCAGGAAAGTAAAGAGTTGAGAGGGAACAAAGAAAGGTGATTCAGGAGACACCTTAAACAGGGACATGAAGAACAGGAACAGGGACAGGCTAACAGAGCAGGGAGAAACAAAAAGCAGCATATGCTAGGGTCCCACTGGCATATGCTGGACCCACAAACAAGGACTCCAGGAGTTGGAGGCGCAGCCAGAGCCCCCTGGCTGGGCAGTACTCAGTGCCTGCCTCTCCCAGGGATGGTTTTACAAAGGTTGTTAAAGATAGTCTTAGTATGCCTGGCAGCTTTTCTCTGTGTTTTAGTTTGTGTTGATCCTGCCTTCTTAATTTGTGTTAATCGCGCTTTCTTAAGTTAATAAAGAAGGGGGAGATGTGGGAGTGTGGCCATGGGGGTCGACAGGCCCCATGGTTGGTAATAACATCCAACTCTTAAGGATGAGACCATCAGGAATTTAAAGAGTTGAGAGGGAACAAAGAAGGGTGATTCAGGTGACACCTTGTTGTCTGGGGTGGCTTGTTCTACAGCCATTAAAGCATGGAAGTTGCTGGGTGTTTGCTCTTGCCGGGCAAAGTTGTTGACCAATGACTAGTTAGTGGAAAGGTACTGCTGTGAGGCGGAAATTATAGGAAGGGAGCCTTTCCTGAATCAGGGATAGAATGAAGTTGTGCCCTCACTCTGAGAGATGAAGTTATGCCCTCAGTAAGAGAGAGTTCAAGTTATGTCATCAATAAAGATGTAGCAGTTACAGATCCTGAAAGAACCCCGTTGTCCATGCGGTCTTTACGCCACAAATCGCCCCCCAACAGGGACATGAAAACGAACAGGGACAAGAAGAAAACAAACAGGGACATGAAGAACAGGAACAGGGACAGGCTAACAGCACAGGGACAAAAACAAAAAAGGAATGAATAGGGACAGGCAAACCGAACAGGGACAAAAACAGAAAAGGAATGAATAGGTACAGGCTAACAGAACAGGAACGAACAAAAAGAGGGTATGGGAGGGTCACGCTGGCTTACGCAGGACCCCCAAACAAGGACTCCAGGAGTTGGAGGGGCAGCCAGAGCCCCCCGGCTGGGCAGCACTCAGTGCCTGCCTCTCCTAGGGATGGGGTTACAAAGTTTGTTAAAGATGGAATTAGTATGCCTGGCAGTTTTTCTCTGTATTTTAATTTGTGTTAATAGTGCTTTCTTAATTTGTGTTACTCTTGCTTTCTTAATTTCTGTTAATCGCGCCTTCTTAAATTGTGTTAAACCTGCTTTCTTAATTTGTGTTAATCGAGCTCTTTTATGTTAATAAAGAAGGAGGAGATGTGGGAGCGTGACCATGGGGGTCGACAAGCCCCATGGTTGGTGATCACATCCGACTCTTAAAGACGAGACCATGAGGAAAGTAAAGCCTTGAGAGGGAACAAAGAAGGGTGATTCAGGAGACACCTTAAGCAGGGACATGAAGAGCAGGAACAGGGATAGTCTAACAGAACAGGGACAAAAACAAAAAAGGAATGAATAGGGACAGGAAAACGAAACAGGGACAAAAAGAGAAAAGGAATGATCAGGTACAGGCTAACAGAACAGGGATGACCAAAAAGAGCATATGGGAGGGTCACGATGGTTTACGCAGGACCCACAAACAAGGACTCCAGGAGGTTGAGGGGTAGCCAGAGCCCCCCTGCTGGGCAGCACTCAGTGCCTGCCACTCCCAGGGATGGGGTTGCAAAGTTTTTTGAAGATAGACTTAGTATGCCTGGCAGTTTTTCTCTGTGTTTTAGTTTGTGCTGATCCTGCCTTCTTAATTTGTGTTAATCGCGCTTTCTTAAGTTAATAAAGAAGGGGAAGATGTGGGAGTGTGGCCATGGGGGTCGACAAGCCTCATGGTTGGTGATCACATCCGACTCTTACAGATGAGTCCATCAGGAAAGTAAAGCCTTGAGAGGGAACAAAGAAGGGTGATTCAGGAGACACCTTAACCAGGGACATGAAGAACAGGAACAGGGATAGTCTAACAGAACAGGGACAAAAACAAAAAAGGAATGAATAGGGACAGGCTATCAGAACAGGGACAAACAAAAAATAGCGTATGGGAGGGTCCCATGGTTGGTGATCACATCCGACTCTTAAAGATGAGGCCATCAGGAAAGTAAAGAGTTGAGAGGGAACAAAGAAGGGTGATTCAGGAGACACCTTAAGCAGGGACATGAAGAACAGGAACAGGGGCAGGCTAACAGAGCAGGAGGAAACAAAAAACAGCATATGGGAGGGTCCCACTGGCATATGCTGGACCCACAAACAAGGACTCCAGGAGTTGGAGGGGCAGCCAGAGCCCCCCGGCTGGGCAGCACTCAGTGCCTGCCTCTCCCAGGGATGGGGTTACAAAGTTTGTTAAAGATGGAATTAGTATGCCTGGCAGTTTTTCTCTGTGTTTTAATTTGTGTTAATAGTGGTTTCTTAATTTGTGTTTCTCTTGCTTTCTTAATTTCTGTTAATCGCGCCTTCTTAATTTGTGTTAAACCTGCTTTCTTAATTTGTGTTAATCGAGCTCTTTTATGTTAATAAAGAAGGGGGAGATGTGGGAGCGTGGCCATGGGGGTCGACAAGTCCCATGGTTGGTGATAACATCGGACTCTTAAAGTAGAGACCATCAGGAAAGTAAAGAGTTGAGAGGGAACAAAGAAGGGTGATTCAGGAGACACCTTAACCAGGGACATGAAGAACAGGAACAGGGACAGGCTAACAGAACAGGGACGAAAACAAAAAAAGGAATGAATAGGGACAGGCTATCAGAACAGGGACAAACAAAAAACAGCGTATGGGAGGGTCTCGCTGGCATAGGCAGGACCCACAAACAAGGACTCCAGGAGTTGGAGGGGCAGTGAGAGCCCCCCGGCTGGGCAGCACTCAGTGCCTGCCTCTCCCACGGCTGGTTTTACAAAGGTTGTTAAACATAGACTTAGTATGCCTGGCAGTTTTTCTCTGTGTTTTAGTTTGTGTTGGTCCTGCCTTCTTAATTTGTGTTAATCGCGCTTTCTTAAGTTAATAAAGAAGGGGAAGATGTGGGAGTGTGGCCATGGGGGTCGACAAGCCCCATGGTTGGTAATAATATCCGACTCTTAAGGATGAGACCATCAGGAATTTAAAGAGTTGAGAGGGAACAAAGAAGGGTGATTCAGGTGACACCTTCTTGTCTGGGGTGGCTTGTTCTCCAGCCATTAAAGCATGGAAGTTGCTGGGGGTATGCTGTTGCCGGGCAAAGTTATTGACCAATGACTAGTTAGTGGAAAGGTACTGCTGTGAGGCGGAAATTATAGGAAGGGAGCCTTTCCTGAATCAGGGATAGAATGAAGTTGTGCCCTCACTCTGAGAGATGAAGTTATGCCCTCAGTAAGAGAGAGTTCAAGTTATGTCATCAATAAAGAGGTAGCAGTTACAGATCCTGAAAGAACCCCGTTGTCCGTGCGGTCTTTACGCCACAAATCGCCCCCCAACAGGGACATGAAAACGAACAGGGACAAGAAGAAAACAAACAGGGACATGAAGAACAGGAACAGGGACAGGCTAACAGCACAGGGACAAAAACAAAAAAGGAATGAATAGGGACAGGCAAACGGAACAGGGACAAAAACAGAAAAGGAATGAATAGGTACAGGCTAACAGAACAGGGACGAACAAAAAGAGCTTATGGGAGGGTCACGCTGGCTTACGCAGGACCCATAAACAAGGACTCCAGGAGATGGAGGGGCAGCCAGAGCCCCCCGGCTGGGCAGCACTCAGTGCCTGCCTCTCCCACGGCTGGTTTTACAAAGATTGTTAAAGATAGACTTAGTATGCCTGGTAGTTTTTCTCTGTGTTTTAGTTTGTGCTGATCCTGCCTTCTTAATTTGTGTTAATCGCGCTTTCTTAAGTTAATAAAGAAGGGGAAGATGTGGGAGTGTGGCCATGGGGGTCGACAAGCCCCATGGTTGGTGATCACATCCGACTCTTAAGGATGAGACCATCAGGAAAGTAAAGCCCTGAGAGGGAACAAAGGGTGATTCAGGAGACACCTTAAGCAGGGACATGAAGAACAGGAACAGGGACAGGCTAACAGAACAGGGACAAACAAAAAAAAATTGTATGGGATTGTCCCGCTGGCATATGCAGGACCCACAAACAAGGACTCCAGGAGTTGGAGGGGCAGCCAGAGCCCCCCAGCTGGGCAGCACTCAGTGCCTGCCACTCCCAGGGATGGGGTTGCAAAGTTTGTTAGATAGTCTTAGTATGCCTGGCAGTTTTTCTCTGTGTTTTATTTTGTGTTGATCCTGCCTTCTTAATTTGTGTTAATCGCGCTTTCTTATGTTAATAAAGAAGGGGAAGATGTGGGAGTGTGGCCATGGGGGTCGACAAGCCCCATGGTTGGTGATCACATCCGACTCTTAAAGATGAGACCATCAGGAAAGTAAAGCCTTGAGAGGGAACAAAGAAGGGTGATTCAGGAGACACCTTAAGCAGGGACATGAAGAACAGGAACAGGGACAGGCTAACAGAACAGGGACAAAACAAAAAAGGAATGAATAGGGACATGCTATCAGAACAGGGACAAACAAAAAACAGTTTATGGGAGGGTCTCGCTGGCATAGGCCGGACCCCCAAACAAGGACTCCAGGAGTTGGAGGGGCAGCCAGAGCCCCCCGGCTGGGCAGCACTCAGTGCCTGCCTCTCCCAGGGATGGGGTTACAAAGTTTGTTAAAGATGGAATTAGTATGCCTGGCAGTTTTTCTCTGTATTTTAGTTTGTGTTAATAGTGCTTTCTTAATTTGTGTTACTCTTGCTTTCTTATTTTCTGTTAATCGCGCCTTCTTAATTTGTGTTAAACCTGCTTTCTTAATTTCTGTTAATCGAGCTCTTTTATGTTAATAAAGAAGGGGGAGATGTGGGAGCATGGCCATGGGGGTCGACAAGTCCCATGGTTGGTGATAACATCCGACTGTTAAAGTAGAGACCATCAGGAAAGTAAAGAGTTGAGAGGGAACAAAGAAGGGTGATTCAGGAGACAAAAGTGCCTGGCTCTCCCAGGGATGGTTTTACAAAGGTTGTTAAAGATAGACTTAGTATGCCTGGCAGTTTTTCTCTGTGTTTTAGTTTGTGTTGATCCTGCCTTCTTAATTTGTGTTAATCGCGCTTTCTTAAGTTAATAAAGAAGGGGGAGATGTGGGAGTGTGGCCATGGGGGTCGACAGGCCCCATGGTTGGTAATAACATCCAACTCTTAAGGATGAGACCATCAGGAATTTAAAGAGTTGAGAGGGAACAAAGAAGGGTGATTCAGGTGACACCTTGTTGTCTGGGGTGGCTTGTTCTCCAGCCATTAAAGCATGGAAGTTGCTGGGTGTTTGGTGTTGCCGGGCAAAGTTGTTGACCAATGACTAGTTAGTGGAAAGGTACTGCTGTGAGGCGGAAGTTATAGGAAGGGAGCCTTTCCTGAATAAGGGATAGAATGAAGTTGTGCCCTCACTCTGAGAGATGAAGTTATGCCTTCAGTAAGAGAGTTCAAGATATGTCAACAATAAAGAGGTAGCAGTTACAGATCCTGAAAGAACCCCGTTGTCCGTGCGGTCTTTACGCCACAAATCGCCCCCCAACAGGGACATGAAAACGAACAGGGACGAGAAGAAAACAAACAGGGGAATGAAGAACAGGAACAGGGACAGGCTAACAGCACAGGGACAAAAACAAAAAAGGAATGAATAGGGACAGGCAAACGGAACAGGGACAAAAACAGAAAAGGAATGAATAGGTACAGGCTAACAGAACAGGGACGAACAAAAAGAGGGTATGGGAGGGTCACGCTGGCTTACACAGGACCCCCAAACAAGGACTCCAGGAGTTGGAGGGGCAGCCAGAGCCCCCCGGCTGGGCAGCACTCAGTGCCTGCCACTCCCAGGGATGGGGTTGCAAAGTTTGTTAAAGATAGTCTTAGTATGCCTGGCAGCTTTTCTATTGTGTTTTAGTTTGTGCTGATCCTGCCTTCTTAATTTGTGTTAATTGCACTTTCTTATGTTAATAAAGAAGGAGGAGATGTGGGAGTGTGGCCATGGGGGTCGACAAGCCCCATGGTTGGTGATCACATCCGACTCTTAAGAATGAGACCATCAGGAAAGTAAAGCCCTGAGAGGGAACAAAGAAGGGTGATTCAGGAGACACCTTAAACAGGGACATGAAGAACAGGAAAAGGGAGAGTCTAACAGAACAGGGACAAAAACAAAAAAGGAATGAATAGGGACAGGCTATCAGAACAGGGACAAACAAAAAACAGCATATGGGAGGGTCTCGCTGGCATACACAGGACCCTCAAACAAGGACTCCAGGAGTTGGAGGGGCAGCCAGAGCCCCCCGGCTGGGCAGCACTCAGTGCCTGCCTCTCCCAGGGAGTGTTTTACGAAGATTGTTAAAGATAGACTTAGTATGCCTGCCAGTTTTTCTCTGTGTTTTAGTTTGTGTTGATCCTGCCTTCTTAATTTGTGTTAATCGCGCTTTCTTATGTTAATAAAGAAGGGGAAGATGTGGGAGTGTGGCCATGGGGGTCGACAAGCCCCATGGTTGGTGATAACATCCGACTATTAAAGTAGAGACCATCAGGAATGTAAACCCTTGAGAGGGAACAAAGAAGGGTGATTCAGGAGACACCTTAAACAGGGACATGAAGGACAGGAACAGGGATAGTCTAACAGAACAGGGACGAAAACAAAAAAGGAATGAATAGGGACAGGAAAACGGAACAGGGACAAACAAAAAACAGCATATGGGAGGGTCTCGTTGGCATAGGCAGGACCCACAAACAAGGACTCCAGGAGTTGGAGGGTCAGCCAGAGCCCCCCGGCTGGGCAGCACTCAGTGCCTGCCTCTCCCACGGCTGGTTTTACCAAGATTGTTAAAGATAGACTTAGTATGCCTGGTAGTTTTTCTCTGTGTTTTAGTTTGTGCTGATCCTGCCTTCTTAATTTGTGTTAATCGCGCTTTCTTAAGTTAATAAAGAAGGGGAAGATGTGGGAGTGTGGCCATGGGGGTCGACAAGCCCCATGGTTGGTGATCACATCCGACTCTTAAGGATGAGACCATCAGGAAAGTAAAGCCCTGAGAGGGAACAAAGGGTGATTCAGGAGACACCTTAAGCAGGGACATGAAGAACAGGAACAGGGACAGGCTAACAGAACAGGGACAAACAAAAAAAAATTGTATGGGATGGTCCCGCTAGCATATGCAGGACCCACAGACAAGGACTCCAGGAGTTGGAGGGGCAGCCAGAGCCCCCCGGCTGGGCAGCACTCAGTGCCTGCCTCTCCCAGGGATGGGGTTACAAAGTTTGTTAAAGATGGAATTAGTATGCCTGGCAGTTTTTCTCTGTATTTTAATTTGTGTTAATAGTGCTTTCTTAATTTGTGTTTCTCTTGCTTTCTTAATTTCTGTTAATCGCGCCTTCTTAATTTGTGTTAAACCTGCTTTCTTAATTTGTGTTAATCGAGCTCTTTTATGTTAATAAAGAAGGGGGAGATGTGGGAGCGTGGCCATGGGGGTCGACAAGTCCCATGGTTGGTGATCACATCCGACTATTAAAGTATAGACCATCAGGAAAGTAAAGCCTTGAGAGGGAACAAAGAAGGGTGATTCAGGAGACACCTTAAACAGGGACATGAAGAACAGGAACAGGGACAGGCTAACAGAACAGGGACAAAAACAAAAAAGGAATGAATAGGGACATGCTATCAGAACAGGGACAAACAAAAAACAACGTATGGGAGGGTCTCGCTGGCATAGGCCGGACCCCCAAACAAGGACTCCAGGAGTTGGAGGGTCAGCCAGAGCCCCCTGGCTGGGCAGCACTCAGTGCCTGCCTCTCCCAGGGATGGTTTTACAAAGATTGTTAAAGATAGACTTAGTATGCCTGGCAGTTTTTATCTGTGTTTTAGTTTGTGCTGATCCTGCCTTCTTAATTTGTGATAATCGCGCTTTCTTAAGTTAATAAAGAAGGGGGAGATGTGGGAGTGTGGCCATGGGGGTCGACAGGCCCCATGGTTGGTAATAACATCCAACTCTTAAGGATGAGACCATCAGGAATTTAAAGAGTTGAGAGGGAACAAAGAAGGGTGATTCAGGTGACACCTTGTTGTCTGGGGTGGCTTGTTCTCCAGCCATTAAAGCATGGAAGTTGCTGGGTGTTTGGTGTTGCCGGGCAAAGTTGTTGACCAATGACTAGTTAGTGGAAAGGTACTGCTGTGAGGCGGAAGTTATAGGAAGGGAGCCTTTCCTGAATAAGGGATAGAATGAAGTTGTGCCCTCACTCTGAGAGATGAAGTTATGCCTTCAGTAAGAGAGTTCAAGATATGTCATCAATAAAGAGGTAGCAGTTACAGATCCTGAAAGAACCCCGTTGTCCGTGCGGTCTTTACGCCACAAATCGCCCCCCAACAGGGACATGAAAACGAACAGGGACGAGAAGAAAACAAACAGGGGAATGAAGAACAGGAACAGGGACAGGCTAACAGCACAGGGACAAAAACAAAAAAGGAATGAATAGGGACAGGCAAACGGAACAGGGACAAAAACAGAAAAGGAATGAATAGGTACAGGCTAACAGAACAGGGACGAACAAAAAGAGGGTATGGGAGGGTCACGCTGGCTTACACAGGACCCCCAAACAAGGACTCCAGGAGTTGGAGGGGCAGCCAGAGCCCCCCGGCTGGGCAGCACTCAGTGCCTGCCACTCCCAGGGATGGGGTTGCAAAGTTTGTTAAAGATAGTCTTAGTATGCCTGGCAGCTTTTCTCTGTGTTTTAGTTTGTGTTGATCCTGCCTTCTTAATTTGTGTTAATTGCGCTTTCTTATGTTAATAAAGAAGGAGGAGATGTGGGAGTGTGGCCATGGGGGTCGACAAGCCCCATGGTTGGTGATCACATCCGACTCTTAAGAATGAGACCATCAGGAAAGTAAAGCCCTGAGAGGGAACAAAGAAGGGTGATTCAGGAGACACCTTAAACAGGGACATGAAGAACAGGAACAGGGAGAGTCTAACAGAACAGGGACAAAAACAAAAAAGGAATGAATAGGGACAGGCTATCAGAACAGGGACAAACAAAAAACAGCGTATGGGAGGGTCTCGCTGGCATACGCAGGACCCTCAAACAAGGACTCCAGGAGTTGGAGGGGCAGCCAGAGCCCCCCGGCTGGGCAGCACTCAGTGCCTGCCTCTCCCAGGGATGGGGTTACAAAGTTTGTTAAAGACGGAATTAGTATGCATGGCAGTTTTTCTCTGTATTTTAATTTGTGTTAATAGTGCTTTCTTAATTTGTGTTTCTCTTGCTTTCTTAATTTCTGTTAATCGCGCCTTCTTAATTTGTGTTAAACCTGCTTTCTTAATTTGTGTTAATCGAGCTCTTTTATGTTAATAAAGAAGGGGGAGATGTGGGAGCGTGGCCATGGGGGTCGAGAAGCCCCATGGTTGGTGATAACATCCGACTATTAAAGATGAGGCCATCAGGAAAGTAAAGAGTTGAGAGGGAACAAAGAAAGGTGATTCAGGAGACACCTTAAACAGGGACATGAAGAACAGGAACAGGGACAGGCTAACAGAGCAGGGAGAAACAAAAAGCAGCATATGCTAGGGTCCCACTGGCATATGCTGGACCCACAAACAAGGACTCCAGGAGTTGGAGGGGCAGCCAGAGCCCCCTGGCTGGGCAGTACTCAGTGCCTGCCTCTCCCAGGGATGGTTTTACAAAGGTTGTTAAAGATAGTCTTAGTATGCCTGGCAGCTTTTCTCTGTGTTTTAGTTTGTGTTGATCCTGCCTTAAAAATTTGTGTTAATCGCGCTTTCTTATGTTAATAAAGAAGGGGGAGATGTGGGAGTGTGGCCATGGGGGTCGACAGGCCCCATGGTTGGTAATAACATCCAACTCTTAAGGATGAGACCATCAGGAATTTAAAGAGTTGAGAGGGAACAAAGATGGGTGATTCAGGTGACACCTTGTTGTCTGGGGTGGCTTGTTCTACAGCCATTAAAGCATGGAAGTTGCTGGGTGTTTGCTGTTGCCGGGCAAAGTTGTTGACCAATGACTAGTTAGTGGAAAGGTACTGCTGTGAGGCGGAAATTATAGGAAGGGAGCCTTTCCTGAATCAGGGATAGAATGAAGTTGTGCCCTCACTCTGAGAGATGAAGTTATGCCCTCAGTAAGAGAGAGTTCAAGTTATGTCATCAATAAAGATGTAGCAGTTACAGATCCTGAAAGAACCCCGTTGTCCATGCGGTCTTTACGCCACAAATCGCCCCCCAACAGGGACATGAAAACGAACAGGGACAAGAAGAAAACAAACAGGGACATGAAGAACAGGAACAGGGGCAGGCTAACAGCACAGGGACAAAAACAAAAAAGGAATGAATAGGGACAGGCAAACCGAACAGGGACAAAAACAGAAAAGGAATGAATAGGTACAGGCTAACAGAACAGGGACGAACAAAAAGAGGGAATGGGAGGGTCACGCTGGCTTACGCAGGACCCCCAAACAAGGACTCCAGGAGTTGGAGGGGCAGCCAGAGCCCCCCGGCTGGGCAGCACTCAGTGCCTGCCTCTCCTAGGGATGGGGTTACAAAGTTTGTTAAAGATGGAATTAGTATGCCTGGCAGTTTTTCTCTGTATTTTAATTTGTGTTAATAGTGCTTTCTTAATTTGTGTTACTCTTGCTTTCTTAATTTCTGTTAATCGCGCCTTCTTAAATTGTGTTAAACCTGCTTTCTTAATTTGTGTTAATCGAGCTCTTTTATGTTAATAAAGAAGGAGGAGATGTGGGAGCGTGACCATGGGGGTCGACAAGCCCCATGGTTGGTGATCACATCCGACTCTTAAAGACGAGACCATGAGGAAAGTAAAGCCTTGAGAGGGAACAAAGAAGGGTGATTCAGGAGACACCTTAAGCAGGGACATGAAGAGCAGGAACAGGGATAGTCTAACAGAACAGGGACAAAAACAAAAAAGGAATGAATAGGGACAGGAAAACGAAACAGGGACAAAAAGAGAAAAGGAATGATCAGGTACAGGCTAACAGAACAGGGATGACAAAAAAGAGCATATGGGAGGGTCACGATGGTTTACGCAGGACCCACAAACAAGGACTCCCGGAGGTTGAGGGGTAGCCAGAGCCCCCCTGCTGGGCAGCACTCAGTGCCTGCCACTCCCAGGGATGGGGTTGCAAAGTTTGTTGAAGATAGACTTAGTATGCCTGGCAGTTTTTCTCTGTGTTTTAGTTTGTGTTGATCCTGCCTTCTTAATTTGTGTTAATTGCGCTTTCTTATGTTAATAAAGAAGGGGGAGATGTGGGAGTGTGGCCATGGGGGTCGACAAGCCCCATGGTTGGTGATAACATCCGACTATTAAAGTAGAGACCATCAGGAAAGTAAAGAGTTGAGAGGGAACAAAGAAGGGTGATTCAGGAGACACCTTAAACAGGGACATGAAGAACAGGAACAGGGGCAGGCTAACAGAGCAGGAGGAAACAAAAAACAGCATATGGGAGGGTCCCACTGGCATATGCTGGACCCACAATCAAGGACTCCAGGAGTTGGAGGGGCAGCCAGAGCCCCCCGGCTGGGCAGCACTCAGTGCCTGCCTCTCCCAGGGAGTGTTTTACGAAGATTGTTAAAGATAGACTTAGTATGCCTGGCAGTTTTTCTCTGTGTTTTAGTTTGTGTTGATCCTGCCTTCTTAATTTGTGTTAATCGCGCTTTCTTATGTTAATAAAGAAGGGGAAGATGTGGGAGTGTGGCCATGGGGGTCGACAAGCCCCATGGTTGGTGATAACATCCGACTATTAAAGTAGAGACCATCAGGAATGTAAACCCTTGAGAGGGAACAAAGAAGGGTGATTCAGGAGACACCTTAAACAGGGACATGAAGGACAGGAACAGGGATAGTCTAACAGAACAGGGACGAAAACAAAAAAGGAATGAATAGGGACAGGAAAACGGAACAGGGACAAACAAAAAACAGCATATGGGAGGGTCTCGCTGGCATAGGCAGGACCCACAAACAAGGACTCCAGGAGTTGGAGGGTCAGCCAGAGCCCCCCGGCTGGGCAGCACTCAGTGCCTGCCTCTCCCACGGCTGGTTTTACAAAGATTGTTAAAGATAGACTTAGTATGCCTGGTAGTTTTTCTCTGTGTTTTAGTTTGTGCTGATCCTGCCTTCTTAATTTGTGTTAATCGCGCTTTCTTAAGTTAATAAAGAAGGGGAAGATGTGGGAGTGTGGCCATGGGGGTCGACAAGCCCCATGGTTGGTGATCACATCCGACTCTTAAGGATGAGACCATCAGGAAAGTAAAGCCCTGAGAGGGAACAAAGGGTGATTCAGGAGACACCTTAAGCAGGGACAGGAAGAACAGGAACAGGGACAGGCTAACAGAACAGGGACAAACAAAAAAAAATTGTATGGGATGGTCCCGCTAGCATATGCAGGACCCACAGACAAGGACTCCAGGAGTTGGAGGGGCAGCCAGAGCCCCCCGGCTGGGCAGCACTCAGTGCCTGCCTCTCCCAGGGATGGGGTTACAAAGTTTGTTAAAGATGGAATTAGTATGCCTGGCAGTTTTTCTCTGTGTTTTAGTTTGTGTTAATAGTGCTTTCTTAATTTGTGTTTCTCTTGCTTTCTTAATTTCTGTTAATCGCGCCTTCTTAATTTGTGTTAAACCTGCTTTCTTAATTTGTGTTAATCGAGCTCTTTTATTTTAATAAGGAAGGGGGAGATGTGGGAGCGTGGCCATGGGGGTCGACAAGTCCCATGGTTGGTGATAACATCCGACTCTTAAAGATGAGGCCATCAGGAAAGTAAACCCTTGAGAGGGAACAAAGAAGGGTGATTCAGGAGACACCTTAAACAGGGACATGAAGAACAGGAACAGGGACAGGCTAACAGAACAGGGACAAAAACAAAAAAGGAATGAATAGGGACATGCTATCAGAACAGGGACAAACAAAAAACAGCGTATGGGAGGGTCTCGCTGGCATAGGCCGGACCCCCAAACAAGGACTCCAGGAGTTGGAGGGGCAGCCAGAGCCCCCCGGCTGGGCAGCACTCAGTGCCTGCCTCTCCCAGGGATGGGGTTACAAAGTTTGTAAAAGATGGAATTAGTATGCCTGGCAGTTTTTCTCTGTGTTTTATTTTGTGTTAATAGTGCTTTCTTAATTTGTGTTACTCTTGCTTTCTTAATTTCTGTTAATCGCGCCTTCTTAATTTGTGTTAAACCTGCTTTCTTAATTTGTGTTAATCGACCTCTTTTATGTTAATAAAGAAGGGGGAGATGTGGGAGTGTGGCCATGGGGGTCGACAAGTCCCATGGTTGGTGATAACATGCGACTCTTAAAGATGAGGCCATCAGGAAAGTAAAGAGTTGAGAGGGAACAAAGAAGGGTGATTCAGGAGACACCTTAAACAGGGACATGAAGAACAGGAACAGGGATAGTCTAACAGAACAGGGACGAAAACAAAAAAGGAATGAATAGGGACAGGAAAACGGAACAGGGACAAACAAAAAACAGCATATGGGAGGGTCTTGCTGGCATAGGCAGGACCCAGAAACAAGGACTCCAGGAGTTGGAGGGGCAGCCAGAGCCCCCCGGCTGGGCAGCACTCAGTGCCTGCCTCTCCCAGGGTTGGTTTTACAAAGGTTGTTAAAGATAGACTTAGTATGCCTGGCAGTTTTTCTCTGTGTTTTAGTTTGTGTTGATCCTTCCTTCTTAATTTGTGTTAATCGCGCTTTCTTATGTTAATAAAGAAGGGGGAGATGTGTGAGTGTGGCCATGGGGGTCGACAAGCCCCATGGTTGGTAATAACATCCGACTCTTAAGGATGAGACCATCAGGAATTTAAAGAGTTGAGAGGGAACAAAGAAGGGTGATTCAGGTGACACCTTGTTGTCTGGGGTGGCTTGTTCTCCAGCCATTAAAGCATGGAAGTTGCTGGGTGTTTGCTGTTTCCGGGCAAAGTTGTTGACCAATGACTAGTTAGTGGAAAGGTACTGCTGTGAGGCGGAAATTATAGGAAGGGAGCCTTTCCTGAATAAGGGATAGAATGAAGTTGTGCCCTCACTCTGAGAGACGAAGTTATGCCTTCAGTAAGAGAGAGTTCAAGTTATGCTATCAATAAAGAGGTAGCAGTTACAGATCCTGAAAGAACCCCGTTGTCCGTGCGGTCTTTACGCCATAAATCGCCCCCCAACAGGGACATGAAAACGAACAGGGACGAGAAGAAAACAAAGAGGGGAATGAAGAACAGGAACAGGGACAGGCTAACAGAACAGGGACAAAAACAAAAAAGGAATGAATAGGGACAGGCAAACGGAACAGGGACGAACAAAAAGAGCTTATGGGAGGGTCACGCTGGCTTACGCAGGACCCACAAACAAGGACTCCAGGAGGTGGAGGGGCAGCCAGAGCCCCCCGGCTGGGCAGCACTCAGTGCCTGCCACTCCCAGGGATGGGGTTGCAAAGTTTGTTAAAGATGGAATTAGTATGCCTGGCAGTTTTTCTCTGTGTTTTAGTTTGTGTTGATCCTGCCTTCTTAATATGTGTTAATCGCGCTTTCTTATGTTAATAAAGAAGGGGGAGATGTGGGAGTGTGGCCATGGGGGTCGACAAGTCCCATGGTTGGTGATAACATCCGACTATTAAAGTAGAGACCATCAGGAAAGTAAAGCCTTGAGAGGGAACAAAGAAGGGTGATTCAGGAGACACCTTAAACAGGGACATGAAGAACAGGAACAGGGGCAGGCTAACAGAGCAGGAGGAAACAAAAAACAGCATATGGGAGGGTCCCACTGGCATATGCTGGACCCACAATCAAGGACTCCAGGAGTTGGAGGGGCAGCCAGAGCCCCCCGGCTGGGCAGCACTCAGTGCCTGCCTCTCCCAGGGAGTGTTTTACGAAGATTGTTAAAGATAGACTTAGTATGCCTGCCAGTTTTTCTCTGTGTTTTAGTTTGTGTTGATCCTGCCTTCTTAATTTGTGTTAATCGCGCTTTCTTATGTTAATAAAGAAGGGGAAGATGTGGGAGTGTGGCCATGGGGGTCGACAAGCCCCATGGTTGGTGATAACATCCGACTATTAAAGTAGAGACCATCAGGAATGTAAACCCTTGAGAGGGAACAAAGAAGGGTGATTCAGGAGACACCTTAAACAGGGACATGAAGGACAGGAACAGGGATAGTCTAACAGAACAGGGACGAAAACAAAAAAGGAATGAATAGGGACAGGAAAACGGAACAGGGACAAACAAAAAACAGCATATGGGAGGGTCTCGCTGGCATAGGCAGGACCCACAAACAAGGACTCCAGGAGTTGGAGGGTCAGCCAGAGCCCCCCGGCTGGGCAGCACTCAGTGCCTGCCTCTCCCATGGCTGGTTTTACAAAGATTGTTAAAGATAGACTTAGTATGCCTGGTAGTTTTTCTCTGTGTTTTAGTTTGTGCTGATCCTGCCTTCTTAATTTGTGTTAATCGCGCTTTCTTAAGTTAATAAAGAAGGGGAAGATGTGGGAGTGTGGCCATGGGGGTCGACAAGCCCCATGGTTGGTGATCACATCCGACTCTTAAGGATGAGACCATCAGGAAAGTAAAGCCCTGAGAGGGAACAAAGGGTGATTCAGGAGACACCTTAAGCAGGGACATGAAGAACAGGAACAGGGACAGGCTAACAGAACAGGGACAAACAAAAAAAAATTGTATGGGATGGTCCCGCTAGCATATGCAGGACCCACAGACAAGGACTCCAGGAGTTGGAGGGGCAGCCAGAGCCCCCCGGCTGGGCAGCACTCAGTGCCTGCCTCTCCCAGGGATGGGGTTACAAAGTTTGTTAAAGATGGAATTAGTATGCCTGGCAGTTTTTCTCTGTATTTTAATTTGTGTTAATAGTGCTTTCTTAATTTGTGTTTCTCTTGCTTTCTTAATTTCTGTTAATCGCGCCTTCTTAATTTGTGTTAAACCTGCTTTCTTAATTTGTGTTAATCGAGCTCTTTTATGTTAATAAAGAAGGGGGAGATGTGGGAGCGTGGCCATGGGGGTCGACAAGTCCCATGGTTGGTGATCACATCCGACTATTAAATTATAGACCATCAGGAAAGTAAAGCCTTGAGAGGGAACAAAGAAGGGTGATTCAGGAGACACCTTAAACAGGGACATGAAGAACAGGAACAGGGACAGGCTAACAGAACAGGGACAAAAACAAAAAAGGAATGAATAGGGACATGCTATCAGAACAGGGACAAACAAAAAACAGCGTATGGGAGGGTCTCGCTGGCATAGGCCGGACCCCCAAACAAGGACTCCAGGAGTTGGAGGGGCAGCCAGAGCCCCCCGGCTGGGCAGCACTCAGTGCCTGCCTCTCCCAGGGATGGGGTTACAAAGTTTGTAAAAGATGGAATTAGTATGCCTGGCAGTTTTTCTCTGTGTTTTATTTTGTGTTAATAGTGCTTTCTTAATTTGTGTTACTCTTGCTTTCTTAATTTCTGTTAATCGCGCCTTCTTAATTTGTGTTAAACCTGCTTTCTTAATTTGTGTTAATCGACCTCTTTTATGTTAATAAAGAAGGGGGAGATGTGGGAGTGTGGCCATCGGGGTCGACAAGTCCCATGGTTGGTGATAACATGCGACTCTTAAAGATGAGGCCATC
The DNA here is from genome assembly GCF_964211835.1 of Anser anser. Taxonomy (NCBI): domain Eukaryota; kingdom Metazoa; phylum Chordata; class Aves; order Anseriformes; family Anatidae; genus Anser; species Anser anser. The sequence continues at coordinate 2,928,900 of NC_139731.1, forward strand.
AGGAAAGTAAAGAGTTGAGAGGGAACAAAGAAGGGTGATTCAGGAGACACCTTAAACAGGGACATGAAGAACAGGAACAGGGATAGTCTAACAGAACAGGGACGAAAACAAAAAAGGAATGAATAGGGACAGGAAAACGGAACAGGGACAAACAAAAAACAGCATATGGGAGGGTCTCGCTGGCATAGGCAGGACCCACAAACAAGGACTCCAGGAGTTGGAGGGTCAGCCAGAGCCCCCCGGCTGGGCAGCACTCAGTGCCTGCCTCTCCCAGGGATGGTTTTACAAAGATTGTTAAAGATAGACTTAGTATGCCTGGCAGTTTTTCTCTGTGTTTTAGTTTGTGCTGATCCTGCCTTCTTAATTTGTGTTAATCGCGCTTTCTTAAGTTAATAAAGAAGGGGAAGATGTGGGAGTGTGGCCATGGGGGTCGACAAGTCCCATGGTATGTGATAACATCCAAATCTTAAAGATGAGGCCATCAGGAAAGTAAAGAGTTGAGAGGGAACAAAGAAGGGTGATTCAGGAGACACCTTAAACAGGGACATGAAGAACAGGAACAGGGACAGGCTAACAGAACAGGGACAAAAACAAAAAAAGGAATGAATAGGGACAGGCTATCAGAACAGGGACAAATAAAAACAGCATATGGGAGGGTCTCGCTGGCATGGGCAGGACCCAGAAACAAGGACTCCAGGAGTTGGAGGGGCAGCCAGAGCCCCCCGGCTGGGCAGCACTCAGTGCCTGCCTCTCCCAGGGTTGGTTTTACAAAGGTTGTTAAAGATAGACTTAGTATGCCTGGCAGTTTTTCTCTGTGTTTTAGTTTGTGTTGATCCTGCCTTCTTAATTTGTGTTAATCGCGCTTTCTTATGTTAATAAAGAAGGGGAAGATGTGGGAGTGTGGCCATGGGGGTCGACAAGCCCCATGGTTGGTAATAACATCCGACTCTTAAGGATGAGACCATCAGGAATTTAAAGAGTTGAGAGGGAACAAAGAAGGGTGATTCAGGTGACACCTTAAACAGGGACATGAAGAACAGGAACAGGGGCAGGCTAACAGAGCAGGAGGAAACAAAAAACAGCATATGGGAGGGTCCCACTGGCATATGCTGGACCCACAAACAAGGACTCCAGGAGTTGGAGGGGCGGCCAGAGCCCCCCGGCTGGGCAGCACTCCGTGCCTGCCTCTCCCAGGGATGGGGTTGCAAAGTTTGTTAAAGATGGAATTAGTATGCCTGGCAGTTTTTCTCTGTATTTTAGTTTGTGTTAATAGTGCTTTCTTAATTTGTGTTACTCTTGCTTTCTTAATTTCTGTTAATCGCGCCTTCTTAATTTGTGTTAAACCTGCTTTCTTAATTTCTGTTAATCGAGCTCTTTTATGTTAATAAAGAAGGGGGAGATGTGGGAGCATGGCCATGGGGGTCGAAAAGTCCCATGGTTGGTGATAACATCCGACTGTTAAAGTAGAGACCATCAGGAAAGTAAAGAGTTGAGAGGGAACAAAGAAGGGTGATTCAGGAGACAAAAGTGCCTGGCTCTCCCAGGGATGGTTTTACAAAGGTTGTTAAAGATAGACTTAGTATGCCTGGCAGTTTTTCTCTGTGTTTTAGTTTGTGTTGATCCTGCCTTCTTAATTTGTGATAATCGCGCTTTCTTAAGTTAATAAAGAAGGGGGAGATGTGGGAGTGTGGCCATGGGGGTCGACAGGCCCCATGGTTGGTAATAACATCCAACTCTTAAGGATGAGACCATCAGGAATTTAAAGAGTTGAGAGGGAACAAAGAAGGGTGATTCAGGTGACACCTTGTTGTCTGGGGTGGCTTGTTCTCCAGCCATTAAAGCATGGAAGTTGCTGGGTGTTTGGTGTTGCCGGGCAAAGTTGTTGACCAATGACTAGTTAGTGGAAAGGTACTGCTGTGAGGCGGAAGTTATAGGAAGGGAGCCTTTCCTGAATAAGGGATAGAATGAAGTTGTGCCCTCACTCTGAGAGATGAAGTTATGCCTTCAGTAAGAGAGTTCAAGATATGTCATCAATAAAGAGGTAGCAGTTACAGATCCTGAAAGAACCCCGTTGTCCGTGCGGTCTTTACGCCACAAATCGCCCCCCAACAGGGACATGAAAACGAACAGGGACGAGAAGAAAACAAACGGGAATGAAGAACAGGAACAGGGACAGGCTAACAGAACAGGGACAAAAACAAAAAAGGAATGAATAGGGACAGGCAAACGGAACAGGGACAAAAACAGAAAAGGAATGAATAGGTACAGGCTAACAGAACAGGGACGAACAAAAAGAGGGTATGGGAGGGTCACGCTGGCTTACACAGGACCCCCAAACAAGGACTCCAGGAGTTGGAGGGGCAGCCAGAGCCCCCCGGCTGGGCAGCACTCAGTGCCTGCCACTCCCAGGGATGGGGTTGCAAAGTTTGTTAAAGATAGTCTTAGTATGCCTGGCAGCTTTTCTCTGTGTTTTAGTTTGTGTTGATCCTGCCTTCTTAATTTGTGTTAATTGCGCTTTCTTATGTTAATAAAGAAGGAGGAGATGTGGGAGTGTGGCCATGGGGGTCGACAAGCCCCATGGTTGGTGATCACATCCGACTCTTAAGAATGAGACCATCAGGAAAGTAAAGCCCTGAGAGGGAACAAAGAAGGGTGATTCAGGAGACACCTTAAACAGGGACATGAAGAACAGGAACAGGGAGAGTCTAACAGAACAGGGACAAAAACAAAAAAGGAATGAATAGGGACAGGCTATCAGAACAGGGACAAACAAAAAACAGCATATGGGAGGGTCTCGCTGGCATACGCAGGACCCTCAAACAAGGACTCCAGGAGTTGGAGGGGCAGCCAGAGCCCCCCGGCTGGGCAGCACTCAGTGCCTGCCTCTCCCAGGGATGGGGTTACAAAGTTTGTTAAAGACGGAATTAGTATGCATGGCAGTTTTTCTCTGTATTTTAATTTGTGTTAATAGTGCTTTCTTAATTTGTGTTTCTCTTGCTTTCTTAATTTCTGTTAATCGCGCCTTCTTAATTTGTGTTAAACCTGCTTTCTTAATTTGTGTTAATCGAGCTCTTTTATGTTAATAAAGAAGGGGGAGATGTGGGAGCGTGGCCATGGGGGTCGAGAAGCCCCATGGTTGGTGATAACATCCGACTATTAAAGATGAGGCCATCAGGAAAGTAAAGAGTTGAGAGGGAACAAAGAAGGGTGATTCAGGAGACACCTTAAACAGGGACATGAAGAACAGGAACAGGGATAGTCTAACAGAACAGGGACGAAAACAAAAAAGGAATGAATAGGGACAGGAAAACGGAACAGGGACAAACAAAAAACAGCATATGGGAGGGTCTCGCTGGCATAGGCAGGACCCACAAACAAGGACTCCAGGAGTTGGAGGGTCAGCCAGAGCCCCCCGGCTGGGCAGCACTCAGTGCCTGCCTCTCCCAGGGATGGTTTTACAAAGATTGTTAAAGATAGACTTAGTATGCCTGGCAGTTTTTATCTGTGTTTTAGTTTGTGCTGATCCTGCCTTCTTAATTTGTGTTAATCGCGCTTTCTTAAGTTAATAAAGAAGGGGGAGATGTGGGAGTGTGGCCATGGGGGTCGACAGGCCCCATGGTTGGTAATAACATCCAACTCTTAAGGATGAGACCATCAGGAATTTAAAGAGTTGAGAGGGAACAAAGAAGGGTGATTCAGGTGACACCTTGTTGTCTGGGGTGGCTTGTTCTCCAGCCATTAAAGCATGGAAGTTGCTGGGTGTTTGGTGTTGCCGGGCAAAGTTGTTGACCAATGACTAGTTAGTGGAAAGGTACTGCTGTGAGGCGGAAGTTATAGGAAGGGAGCCTTTCCTGAATAAGGGATAGAATGAAGTTGTGCCCTCACTCTGAGAGATGAAGTTATGCCTTCAGTAAGAGAGTTCAAGATATGTCATCAATAAAGAGGTAGCAGTTACAGATCCTGAAAGAACCCCGTTGTCCGTGCGGTCTTTACGCCACAAATCGCCCCCCAACAGGGACATGAAAACGAACAGGGACGAGAAGAAAACAAACAGGGGAATGAAGAACAGGAACAGGGACAGGCTAACAGCACAGGGACAAAAACAAAAAAGGAATGAATAGGGACAGGCAAACGGAACAGGGACAAAAACAGAAAAGGAATGAATAGGTACAGGCTAACAGAACAGGGACGAACAAAAAGAGGGTATGGGAGGGTCACGCTGGCTTACACAGGACCCCCAAACAAGGACTCCAGGAGTTGGAGGGGCAGCCAGAGCCCCCCGGCTGGGCAGCACTCAGTGCCTGCCACTCCCAGGGATGGGGTTGCAAAGTTTGTTAAAGATAGTCTTAGTATGCCTGGCAGCTTTTCTCTGTGTTTTAGTTTGTGTTGATCCTGCCTTCTTAATTTGTGTTAATCGCGCTTTCTTATGTTCATAAAGAAGGAGGAGATGTGGGAGTGTGGCCATGGGGGTCGACAAGCCCCATGGCTGGTGATCACATCCGACTCTTAAGAATGAGACCATCAGGAAAGTAAAGCCCTGAGAGGGAACAAAGAAGGGTGATTCAGGAGACACCTTAAACAGGGACATGAAGAACAGGAACAGGGAGAGTCTAACAGAACAGGGACAAAAACAAAAAAGGAATGAATAGGGACAGGCTATCAGAACAGGGACAAACAAAAAACAGCATATGGGAGGGTCTCGCTGGCATAGGCAGGACCCACAAACAAGGACTCCAGGAGTTGGAGGGTCAGCCAGAGCCCCCCGGCTGGGCAGCACTCAGTGCCTGCCTCTCCCAGGGATGGTTTTACAAAGATTGTTAAAGACGGAATTAGTATGCATGGCAGTTTTTCTCTGTATTTTAATTTGTGTTAATAGTGCTTTCTTAATTTGTGTTTCTCTTGCTTTCTTAATTTCTGTTAATCGCGCCTTCTTAATTTGTGTTAAACCTGCTTTCTTAATTTGTGTTAATCGAGCTCTTTTATGTTAATAAAGAAGGGGGAGATGTGGGAGCGTGGCCATGGGGGTCGAGAAGCCCCATGGTTGGTGATAACATCCGACTATTAAAGATGAGGCCATCAGGAAAGTAAAGAGTTGAGAGGGAACAAAGAAGGGTGATTCAGGAGACACCTTAAACAGGGACATGAAGAACAGGAACAGGGATAGTCTAACAGAACAGGGACGAAAACAAAAAAGGAATGAATAGGGACAGGAAAACGGAACAGGGACAAACAAAAAACAGCATATGGGAGGGTCTCGCTGGCATAGGCAGGACCCACAAACAAGGACTCCAGGAGTTGGAGGGTCAGCCAGAGCCCCCCGGCTGGGCAGCACTCAGTGCCTGCCTCTCCCAGGGATGGTTTTACAAAGATTGTTAAAGATAGACTTAGTATGCCTGGCAGTTTTTATCTGTGTTTTAGTTTGTGCTGATCCTGCCTTCTTAATTTGTGTTAATCGCGCTTTCTTAAGTTAATAAAGAAGGGGAAGATGTGGGAGTGTGGCCATGGGGGTCGACAAGTCCCATGGTATGTGATAACATCCAAATCTTAAAGATGAGGCCATCAGGAAAGTAAAGAGTTGAGAGGGAACAAAGAAAGGTGATTCAGGAGACACCTTAAACAGGGACATGAAGAACAGGAACAGGGACAGGCTAACAGAGCAGGGAGAAACAAAAAGCAGCATATGCTAGGGTCCCACTGGCATATGCTGGACCCACAAACAAGGACTCCAGGAGTTGGAGGGGCAGCCAGAGCCCCCTGGCTGGGCAGTACTCAGTGCCTGCCTCTCCCAGGGATGGTTTTACAAAGGTTGTTAAAGATAGTCTTAGTATGCCTGGCAGCTTTTCTCTGTGTTTTAGTTTGTGTTGATCCTGCCTTCTTAATTTGTGTTAATCGCGCTTTCTTATGTTAATAAAGAAGGGGGAGATGTGGGAGTGTGGCCATGGGGGTCGACAGGCCCCATGGTTGGTAATAACATCCAACTCTTAAGGATGAGACCATCAGGAATTTAAAGAGTTGAGAGGGAACAAAGAAGGGTGATTCAGGTGACACCTTGTTGTCTGGGGTGGCTTGTTCTCCAGCCATTAAAGCATGGAAGTTGCTGGGTGTTTGGTGTTGCCGGGCAAAGTTGTTGACCAATGACTAGTTAGTGGAAAGGTACTGCTGTGAGGCGGAAGTTATAGGAAGGGAGCCTTTCCTGAATAAGGGATAGAATGAAGTTGTGCCCTCACTCTGAGAGATGAAGTTATGCCTTCAGTAAGAGAGTTCAAGATATGTCATCAATAAAGAGGTAGCAGTTACAGATCCTGAAAGAACCCCGTTGTCCGTGCGGTCTTTACGCCACAAATCGCCCCCCAACAGGGACATGAAAACGAACAGGGACGAGAAGAAAACAAACGGGAATGAAGAACAGGAACAGGGACAGGCTAACAGAACAGGGACAAAAACAAAAAAGGAATGAATAGGGACAGGCAAACGGAACAGGGACAAAAACAGAAAAGGAATGAATAGGTACAGGCTAACAGAACAGGGACGAACAAAAAGAGGGTATGGGAGGGTCACGCTGGCTTACACAGGACCCCCAAACAAGGACTCCAGGAGTTGGAGGGGCAGCCAGAGCCCCCCGGCTGGGCAGCACTCAGTGCCTGCCACTCCCAGGGATGGGGTTGCAAAGTTTGTTAAAGATAGTCTTAGTATGCCTGGCAGCTTTTCTCTGTGTTTTAGTTTGTGTTGATCCTGCCTTCTTAATTTGTGTTAATTGCGCTTTCTTATGTTAATAAAGAAGGAGGAGATGTGGGAGTGTGGCCATGGGGGTCGACAAGCCCCATGGTTGGTGATCACATCCGACTCTTAAGAATGAGACCATCAGGAAAGTAAAGCCCTGAGAGGGAACAAAGAAGGGTGATTCAGGAGACACCTTAAACAGGGACATGAAGAACAGGAACAGGGAGAGTCTAACAGAACAGGGACAAAAACAAAAAAGGAATGAATAGGGACAGGCTATCAGAACAGGGACAAACAAAAAACAGCATATGGGAGGGTCTCGCTGGCATACGCAGGACCCTCAAACAAGGACTCCAGGAGTTGGAGGGGCAGCCAGAGCCCCCCGGCTGGGCAGCACTCAGTGCCTGCCTCTCCCAGGGATGGGGTTACAAAGTTTGTTAAAGACGGAATTAGTATGCATGGCAGTTTTTCTCTGTATTTTAATTTGTGTTAATAGTGCTTTCTTAATTTGTGTTTCTCTTGCTTTCTTAATTTCTGTTAATCGCGCCTTCTTAATTTGTGTTAAACCTGCTTTCTTAATTTGTGTTAATCGAGCTCTTTTATGTTAATAAAGAAGGGGGAGATGTGGGAGCGTGGCCATGGGGGTCGAGAAGCCCCATGGTTGGTGATAACATCCGACTATTAAAGATGAGGCCATCAGGAAAGTAAAGAGTTGAGAGGGAACAAAGAAGGGTGATTCAGGAGACACCTTAAACAGGGACATGAAGAACAGGAACAGGGATAGTCTAACAGAACAGGGACGAAAACAAAAAAGGAATGAATAGGGACAGGAAAACGGAACAGGGACAAACAAAAAACAGCATATGGGAGGGTCTCGCTGGCATAGGCAGGACCCACAAACAAGGACTCCAGGAGTTGGAGGGTCAGCCAGAGCCCCCCGGCTGGGCAGCACTCAGTGCCTGCCTCTCCCAGGGATGGTTTTACAAAGATTGTTAAAGATAGACTTAGTATGCCTGGCAGTTTTTATCTGTGTTTTAGTTTGTGCTGATCCTGCCTTCTTAATTTGTGTTAATCGCGCTTTCTTAAGTTAATAAAGAAGGGGGAGATGTGGGAGTGTGGCCATGGGGGTCGACAAGTCCCATGGTATGTGATAACATCCAAATCTTAAAGATGAGGCCATCAGGAAAGTAAAGAGTTGAGAGGGAACAAAGAAGGGTGATTCAGGTGACACCTTGTTGTCTGGGGTGGCTTGTTCTCCAGCCATTAAAGCATGGAAGTTGCTGGGTGTTTGGTGTTGCCGGGCAAAGTTGTTGACCAATGACTAGTTAGTGGAAAGGTACTGCTGTGAGGCGGAAGTTATAGGAAGGGAGCCTTTCCTGAATAAGGGATAGAATGAAGTTGTGCCCTCACTCTGAGAGATGAAGTTATGCCTTCAGTAAGAGAGTTCAAGATATGTCATCAATAAAGAGGTAGCAGTTACAGATCCTGAAAGAACCCCGTTGTCCGTGCGGTCTTTACGCCACAAATCGCCCCCCAACAGGGACATGAAAACGAACAGGGACGAGAAGAAAACAAACAGGGGAATGAAGAACAGGAACAGGGACAGGCTAACAGCACAGGGACAAAAACAAAAAAGGAATGAATAGGGACAGGCAAACGGAACAGGGACAAAAACAGAAAAGGAATGAATAGGTACAGGCTAACAGAACAGGGACGAACAAAAAGAGGGTATGGGAGGGTCACGCTGGCTTACACAGGACCCCCAAACAAGGACTCCAGGAGTTGGAGGGGCAGCCAGAGCCCCCCGGCTGGGCAGCACTCAGTGCCTGCCACTCCCAGGGATGGGGTTGCAAAGTTTGTTAAAGATAGTCTTAGTATGCCTGGCAGCTTTTCTCTGTGTTTTAGTTTGTGTTGATCCTGCCTTCTTAATTTGTGTTAATCGCGCTTTCTTATGTTCATAAAGAAGGAGGAGATGTGGGAGTGTGGCCATGGGGGTCGACAAGCCCCATGGCTGGTGATCACATCCGACTCTTAAGAATGAGACCATCAGGAAAGTAAAGCCCTGAGAGGGAACAAAGAAGGGTGATTCAGGAGACACCTTAAACAGGGACATGAAGAACAGGAACAGGGAGAGTCTAACAGAACAGGGACAAAAACAAAAAAGGAATGAATAGGGACAGGCTATCAGAACAGGGACAAACAAAAAACAGCATATGGGAGGGTCTCGCTGGCATACGCAGGACCCTCAAACAAGGACTCCAGGAGTTGGAGGGGCAGCCAGAGCCCCCCGGCTGGGCAGCACTCAGTGCCTGCCTCTCCCAGGGATGGGGTTACAAAGTTTGTTAAAGACGGAATTAGTATGCATGGCAGTTTTTCTCTGTATTTTAATTTGTGTTAATAGTGCTTTCTTAATTTGTGTTTCTCTTGCTTTCTTAATTTCTGTTAATCGCGCCTTCTTAATTTGTGTTAAACCTGCTTTCTTAATTTGTGTTAATCGAGCTCTTTTATGTTAATAAAGAAGGGGGAGATGTGGGAGCGTGGCCATGGGGGTCGAGAAGCCCCATGGTTGGTGATAACATCCGACTATTAAAGATGAGGCCATCAGGAAAGTAAAGAGTTGAGAGGGAACAAAGAAGGGTGATTCAGGAGACACCTTAAACAGGGACATGAAGAACAGGAACAGGGATAGTCTAACAGAACAGGGACGAAAACAAAAAAGGAATGAATAGGGACAGGAAAACGGAACAGGGACAAACAAAAAACAGCATATGGGAGGGTCTCGCTGGCATAGGCAGGACTCACAAACAAGGACTCCAGGAGTTGGAGGGTCAGCCAGAGCCCCCCGGCTGGGCAGCACTCAGTGCCTGCCTCTCCCAGGGATGGTTTTACAAAGATTGTTAAAGATAGACTTAGTATGCCTGGCAGTTTTTATCTGTGTTTTAGTTTGTGCTGATCCTGCCTTCTTAATTTGTGTTAATCGCGCTTTCTTAAGTTAATAAAGAAGGGGAAGATGTGGGAGTGTGGCCATGGGGGTCGACAAGTCCCATGGTATGTGATAACATCCAAATCTTAAAGATGAGGCCATCAGGAAAGTAAAGAGTTGAGAGGGAACAAAGAAAGGTGATTCAGGAGACACCTTAAACAGGGACATGAAGAACAGGAACAGGGACAGGCTAACAGAGCAGGGAGAAACAAAAAGCAGCATATGCTAGGGTCCCACTGGCATATGCTGGACCCACAAACAAGGACTCCAGGAGTTGGAGGGGCAGCCAGAGCCCCCTGGCTGGGCAGTACTCAGTGCCTGCCTCTCCCAGGGATGGTTTTACAAAGGTTGTTAAAGATAGTCTTAGTATGCCTGGCAGCTTTTCTCTGTGTTTTAGTTTGTGTTGATCCTGCCTTCTTAATTTGTGTTAATCGCGCTTTCTTATGTTAATAAAGAAGGGGGAGATGTGGGAGTGTGGCCATGAGGGTCGACAGGCACCATGGTTGGTAATAACATCCAACTCTTAAGGATGAGACCATCAGGAATTTAAAGAGTTGAGAGGGAACAAAGAAGGGTGATTCAGGTGACACCTTGTTGTCTGGGGTGGCTTGTTCTACAGCCATTAAAGCATGGAAGTTGCTGGGTGTTTGCTGTTGCCGGGCAAAGTTGTTGACCAATGACTAGTTAGTGGAAAGGTACTGCTGTGAGGCGGAAATTATAGGAAGGGAGCCTTTCCTGAATCAGGGATAGAATGAAGTTGTGCCCTCACTCTGAGAGATGAAGTTATGCCCTCAGTAAGAGAGAGTTCAAGTTATGTCATCAATAAAGATGTAGCAGTTACAGATCCTGAAAGAACCCCGTTGTCCATGCGGTCTTTACGCCACAAATCGCCCCCCAACAGGGACATGAAAACGAACAGGGACAAGAAGAAAACAAACAGGGACATGAAGAACAGGAACAGGGACAGGCTAACAGCACAGGGACAAAAACAAAAAAGGAATGAATAGGGACAGGCAAACCGAACAGGGACAAAAACAGAAAAGGAATGAATAGGTACAGGCTAACAGAACAGGAACGAACAAAAAGAGGGTATGGGAGGGTCACGCTGGCTTACGCAGGACCCCCAAACAAGGACTCCAGGAGTTGGAGGGGCAGCCAGAGCCCCCCGGCTGGGCAGCACTCAGTGCCTGCCTCTCCTAGGGATGGGGTTACAAAGTTTGTTAAAGATGGAATTAGTATGCCTGGCAGTTTTTCTCTGTATTTTAAATGTGTTAATAGTGCTTTCTTAATTTGTGTTACTCTTGCTTTCTTAATTTCTGTTAATCGCGCCTTCTTAAATTGTGTTAAACCTGCTTTCTTAATTTGTGTTAATCGAGCTCTTTTATGTTAATAAAGAAGGAGGAGATGTGGGAGCGTGACCATGGGGGTCGACAAGCCCCATGGTTGGTGATCACATCCGACTCTTAAAGACGAGACCATGAGGAAAGTAAAGCCTTGAGAGGGAACAAAGAAGGGTGATTCAGGAGACACCTTAAGCAGGGACATGAAGAGCAGGAACAGGGATAGTCTAACAGAACAGGGACAAAAACAAAAAAGGAATGAATAGGGACAGGCTATCAGAACAGGGACAAACAAAAAACAGCATATGGGAGGGTCTCGCTGGCATAGGCAGGACCCACAAACAGGGACTCCAGGAGTTGGAGGGGCAGCCAGAGCCCCCCGGCTGGGCAGCACTCAGTGCCTGCCTCTCCCAGGGATGGGGTTACAAAGTTTGTTAAAGATGGAATTAGTATGCCTGGCAGTTTTTCTCTGTATTTTAGTTTGTGTTAATAGTGCTTTCTTAATTTGTGTTACTCTTGCTTTCTTAATTTCTGTTAATCGCGCCTTCTTAATTTGTGTTAAATCTGCTTTCTTAATTTCAGTTAATCGAGCTCTTTTATGTTAATAAAGAAGGGGGAGATGTGGGAGCATGGCCATGGGGGTCGACAAGTCCCATGGTTGGTGATAACATCCGACTGTTAAAGTAGAGACCATCATGAAAGTAAAGAGTTGAGAGGGAACAAAGAAGGGTGATTCAGGAGACAAAAGTGCCTGGCTCTCCCAGGGATGGTTTTACAAAGGTTGTTAAAGATAGACTTAGTATGCCTGGCAGTTTTTATCTGTGTTTTAGTTTGTGTTGATCCTGCCTTCTTAATTTGTGATAATCGCGCTTTCTTAAGTTAATAAAGAAGGGGGAGATGTGGGAGTGTGGCCATGGGGGTCGACAGGCCCCATGGTTGGTAATAACATCCAACTCTTAAGGATGAGACCATCAGGAATTTAAAGAGTTGAGAGGGAACAAAGAAGGGTGATTCAGGTGACACCTTGTTGTCTGGGGTGGCTTGTTCTCCAGCCATTAAAGCATGGAAGTTGCTGGGTGTTTGCTGTTGCCGGGCAAAGTTGTTGACCAATGACTAGTTAGTGGAAAGGTACTGCTGTGAGGCGGAAGTTATAGGAAGGGAGCCTTTCCTGAATAAGGGATAGAATGAAGTTGTGCCCTCACTCTGAGAGATGAAGTTATGCCTTCAGTAAGAGAGTTCAAGATATGTCATCAATAAAGAGGTAGCAGTTACAGATCCTGAAAGAACCCCGTTGTCCGTGCGGTCTTTACGCCACAAATCGCCCCCCAACAGGGACATGAAAACGAACAGGGACGAGAAGAAAACAAACAGGGGAATGAAGAACAGGAACAGGGACAGGCTAACAGCACAGGGACAAAAACAAAAAAGGAATGAATAGGGACAGGCAAACGGAACAGGGACAAAAACAGAAAAGGAATGAATAGGTACAGGCTAACAGAACAGGGACGAACAAAAAGAGGGTATGGGAGGGTCACGCTGGCTTACACAGGACCCCCAAACAAGGACTCCAGGAGTTGGAGGGGCAGCCAGAGCCCCCCGGCTGGGCAGCACTCAGTGCCTGCCACTCCCAGGGATGGGGTTGCAAAGTTCGTTAAAGATAGTCTTAGTATGCCTGGCAGCTTTTCTCTGTGTTTTAGTTTGTGTTGATCCTGCCTTCTTAATTTGTGTTAATTGCGCTTTCTTATGTTAATAAAGAAGGAGGAGATGTGGGAGTGTGGCCATGGGGGTCGACAAGCCCCATGGTTGGTGATCACATCCGACTCTTAAGGATGAGACCATCAGGAAAGTAAAGCCCTGAGAGGGAACAAAGAAGGGTGATTCAGGAGACACCTTAAACAGGGACATGAAGAACAGGAACAGGGAGAGTCTAACAGAACAGGGACAAAAACAAAAAAGGAATGAATAGGGACAGGCTATCAGAACAGGGACAAACAAAAAACAGCATATGGGAGGGTCCCACTGGCATATGCTGGACCCACAAACAGGGACTCCAGGAGTTGGAGGGGCAGCCAGAGCCCCCCAGCTGGGCAGCACTCAGTGCCTGCCTCTCCCAGGGATGGGGTTACAAAGTTTGTTAAAGATGGAATTAGTATGCCTGGCAGTTTTTCTCTGTGTTTTATTTTGTGTTAATAGTGCTTTCTTAATTTGTGTTTCTCTTGCTTTCTTAATTTCTGTTAATCGCGCCTTCTTAATTTGTGTTAAACCTGCTTTCTTAATTTGTGTTAATCGAGCTCTTTTATGTTAATAAAGAAGGGGGAGATGTGGGAGCGTGGCCATGGGGGTCGACAAGTCCCATGGTTGGTGATAACATCGGACTCTTAAAGTAGAGACCATCAGGAAACTAAAGAGTTGAGAGGGAACAAAGAAGGGTGATTCAGGAGACACCTTAAACAGGGACATGAAGAACAGGAACAGGGACAGGCTAACAGAGCAGGGAGAAACAAAAAACAGCATATGGGAGGGTCCCACTGGCGTATGCTGGACCCACAATCAAGGACTCCAGGAGTTGGAGGGGCAGCCAGAGCCCCCCGGCTGGGCAGCACTCAGTTCCTGCCTCTCCCAGGGACGGTTTTACAAAGATTGTTAAAGATAGACTTAGTATGCCTGGCAGTTTTTCTCTGTGTTTTAGTTTGTGTTGATCCTGCCTACTTAATTTGTGTTAATCGCGCTTTCTTATGTTAATAAAGAAGGGGGAGATGTGGGAGTGTGGCCATGGGGGTCGACAAGTCCCATGGTTGGTGATAACATCGGACTCTTAAAGATGAGGCCATCAGGAAAGTAAAGAGTTGAGAGGGAACAAAGAAGGGTGATTCAGGAGACACCTTAACCAGGGACATGAAGAACAGGAACAGGGACAGGCGAACAGAACAGGGACGAAAACAAAAAAAGGAATGAATAGGGACAGGCTATCAGAACAGGGACAAACAAAAAACAGCGTATGGGAGGGTCTCGCTGGCATAGGCAGGACCCACAAACAAGGACTCCAGGAGTTGGAGGGTCAGCCAGAGCCCCCCGGCTGGGCAGCACTCAGTGCCTGCCTCTCCCACGGCTGGTTTTACAAAGGTTGTTAAACATAGACTTAGTATGCCTGGCAGTTTTTCTCTGTGTTTTAGTTTGTGTTGGTCCTGCCTTCTTAATTTGTGTTAATCGCGCTTTCTTAAGTTAATAAAGAAGGGGGAGATGTGGGAGTGTGGCCATAGGGGTCGACAAGCCCCATGGTTGGTAATAATATCCGACTCTTAGGGATGAGACCATCAGGAATTTAAAGAGTTGAGAGGGAACAAAGAAGGGTGATTCAGGTGACACCTTGTTGTCTGGGGTGGCTTGTTCTCCAGCCATTAAAGCATGGAAGTTGCTGGGGGTATGCTGTTGCCGGGCAAAGTTATTGACCAATGACTAGTTAGTGGAAAGGTACTGCTGTGAGGCGGAAATTATAGGAAGGGAGCCTTTCCTGAATCAGGGATAGAATGAAGTTGTGCCCTCACTCTGAGAGATGAAGTTATGCCCTCAGTAAGAGAGAGTTCAAGTTATGTCATCAATAAAGAGGTAGCAGTTACAGATCCTGAAAGAACCCCGTTGTCCGTGCGGTCTTTACGCCACAAATCGCCCCCCAACAGGGACATGAAAACGAACAGGGACAAGAAGAAAACAAACAGGGACATGAAGAACAGGAACAGGGACAGGCTAACAGCACAGGGACAAAAACAAAAAAGGAATGAATAGGGACAGGCAAACGGAACAGGGACAAAAACAGAAAAGGAATGAATAGGTACAGGCTAACAGAACAGGGACGAACAAAAAGAGCTTATGGGAGGGTCACGCTGGCTTACGCAGGACCCATAAACAAGGACTCCAGGAGATGGAGGGGCAGCCAGAGCCCCCCGGCTGGGCAGCACTCAGTGCCTGCCACTCCCAGGGATGGGGTTGCAAAGTTTGTTAGATAGTCTTAGTATGCCTGGCAGTTTTTCTCTGTGTTTTATTTTGTGTTGATCCTGCCTTCTTAATTTGTGTTAATCGCGCTTTCTTATGTTAATAAAGAAGGGGAAGATGTGGGAGTGTGGCCATGGGGGTCGACAAGCCCCATGGTTGGTGATCACATCCGACTCTTAAAGATGAGACCATCAGGAAAGTAAAGCCTTGAGAGGGAACAAAGAAGGGTGATTCAGGAGACACCTTAAGCAGGGACATGAAGAACAGGAACAGGGACAGGCTAACAGAACAGGGACAAAACAAAAAAGGAATGAATAGGGACATGCTATCAGAACAGGGACAAACAAAAAACAGTTTATGGGAGGGTCTCGCTGGCATAGGCCGGACCCCCAAACAAGGACTCCAGGAGTTGGAGGGGCAGCCAGAGCCCCCCGGCTGGGCAGCACTCAGTGCCTGCCACTCCCAGGGATGGGGTTGCAAAGTTCGTTAAAGATAGTCTTAGTATGCCTGGCAGCTTTTCTCTGTGTTTTAGTTTGTGTTGATCCTGCCTTCTTAATTTGTGTTAATTGCGCTTTCTTATGTTAATAAAGAAGGAGGAGATGTGGGAGTGTGGCCATGGGGGTCGACAAGCCCCATGGTTGGTGATCACATCCGACTCTTAAGGATGAGACCATCAGGAAAGTAAAGCCCTGAGAGGGAACAAAGAAGGGTGATTCAGGAGACACCTTAAACAGGGACATGAAGAACAGGAACAGGGAGAGTCTAACAGAACAGGGACAAAAACAAAAAAGGAATGAATAGGGACAGGCTATCAGAACAGGGACAAACAAAAAACAGCATATGGGAGGGTCCCACTGGCATATGCTGGACCCACAAACAGGGACTCCAGGAGTTGGAGGGGCAGCCAGAGCCCCCCGGCTGGGCAGCACTCAGTGCCTGCCTCTCCCAGGGATGGGGTTACAAAGTTTGTTAAAGATGGAATTAGTATGCCTGGCAGTTTTTCTCTGTGTTTTATTTTGTGTTAATAGTGCTTTCTTAATTTGTGTTTCTCTTGCTTTCTTAATTTCTGTTAATCGCGCCTTCTTAATTTGTGTTAAACCTGCTTTCTTAATTTGTGTTAATCGAGCTCTTTTATGTTAATAAAGAAGGGGGAGATGTGGGAGCGTGGCCATGGGGGTCGACAAGTCCCATGGTTGGTGATAACATCGGACTCTTAAAGTAGAGACCATCAGGAAACTAAAGAGTTGAGAGGGAACAAAGAAGGGTGATTCAGGAGACACCTTAAACAGGGACATGAAGAACAGGAACAGGGACAGGCTAACAGAGCAGGGAGAAACAAAAAACAGCATATGGGAGGGTCCCACTGGCGTATGCTGGACCCACAATCAAGGACTCCAGGAGTTGGAGGGGCAGCCAGAGCCCCCCGGCTGGGCAGCACTCAGTTCCTGCCTCTCCCAGGGACGGTTTTACAAAGATTGTTAAAGATAGACTTAGTATGCCTGGCAGTTTTTCTCTGTGTTTTAGTTTGTGTTGATCCTGCCTACTTAATTTGTGTTAATCGCGCTTTCTTATGTTAATAAAGAAGGGGGAGATGTGGGAGTGTGGCCATGGGGGTCGACAAGTCCCATGGTTGGTGATAACATCGGACTCTTAAAGATGAGGCCATCAGGAAAGTAAAGAGTTGAGAGGGAACAAAGAAGGGTGATTCAGGAGACACCTTAACCAGGGACATGAAGAACAGGAACAGGGACAGGCGAACAGAACAGGGACGAAAACAAAAAAAGGAATGAATAGGGACAGGCTATCAGAACAGGGACAAACAAAAAACAGCGTATGGGAGGGTCTCGCTGGCATAGGCAGGACCCACAAACAAGGACTCCAGGAGTTGGAGGGTCAGCCAGAGCCCCCCGGCTGGGCAGCACTCAGTGCCTGCCTCTCCCACGGCTGGTTTTACAAAGGTTGTTAAACATAGACTTAGTATGCCTGGCAGTTTTTCTCTGTGTTTTAGTTTGTGTTGGTCCTGCCTTCTTAATTTGTGTTAATCGCGCTTTCTTAAGTTAATAAAGAAGGGGAAGATGTGGGAGTGTGGCCATAGGGGTCGACAAGCCCCATGGTTGGTAATAATATCCGACTCTTAGGGATGAGACCATCAGGAATTTAAAGAGTTGAGAGGGAACAAAGAAGGGTGATTCAGGTGACACCTTCTTGTCTGGGGTGGCTTGTTCTCCAGCCATTAAAGCATGGAAGTTGCTGGGGGTATGCTGTTGCCGGGCAAAGTTATTGACCAATGACTAGTTAGTGGAAAGGTACTGCTGTGAGGCGGAAATTATAGGAAGGGAGCCTTTCCTGAATCAGGGATAGAATGAAGTTGTGCCCTCACTCTGAGAGATGAAGTTATGCCCTCAGTAAGAGAGAGTTCAAGTTATGTCATCAATAAAGAGGTAGCAGTTACAGATCCTGAAAGAACCCCGTTGTCCGTGCGGTCTTTACGCCACAAATCGCCCCCCAACAGGGACATGAAAACGAACAGGGACAAGAAGAAAACAAACAGGGACATGAAGAACAGGAACAGGGACAGGCTAACAGCACAGGGACAAAAACAAAAAAGGAATGAATAGGGACAGGCAAACGGAACAGGGACAAAAACAGAAAAGGAATGAATAGGTACAGGCTAACAGAACAGGGACGAACAAAAAGAGCTTATGGGAGGGTCACGCTGGCTTACGCAGGACCCATAAACAAGGACTCCAGGAGATGGAGGGGCAGCCAGAGCCCCCCGGCTGGGCAGCACTCAGTGCCTGCCACTCCCAGGGATGGGGTTGCAAAGTTTGTTAGATAGTCTTAGTATGCCTGGCAGTTTTTCTCTGTGTTTTATTTTGTGTTGATCCTGCCTTCTTAATTTGTGTTAATCGCGCTTTCTTATGTTAATAAAGAAGGGGAAGATGTGGGAGTGTGGCCATGGGGGTCGACAAGCCCCATGGTTGGTGATCACATCCGACTCTTAAAGATGAGACCATCAGGAAAGTAAAGCCTTGAGAGGGAACAAAGAAGGGTGATTCAGGAGACACCTTAAGCAGGGACATGAAGAACAGGAACAGGGACAGGCTAACAGAACAGGGACAAAACAAAAAAGGAATGAATAGGGACATGCTATCAGAACAGGGACAAACAAAAAACAGTTTATGGGAGGGTCTCGCTGGCATAGGCCGGACCCCCAAACAAGGACTCCAGGAGTTGGAGGGGCAGCCAGAGCCCCCCGGCTGGGCAGCACTCAGTGCCTGCCTCTCCCAGGGATGGGGTTACAAAGTTTGTTAAAGATGGAATTAGTATGCCTGGCAGTTTTTCTCTGTATTTTAGTTTGTGTTAATAGTGCTTTCTTAATTTGTGTTACTCTTGCTTTCTTAATTTCTGTTAATCGCGCCTTCTTAATTTGTGTTAAACCTGCTTTCTTAATTTCTGTTAATCGAGCTCTTTTATGTTAATAAAGAAGGGGGAGATGTGGGAGCATGGCCATGGGGGTCGACAAGTCCCATGGTTGGTGATAACATCCGACTGTTAAAGTAGAGACCATCAGGAAAGTAAAGAGTTGAGAGGGAACAAAGAAGGGTGATTCAGGAGACAAAAGTGCCTGGCTCTCCCAGGGATGGTTTTACAAAGGTTGTTAAAGATAGACTTAGTATGCCTGGCAGTTTTTCTCTGTGTTTTAGTTTGTGTTGATCCTGCCTTCTTAAATTGTGATAATCGCGCTTTCTTAAGTTAATAAAGAAGGGGGAGATGTGGGAGTGTGGCCATGGGGGTCGACAGGCCCCATGGTTGGTAATAACATCCAACTCTTAAGGATGAGACCATCAGGAATTTAAAGAGTTGAGAGGGAACAAAGAAGGGTGATTCAGGTGACACCTTGTTGTCTGGGGTGGCTTGTTCTCCAGCCATTAAAGCATGGAAGTTGCTGGGTGTTTGGTGTTGCCGGGCAAAGTTGTTGACCAATGACTAGTTAGTGGAAAGGTACTGCTGTGAGGCGGAAGTTATAGGAAGGGAGCCTTTCCTGAATAAGGGATAGAATGAAGTTGTGCCCTCACTCTGAGAGATGAAGTTATGCCTTCAGTAAGAGAGTTCAAGATATGTCATCAATAAAGAGGTAGCAGTTACAGATCCTGAAAGAACCCCGTTGTCCGTGCGGTCTTTACGCCACAAATCGCCCCCCAACAGGGACATGAAAACGAACAGGGACGAGAAGAAAACAAACAGGGGAATGAAGAACAGGAACAGGGACAGGCTAACAGCACAGGGACAAAAACAAAAAAGGAATGAATAGGGACAGGCAAACGGAACAGGGACAAAAACAGAAAAGGAATGAATAGGTACAGGCTAACAGAACAGGGACGAACAAAAAGAGGGTATGGGAGGGTCACGCTGGCTTACACAGGACCCCCAAACAAGGACTCCAGGAGTTGGAGGGGCAGCCAGAGCCCCCCGGCTGGGCAGCACTCAGTGCCTGCCACTCCCAGGGATGGGGTTGCAAAGTTTGTTAAAGATAGTCTTAGTATGCCTGGCAGCTTTTCTCTGTGTTTTAGTTTGTGTTGATCCTGCCTTCTTAATTTGTGTTAATTGCGCTTTCTTACGTTAATAAAGAAGGAGGAGATGTGGGAGTGTGGCCATGGGGGTCGACAAGCCCCATGGTTGGTGATCACATCCGACTATTAAAGATGAGGCCATCAGGAAAGTAAAGAGTTGAGAGGGAACAAAGAAGGGTGATTCAGGAGACACCTTAAACAGGGACATGAAGAACAGGAACAGGGAGAGTCTAACAGAACAGGGACAAAAACAAAAAAGGAATGAATAGGGACAGGCTATCAGAACAGGGACAAACAAAAAACAGCATATGGGAGGGTCTCGCTGGCATACGCAGGACCCTAAACAAGGACTCCAGGAGTTGGAGGGGCAGCCAGAGCCCCCCGGCTGGGCAGCACTCAGTGCCTGCCTCTCCCAGGGATGGGGTTACAAAGTTTGTTAAAGACGGAATTAGTATGCATGGCAGTTTTTCTCTGTATTTTAATTTGTGTTAATAGTGCTTTCTTAATTTGTGTTTCTCTTGCTTTCTTAATTTCTGTTAATCGCGCCTTCTTAATTTGTGTTAAACCTGCTTTCTTAATTTGTGTTAATCGAGCTCTTTTATGTTAATAAAGAAGGGGGAGATGTGGGAGCGTGGCCATGGGGGTCGAGAAGCCCCATGGTTGGTGATAACATCCGACTATTAAAGATGAGGCCATCAGGAAAGTAAAGAGTTGAGAGGGAACAAAGAAGGGTGATTCAGGAGACACCTTAAACAGGGACATGAAGAACAGGAACAGGGATAGTCTAACAGAACAGGGACGAAAACAAAAAAGGAATGAATAGGTACAGGCTAACAGAACAGGAACGAACAAAAAGAGGGTATGGGAGGGTCACGCTGGCTTACGCAGGACCCCCAAACAAGGACTCCAGGAGTTGGAGGGGCAGCCAGAGCCCCCCGGCTGGGCAGCACTCAGTGCCTGCCTCTCCTAGGGATGGGGTTACAAAGTTTGTTAAAGATGGAATTAGTATGCCTGGCAGTTTTTCTCTGTATTTTAATTTGTGTTAATAGTGCTTTCTTAATTTGTGTTACTCTTGCTTTCTTAATTTCTGTTAATCGCGCCTTCTTAAATTGTGTTAAACCTGCTTTCTTAATTTGTGTTAATCGAGCTCTTTTATGTTAATAAAGAAGGAGGAGATGTGGGAGCGTGACCATGGGGGTCGACAAGCCCCATGGTTGGTGATCACATCCGACTCTTAAAGACGAGACCATGAGGAAAGTAAATCCTTGAGAGGGAACAAAGAAGGGTGTTTCAGGAGACACCTTAAGCAGGGACATGAAGAGCAGGAACAGGGATAGTCTAACAGAACAGGGACAAAAACAAAAAAGGAATGAATAGGGACAGGAAAACGAAACAGGGACAAAAACAGAAAAGGAATGATCAGGTACAGGCTAACAGAACAGGGATGACCAAAAAGAGCATATGGGAGGGTCACGATGGTTTACGCAGGACCCACAAACAAGGACTCCAGGAGGTTGAGGGGTAGCCAGAGCCCCCCTGCTGGGCAGCACTCAGTGCCTGCCACTCCCAGGGATGGGGTTGCAAAGTTTGTTGAAGATAGACTTAGTATGCCTGGCAGTTTTTCTCTGTGTTTTAGTTTGTGCTGATCCTGCCTTCTTAATTTGTGTTAATCGCGCTTTCTTAAGTTAATAAAGAAGGGGAAGATGTGGGAGTGTGGCCATGGGGGTCGACAAGCCCCATGGTTGGTGATAACATCGGACTCTTAAAGTAGAGACCATCAGGAAACTAAAGAGTTGAGAGGGAACAAAGAAGGGTGATTCAGGAGACACGTTAAACAGGGACATGAAGAACAGGAACAGGGATAGGCTAACAGAGCAGGGAGAAACAAAAAACAGCATATGGGAGGGTCCCACTGGCGTATGCTGGACCCACAAACAAGGACTCCAGGAGTTGGAGGGGCAGCCAGAGCCCCCCGGCTGGGCAGCACTCAGTTCCTGCCTCTCCCAGGGACGGTTTTACAAAGATTGTTAAAGATAGACTTAGTATGCCTGGCAGTTTTTCTCTGTGTTTTAGTTTGTGCTGATCCTGCCTTCTTAATTTGTGTTAATCGCGCTTTCTTATGTTAATAAAGAAGGGGGAGATGTGGGAGTGTGGCCATGGGGGTCGACAAGTCCCATGGTTGGTGATAACATCCGACTATTAAAGATGAGGCCATCAGGAAAGTAAAGAGTTGAGGGGGAACAAAGAAGGGTGATTCACGAGACACCTTAACCAGGGACATGAAGAACAGGAACAGGGATAGTCTAACAGAACAGGGACGAAAACAAAAAAAGGAATGAATAGGGACAGGCTATCAGAACAGGGACAAACAAAAAACAGCGTATGGGAGGGTCTCGCTGGCATAGGCAGGACCCACAAACAAGGACTCCAGGAGTTGGAGGGGCAGCCAGAGCCCCCCGGCTGGGCAGCACTCAGTACCTGCCTCTCCCACGGCTGGTTTTACAAAGGTTGTTAAACATAGACTTAGTATGCCTGGCAGTTTTTCTCTGTGTTTTAGTTTGTGTTGGTCCTGCCTTCTTAATTTGTGTTAATCGCGCTTTCTTAAGTTAATAAAGAAGGGGAAGATGTGGGAGTGTGGCCATGGGGGTCGACAAGCCCCATGGTTGGTAATAATATCCGACTCTTAAGGATGAGACCATCAGGAAAGTAAAGCCCTGAGAGGGAACAAAGGGTGATTCAGGAGACACCTTAAGCAGGGACATGAAGAACAGGAACAGGGACAGGCTAACAGAACAGGGACAAACAAAAAAAAATTGTATGGGATGGTCCCGCTGGCATATGCAGGACCCACAAACAAGGACTCCAGGAGTTGGAGGGGCAGCCAGAGCCCCCCAGCTGGGCAGCACTCAGTGCCTGCCACTCCCAGGGATGGGGTTGCAAAGTTTGTTAGATAGTCTTAGTATGCCTGGCAGTTTTTCTCTGTGTTTTATTTTGTGTTGATCCTGCCTTCTTAATTTGTGTTAATCGCGCTTTCTTATGTTAATAAAGAAGGGGAAGATGTGGGAGTGTGGCCATGGCGGTCGACAAGCCCCATGGTTGGTGATCACATCCGACTCTTAAAGATGAGACCATCAGGAAAGTAAAGCCTTGAGAGGGAACAAAGAAGGGTGATTCAGGAGACACCTTAAGCAGGGACATGAAGAACAGGAACAGGGACAGGCTAACAGAACAGGGACAAAACAAAAAAGGAATGAATAGGGACATGCTATCAGAACAGGGACAAACAAAAAACAGTTTATGGGAGGGTCTCGCTGGCATAGGCCGGACCCCCAAACAAGGACTCCAGGAGTTGGAGGGGCAGCCAGAGCCCCCCGGCTGGGCAGCACTCAGTGCCTGCCTCTCCCAGGGATGGGGTTACAAAGTTTGTTAAAGATGGAATTAGTATGCCTGGCAGTTTTTCTCTGTATTTTAGTTTGTGTTAATAGTGCTTTCTTAATTTGTGTTACTCTTGCTTTCTTAATTTCTGTTAATCGCGCCTTCTTAATTTGTGTTAAACCTGCTTTCTTAATTTCTGTTAATCGAGCTCTTTTATGTTAATAAAGAAGGGGGAGATGTGGGAGCATGGCCATGGGGGTCGACAAGTCCCATGGTTGGTGATAACATCCCACTGTTAAAGTAGAGACCATCAGGAAAGTAAAGAGTTGAGAGGGAACAAAGAAGGGTGATTCAGGAGACAAAAGTGCCTGGCTCTCCCAGGGATGGTTTTACAAAGGTTGTTAAAGATAGACTTAGTATGCCTGGCAGTTTTTATCTGTGTTTTAGTTTGTGTTGATCCTGCCTTCTTAATTTGTGATAATCGCGCTTTCTTAAGTTAATAAAGAAGGGGGAGATGTGGGAGTGTGGCCATGGGGGTCGACAGGCCCCATGGTTGGTAATAACATCCAACTCTTAAGGATGAGACCATCAGGAATTTAAAGAGTTGAGAGGGAACAAAGAAGGGTGATTCAGGTGACACCTTGTTGTCTGGGGTGGCTTGTTCTCCAGCCATTAAAGCATGGAAGTTGCTGGGTGTTTGCTGTTGCCGGGCAAAGTTGTTGACCAATGACTAGTTAGTGGAAAGGTACTGCTGTGAGGCGGAAGTTATAGGAAGGGAGCCTTTCCTGAATAAGGGATAGAATGAAGTTGTGCCCTCACTCTGAGAGATGAAGTTATGCCTTCAGTAAGAGAGTTCAAGATATGTCATCAATAAAGAGGTAGCAGTTACAGATCCTGAAAGAACCCCGTTGTCCGTGCGGTCTTTACGCCACAAATCGCCCCCCAACAGGGACATGAAAACGAACAGGGACGAGAAGAAAACAAACAGGGGAATGAAGAACAGGAACAGGGACAGGCTAACAGCACAGGGACAAAAACAAAAAAGGAATGAATAGGGACAGGCAAACGGAACAGGGACAAAAACAGAAAAGGAATGAATAGGTACAGGCTAACAGAACAGGGACGAACAAAAAGAGGGTATGGGAGGGTCACGCTGGCTTACACAGGACCCCCAAACAAGGACTCCAGGAGTTGGAGGGGCAGCCAGAGCCCCCCGGCTGGGCAGCACTCAGTGCCTGCCACTCCCAGGGATGGGGTTGCAAAGTTTGTTAAAGATAGTCTTAGTATGCCTGGCAGCTTTTCTCTGTGTTTTAGTTTGTGTTGATCCTGCCTTCTTAATTTGTGTTAATCGCGCTTTCTTATGTTCATAAAGAAGGAGGAGATGTGGGAGTGTGGCCATGGGGGTCGACAAGCCCCATGGCTGGTGATCACATCCGACTCTTAAGAATGAGACCATCAGGAAAGTAAAGCCCTGAGAGGGAACAAAGAAGGGTGATTCAGGAGACACCTTAAACAGGGACATGAAGAACAGGAACAGGGAGAGTCTAACAGAACAGGGACAAAAACAAAAAAGGAATGAATAGGGACAGGCTATCAGAACAGGGACAAACAAAAAACAGCATATGGGAGGGTCTCGCTGGCATAGGCAGGACCCACAAACAGGGACTCCAGGAGTTGGAGGGGCAGCCAGAGCCCCCCGGCTGGGCAGCACTCAGTGCCTGCCTCTCCCAGGGATGGGGTTACAAAGTTTGTTAAAGATGGAATTAGTATGCCTGGCAGTTTTTCTCTGTGTTTTATTTTGTGTTAATAGTGCTTTCTTAATTTGTGTTTCTCTTGCTTTCTTAATTTCTGTTAATCGCGCCTTCTTAATTTGTGTTAAACCTGCTTTCTTAATTTGTGTTAATCGAGCTCTTTTATGTTAATAAAGAAGGGGGAGATGTGGGAGCGTGGCCATGGGGGTCGACAAGTCCCATGGTTGGTGATAACATCGGACTCTTAAAGTAGAGACCATCAGGAAACTAAAGAGTTGAGAGGGAACAAAGAAGGGTGATTCAGGAGACACCTTAAACAGGGACATGAAGAACAGGAACAGGGACAGGCTAACAGAGCAGGGAGAAACAAAAAACAGCATATGGGAGGGTCCCACTGGCGTATGCTGGACCCACAATCAAGGACTCCAGGAGTTGGAGGGGCAGCCAGAGCCCCCCGGCTGGGCAGCACTCAGTTCCTGCCTCTCCCAGGGACGGTTTTACAAAGATTGTTAAAGATAGACTTAGTATGCCTGGCAGTTTTTCTCTGTGTTTTAGTTTGTGTTGATCCTGCCTACTTAATTTGTGTTAATCGCGCTTTCTTATGTTAATAAAGAAGGGGGAGATGTGGGAGTGTGGCCATGGGGGTCGACAAGTCCCATGGTTGGTGATAACATCGGACTCTTAAAGATGAGGCCATCAGGAAAGTAAAGAGTTGAGAGGGAACAAAGAAGGGTGATTCAGGAGACACCTTAACCAGGGACATGAAGAACAGGAACAGGGACAGGCTAACAGAACAGGGACGAAAACAAAAAAAGGAATGAATAGGGACAGGCTATCAGAACAGGGACAAACAAAAAACAGCGTATGGGAGGGTCTCGCTGGCATAGGCAGGACCCACAAACAAGGACTCCAGGAGTTGGAGGGTCAGCCAGAGCCCCCCGGCTGGGCAGCACTCAGTGCCTGCCTCTCCCACGGCTGGTTTTACAAAGGTTGTTAAACATAGACTTAGTATGCCTGGCAGTTTTTCTCTGTGTTTTAGTTTGTGTTGGTCCTGCCTTCTTAATTTGTGTTAATCGCGCTTTCTTAAGTTAATAAAGAAGGGGAAGATGTGGGAGTGTGGCCATAGGGGTCGACAAGCCCCATGGTTGGTAATAATATCCGACTCTTAGGGATGAGACCATCAGGAATTTAAAGAGTTGAGAGGGAACAAAGAAGGGTGATTCAGGTGACACCTTCTTGTCTGGGGTGGCTTGTTCTCCAGCCATTAAAGCATGGAAGTTGCTGGGGGTATGCTGTTGCCGGGCAAAGTTATTGACCAATGACTAGTTAGTGGAAAGGTACTGCTGTGAGGCGGAAATTATAGGAAGGGAGCCTTTCCTGAATCAGGGATAGAATGAAGTTGTGCCCTCACTCTGAGAGATGAAGTTATGCCCTCAGTAAGAGAGAGTTCAAGTTATGTCATCAATAAAGAGGTAGCAGTTACAGATCCTGAAAGAACCCCGTTGTCCGTGCGGTCTTTACGCCACAAATCGCCCCCCAACAGGGACATGAAAACGAACAGGGACAAGAAGAAAACAAACAGGGACATGAAGAACAGGAACAGGGACAGGCTAACAGCACAGGGACAAAAACAAAAAAGGAATGAATAGGGACAGGCAAACGGAACAGGGACAAAAACAGAAAAGTAATGAATAGGTACAGGCTAACAGAACAGGGACGAACAAAAAGAGCTTATGGGAGGGTCACGCTGGCTTACGCAGGACCCATAAACAAGGACTCCAGGAGATGGAGGGGCAGCCAGAGCCCCCCGGCTGGGCAGCACTCAGTGCCTGCCACTCCCAGGGATGGGGTTGCAAAGTTTGTTAGATAGTCTTAGTATGCCTGGCAGTTTTTCTCTGTGTTTTATTTTGTGTTGATCCTGCCTTCTTAATTTGTGTTAATCGCGCTTTCTTATGTTAATAAAGAAGGGGAAGATGTGGGAGTGTGGCCATGGGGGTCGACAAGCCCCATGGTTGGTGATCACATCCGACTCTTAAAGATGAGACCATCAGGAAAGTAAAGCCTTGAGAGGGAACAAAGAAGGGTGATTCAGGAGACACCTTAAGCAGGGACATGAAGAACAGGAACAGGGACAGGCTAACAGAACAGGGACAAAACAAAAAAGGAATGAATAGGGACATGCTATCAGAACAGGGACAAACAAAAAACAGTTTATGGGAGGGTCTCGCTGGCATAGGCCGGACCCCCAAACAAGGACTCCAGGAGTTGGAGGGGCAGCCAGAGCCCCCCGGCTGGGCAGCACTCAGTGCCTGCCTCTCCCAGGGATGGGGTTACAAAGTTTGTTAAAGATGGAATTAGTATGCCTGGCAGTTTTTCTCTGTATTTTAGTTTGTGTTAATAGTGCTTTCTTAATTTGTGTTACTCTTGCTTTCTTAATTTCTGTTAATCGCGCCTTCTTAATTTGTGTTAAACCTGCTTTCTTAATTTCTGTTAATCGAGCTCTTTTATGTTAATAAAGAAGGGGGAGATGTGGGAGCATGGCCATGGGGGTCGACAAGTCCCATGGTTGGTGATAACATCCGACTGTTAAAGTAGAGACCATCAGGAAAGTAAAGAGTTGAGAGGGAACAAAGAAGGGTGATTCAGGAGACAAAAGTGCCTGGCTCTCCCAGGGATGGTTTTACAAAGGTTGTTAAAGATAGACTTAGTATGCCTGGCAGTTTTTCTCTGTGTTTTAGTTTGTGTTGATCCTGCCTTCTTAATTTGTGTTAATCGCGCTTTCTTAAGTTAATAAAGAAGGGGGAGATGTGGGAGTGTGGCCATGGGGGTCGACAGGCCCCATGGTTGGTAATAACATCCAACTCTTAAGGATGAGACCATCAGGAATTTAAAGAGTTGAGAGGGAACAAAGAAGGGTGATTCAGGTGACACCTTGTTGTCTGGGGTGGCTTGTTCTCCAGCCATTAAAGCATGGAAGTTGCTGGGTGTTTGGTGTTGCCGGGCAAAGTTGTTGACCAATGACTAGTTAGTGGAAAGGTACTGCTGTGAGGCGGAAGTTATAGGAAGGGAGCCTTTCCTGAATAAGGGATAGAATGAAGTTGTGCCCTCACTCTGAGAGATGAAGTTATGCCTTCAGTAAGAGAGTTCAAGATATGTCATCAATAAAGAGGTAGCAGTTACAGATCCTGAAAGAACCCCGTTGTCCGTGCGGTCTTTACGCCACAAATCGCCCCCCAACAGGGACATGAAAACGAACAGGGACGAGAAGAAAACAAACAGGGGAATGAAGAACAGGAACAGGGACAGGCTAACAGCACAGGGACAAAAACAAAAAAGGAATGAATAGGGACAGGCAAACGGAACAGGGACAAAAACAGAAAAGGAATGAATAGGTACAGGCTAACAGAACAGGGACGAACAAAAAGAGGGTATGGGAGGGTCACGCTGGCTTACACAGGACCCCCAAACAAGGACTCCAGGAGTTGGAGGGGCAGCCAGAGCCCCCCGGCTGGGCAGCACTCAGTGCCTGCCACTCCCAGGGATGGGGTTGCAAAGTTTGTTAAAGATAGTCTTAGTATGCCTGGCAGCTTTTCTCTGTGTTTTAGTTTGTGTTGATCCTGCCTTCTTAATTTGTGTTAATTGCGCTTTCTTACGTTAATAAAGAAGGAGGAGATGTGGGAGTGTGGCCATGGGGGTCGACAAGCCCCATGGTTGGTGATCACATCCGACTATTAAAGATGAGGCCATCAGGAAAGTAAAGAGTTGAGAGGGAACAAAGAAGGGTGATTCAGGAGACACCTTAAACAGGGACATGAAGAACAGGAACAGGGAGAGTCTAACAGAACAGGGACAAAAACAAAAAAGGAATGAATAGGGACAGGCTATCAGAACAGGGACAAACAAAAAACAGCATATGGGAGGGTCTCGCTGGCATACGCAGGACCCTAAACAAGGACTCCAGGAGTTGGAGGGGCAGCCAGAGCCCCCCGGCTGGGCAGCACTCAGTGCCTGCCTCTCCCAGGGATGGGGTTACAAAGTTTGTTAAAGACGGAATTAGTATGCATGGCAGTTTTTCTCTGTATTTTAATTTGTGTTAATAGTGCTTTCTTAATTTGTGTTTCTCTTGCTTTCTTAATTTCTGTTAATCGCGCCTTCTTAATTTGTGTTAAACCTGCTTTCTTAATTTGTGTTAATCGAGCTCTTTTATGTTAATAAAGAAGGGGGAGATGTGGGAGCGTGGCCATGGGGGTCGAGAAGCCCCATGGTTGGTGATAACATCCGACTATTAAAGATGAGGCCATCAGGAAAGTAAAGAGTTGAGAGGGAACAAAGAAGGGTGATTCAGGAGACACCTTAAACAGGGACATGAAGAACAGGAACAGGGATAGTCTAACAGAACAGGGACGAAAACAAAAAAGGAATGAATAGGGACAGGAAAACGGAACAGGGACAAACAAAAAACAGCATATGGGAGGGTCTCGCTGGCATAGGCAGGACCCACAAACAAGGACTCCAGGAGTTGGAGGGTCAGCCAGAGCCCCCCGGCTGGGCAGCACTCAGTGCCTGCCTCTCCCAGGGATGGTTTTACAAAGATTGTTAAAGATAGACTTAGTATGCCTGGCAGTTTTTATCTGTGTTTTAGTTTGTGCTGATCCTGCCTTCTTAATTTGTGTTAATCGCGCTTTCTTAAGTTAATAAAGAAGGGGAAGATGTGGGAGTGTGGCCATGGGGGTCGACAAGTCCCATGGTATGTGATAACATCCAAATCTTAAAGATGAGGCCATCAGGAAAGTAAAGAGTTGAGAGGGAACAAAGAAAGGTGATTCAGGAGACACCTTAAACAGGGACATGAAGAACAGGAACAGGGACAGGCTAACAGAGCAGGGAGAAACAAAAAGCAGCATATGCTAGGGTCCCACTGGCATATGCTGGACCCACAAACAAGGACTCCAGGAGTTGGAGGGGCAGCCAGAGCCCCCTGGCTGGGCAGTACTCAGTGCCTGCCTCTCCCAGGGATGGTTTTACAAAGGTTGTTAAAGATAGTCTTAGTATGCCTGGCAGCTTTTCTCTGTGTTTTAGTTTGTGTTGATCCTGCCTTCTTAATTTGTGTTAATCGCGCTTTCTTATGTTAATAAAGAAGGGGGAGATGTGGGAGTGTGGCCATGGGGGTCCACAGGCCCCATGGTTGGTAATAACATCCAACTCTTAAGGATGAGACCATCAGGAATTTAAAGAGTTGAGAGGGAACAAAGAAGGGTGATTCAGGTGACACCTTGTTGTCTGGGGTGGCTTGTTCTACAGCCATTAAAGCATGGAAGTTGCTGGGTGTTTGCTGTTGCCGGGCAAAGTTGTTGACCAATGACTAGTTAGTGGAAAGGTACTGCTGTGAGGCGGAAATTATAGGAAGGGAGCCTTTCCTGAATCAGGGATAGAATGAAGTTGTGCCCTCACTCTGAGAGATGAAGTTATGCCCTCAGTAAGAGAGAGTTCAAGTTATGTCATCAATAAAGATGTAGCAGTTACAGATCCTGAAAGAACCCCGTTGTCCATGCGGTCTTTACGCCACAAATCGCCCCCCAACAGGGACATGAAAACGAACAGGGACAAGAAGAAAACAAACAGGGACATGAAGAACAGGAACAGGGACAGGCTAACAGCACAGGGACAAAAACAAAAAAGGAATGAATAGGGACAGGCAAACCGAACAGGGACAAAAACAGAAAAGGAATGAATAGGTACAGGCTAACAGAACAGGAACGAACAAAAAGAGGGTATGGGAGGGTCACGCTGGCTTACGCAGGACCCCCAAACAAGGACTCCAGGAGTTGGAGGGGCAGCCAGAGCCCCCCGGCTGGGCAGCACTCAGTGCCTGCCTCTCCTAGGGATGGGGTTACAAAGTTTGTTAAAGATGGAATTAGTATGCCTGGCAGTTTTTCTCTGTATTTTAATTTGTGTTAATAGTGCTTTCTTAATTTGTGTTACTCTTGCTTTCTTAATTTCTGTTAATCGCGCCTTCTTAAATTGTGTTAAACCTGCTTTCTTAATTTGTGTTAATCGAGCTCTTTTATGTTAATAAAGAAGGAGGAGATGTGGGAGCGTGACCATGGGGGTCGACAAGCCCCATGGTTGGTGATCACATCCGACTCTTAAAGACGAGACCATGAGGAAAGTAAATCCTTGAGAGGGAACAAAGAAGGGTGTTTCAGGAGACACCTTAAGCAGGGACATGAAGAGCAGGAACAGGGATAGTCTAACAGAACAGGGACAAAAACAAAAAAGGAATGAATAGGGACAGGAAAACGAAACAGGGACAAAAACAGAAAAGGAATGATCAGGTACAGGCTAACAGAACAGGGATGACCAAAAAGAGCATATGGGAGGGTCACGATGGTTTACGCAGGACCCACAAACAAGGACTCCAGGAGGTTGAGGGGTAGCCAGAGCCCCCCTGCTGGGCAGCACTCAGTGCCTGCCACTCCCAGGGATGGGGTTGCAAAGTTTGTTGAAGATAGACTTAGTATGCCTGGCAGTTTTTCTCTGTGTTTTAGTTTGTGCTGATCCTGCCTTCTTAATTTGTGTTAATCGCGCTTTCTTAAGTTAATAAAGAAGGGGAAGATGTGGGAGTGTGGCCATGGGGGTCGACAAGCCCCATGGTTGGTGATCACATCCGACTCTTACAGATGAGTCCATCAGGAAAGTAAAGCCTTGAGAGGGAACAAAGAAGGGTGATTCAGGAGACACCTTAACCAGGGACATGAAGAACAGGAACAGGGATAGTCTAACAGAACAGGGACAAAAACAAAAAAGGAATGAATAGGGACAGGCTATCAGAACAGGGACAAACAAAAAATAGCGTATGGGAGGGTCCCATGGTTGGTGATCACATCCGACTCTTAAAGATGAGGCCATCAGGAAAGTAAAGAGTTGAGAGGGAACAAAGAAGGGTGATTCAGGAGACACCTTAAGCAGGGACATGAAGAACAGGAACAGGGGCAGGCTAACAGAGCAGGAGGAAACAAAAAACAGCATATGGGAGGGTCCCACTGGCATATGCTGGACCCACAAACAAGGACTCCAGGAGTTGGAGGGGCAGCCAGAGCCCCCCGGCTGGGCAGCACTCAGTGCCTGCCTCTACCAGGGATGGGGTTACAAAGTTTGTTAAAGATGGAATTAGTATGCCTGGCAGTTTTTCTCTGTGTTTTAATTTGTGTTAATAGTGGTTTCTTAATTTGTGTTTCTCTTGCTTTCTTAATTTCTGTTAATCGCGCCTTCTTAATTTGTGTTAAACCTGCTTTCTTAATTTGTGTTAATCGAGCTCTTTTATGTTAATAAAGAAGGGGGAGATGTGGGAGCGTGGCCATGGGGGTCGACAAGTCCCATGGTTGGTGATAACATCGGACTCTTAAAGTAGAGACCATCAGGAAACTAAAGAGTTGAGAGGGAACAAAGAAGGGTGATTCAGGAGACACCTTAAACAGGGACATGAAGAACAGGAACAGGGACAGGCTAACAGAGCAGGGAGAAACAAAAAACAGCATATGGGAGGGTCCCACTGGCGTATGCTGGACCCACAATCAAGGACTCCAGGAGTTGGAGGGGCAGCCAGAGCCCCCCGGCTGGGCAGCACTCAGTTCCTGCCTCTCCCAGGGACGGTTTTACAAAGATTGTTAAAGATAGACTTAGTATGCCTGGCAGTTTTTCTCTGTGTTTTAGTTTGTGTTGATCCTGCCTACTTAATTTGTGTTAATCGCGCTTTCTTATGTTAATAAAGAAGGGGGAGATGTGGGAGTGTGGCCATGGGGGTCGACAAGTCCCATGGTTGGTGATAACATCGGACTCTTAAAGATGAGGCCATCAGGAAAGTAAAGAGTTGAGAGGGAACAAAGAAGGGTGATTCAGGAGACACCTTAACCAGGGACATGAAGAACAGGAACAGGGACAGGCTAACAGAACAGGGACGAAAACAAAAAAAGGAATGAATAGGGACAGGCTATCAGAACAGGGACAAACAAAAAACAGCGTATGGGAGGGTCTCGCTGGCATAGGCAGGACCCACAAACAAGGACTCCAGGAGTTGGAGGGGCAGTGAGAGCCCCCCGGCTGGGCAGCACTCAGTGCCTGCCTCTCCCACGGCTGGTTTTACAAAGGTTGTTAAACATAGACTTAGTATGCCTGGCAGTTTTTCTCTGTGTTTTAGTTTGTGTTGGTCCTGCCTTCTTAATTTGTGTTAATCGCGCTTTCTTAAGTTAATAAAGAAGGGGAAGATGTGGGAGTGTGGCCATGGGGGTCGACAAGCCCCATGGTTGGTAATAATATCCGACTCTTAAGGATGAGACCATCAGGAATTTAAAGAGTTGAGAGGGAACAAAGAAGGGTGATTCAGGTGACACCTTCTTGTCTGGGGTGGCTTGTTCTCCAGCCATTAAAGCATGGAAGTTGCTGGGGGTATGCTGTTGCCGGGCAAAGTTATTGACCAATGACTAGTTAGTGGAAAGGTACTGCTGTGAGGCGGAAATTATAGGAAGGGAGCCTTTCCTGAATCAGGGATAGAATGAAGTTGTGCCCTCACTCTGAGAGATGAAGTTATGCCCTCAGTAAGAGAGAGTTCAAGTTATGTCATCAATAAAGAGGTAGCAGTTACAGATCCTGAAAGAACCCCGTTGTCCGTGCGGTCTTTACGCCACAAATCGCCCCCCAACAGGGACATGAAAACGAACAGGGACAAGAAGAAAACAAACAGGGACATGAAGAACAGGAACAGGGACAGGCTAACAGCACAGGGACAAAAACAAAAAAGGAATGAATAGGGACAGGCAAACGGAACAGGGACAAAAACAGAAAAGGAATGAATAGGTACAGGCTAACAGAACAGGGACGAACAAAAAGAGCTTATGGGAGGGTCACGCTGGCTTACGCAGGACCCACAAACAAGGACTCCAGGAGGTGGAGGGGCAGCCAGAGCCCCCCGGCTGGGCAGCACTCAGTGCCTGCCTCTCCCACGGCTGGTTTTACAAAGATTGTTAAAGATAGACTTAGTATGCCTGGTAGTTTTTCTCTGTGTTTTAGTTTGTGCTGATCCTGCCTTCTTAATTTGTGTTAATCGCGCTTTCTTAAGTTAATAAAGAAGGGGAAGATGTGGGAGTGTGGCCATGGGGGTCGACAAGCCCCATGGTTGGTGATCACATCCGACTCTTAAGGATGAGACCATCAGGAAAGTAAAGCCCTGAGAGGGAACAAAGGGTGATTCAGGAGACACCTTAAGCAGGGACATGAAGAACAGGAACAGGGACAGGCTAACAGAACAGGGACAAACAAAAAAAAATTGTATGGGATGGTCCCGCTAGCATATGCAGGACCCACAGACAAGGACTCCAGGAGTTGGAGGGGCAGCCAGAGCCCCCCGGCTGGGCAGCACTCAGTGCCTGCCTCTCCCAGGGATGGGGTTACAAAGTTTGTTAAAGATGGAATTAGTATGCCTGGCAGTTTTTCTCTGTATTTTAGTTTGTGTTAATAGTGCTTTCTTAATTTGTGTTACTCTTGCTTTCTTAATTTCTGTTAATCGCGTCTTCTTAATTTGTGTTGATCCTGCCTTCTTAATTTGTGTTAATTGCGCTTTCTTATGTTAATAAAGAAGGGGAAGATGTGGGAGTGTGGCCATGGGGGTCGACAAGCCCCATGGTTGGTGATCACATCCGACTATTAAAGTAGAGACCATCAGGAATGTGAACCCTTGAGAGGGAACAAAGAAGGGTGATTCAGGAGACACCTTAAACAGGGACATGAAGGACAGGAACAGTGATAGTCTAACAGAACAGGGACAAAAACAAAAAAGGAATGAATAGGGACATGCTATCAGAACAGGGACAAACAAAAAACAGCGTATGGGAGGGTCTCGCTGGCATAGGCCGGACCCTCAAACAAGGACTCCAGGAGTTGGAGGGGCAGCCAGAGCCCCCCGGCTGGGCAGCACTCAGTGCCTGCCTCTCCCAGGGATGGGGTTACAAAGTTTGTAAAAGATGGAATTAGTATGCCTGGCAGTTTTTCTCTGTGTTTTATTTTGTGTTAATAGTGCTTTCTTAATTTGTGTTACTCTTGCTTTCTTAATTTCTGTTAATCGCGCCTTCTTAATTTGTGTTAAACCTGCTTTCTTAATTTGTGTTAATCGAGCTCTTTTATGTTAATAAAGAAGGGGGAGATGTGGGAGCGTGGCCATGGGGGTCGAGAAGCCCCATGGTTGGTGATAACATCCGACTATTAAAGATGAGGCCATCAGGAAAGTAAAGAGTTGAGAGGGAACAAAGAAGGGTGATTCAGGAGACACCTTAAACAGGGACATGAAGAACAGGAACAGGGATAGTCTAACAGAACAGGGACGAAAACAAAAAAGGAATGAATAGGGACAGGAAAACGGAACAGGGACAAACAAAAAACAGCATATGGGAGGGTCTCGCTGGCATAGGCAGGACCCACAAACAAGGACTCCAGGAGTTGGAGGGTCAGCCAGAGCCCCCCGGCTGGGCAGCACTCAGTGCCTGCCTCTCCCACGGCTGGTTTTACAAAGATTGTTAAAGATAGACTTAGTATGCCTGGCAGTTTTTATCTGTGTTTTAGTTTGCGCTGATCCTGCCTTCTTAATTTGTGTTAATCGCGCTTTCTTAAGTTAATAAAGAAGGGGGAGATGTGGGAGTGTGGCCATGGGGGTCGACAGGCCCCATGGTTGGTAATAACATCCGACTCTTAAGGATGAGACCATCAGGAATTTAAAGAGTTGAGAGGGAACAAAGAAGGGTGATTCAGGTGACACCTTGTTGTCTGGGGTGGCTTGTTCTCCAGCCATTAAAGCATGGAAGTTGCTGGGTGTTTGCTGTTTCCGGGCAAAGTTGTTGACCAATGACTAGTTAGTGGAAAGGTACTGCTGTGAGGCGGAAATTATAGGAAGGGAGCCTTTCCTGAATAAGGGATAGAATGAAGTTGTGCCCTCACTCTGAGAGACGAAGTTATGCCTTCAGTAAGAGAGAGTTCAAGTTATGCTATCAATAAAGAGGTAGCAGTTACAGATCCTGAAAGAACCCCGTTGTCCGTGCGGTCTTTACGCCATAAATCGCCCCCCAACAGGGACATGAAAACGAACAGGGACGAGAAGAAAACAAAGAGGGGAATGAAGAACAGGAACAGGGACAGGCTAACAGAACAGGGACAAAAACAAAAAAGGAATGAATAGGGACAGGCAAACGGAACAGGGACGAACAAAAAGAGCTTATGGGAGGGTCAGGCTGGCTTACGCAGGACCCACAAACAAGGACTCCAGGAGGTGGAGGGGCAGCCAGAGCCCCCCAGCTGGGCAGCACTCAGTGCCTGCCACTCCCAGGGATGGGGTTGCAAAGTTTGTTAAAGATGGAATTAGTATGCCTGGCAGTTTTTCTCTGTGTTTTAGTTTGTGTTGATCCTGCCTTCTTAATTTGTGTTAATTGCGCTTTCTTATGTTAATAAAGAAGGGGGAGATGTGGGAGTGTGGCCATGGGGGTCGACAAGTCCCATGGTTGGTGATAACATCCGACTATTAAAGTAGAGACCATCAGGAAAGTAAAGCCTTGAGAGGGAACAAAGAAGAGTGATTCATGAGACACCTTAAACAGGGACATGAAGAACAGGAACAGGGGCAGGCTAACAGAGCAGGAGGAAACAAAAAACAGCATATGGGAGGGTCCCACTGGCATATGCTGGACCCACAATCAAGGACTCCAGGAGTTGGAGGGGCAGCCAGAGCCCCCCGGCTGGGCAGCACTCAGTGCCTGCCTCTCCCAGGGAGTGTTTTACGAAGATTGTTAAAGATAGACTTAGTATGCCTGCCAGTTTTTCTCTGTGTTTTAGTTTGTGTTGATCCTGCCTTCTTAATTTGTGTTAATCGCGCTTTCTTATGTTAATAAAGAAGGGGAAGATGTGGGAGTGTGGCCATGGGGGTCGACAAGCCCCATGGTTGGTGATAACATCTGACTATTAAAGTAGAGACCATCAGGAATGTAAACCCTTGAGAGGGAACAAAGAAGGGTGATTCAGGAGACACCTTAAACAGGGACATGAAGGACAGGAACAGGGATAGTCTAACAGAACAGGGACGAAAACAAAAAAGGAATGAATAGGGACAGGAAAACGGAACAGGGACAAACAAAAAACAGCATATGGGAGGGTCTCGCTGGCATAGGCAGGACCCACAAACAAGGACTCCAGGAGTTGGAGGGTCAGCCAGAGCCCCCCGGCTGGGCAGCACTCAGTGCCTGCCTCTCCCACGGCTGGTTTTACAAAGATTGTTAAAGATAGACTTAGTATGCCTGGTAGTTTTTCTCTGTGTTTTAGTTTGTGTTGATCCTGCCTTCTTAATTTGTGTTAATCGCGCTTTCTTAAGTTAATAAAGAAGGGGAAGATGTGGGAGTGTGGCCATGGGGGTCGACAAGCCCCATGGTTGGTGATCACATCCGACTCTTAAGGATGAGACCATCAGGAAAGTAAAGCCCTGAGAGGGAACAAAGGGTGATTCAGGAGACACCTTAAGCAGGGACATGAAGAACAGGAACAGGGACAGGCTAACAGAACAGGGACAAACAAAAAAAAATTGTATGGGATGGTCCCGCTAGCATATGCAGGACCCACAGACAAGGACTCCAGGAGTTGGAGGGGCAGCCAGAGCCCCCCGGCTGGGCAGCACTCAGTGCCTGCCTCTCCCAGGGATGGGGTTACAAAGTTTGTTAAAGATGGAATTAGTATGCCTGGCAGTTTTTCTCTGTATTTTAGTTTGTGTTAATAGTGCTTTCTTAATTTGTGTTACTCTTGCTTTCTTAATTTCTGTTAATCGCGTCTTCTTAATTTGTGTTGATCCTGCCTTCTTAATTTGTGTTAATCGCGCTTTCTTATGTTAATAAAGAAGGGGAAGATGTGGGAGTGTGGCCATGGGGGTCGACAAGCCCCATGGTTGGTGATCACATCCGACTATTAAAGTAGAGACCATCAGGAATGTAAACCCTTGAGAGGGAACAAAGAAGGGTGATTCAGGAGACACCTTAAACAGGGACATGAAGGACAGGAACAGGGATAGTCTAACAGAACAGGGACAAAAACAAAAAAGGAATGAATAGGGACATGCTATCAGAACAGGGACAAACAAAAAACAGCGTATGGGAGGGTCTCGCTGGCATAGGCCGGACCCCCAAACAAGGACTCCAGGAGTTGGAGGGGCAGCCAGAGCCCCCCGGCTGGGCAGCACTCAGTGCCTGCCTCTCCCAGGGATGGGGTTACAAAGTTTGTAAAAGATGGAATTAGTATGCCTGGCAGTTTTTCTCTGTGTTTTATTTTGTGTTAATAGTGCTTTCTTAATTTGTGTTACTCTTGCTTTCTTAATTTCTGTTAATCGCGCCTTCTTAATTTGTGTTAAACCTGCTTTCTTAATTTGTGTTAATCGACCTCTTTTATGTTAATAAAGAAGGGGGAGATGTGGGAGTGTGGCCATGGGGGTCGACAAGTCCCATGGTTGGTGATAACATGCGACTCTTAAAGATGAGGCCATCAGGAAAGTAAAGAGTTGAGAGGGAACAAAGAAGGGTGATTCAGGGGACACCTTAAACAGGGACATGAAGAACAGGAACAGGGATAGTCTAACAGAACAGGGACGAAAACAAAAAAGGAATGAATAGGGACAGGAAAACGGAACAGGGACAAACAAAAAACAGCATATGGGAGGGTCTTGCTGGCATAGGCAGGACCCACAAACAAGGACTCCAGGAGTTGGAGGGTCAGCCAGAGCCCCCCGGCTGGGCAGCACTCAGTGCCTGCCTCTCCCACGGCTGGTTTTACAAAGATTGTTAAAGATAGACTTAGTATGCCTGGCAGTTTTTATCTGTGTTTTAGTTTGCGCTGATCCTGCCTTCTTAATTTGTGTTAATCGCGCTTTCTTAAGTTAATAAAGAAGGGGGAGATGTGGGAGTGTGGCCATGGGGGTCGACAGGCCCCATGGTTGGTAATAACATCCGACTCTTAAGGATGAGACCATCAGGAATTTAAAGAGTTGAGAGGGAACAAAGAAGGGTGATTCAGGTGACACCTTGTTGTCTGGGGTGGCTTGTTCTCCAGCCATTAAAGCATGGAAGTTGCTGGGTGTTTGCTGTTTCCGGGCAAAGTTGTTGACCAATGACTAGTTAGTGGAAAGGTACTGCTGTGAGGCGGAAATTATAGGAAGGGAGCCTTTCCTGAATAAGGGATAGAATGAAGTTGTGCCCTCACTCTGAGAGACGAAGTTATGCCTTCAGTAAGAGAGAGTTCAAGTTATGCTATCAATAAAGAGGTAGCAGTTACAGATCCTGAAAGAACCCCGTTGTCCGTGCGGTCTTTACGCCATAAATCGCCCCCCAACAGGGACATGAAAACGAACAGGGACGAGAAGAAAACAAAGAGGGGAATGAAGAACAGGAACAGGGACAGGCTAACAGAACAGGGACAAAAACAAAAAAGGAATGAATAGGGACAGGCAAACGGAACAGGGACGAACAAAAAGAGCTTATGGGAGGGTCAGGCTGGCTTACGCAGGACCCACAAACAAGGACTCCAGGAGGTGGAGGGGCAGCCAGAGCCCCCCAGCTGGGCAGCACTCAGTGCCTGCCACTCCCAGGGATGGGGTTGCAAAGTTTGTTAAAGATGGAATTAGTATGCCTGGCAGTTTTTCTCTGTGTTTTAGTTTGTGTTGATCCTGCCTTCTTAATTTGTGTTAATTGCGCTTTCTTATGTTAATAAAGAAGGGGGAGATGTGGGAGTGTGGCCATGGGGGTCGACAAGTCCCATGGTTGGTGATAACATCCGACTATTAAAGTAGAGACCATCAGGAAAGTAAAGCCTTGAGAGGGAACAAAGAAGAGTGATTCATGAGACACCTTAAACAGGGACATGAAGAACAGGAACAGGGGCAGGCTAACAGAGCAGGAGGAAACAAAAAACAGCATATGGGAGGGTCCCACTGGCATATGCTGGACCCACAATCAAGGACTCCAGGAGTTGGAGGGGCAGCCAGAGCCCCCCGGCTGGGCAGCACTCAGTGCCTGCCTCTCCCAGGGAGTGTTTTACGAAGATTGTTAAAGATAGACTTAGTATGCCTGCCAGTTTTTCTCTGTGTTTTAGTTTGTGTTGATCCTGCCTTCTTAATTTGTGTTAATCGCGCTTTCTTATGTTAATAAAGAAGGGGAAGATGTGGGAGTGTGGCCATGGGGGTCGACAAGCCCCATGGTTGGTGATAACATCCGACTATTAAAGTAGAGACCATCAGGAATGTAAACCCTTGAGAGGGAACAAAGAAGGGTGATTCAGGAGACACCTTAAACAGGGACATGAAGGACAGGAACAGGGATAGTCTAACAGAACAGGGACGAAAACAAAAAAGGAATGAATAGGGACAGGAAAACGGAACAGGGACAAACAAAAAACAGCATATGGGAGGGTCTCGCTGGCATAGGCAGGACCCACAAACAAGGACTCCAGGAGTTGGAGGGTCAGCCAGAGCCCCCCGGCTGGGCAGCACTCAGTGCCTGCCACTCCCACGGCTGGTTTTACAAAGATTGTTAAAGATAGACTTAGTATGCCTGGTAGTTTTTCTCTGTGTTTTAGTTTGTGCTGATCCTGCCTTCTTAATTTGTGTTAATCGCGCTTTCTTAAGTTAATAAAGAAGGGGAAGATGTGGGAGTGTGGCCATGGGGGTCGACAAGCCCCATGGTTGGTGATCACATCCGACTATTAAAGTATAGACCATCAGGAAAGTAAAGCCTTGAGAGGGAACAAAGAAGGGTGATTCAGGAGACACCTTAAACAGGGACATGAAGAACAGGAACAGGGACAGGCTAACAGAACAGGGACAAAAACAAAAAAGGAATGAATAGGGACATGCTATCAGAACAGGGACAAACAAAAAACAGCGTATGGGAGGGTCTCACTGGCATAGGCCGGACCCCCAAACAAGGACTCCAGGAGTTGGAGGGGCAGCCAGAGCCCCCCGGCTGGGCAGCACTCAGTGCCTGCCTCTCCCAGGGATGGGGTTACAAAGTTTGTAAAAGACGGAATTAGTATGCCTGGCAGTTTTTCTCTGTGTTTTATTTTGTGTTAATAGTGCTTTCTTAATTTGTGTTACTCTTGCTTTCTTAATTTCTGTTAATCGCGCCTTCTTAATTTGTGTTAAACCTGCTTTCTTAATTTGTGTTAATCGACCTCTTTTATGTTAATAAAGAAGGGGGAGATGTGGGAGTGTGGCCATGGGGGTCCACAAGTCCCATGGTTGGTGATAACATGCGACTCTTAAAGATGAGGCCATCAGGAAAGTAAAGAGTTGAGAGGGAACAAAGAAGGGTGATTCAGGAGACACCTTAAACAGGGACATGAAGAACAGGAACAGGGATAGTCTAACAGAACAGGGACGAAAACAAAAAAGGAATGAATAGGGACAGGAAAACGGAACAGGGACAAACAAAAAACAGTATATGGGAGGGTCTCGCTGGCATAGGCAGGACCCACAAACAAGGACTCCAGGAGTTGGAGGGTCAGCCAGAGCCCCCCGGCTGGGCAGCACTCAGTGCCTGCCTCTCCCAGGGATGGTTTTACAAAGATTGTTAAAGATAGACTTAGTATGCCTGGCAGTTTTTATCTGTGTTTTAGTTTGTGCTGATCCTGCCTTCTTAATTTGTGTTAATCGCGCTTTCTTAAGTTAATAAAGAAGGGGAAGATGTGGGAGTGTGGCCATGGGGGTCGACAAGTCCCATGGTATGTGATAACATCCAAATCTTAAAGATGAGGCCATCAGGAAAGTAAAGAGTTGAGAGGGAACAAAGAAAGGTGATTCAGGAGACACCTTAAACAGGGACATGAAGAACAGGAACAGGGACAGGCTAACAGAGCAGGGAGAAACAAAAAGCAGCATATGCTAGGGTCCCACTGGCATATGCTGGACCCACAAACAAGGACTCCAGGAGTTGGAGGGGCAGCCAGAGCCCCCTGGCTGGGCAGTACTCAGTGCCTGCCTCTCCCAGGGATGGTTTTACAAAGGTTGTTAAAGATAGTCTTAGTATGCCTGGCAGCTTTTCTCTGTGTTTTAGTTTGTGTTGATCCTGCCTTCTTAATTTGTGTTAATCGCGCTTTCTTATGTTAATAAAGAAGGGGGAGATGTGGGAGTGTGGCCATGGGGGTCGACAGGCCCCATGGTTGGTAATAACATCCAACTCTTAAGGATGAGACCATCAGGAATTTAAAGAGTTGAGAGGGAACAAAGATGGGTGATTCAGGTGACACCTTGTTGTCTGGGGTGGCTTGTTCTACAGCCATTAAAGCATGGAAGTTGCTGGGTGTTTGGTGTTGCCGGGCAAAGTTGTTGACCAATGACTAGTTAGTGGAAAGGTACTGCTGTGAGGCGGAAATTATAGGAAGGGAGCCTTTCCTGAATCAGGGATAGAATGAAGTTGTGCCCTCACTCTGAGAGATGAAGTTATGCCCTCAGTAAGAGAGAGTTCAAGTTATGTCATCAATAAAGATGTAGCAGTTACAGATCCTGAAAGAACCCCGTTGTCCATGCGGTCTTTACGCCACAAATCGCCCCCCAACAGGGACATGAAAACGAACAGGGACAAGAAGAAAACAAACAGGGACATGAAGAACAGGAACAGGGGCAGGCTAACAGCACAGGGACAAAAACAAAAAAGGAATGAATAGGGACAGGCAAACCGAACAGGGACAAAAACAGAAAAGGAATGAATAGGTACAGGCTAACAGAACAGGGACGAA
The DNA here is from genome assembly GCF_964211835.1 of Anser anser. Lineage (NCBI taxonomy): Eukaryota > Metazoa > Chordata > Aves > Anseriformes > Anatidae > Anser > Anser anser. Next base: position 2,971,432 of record NC_139731.1, read on the forward strand.
CAAAAACAGGGAATGGGAGGGTCACGCTGGCTTACGCAGGACCCCCAAACAAGGACTCCAGGAGTTGGAGGGGCAGCCAGAGCCCCCCGGCTGGGCAGCACTCAGTGCCTGCCTCTCCTAGGGATGGGGTTACAAAGTTTGTTAAAGATGGAATTAGTATGCCTGGCAGTTTTTCTCTGTATTTTAATTTGTGTTAATAGTGCTTTCTTAATTTGTGTTACTCTTGCTTTCTTAATTTCTGTTAATCGCGCCTTCTTAAATTGTGTTAAACCTGCTTTCTTAATTTGTGTTAATCGAGCTCTTTTATGTTAATAAAGAAGGAGGAGATGTGGGAGCGTGACCATGGGGGTCGACAAGCCCCATGGTTGGTGATCACATCCGACTCTTAAAGACGAGACCATGAGGAAAGTAAAGCCTTGAGAGGGAACAAAGAAGGGTGATTCAGGAGACACCTTAAGCAGGGACATGAAGAGCAGGAACAGGGATAGTCTAACAGAACAGGGACAAAAACAAAAAAGGAATGAATAGGGACAGGAAAACGAAACAGGGACAAAAAGAGAAAAGGAATGATCAGGTACAGGCTAACAGAACAGGGATGACCAAAAAGAGCATATGGGAGGGTCACGATGGTTTACGCAGGACCCACAAACAAGGACTCCAGGAGGTTGAGGGGTAGCCAGAGCCCCCCTGCTGGGCAGCACTCAGTGCCTGCCACTCCCAGGGATGGGGTTGCAAAGTTTGTTGAAGATAGACTTAGTATGCCTGGCAGTTTTTCTCTGTGTTTTAGTTTGTGCTGATCCTGCCTTCTTAATTTGTGTTAATCGCGCTTTCTTAAGTTAATAAAGAAGGGGAAGATGTGGGAGTGTGGCCATGGGGGTCGACAAGCCCCATGGTTGGTGATCACATCCGACTCTTACAGATGAGTCCATCAGGAAAGTAAAGCCTTGAGAGGGAACAAAGAAGGGTGATTCAGGAGACACCTTAACCAGGGACATGAAGAACAGGAACAGGGATAGTCTAACAGAACAGGGACAAAAACAAAAAAGGAATGAATAGGGACAGGCTATCAGAACAGGGACAAACAAAAAACAGCGTATGGGAGGGTCTCGCTGGCATAGGCAGGACCCACAATCAAGGACTCCAGGAGTTGGAGGGGCAGCCAGAGCCCCCCAGCTGGGCAGCACTCAGTGCCTGCCTCTCCCAGGGTTGTGGTTACAAAGTTTGTTAAAGATGGAATTAGTATGCCTGGCAGTTTTTCTCTGTATTTTAATTTGTGTTAATAGTGGTTTCTTAATTTGTGTTTCTCTAGCTTTCTTAATTTCTGTTAAAGATAGACTTATTAATTTGTGTTAAACCTGCCTTCTTAATTTGTGTTAATCGCGCTTTCTTAAGTTTATGAAGAAGGGGAAGATGTGGGATTGTGGCCATGGGGGTCGACAAGCCCCATGGTTGGTGATAACATCGGACTCTTAAAGTAGAGACCATCAGGAAACTAAAGAGTTGAGAGGGAACAAAGAAGGGTGATTCAGGAGACACGTTAAACAGGGACATGAAGAACAGGAACAGGGACAGGCTAACAGAGCAGGGAGAAACAAAAAACAGCATATGGGAGGGTCCCACTGGCGTATGCTGGACCCACAAACAAGGACTCCAGGAGTTGGAGGGGCAGCCAGAGCCCCCCGGCTGGGCAGCACTCAGTTCCTGCCTCTCCCAGGGACGGTTTCACAAAGATTGTTAAAGATAGACTTAGTATGCCTGGCAGTTTTTCTCTGTGTTTTAGTTTGTGTTGATCCTGCCTTCTTAATTTGTGTTAATCGCGCTTTCTTATGTTAATAAAGAAGGGGGAGATGTGGGAGTGTGGCCATGGGGGTCGACAAGTCCCATGGTTGGTGATAACATCGGACTCTTAAAGATGAGGCCATCAGGAAAGTAAAGAGTTGAGAGGGAACAAAGAAGGGTGATTCAGGAGACACCTTAACCAGGGACATGAAGAACAGGAACAGGGATAGTCTAACAGAACAGGGACGAAAACAAAAAAAGGAATGAATAGGGACAGGCTATCAGAACAGGGACAAACAAAAAACAGCCTATGGGAGGGTCTCGCTGGCATAGGCAGGACCCACAAACAAGGACTCCAGGAGTTGGAGGGGCAGCCAGAGCCCCCCGGCTGGGCAGCACTCAGTGCCTGCCTCTCCCACGGCTGGTTTTACAAAGGTTGTTAAAGATAGACTTAGTATGCCTGGCAGTTTTTCTCTGTGTTTTAGTTTGTGTTGGTCCTGCCTTCTTAATTTGTGTTAATCGCGCTTTCTTAAGTTAATAAAGAAGGGGAAGATGTGGGAGTGTGGCCATGGGGGTCGACAAGCCCCATGGTTGGTAATAATATCCGACTCTTAAGGATGAGACCATCAGGAATTTAAAGAGTTGAGAGGGAACAAAGAAGGGTGATTCAGGTGACACCTTCTTGTCTGGGGTGGCTTGTTCTCCAGCCATTAAAGCATGGAAGTTGCTGGGGGTTTGCTGTTGCCGGGCAAAGTTGTTGACCAATGACTAGTTAGTGGAAAGGTACTGCTGTGAGGCGGAAATTATAGGAAGGGAGCCTTTCCTGAATCAGGGATAGAATGAAGTTGTGCCCTCACTCTGAGAGATGAAGTTATGCCCTCAGTAAGAGAGAGTTCAAGTTATGTCATCAATAAAGAGGTAGCAGTTACAGATCCTGAAAGAACCCCATTGTCCGTGCGGTCTTTACGCCACAAATCGCCCCCCAACAGGGACATGAAAACGAACAGGGACAAGAAGAAAACAAACAGGGACATGAAGAACAGGAACAGGGACAGGCTAACAGCACAGGGACAAAAACAAAAAAGGAATGAATAGGGACAGGCAAACGGAACAGGGACAAAAACAGAAAAGGAATGAATAGGTACAGGCTAACAGAACAGGGACGAACAAAAAGAGCTTATGGGAGGGTCACGCTGGCTTACGCAGGACCCATAAACAAGGACTCCAGGAGATGGAGGGGCAGCCAGAGCCCCCCGGCTGGGCAGCACTCAGTGCCTGCCTCTCCCACGGCTGGTTTTACAAAGATTGTTAAAGATAGACTTAGTATGCCTGGTAGTTTTTCTCTGTGTTTTAGTTTGTGCTGATCCTGCCTTCTTAATTTGTGTTAATCGCGCTTTCTTAAGTTAATAAAGAAGGGGAAGATGTGGGAGTGTGGCCATGGGGGTCGACAAGTCCCATGGTATGTGATAACATCCAAATCTTAAAGATGAGGCCATCAGGAAAGTAAAGAGTTGAGAGGGAACAAAGAAAGGTGATTCAGGAGACACCTTAAACAGGGACATGAAGAACAGGAACAGGGACAGGCTAACAGAGCAGGGAGAAACAAAAAGCAGCATATGCTAGGGTCCCACTGGCATATGCTGGACCCACAAACAAGGACTCCAGGAGTTGGAGGGGCAGCCAGAGCCCCCTGGCTGGGCAGTACTCAGTGCCTGCCTCTCCCAGGGATGGTTTTACAAAGGTTGTTAAAGATAGTCTTAGTATGCCTGGCAGCTTTTCTCTGTGTTTTAGTTTGTGTTGATCCTGCCTTCTTAATTTGTGTTAATCGCGCTTTCTTATGTTAATAAAGAAGGGGGAGATGTGGGAGTGTGGCCATGGGGGTCGACAGGCCCCATGGTTGGTAATAACATCCAACTCTTAAGGATGAGACCATCAGGAATTTAAAGAGTTGAGAGGGAACAAAGATGGGTGATTCAGGTGACACCTTGTTGTCTGGGGTGGCTTGTTCTCCAGCCATTAAAGCATGGAAGTTGCTGGGTGTTTGGTGTTGCCGGGCAAAGTTGTTGACCAATGACTAGTTAGTGGAAAGGTACTGCTGTGAGGCGGAAGTTATAGGAAGGGAGCCTTTCCTGAATAAGGGATAGAATGAAGTTGTGCCCTCACTCTGAGAGATGAAGTTATGCCTTCAGTAAGAGAGTTCAAGATATGTCATCAATAAAGAGGTAGCAGTTACAGATCCTGAAAGAACCCCGTTGTCCGTGCGGTCTTCACGCCACAAATCGCCCCCCAACAGGGACATGAAAACGAACAGGGACGAGAAGAAAACAAACAGGGGAATGAAGAACAGGAACAGGGACAGGCTAACAGCACAGGGACAAAAACAAAAAAGGAATGAATAGGGACAGGCAAACGGAACAGGGACAAAAACAGAAAAGGAATGAATAGGTACAGGCTAACAGAACAGGGACGAACAAAAAGAGGGTATGGGAGGGTCACGCTGGCTTACACAGGACCCCCAAACAAGGACTCCAGGAGTTGGAGGGGCAGCCAGAGCCCCCCGGCTGGGCAGCACTCAGTGCCTGCCACTCCCAGGGATGGGGTTGCAAAGTTTGTTAAAGATAGTCTTAGTATGCCTGGCAGCTTTTCTCTGTGTTTTAGTTTGTGTTGATCCTGCCTTCTTAATTTGTGTTAATTGCGCTTTCTTACGTTAATAAAGAAGGAGGAGATGTGGGAGTGTGGCCATGGGGGTCGACAAGCCCCATGGTTGGTGATCACATCCGACTCTTAAGAATGAGACCATCAGGAAAGTAAAGCCCTGAGAGGGAACAAAGAAGGGTGATTCAGGAGACACCTTAAACAGGGACATGAAGAACAGGAACAGGGAGAGTCTAACAGAACAGGGACAAAAACAAAAAAGGAATGAATAGGGACAGGCTATCAGAACAGGGACAAACAAAAAACAGCATATGGGAGGGTCTCGCTGGCATACGCAGGACCCTCAAACAAGGACTCCAGGAGTTGGAGGGGCAGCCAGAGCCCCCCGGCTGGGCAGCACTCAGTGCCTGCCTCTCCCAGGGATGGGGTTACAAAGTTTGTTAAAGACGGAATTAGTATGCATGGCAGTTTTTCTCTGTATTTTAATTTGTGTTAATAGTGCTTTCTTAATTTGTGTTACTCTTGCTTTCTTAATTTCTGTTAATCGCGCCTTCTTAAATTGTGTTAAACCTGCTTTCTTAATTTGTGTTAATCGAGCTCTTTTATGTTAATAAAGAAGGAGGAGATGTGGGAGCGTGACCATGGGGGTCGACAAGCCCCATGGTTGGTGATCACATCCGACTCTTAAAGACGAGACCATGAGGAAAGTAAAGCCTTGAGAGGGAACAAAGAAGGGTGATTCAGGAGACACCTTAAGCAGGGACATGAAGAGCAGGAACAGGGATAGTCTAACAGAACAGGGACAAAAACAAAAAAGGAATGAATAGGGACAGGAAAACGAAACAGGGACAAAAAGATAAAAGGAATGATCAGGTACAGGCTAACAGAACAGGGATGACCAAAAAGAGCATATGGGAGGGTCACGATGGTTTACGCAGGACCCACAAACAAGGACTCCAGGAGGTTGAGGGGTAGCCAGAGCCCCCCTGCTGGGCAGCACTCAGTGCCTGCCACTCCCAGGGATGGGGTTGCAAAGTTTGTTGAAGATAGACTTAGTATGCCTGGCAGTTTTTCTCTGTGTTTTAGTTTGTACTGATCCTGCCTTCTTAATTTGTGTTAATCGCGCTTTCTTAAGTTAATAAAGAAGGGGAAGATGTGGGAGTGTGGCCATGGGGGTCGACAAGCCCCATGGTTGGTGATCACATCCGACTCTTACAGATGAGTCCATCAGGAAAGTAAAGCCTTGAGAGGGAACAAAGAAGGGTGATTCAGGAGACACCTTAACCAGGGACATGAAGAACAGGAACAGGGATAGTCTAACAGAACAGGGACAAAAACAAAAAAGGAATGAATAGGGACAGGCTATCAGAACAGGGACAAACAAAAAACAGCGTATGGGAGGGTCTCGCTGGCATAGGCAGGACCCACAATCAAGGACTCCAGGAGTTGGAGGGGCAGCCAGAGCCCCCCAGCTGGGCAGCACTCAGTGCCTGCCTCTCCCAGGGTTGTGGTTACAAAGTTTGTTAAAGATGGAATTAGTATGCCTGGCAGTTTTTCTCTGTATTTTAATTTGTGTTAATAGTGGTTTCTTAATTTGTGTTTCTCTAGCTTTCTTAATTTCTGTTAAAGATAGACTTATTAATTTGTGTTAAACCTGCCTTCTTAATTTGTGTTAATCGCGCTTTCTTAAGTTTATGAAGAAGGGGAAGATGTGGGATTGTGGCCATGGGGGTCGACAAGCCCCATGGTTGGTGATAACATCGGACTCTTAAAGTAGAGACCATCAGGAAACTAAAGAGTTGAGAGGGAACAAAGAAGGGTGATTCAGGAGACACGTTAAACAGGGACATGAAGAACAGGAACAGGGACAGGCTAACAGAGCAGGGAGAAACAAAAAACAGCATATGGGAGGGTCCCACTGGCGTATGCTGGACCCACAAACAAGGACTCCAGGAGTTGGAGGGGCAGCCAGAGCCCCCCGGCTGGGCAGCACTCAGTTCCTGCCTCTCCCAGGGACGGTTTTACAAAGATTGTTAAAGATAGACTTAGTATGCCTGGCAGTTTTTCTCTGTGTTTTAGTTTGTGTTGATCCTGCCTTCTTAATTTGTGTTAATCGCGCTTTCTTATGTTAATAAAGAAGGGGGAGATGTGGGAGTGTGGCCATGGGGGTCGACAAGTCCCATGGTTGGTGATAACATCGGACTCTTAAAGATGAGGCCATCAGGAAAGTAAAGAGTTGAGAGGGAACAAAGAAGGGTGATTCAGGAGACACCTTAACCAGGGACATGAAGAACAGGAACAGGGATAGTCTAACAGAACAGGGACGAAAACAAAAAAAGGAATGAATAGGGACAGGCTATCAGAACAGGGACAAACAAAAAACAGCCTATGGGAGGGTCTCGCTGGCATAGGCAGGACCCACAAACAAGGACTCCAGGAGTTGGAGGGGCAGCCAGAGCCCCCCGGCTGGGCAGCACTCAGTGCCTGCCTCTCCCACGGCTGGTTTTACAAAGGTTGTTAAAGATAGACTTAGTATGCCTGGCAGTTTTTCTCTGTGTTTTAGTTTGTGTTGGTCCTGCCTTCTTAATTTGTGTTAATCGCGCTTTCTTAAGTTAATAAAGAAGGGGAAGATGTGGGAGTGTGGCCATGGGGGTCGACAAGCCCCATGGTTGGTAATAATATCCGACTCTTAAGGATGAGACCATCAGGAATTTAAAGAGTTGAGAGGGAACAAAGAAGGGTGATTCAGGTGACACCTTCTTGTCTGGGGTGGCTTGTTCTCCAGCCATTAAAGCATGGAAGTTGCTGGGGGTTTGCTGTTGCCGGGCAAAGTTGTTGACCAATGACTAGTTAGTGGAAAGGTACTGCTGTGAGGCGGAAATTATAGGAAGGGAGCCTTTCCTGAATCAGGGATAGAATGAAGTTGTGCCCTCACTCTGAGAGATGAAGTTATGCCCTCAGTAAGAGAGAGTTCAAGTTATGTCATCAATAAAGAGGTAGCAGTTACAGATCCTGAAAGAACCCCATTGTCCGTGCGGTCTTTACGCCACAAATCGCCCCCCAACAGGGACATGAAAACGAACAGGGACAAGAAGAAAACAAACAGGGACATGAAGAACAGGAACAGGGACAGGCTAACAGCACAGGGACAAAAACAAAAAAGGAATGAATAGGGACAGGCAAACGGAACAGGGACAAAAACAGAAAAGGAATGAATAGGTACAGGCTAACAGAACAGGGACGAACAAAAAGAGCTTATGGGAGGGTCACGCTGGCTTACGCAGGACCCATAAACAAGGACTCCAGGAGATGGAGGGGCAGCCAGAGCCCCCCGGCTGGGCAGCACTCAGTGCCTGCCTCTCCCACGGCTGGTTTTACAAAGATTGTTAAAGATAGACTTAGTATGCCTGGTAGTTTTTCTCTGTGTTTTAGTTTGTGCTGATCCTGCCTTCTTAATTTGTGTTAATCGCGCTTTCTTAAGTTAATAAAGAAGGGGAAGATGTGGGAGTGTGGCCATGGGGGTCGACAAGTCCCATGGTATGTGATAACATCCAAATCTTAAAGATGAGGCCATCAGGAAAGTAAAGAGTTGAGAGGGAACAAAGAAAGGTGATTCAGGAGACACCTTAAACAGGGACATGAAGAACAGGAACAGGGACAGGCTAACAGAGCAGGGAGAAACAAAAAGCAGCATATGCTAGGGTCCCACTGGCATATGCTGGACCCACAAACAAGGACTCCAGGAGTTGGAGGGGCAGCCAGAGCCCCCTGGCTGGGCAGTACTCAGTGCCTGCCTCTCCCAGGGATGGTTTTACAAAGGTTGTTAAAGATAGTCTTAGTATGCCTGGCAGCTTTTCTCTGTGTTTTAGTTTGTGTTGATCCTGCCTTCTTAATTTGTGTTAATCGCGCTTTCTTATGTTAATAAAGAAGGGGGAGATGTGGGAGTGTGGCCATGGGGGTCGACAGGCCCCATGGTTGGTAATAACATCCAACTCTTAAGGATGAGACCATCAGGAATTTAAAGAGTTGAGAGGGAACAAAGATGGGTGATTCAGGTGACACCTTGTTGTCTGGGGTGGCTTGTTCTCCAGCCATTAAAGCATGGAAGTTGCTGGGTGTTTGGTGTTGCCGGGCAAAGTTGTTGACCAATGACTAGTTAGTGGAAAGGTACTGCTGTGAGGCGGAAGTTATAGGAAGGGAGCCTTTCCTGAATAAGGGATAGAATGAAGTTGTGCCCTCACTCTGAGAGATGAAGTTATGCCTTCAGTAAGAGAGTTCAAGATATGTCATCAATAAAGAGGTAGCAGTTACAGATCCTGAAAGAACCCCGTTGTCCGTGCGGTCTTTACGCCACAAATCGCCCCCCAACAGGGACATGAAAACGAACAGGGACGAGAAGAAAACAAACAGGGGAATGAAGAACAGGAACAGGGACAGGCTAACAGCACAGGGACAAAAACAAAAAAGGAATGAATAGGGACAGGCAAACGGAACAGGGACAAAAACAGAAAAGGAATGAATAGGTACAGGCTAACAGAACAGGGACGAACAAAAAGAGGGTATGGGAGGGTCACGCTGGCTTACACAGGACCCCCAAACAAGGACTCCAGGAGTTGGAGGGGCAGCCAGAGCCCCCCGGCTGGGCAGCACTCAGTGCCTGCCACTCCCAGGGATGGGGTTGCAAAGTTCGTTAAAGATAGTCTTAGTATGCCTGGCAGCTTTTCTCTGTGTTTTAGTTTGTGTTGATCCTGCCTTCTTAATTTGTGTTAATTGCGCTTTCTTATGTTAATAAAGAAGGAGGAGATGTGGGAGTGTGGCCATGGGGGTCGACAAGCCCCATGGTTGGTGATCACATCCGACTCTTAAGGATGAGACCATCAGGAAAGTAAAGCCCTGAGAGGGAACAAAGAAGGGTGATTCAGGAGACACCTTAAACAGGGACATGAAGAACAGGAACAGGGAGAGTCTAACAGAACAGGGACAAAAACAAAAAAGGAATGAATAGGGACAGGCTATCAGAACAGGGACAAACAAAAAACAGCATATGGGAGGGTCTCGCTGGCATACGCAGGACCCTCAAACAAGGACTCCAGGAGTTGGAGGGGCAGCCAGAGCCCCCCGGCTGGGCAGCACTCAGTGCCTGCCTCTCCTAGGGATGGGGTTACAAAGTTTGTTAAAGATGGAATTAGTATGCCTGGCAGTTTTTCTCTGTATTTTAATTTGTGTTAATAGTGCTTTCTTAATTTGTGTTACTCTTGCTTTCTTAATTTCTGTTAATCGCGCCTTCTTAAATTGTGTTAAACCTGCTTTCTTAATTTGTGTTAATCGAGCTCTTTTATGTTAATAAAGAAGGAGGAGATGTGGGAGCGTGACCATGGGGGTCGACAAGCCCCATGGTTGGTGATCACATCCGACTCTTAAAGACGAGACCATGAGGAAAGTAAAGCCTTGAGAGGGAACAAAGAAGGGTGATTCAGGAGACACCTTAAGCAGGGACATGAAGAGCAGGAACAGGGATAGTCTAACAGAACAGGGACAAAAACAAAAAAGGAATGAATAGGGACAGGAAAACGAAACAGGGACAAAAACAGAAAAGGAATGATCAGGTACAGGCTAACAGAACAGGGATGACCAAAAAGAGCATATGGGAGGGTCACGATGGTTTACGCAGGACCCACAAACAAGGACTCCAGGAGGTTGAGGGGTAGCCAGAGCCCCCCTGCTGGGCAGCACTCAGTGCCTGCCACTCCCAGGGATGGGGTTGCAAAGTTTGTTGAAGATAGACTTAGTATGCCTGGCAGTTTTTCTCTGTGTTTTAGTTTGTGCTGATCCTGCCTTCTTAATTTGTGTTAATCGCGCTTTCTTAAGTTAATAAAGAAGGGGAAGATGTGGGAGTGTGGCCATGGGGGTCGACAAGCCCCATGGTTGGTGATCACATCCGACTCTTACAGATGAGTCCATCAGGAAAGTAAAGCCTTGAGAGGGAACAAAGAAGGGTGATTCAGGAGACACCTTAACCAGGGACATGAAGAACAGGAACAGGGATAGTCTAACAGAACAGGGACAAAAACAAAAAAGGAATGAATAGGGACAGGCTATCAGAACAGGGACAAACAAAAAATAGCATATGGGAGGGTCCCATGGTTGGTGATCACATCCGACTCTTAAAGATGAGGCCATCAGGAAAGTAAAGAGTTGAGAGGGAACAAAGAAGGGTGATTCAGGAGACACCTTAAGCAGGGACATGAAGAACAGGAACAGGGGCAGGCTAACAGAGCAGGAGGAAACCAAAAACAGCATATGGGAGGGTCTCACTGGCATATGCTGGACCCACAAACAAGGACTCCAGGAGTTGGAGGGGCAGCCAGAGCCCCCCGGCTGGGCAGCACTCAGTGCCTGCCTCTACCAGGGATGGGGTTACAAAGTTTGTTAAAGATGGAATTAGTATGCCTGGCAGTTTTTCTCTGTGTTTTAATTTGTGTTAATAGTGGTTTCTTAATTTGTGTTTCTCTTGCTTTCTTAATTTCTGTTAATCGCGCCTTCTTAATTTGTGTTAAACCTGCTTTCTTAATTTGTGTTAATCGAGCTCTTTTATGTTAATAAAGAAGGGGGAGATGTGGGAGCGTGGCCATGGGGGTCGACAAGTCCCATGGTTGGTGATAACATCGGACTCTTAAAGTAGAGACCATCAGGAAACTAAAGAGTTGAGAGGGAACAAAGAAGGGTGATTCAGGAGACACCTTAAACAGAGACATGAAGAACAGGAACAGGGACAGGCTAACAGAGCAGGGAGAAACAAAAAACAGCATATGGGAGGGTCCCACTGGCGTATGCTGGACCCACAATCAAGGACTCCAGGAGTTGGAGGGGCAGCCAGAGCCCCCCGGCTGGGCAGCACTCAGTTCCTGCCTCTCCCAGGGACGGTTTTACAAAGATTGTTAAAGATAGACTTAGTATGCCTGGCAGTTTTTCTCTGTGTTTTAGTTTGTGTTGATCCTGCCTACTTAATTTGTGTTAATCGCGCTTTCTTATGTTAATAAAGAAGGGGGAGATGTGGGAGTGTGGCCATGGGGGTCGACAAGTCCCATGGTTGGTGATAACATCGGACTCTTAAAGATGAGGCCATCAGGAAAGTAAAGAGTTGAGAGGGAACAAAGAAGGGTGATTCAGGAGACACCTTAACCAGGGACATGAAGAACAGGAACAGGGACAGGCTAACAGAACAGGGACGAAAACAAAAAAAGGAATGAATAGGGACAGGCTGTCAGAACAGGGACAAACAAAAAACAGCGTATGGGAGGGTCTCGCTGGCATAGGCAGGACCCACAAACAAGGACTCCAGGAGTTGGAGGGGCAGTGAGAGCCCCCCGGCTGGGCAGCACTCAGTGCCTGCCTCTCCCACGGCTGGTTTTACAAAGGTTGTTAAACATAGACTTAGTATGCCTGGCAGTTTTTCTCTGTGTTTTAGTTTGTGTTGGTCCTGCCTTCTTAATTTGTGTTAATCGCGCTTTCTTAAGTTAATAAAGAAGGGGAAGATGTGGGAGTGTGGCCATGGGGGTCGACAAGCCCCATGGTTGGTAATAATATCCGACTCTTAAGGATGAGACCATCAGGAATTTAAAGAGTTGAGAGGGAACAAAGAAGGGTGATTCAGGTGACACCTTCTTGTCTGGGGTGGCTTGTTCTCCAGCCATTAAAGCATGGAAGTTGCTGGGGGTATGCTGTTGCCGGGCAAAGTTATTGACCAATGACTAGTTAGTGGAAAGGTACTGCTGTGAGGCGGAAATTATAGGAAGGGAGCCTTTCCTGAATCAGGGATAGAATGAAGTTGTGCCCTCACTCTGAGAGATGAAGTTATGCCCTCAGTAAGAGAGAGTTCAAGTTATGTCATCAATAAAGAGGTAGCAGTTACAGATCCTGAAAGAACCCCGTTGTCCGTGCGGTCTTTACGCCACAAATCGCCCCCCAACAGGGACATGAAAACGAACAGGGACGAGAAGAAAACAAACAGGGATATGAAGAACAGGAACAGGGACAGGCTAACAGAACAGGGACAAAAACAAAAAAGGAATGAATAGGGACAGGCAAACGGAACAGGGACAAAAACAGAAAAGGTATGAATAGGTACAGGCTAACAGAACAGGGACGAACAAAAAGAGCTTATGGGAGGGTCACGCTGGCTTACGCAGGACCCACAAACAAGGACTCCAGGAGGTGGAGGGGCAGCCAGAGCCCCCCGGCTGGGCAGCACTCAGTGCCTGCCTCTCCCACGGCTGGTTTTACAAAGATTGTTAAAGATAGACTTAGTATGCCTGGTAGTTTTTCTCTGTGTTTTAGTTTGTGCTGATCCTGCCTTCTTAATTTGTGTTAATCGCGCTTTCTTAAGTTAATAAAGAAGGGGAAGATGTGGGAGTGTGGCCATGGGGGTCGACAAGCCCCATGGTTGGTGATCACATCCGACTCTTAAGGATGAGACCATCAGGAAAGTAAAGCCCTGAGAGGGAACAAAGGGTGATTCAGGAGACACCTTAAGCAGGGACATGAAGAACAGGAACAGGGACAGGCTAACAGAACAGGGACAAACAAAAAAAAATTGTATGGGATGGTCCCGCTAGCATATGCAGGACCCACAGACAAGGACTCCAGGAGTTGGAGGGGCAGCCAGAGCCCCCCGGCTGGGCAGCACTCAGTGCCTGCCTCTCCCAGGGATGGGGTTACAAAGTTTGTTAAAGATGGAATTAGTATGCCTGGCAGTTTTTCTCTGTATTTTAGTTTGTGTTAATAGTGCTTTCTTAATTTGTGTTACTCTTGCTTTCTTAATTTCTGTTAATCGCGTCTTCTTAATTTGTGTTGATCCTGCCTTCTTAATTTGTGTTAATCGCGCTTTCTTATGTTAATAAAGAAGGGGAAGATGTGGGAGTGTGGCCATGGGGGTCGACAAGCCCCATGGTTGGTGATCACATCCGACTATTAAAGTAGAGACCATCAGGAATGTGAACCCTTGAGAGGGAACAAAGAAGGGTGATTCAGGAGACACCTTAAACAGGGACATGAAGGACAGGAACAGTGATAGTCTAACAGAACAGGGACAAAAACAAAAAAGGAATGAATAGGGACATGCTATCAGAACAGGGACAAACAAAAAACAGCGTATGGGAGGGTCTCGCTGGCATAGGCCGGACCCCCAAACAAGGACTCCAGGAGTTGGAGGGGCAGCCAGAGCCCCCCAGCTGGGCAGCACTCAGTGCCTGCCTCTCCCAGGGATGGGGTTACAAAGTTTGTAAAAGATGGAATTAGTATGCCTGGCAGTTTTTCTCTGTGTTTTATTTTGTGTTAATAGTGCTTTCTTAATTTGTGTTACTCTTGCTTTCTTAATTTCTGTTAATCGTGCCTTCTTAATTTGTGTTAAACCTGCTTTCTTAATTTGAGTTAATCGAGCTCTTTTATGTTAATAAAGAAGGGGGAGATGTGGGAGCGTGGCCATGGGGGTCGAGAAGCCCCATGGTTGGTGATAACATCCGACTATTAAAGATGAGGCCATCAGGAAAGTAAAGAGTTGAGAGGGAACAAAGAAGGGTGATTCAGGAGACACCTTAAACAGGGACATGAAGAACAGGAACAGGGATAGTCTAACAGAACAGGGACGAAAACAAAAAAGGAATGAATAGGGACAGGAAAACGGAACAGGGACAAACAAAAAACAGCATATGGGAGGGTCTCGCTGGCATAGGCAGGACCCACAAACAAGGACTCCAGGAGTTGGAGGGTCAGCCAGAGCCCCCCGGCTGGGCAGCACTCAGTGCCTGCCTCTCCCAGGGATGGTTTTACAAAGATTGTTAAAGATAGACTTAGTATGCCTGGCAGTTTTTATCTGTGTTTTAGTTTGCGCTGATCCTGCCTTCTTAATTTGTGTTAATCGCGCTTTCTTAAGTTAATAAAGAAGGGGGAGATGTGGGAGTGTGGCCATGGGGGTCGACAGGCCCCATGGTTGGTAATAACATCCGACTCTTAAGGATGAGACCATCAGGAATTTAAAGAGTTGAGAGGGAACAAAGAAGGGTGATTCAGGTGACACCTTGTTGTCTGGGGTGGCTTGTTCTCCAGCCATTAAAGCATGGAAGTTGCTGGGTGTTTGCTGTTTCCGGGCAAAGTTGTTGACCAATGACTAGTTAGTGGAAAGGTACTGCTGTGAGGCGGAAATTATAGGAAGGGAGCCTTTCCTGAATAAGGGATAGAATGAAGTTGTGCCCTCACTCTGAGAGACGAAGTTATGCCTTCAGTAAGAGAGAGTTCAAGTTATGCTATCAATAAAGAGGTAGCAGTTACAGATCCTGAAAGAACCCCGTTGTCCGTGCGGTCTTTACGCCATAAATCGCCCCCCAACAGGGACATGAAAACGAACAGGGACGAGAAGAAAACAAAGAGGGGAATGAAGAACAGGAACAGGGACAGGCTAACAGAACAGGGACAAAAACAAAAAAGGAATGAATAGGGACAGGCAAACGGAACAGGGACGAACAAAAAGAGCTTATGGGAGGGTCAGGCTGGCTTACGCAGGACCCACAAACAAGGACTCCAGGAGGTGGAGGGGCAGCCAGAGCCCCCCAGCTGGGCAGCACTCAGTGCCTGCCACTCCCAGGGATGGGGTTGCAAAGTTTGTTAAAGATGGAATTAGTATGCCTGGCAGTTTTTCTCTGTGTTTTAGTTTGTGTTGATCCTGCCTTCTTAATTTGTGTTAATTGCGCTTTCTTATGTTAATAAAGAAGGGGGAGATGTGGGAGTGTGGCCATGGGGGTCGACAAGTCCCATGGTTGGTGATAACATCCGACTATTAAAGTAGAGACCATCAGGAAAGTAAAGCCTTGAGAGGGAACAAAGAAGAGTGATTCATGAGACACCTTAAACAGGGACATGAAGAACAGGAACAGGGGCAGGCTAACAGAGCAGGAGGAAACAAAAAACAGCATATGGGAGGGTCCCACTGGCATATGCTGGACCCACAATCAAGGACTCCAGGAGTTGGAGGGGCAGCCAGAGCCCCCCGGCTGGGCAGCACTCAGTGCCTGCCTCTCCCAGGGAGTGTTTTACGAAGATTGTTAAAGATAGACTTAGTATGCCTGCCAGTTTTTCTCTGTGTTTTAGTTTGTGTTGATCCTGCCTTCTTAATTTGTGTTAATCGCGCTTTCTTATGTTAATAAAGAAGGGGAAGATGTGGGAGTGTGGCCATGGGGGTCGACAAGCCCCATGGTTGGTGATAACATCCGACTATTAAAGTAGAGACCATCAGGAATGTAAACCCTTGAGAGGGAACAAAGAAGGGTGATTCAGGAGACACCTTAAACAGGGACATGAAGGACAGGAACAGGGATAGTCTAACAGAACAGGGACGAAAACAAAAAAGGAATGAATAGGGACAGGAAAACGGAACAGGGACAAACAAAAAACAGCATATGGGAGGGTCTCGCTGGCATAGGCAGGACCCACAAACAAGGACTCCAGGAGTTGGAGGGTCAGCCAGAGCCCCCCGGCTGGGCAGCACTCAGTGCCTGCCTCTCCCACGGCTGGTTTTACAAAGATTGTTAAAGATAGACTTAGTATGCCTGGTAGTTTTTCTCTGTGTTTTAGTTTGTGCTGATCCTGCCTTCTTAATTTGTGTTAATCGCGCTTTCTTAAGTTAATAAAGAAGGGGAAGATGTGGGAGTGTGGCCATGGGGGTCGACAAGCCCCATGGTTGGTGATCACATCCGACTCTTAAGGATGAGACCATCAGGAAAGTAAAGCCCTGAGAGGGAACAAAGGGTGATTCAGGAGACACCTTAAGCAGGGACATGAAGAACAGGAACAGGGACAGGCTAACAGAACAGGGACAAACAAAAAAAAATTGTATGGGATGGTCCCGCTAGCATATGCAGGACCCACAGACAAGGACTCCAGGAGTTGGAGGGGCAGCCAGAGCCCCCCGGCTGGGCAGCACTCAGTGCCTGCCTCTCCCAGGGATGGGGTTACAAAGTTTGTTAAAGATGGAATTAGTATGCCTGGCAGTTTTTCTCTGTATTTTAGTTTGTGTTAATAGTGCTTTCTTAATTTGTGTTACTCTTGCTTTCTTAATTTCTGTTAATCGCGTCTTCTTAATTTGTGTTGATCCTGCCTTCTTAATTTGTGTTAATCGCGCTTTCTTATGTTAATAAAGAAGGGGAAGATGTGGGAGTGTGGCCATGGGGGTCGACAAGCCCCATGGTTGGTGATCACATCCGACTATTAAAGTAGAGACCATCAGGAATGTAAACCCTTGAGAGGGAACAAAGAAGGGTGATTCAGGAGACACCTTAAACAGGGACATGAAGGACAGGAACAGGGATAGTCTAACAGAACAGGGACAAAAACAAAAAAGGAATGAATAGGGACATGCTATCAGAACAGGGACAAACAAAAAACAGCGTATGGGAGGGTCTCGCTGGCATAGGCCGGACCCCCAAACAAGGACTCCAGGAGTTGGAGGGGCAGCCAGAGCCCCCCAGCTGGGCAGCACTCAGTGCCTGCCTCTCCCAGGGATGGGGTTACAAAGTTTGTAAAAGATGGAATTAGTATGCCTGGCAGTTTTTCTCTGTGTTTTATTTTGTGTTAATAGTGCTTTCTTAATTTGTGTTACTCTTGCTTTCTTAATTTCTGTTAATCGCGCCTTCTTAATTTGTGTTAAACCTGCTTTCTTAATTTGTGTTAATCGACCTCTTTTATGTTAATAAAGAAGGGGGAGATGTGGGAGTGTGGCCATGGGGGTCGACAAGTCCCATGGTTGGTGATAACATGCGACTCTTAAAGATGAGGCCATCAGGAAAGTAAAGAGTTGAGAGGGAACAAAGAAGGGTGATTCAGGAGACACCTTAAACAGGGACATGAAGAACAGGAACAGGGATAGTCTAACAGAACAGGGACGAAAACAAAAAAGGAATGAATAGGGACAGGAAAACGGAACAGGGACAAACAAAAAACAGCATATGGGAGGGTCTTGCTGGCATAGGCAGGACCCACAAACAAGGACTCCAGGAGTTGGAGGGTCAGCCAGAGCCCCCCGGCTGGGCAGCACTCAGTGCCTGCCTCTCCCACGGCTGGTTTTACAAAGATTGTTAAAGATAGACTTAGTATGCCTGGCAGTTTTTATCTGTGTTTTAGTTTGCGCTGATCCTGCCTTCTTAATTTGTGTTAATCGCGCTTTCTTAAGTTAATAAAGAAGGGGGAGATGTGGGAGTGTGGCCATGGGGGTCGACAGGCTCCATGGTTGGTAATAACATCCGACTCTTAAGGATGAGACCATCAGGAATTTAAAGAGTTGAGAGGGAACAAAGAAGGGTGATTCAGGTGACACCTTGTTGTCTGGGGTGGCTTGTTCTCCAGCCATTAAAGCATGGAAGTTGCTGGGTGTTTGCTGTTTCCGGGCAAAGTTGTTGACCAATGACTAGTTAGTGGAAAGGTACTGCTGTGAGGCGGAAATTATAGGAAGGGAGCCTTTCCTGAATAAGGGATAGAATGAAGTTGTGCCCTCACTCTGAGAGACGAAGTTATGCCTTCAGTAAGAGAGAGTTCAAGTTATGCTATCAATAAAGAGGTAGCAGTTACAGATCCTGAAAGAACCCCGTTGTCCGTGCGGTCTTTACGCCATAAATCGCCCCCCAACAGGGACATGAAAACGAACAGGGACGAGAAGAAAACAAAGAGGGGAATGAAGAACAGGAACAGGGACAGGCTAACAGAACAGGGACAAAAACAAAAAAGGAATGAATAGGGACAGGCAAACGGAACAGGGACGAACAAAAAGAGCTTATGGGAGGGTCAGGCTGGCTTACGCAGGACCCACAAACAAGGACTCCAGGAGGTGGAGGGGCAGCCAGAGCCCCCCAGCTGGGCAGCACTCAGTGCCTGCCACTCCCAGGGATGGGGTTGCAAAGTTTGTTAAAGATGGAATTAGTATGCCTGGCAGTTTTTCTCTGTGTTTTAGTTTGTGTTGATCCTGCCTTCTTAATTTGTGTTAATTGCGCTTTCTTATGTTAATAAAGAAGGGGGAGATGTGGGAGTGTGGCCATGGGGGTCGACAAGTCCCATGGTTGGTGATAACATCCGACTATTAAAGTAGAGACCATCAGGAAAGTAAAGCCTTGAGAGGGAACAAAGAAGGGTGATTCATGAGACACCTTAAACAGGGACATGAAGAACAGGAACAGGGGCAGGCTAACAGAGCAGGAGGAAACAAAAAACAGCATATGGGAGGGTCCCACTGGCATATGCTGGACCCACAATCAAGGACTCCAGGAGTTGGAGGGGCAGCCAGAGCCCCCCGGCTGGGCAGCACTCAGTGCCTGCCTCTCCCAGGGAGTGTTTTACGAAGATTGTTAAAGATAGACTTAGTATGCCTGCCAGTTTTTCTCTGTGTTTTAGTTTGTGTTGATCCTGCCTTCTTAATTTGTGTTAATCGCGCTTTCTTATGTTAATAAAGAAGGGGAAGATGTGGGAGTGTGGCCATGGGGGTCGACAAGCCCCATGGTTGGTGATAACATCTGACTATTAAAGTAGAGACCATCAGGAATGTAAACCCTTGAGAGGGAACAAAGAAGGGTGATTCAGGAGACACCTTAAACAGGGACATGAAGGACAGGAACAGGGATAGTCTAAAGAACAGGGACGAAAACAAAAAAGGAATGAATAGGGACAGGAAAACGGAACAGGGACAAACAAAAAACAGCATATGGGAGGGTCTCGCTGGCATAGGCAGAACCCACAAACAAGGACTCCAGGAGTTGGAGGGTCAGCCAGAGCCCCCCGGCTGGGCAGCACTCAGTGCCTGCCTCTCCCACGGCTGGTTTTACAAAGATTGTTAAAGATAGACTTAGTATGCCTGGTAGTTTTTCTCTGTGTTTTAGTTTGTGCTGATCCTGCCTTCTTAATTTGTGTTAATCGCGCTTTCTTAAGTTAATAAAGAAGGGGAAGATGTGGGAGTGTGGCCATGGGGGTCGACAAGCCCCATGGTTGGTGATCACATCCGACTCTTAAGGATGAGACCATCAGGAAAGTAAAGCCCTGAGTGGGAACAAAGGGTGATTCAGGAGACACCTTAAGCAGGGACATGAAGAACAGGAACAGGGACAGGCTAACAGAACAGGGACAAACAAAAAAAAATTGTATGGGATGGTCCCGCTAGCATATGCAGGACCCACAGACAAGGACTCCAGGAGTTGGAGGGGCAGCCAGAGCCCCCCGGCTGGGCAGCACTCAGTGCCTGCCTCTCCCAGGGATGGGGTTACAAAGTTTGTTAAAGATGGAATTAGTATGCCTGGCAGTTTTTCTCTGTATTTTAATTTGTGTTAATAGTGCTTTCTTAATTTGTGTTTCTCTTGCTTTCTTAATTTCTGTTAATCGCGCCTTCTTAATTTGTGTTAAACCTGCTTTCTTAATTTGTGTTAATCGAGCTCTTTTATGTTAATAAAGAAGGGGGAGATGTGGGAGCGTGGCCATGGGGGTCGACAAGTCCCATGGTTGGTGATCACATCCGACTATTAAAGTATAGACCATTAGGAAAGTAAAGCCTTGAGAGGGAACAAAGAAGGGTGATTCAGGAGACACCTTAAACAGGGACATGAAGAACAGGAACAGGGACAGGCTAACAGAACAGGGACAAAAACAAAAAAGGAATGAATAGGGACATGCTATCAGAACAGGGACAAACAAAAAACAGCGTATGGGAGGGTCTCACTGGCATAGGCCGGACCCCCAAACAAGGACTCCAGGAGTTGGAGGGGCAGCCAGAGCCCCCCGGCTGGGCAGCACTCAGTGCCTGCCTCTCCCAGGGATGGGGTTACAAAGTTTGTAAAAGATGGAATTAGTATGCCTGGCAGTTTTTCTCTGTGTTTTATTTTGTGTTAATAGTGCTTTCTTAATTTGTGTTACTCTTGCTTTCTTAATTTCTGTTAATCGCGCCTTCTTAATTTGTGTTAAACCTGCTTTCTTAATTTGTGTTAATCGACCTCTTTTATGTTAATAAAGAAGGGGGAGATGTGGGAGTGTGGCCATGGGGGTCGAGAAGCCCCATGGTTGGTGATAACATGCGACTCTTAAAGATGAGGCCATCAGGAAAGTAAAGAGTTGAGAGGGAACAAAGAAGGGTGATTCAGGAGACACCTTAAACAGGGACATGAAGAACAGGAACAGGGATAGTCTAACAGAACAGGGACGAAAACAAAAAAGGAATGAATAGGGACAGGAAAACGGAACAGGGACAAACAAAAAACAGCATATGGGAGGGTCTCGCTGGCATAGGCAGGACCCACAAACAAGGACTCCAGGAGTTGGAGGGTCAGCCAGAGCCCCCCGGCTGGGCAGCACTCAGTGCCTGCCTCTCCCAGGGATGGTTTTACAAATATTGTTAAAGATAGACTTAGTATGCCTGGCAGTTTTTATCTGTGTTTTAGTTTGTGCTGATCCTGCCTTCTTAATTTGCGTTAATCGCGCTTTCTTAAGTTAATAAAGAAGGGGAAGATGTGGGAGTGTGGCCATGGGGGTCGACAAGTCCCATGGTATGTGATAACATCCAAATCTTAAAGATGAGGCCATCAGGAAAGTAAAGAGTTGAGAGGGAACAAAGAAGGGTGATTCAGGAGACACCTTAAAAAGGGACATGAAGAACAGGAACAGGGACAGGCTAACAGAACAGGGACAAAAACAAAAAAAGGAATGAATAGGGACAGGCTATCAGAATAGGGAAAAATAAAAACAGCATATGGGAGGGTCTCGCTGGCATGGGCAGGACCCAGAAACAAGGACTCCAGGAGTTGGAGGGGCAGCCAGAGCCCCCCGGCTGGGCAGCACTCAGTGCCTGCCTCTCCCAGGGTTGGTTTTACAAAGGTTGTTAAAGATAGACTTAGTATGCCTGGCAGTTTTTCTCTGTGTTTTAGTTTGTGTTGATCCTGCCTTCTTAATTTGTGTTAATCGCGCTTTCTTATGTTAATAAAGAAGGGGAAGATGTGGGAGTGTGGCCATGGGGGTCGACAAGCCCCATGGTTGGTAATAACATCCGACTCTTAAGGATGAGACCATCAGGAATTTAAAGAGTTGAGAGGGAACAAAGAAGGGTGATTCAGGTGACACCTTAAACAGGGACATGAAGAACAGGAACAGGGGCAGGCTAACAGAGCAGGAGGAAACAAAAAACAGCATATGGGAGGGTCCCACTGGCATATGCTGGACCCACAAACAAGGACTCCAGGAGTTGGAGGGGCAGCCAGAGCCCCCCGGCTGGGCAGCACTCAGTGCCTGCCTCTCCCAGGGATGGGGTTACAAAGTTTGTTAAAGATGGAATTAGTATGCCTGGCAGTTTTTCTCTGTATTTTAGTTTGTGTTAATAGTGCTTTCTTAATTTGTGTTACTCTTGCTTTCTTAATTTCTGTTAATCGCGCCTTCTTAAATTGTGTTAAACCTGCTTTCTTAATTTCTGTTAATCGAGCTCTTTTATGTTAATAAAGAAGGGGGAGATGTGGGAGCATGGCCATGGGGGTCGACAAGTCCCATGGTTGGTGATAACATCCGACTGTTAAAGTAGAGACCATCAGGAAAGTAAAGAGTTGAGAGGGAACAAAGAAGGGTGATTCAGGAGACAAAAGTGCCTGGCTCTCCCAGGGATGGTTTTACAAAGGTTGTTAAAGATAGACTTAGTATGCCTGGCAGTTTTTCTCTGTGTTTTAGTTTGTGTTGATCCTGCCTTCTTAATTTGTGATAATCGCGCTTTCTTAAGTTAATAAAGAAGGGGGAGATGTGGGAGTGTGGCCATGGGGGTCGACAGGCCCCATGGTTGGTAATAACATCCAACTCTTAAGGATGAGACCATCAGGAATTTAAAGAGTTGAGAGGGAACAAAGATGGGTGATTCAGGTGACACCTTGTTGTCTGGGGTGGCTTGTTCTCCAGCCATTAAAGCATGGAAGTTGCTGGGTGTTTGGTGTTGCCGGGCAAAGTTGTTGACCAATGACTAGTTAGTGGAAAGGTACTGCTGTGAGGCGGAAGTTATAGGAAGGGAGCCTTTCCTGAATAAGGGATAGAATGAAGTTGTGCCCTCACTCTGAGAGATGAAGTTATGCCTTCAGTAAGAGAGTTCAAGATATGTCATCAATAAAGAGGTAGCAGTTACAGATCCTGAAAGAACCCCGTTGTCCGTGCGGTCTTTACGCCACAAATCGCCCCCCAACAGGGACATGAAAACGAACAGGGACGAGAAGAAAACAAACAGGGGAATGAAGAACAGGAACAGGGACAGGCTAACAGCACAGGGACAAAAACAAAAAAGGAATGAATAGGGACAGGCAAACGGAACAGGGACAAAAACAGAAAAGGAATGAATAGGTACAGGCTAACAGAACAGGGACGAACAAAAAGAGGGTATGGGAGGGTCACGCTGGCTTACACAGGACCCCCAAACAAGGACTCCAGGAGTTGGAGGGGCAGCCAGAGCCCCCCGGCTGGGCAGCACTCAGTGCCTGCCACTCCCAGGGATGGGGTTGCAAAGTTTGTTAAAGATAGTCTTAGTATGCCTGGCAGCTTTTCTCTGTGTTTTAGTTTGTGTTGATCCTGCCTTCTTAATTTGTGTTAATTGCGCTTTCTTATGTTAATAAAGAAGGAGGAGATGTGGGAGTGTGGCCATGGGGGTCGACAAGCCCCATGGTTGGTGATCACATCCGACTCTTAAGAATGAGACCATCAGGAAAGTAAAGCCCTGAGAGGGAACAAAGAAGGGTGATTCAGGAGACACCTTAAACAGGGACATGAAGAACAGGAACAGGGAGAGTCTAACAGAACAGGGACAAAAACAAAAAAGGAATGAATAGGGACAGGCTATCAGAACAGGGACAAACAAAAAACAGCATATGGGAGGGTCTCGCTGGCATACGCAGGACCCTCAAACAAGGACTCCAGGAGTTGGAGGGGCAGCCAGAGCCCCCCGGCTGGGCAGCACTCAGTGCCTGCCTCTCCCAGGGATGGGGTTACAAAGTTTGTTAAAGACGGAATTAGTATGCATGGCAGTTTTTCTCTGTATTTTAATTTGTGTTAATAGTGCTTTCTTAATTTGTGTTTCTCTTGCTTTCTTAATTTCTGTTAATCGCGCCTTCTTAATTTGTGTTAAACCTGCTTTCTTAATTTGTGTTAATCGAGCTCTTTTATGTTAATAAAGAAGGGGGAGATGTGGGAGCGTGGCCATGGGGGTCGAGAAGCCCCATGGTTGGTGATAACATCCGACTATTAAAGATGAGGCCATCAGGAAAGTAAAGAGTTGAGAGGGAACAAAGAAGGGTGATTCAGGAGACACCTTAAACAGGGACATGAAGAACAGGAACAGGGATAGTCTAACAGAACAGGGACGAAAACAAAAAAGGAATGAATAGGGACAGGAAAACGGAACAGGGACAAACAAAAAACAGCATATGGGAGGGTCTCGCTGGCATAGGCAGGACCCACAAACAAGGACTCCAGGAGTTGGAGGGTCAGCCAGAGCCCCCCGGCTGGGCAGCACTCAGTGCCTGCCTCTCCCAGGGATGGTTTTACAAAGATTGTTAAAGATGGAATTAGTATGCCTGGCAGTTTTTATCTGTGTTTTAGTTTGTGCTGATCCTGCCTTCTTAATTTGTGTTAATCGCGCTTTCTTAAGTTAATAAAGAAGGGGAAGATGTGGGAGTGTGGCCATGGGGGTCGACAAGTCCCATGGTATGTGATAACATCCAAATCTTAAAGATGAGGCCATCAGGAAAGTAAAGAGTTGAGAGGGAACAAAGAAAGGTGATTCAGGAGACACCTTAAACAGGGACATGAAGAACAGGAACAGGGACAGGCTAACAGAGCAGGGAGAAACAAAAAGCAGCATATGCTAGGGTCCCACTGGCATATGCTGGACCCACAAACAAGGACTCCAGGAGTTGGAGGGGCAGCCAGAGCCCCCTGGCTGGGCAGTACTCAGTGCCTGCCTCTCCCAGGGATGGTTTTACAAAGGTTGTTAAAGATAGTCTTAGTATGCCTGGCAGCTTTTCTCTGTGTTTTAGTTTGTGTTGATCCTGCCTTCTTAATTTGTGTTAATCGCGCTTTCTTATGTTAATAAAGAAGGGGGAGATGTGGGAGTGTGGCCATGGGGGTCGACAGGCCCCATGGTTGGTAATAACATCCAACTCTTAAGGATGAGACCATCAGGAATTTAAAGAGTTGAGAGGGAACAAAGATGGGTGATTCAGGTGACACCTTGTTGTCTGGGGTGGCTTGTTCTACAGCCATTAAAGCATGGAAGTTGCTGGGTGTTTGCTGTTTCCGGGCAAAGTTGTTGACCAATGACTAGTTAGTGGAAAGGTACTGCTGTGAGGCGGAAATTATAGGAAGGGAGCCTTTCCTGAATCAGGGATAGAATGAAGTTGTGCCCTCACTCTGAGAGATGAAGTTATGCCCTCAGTAAGAGAGAGTTCAAGTTATGTCATCAATAAAGATGTAGCAGTTACAGATCCTGAAAGAACCCCGTTGTCCATGCGGTCTTTACACCACAAATCGCCCCCCAACAGGGACATGAAAACGAACAGGGACAAGAAGAAAACAAACAGGGACATGAAGAACAGGAACAGGGGCAGGCTAACAGCACAGGGACAAAAACAAAAAAGGAATGAATAGGGACAGGCAAACCGAACAGGGACAAAAACAGAAAAGGAATGAATAGGTACAGGCTAACAGAACAGGGACGAACAAAAAGAGGGAATGGGAGGGTCACGCTGGCTTACGCAGGACCCCCAAACAAGGACTCCAGGAGTTGGAGGGGCAGCCAGAGCCCCCCGGCTGGGCAGCACTCAGTGCCTGCCTCTCCTAGGGATGGGGTTACAAAGTTTGTTAAAGATGGAATTAGTATGCCTGGCAGTTTTTCTCTGTATTTTAATTTGTGTTAATAGTGCTTTCTTAATTTGTGTTACTCTTGCTTTCTTAATTTCTGTTAATCGCGCCTTCTTAAATTGTGTTAAACCTGCTTTCTTGATTTGTGTTAATCGAGCTCTTTTATGTTAATAAAGAAGGAGGAGATGTGGGAGCGTGACCATGGGGGTCGACAAGCCCCATGGTTGGTGATCACATCCGACTCTTAAAGACGAGACCATGAGGAAAGGAAAGCCTTGAGAGGGAACAAAGAAGGGTGATTCAGGAGACACCTTAAGCAGGGACATGAAGAGCAGGAACAGGGATAGTCTAACAGAACAGGGACAAAAACAAAAAAGGAATGAATAGGGACAGGAAAACGAAACAGGGACAAAAAGAGAAAAGGAATGATCAGGTACAGGCTAACAGAACAGGGATGACCAAAAGAGCATATGGGAGGGTCACGATGGTTTACGCAGGACCCACAAACAAGGACTCCAGGAGGTTGAGGGGTAGCCAGAGCCCCCCTGCTGGGCAGCACTCAGTGCCTGCCACTCCCAGGGATGGGGTTGCAAAGTTTGTTGAAGATAGACTTAGTATGCCTGGCAGTTTTTCTCTGTGTTTTAGTTTGTGCTGATCCTGCCTTCTTAATTTGTGTTAATCGCGCTTTCTTAAGTTAATAAAGAAGGGGAAGATGTGGGAGTGTGGCCATGGGGGTCGACAAGCCCCATGGTTGGTGATCACATCCGACTCTTACAGATGAGTCCATCAGGAAAGTAAAGCCTTGAGAGGGAACAAAGAAGGGTGATTCAGGAGACACCTTAACCAGGGACATGAAGAACAGGAACAGGGATAGTCTAACAGAACAGGGACAAAAACAAAAAAGGAATGAATAGGGACAGGCTATCAGAACAGGGACAAACAAAAAACAGCGTATGGGAGGGTCTCGCTGGCATAGGCAGGACCCACAATCAAGGACTCCAGGAGTTGGAGGGGCAGCCAGAGCCCCCCAGCTGGGCAGCACTCAGTGCCTGCCTCTCCCAGGGTTGTGGTTACAAAGTTTGTTAAAGATGGAATTAGTATGCCTGGCAGTTTTTCTCTGTATTTTAATTTGTGTTAATAGTGGTTTCTTAATTTGTGTTTCTCTAGCTTTCTTAATTTCTGTTAAAGATAGACTTATTAATTTGTGTTAAACCTGCCTTCTTAATTTGTGTTAATCGCGCTTTCTTAAGTTTATGAAGAAGGGGAAGATGTGGGATTGTGGCCATGGGGGTCGACAAGCCCCATGGTTGGTGATAACATCGGACTCTTAAAGTAGAGACCATCAGGAAACTAAAGAGTTGAGAGGGAACAAAGAAGGGTGATTCAGGAGACACGTTAAACAGGGACATGAAGAACAGGAACAGGGACAGGCTAACAGAGCAGGGAGAAACAAAAAACAGCATATGGGAGGGTCCCACTGGCGTATGCTGGACCCACAAACAAGGACTCCAGGAGTTGGAGGGGCAGCCAGAGCCCCCCGGCTGGGCAGCACTCAGTTCCTGCCTCTCCCAGGGACGGTTTTACAAAGATTGTTAAAGATAGACTTAGTATGCCTGGCAGTTTTTCTCTGTGTTTTAGTTTGTGTTGATCCTGCCTTCTTAATTTGTGTTAATCGCGCTTTCTTATGTTAATAAAGAAGGGGGAGATGTGGGAGTGTGGCCATGGGGGTCGACAAGTCCCATGGTTGGTGATAACATCGGACTCTTAAAGATGAGGCCATCAGGAAAGTAAAGAGTTGAGAGGGAACAAAGAAGGGTGATTCAGGAGACACCTTAACCAGGGACATGAAGAACAGGAACAGGGATAGTCTAACAGAACAGGGACGAAAACAAAAAAAGGAATGAATAGGGACAGGCTATCAGAACAGGGACAAACAAAAAACAGCCTATGGGAGGGTCTCGCTGGCATAGGCAGGACCCACAAACAAGGACTCCAGGAGTTGGAGGGGCAGCCAGAGCCCCCCGGCTGGGCAGCACTCAGTGCCTGCCTCTCCCACGGCTGGTTTTACAAAGGTTGTTAAAGATAGACTTAGTATGCCTGGCAGTTTTTCTCTGTGTTTTAGTTTGTGTTGGTCCTGCCTTCTTAATTTGTGTTAATCGCGCTTTCTTAAGTTAATAAAGAAGGGGAAGATGTGGGAGTGTGGCCATGGGGGTCGACAAGCCCCATGGTTGGTAATAATATCCGACTCTTAAGGATGAGACCATCAGGAATTTAAAGAGTTGAGAGGGAACAAAGAAGGGTGATTCAGGTGACACCTTCTTGTCTGGGGTGGCTTGTTCTCCAGCCATTAAAGCATGGAAGTTGCTGGGGGTTTGCTGTTGCCGGGCAAAGTTGTTGACCAATGACTAGTTAGTGGAAAGGTACTGCTGTGAGGCGGAAATTATAGGAAGGGAGCCTTTCCTGAATCAGGGATAGAATGAAGTTGTGCCCTCACTCTGAGAGATGAAGTTATGCCCTCAGTAAGAGAGAGTTCAAGTTATGTCATCAATAAAGAGGTAGCAGTTACAGATCCTGAAAGAACCCCGTTGTCCGTGCGGTCTTTACGCCACAAATCGCCCCCCAACAGGGACATGAAAACGAACAGGGACAAGAAGAAAACAAACAGGGACATGAAGAACAGGAACAGGGACAGGCTAACAGCACAGGGACAAAAACAAAAAAGGAATGAATAGGGACAGGCAAACGGAACAGGGACAAAAACAGAAAAGGAATGAATAGGTACAGGCTAACAGAACAGGGACGAACAAAAAGAGCTTATGGGAGGGTCACGCTGGCTTACGCAGGACCCATAAACAAGGACTCCAGGAGATGGAGGGGCAGCCAGAGCCCCCCGGCTGGGCAGCACTCAGTGCCTGCCTCTCCCACGGCTGGTTTTACAAAGATTGTTAAAGATAGACTTAGTATGCCTGGTAGTTTTTCTCTGTGTTTTAGTTTGTGCTGATCCTGCCTTCTTAATTTGTGTTAATCGCGCTTTCTTAAGTTAATAAAGAAGGGGAAGATGTGGGAGTGTGGCCATGGGGGTCGACAAGTCCCAGATTCACAGATTCACAGATTTTTCTAGGTTGGAAGAGACCTCAAGATCATCGAGTCCAACCTCCGACCTAACACTAAGTACTCCACTAAACCATATCCCCAAGCTCTACATCTAAACGTCTTTTAAAGACCTCCAGGGATGGTGACTCCACCACCTCCCTGGGCAGCCCGTTCCAATGCTTAATAACCCTTTCGGTAAAGAAGTACTTCCTAACATCCAACCTAAAACTCCCCTGTCGCAACTTTAGCCCATTCCCCCTCGTCCTGTCACCAGGCATGTGGGAGAATAGACCAACCCCCACCTCTCTACAGCCTCCTTTCAGGTAACTGTAGAGAGCGATGAGGTCGCCCCTGAGCCTCCTCTTCTCCAGGCTGAACAAGCCCAGCTCCCTCAGCCGCTCCTCGTAAGACTTGTTCTCCAGACCCCTCACCAGCTTGGTCGCCCTTCTCTGGACTCGCTCGAGCACGTCCATGTCCTTCCTGTAGCGAGGGGCCCAAAACTGAACACAGTACTCGAGGTGCGGCCTCACCAGAGCCGAGTACAGGGGCACAATCACTTCCCTCGACCTGCTGGCCACACTGCTTCTTATACAGGCCAGGATGCCGTTGGCCTTCTTGGCCACCTGGGCACACTGCTGGCTCATATTCAGCCGACTATCCACCAATACTCCCAGGTCCTTCTCGGCCAGGCAGCTTTCCAGCCACTCATCTCCCAGCCTGTAGCTCTGCTTGGGGTTGTTGCAGCCCAGGTGCAGGACCCGGCACTTGGCCTTGTTGAACTTCATGCAGTTGACCTCAGCCCATCGCTCCAGCCTATGCAGATCCTCCTGCAGAGCCTTCCTGCCCTCGAGCAGATCGACACACGCACTTAGCTTGGTGTCATCTGCAAACTTACTGAGGGTGCACTGGACGCCCTCATCCAGATCATCAATAAAGATATTAAAGAGGACCGGCCCCAGTACCGAGCCCTGGGGGACTCCACTAGTGACCGGCCTCCAGCCAGATTTGACTCCATTCACCACAACTCTCTGGGCCCGGCCATCCAGCCAGTTTCTAACCCAGCGAAGCGTACGCCAGTCCAAGCCCCGAGCAGCCAGTTTCTTGAGGAGAATGTTGTGGGGAACGGTGTCAAAAGCCTTACTGAGGTCAAGGTAGACCACGTCCACAGCCTTTCCCTCATCCACCAAGCGCGTCACTTGGTCATAGAAGGAGATCAGGTTCGTCAAGCAGGACCTGCCTTTCATAAACCCATGCTGACTGGGCCTGATCGCCTGCTTGCCCTGCAAGTGCCGCGTGATGACCCTCAAGATAATCTGCTCCATGAGCTTCCCCGGCACTGAGGTCAAACTGACAGGCCTATAGTTCCCCGGGTCTGCCCTGCGGCCCTTCTTATAGATAGGCGTCACATTGGCTAGCCGCCAGTCAACCGGGACCTCCCCCGATAGCCAGGACTGCCGATAAATGATGGAAAGGGCCATGGTATGTGATAACATCCAAATCTTAAAGATGAGGCCATCAGGAAAGTAAAGAGTTGAGAGGGAACAAAGAAAGGTGATTCAGGAGACACCTTAAACAGGGACATGAAGAACAGGAACAGGGACAGGCTAACAGAGCAGGGAGAAACAAAAAGCAGCATATGCTAGGGTCCCACTGGCATATGCTGGACCCACAAACAAGGACTCCAGGAGTTGGAGGGGCAGCCAGAGCCCCCTGGCTGGGCAGTACTCAGTGCCTGCCTCTCCCAGGGATGGTTTTACAAAGGTTGTTAAAGATAGTCTTAGTATGCCTGGCAGCTTTTCTCTGTGTTTTAGTTTGTGTTGATCCTGCCTTCTTAATTTGTGTTAATCGCGCTTTCTTATGTTAATAAAGAAGGGGGAGATGTGGGAGTGTGGCCATGGGGGTCGACAGGCCCCATGGTTGGTAATAACATCCAACTCTTAAGGATGAGACCATCAGGAATTTAAAGAGTTGAGAGGGAACAAAGATGGGTGATTCAGGTGACACCTTCTTGTCTGGGGTGGCTTGTTCTCCAGCCATTAAAGCATGGAAGTTGCTGGGGGTTTGCTGTTGCCGGGCAAAGTTGTTGACCAATGACTAGTTAGTGGAAAGGTACTGCTGTGAGGCGGAAGTTATAGGAAGGGAGCCTTTCCTGAATAAGGGATAGAATGAAGTTGTGCCCTCACTCTGAGAGATGAAGTTATGCCTTCAGTAAGAGAGTTCAAGATATGTCATCAATAAAGAGGTAGCAGTTACAGATCCTGAAAGAACCCCGTTGTCCGTGCGGTCTTTACGCCACAAATCGCCCCCCAACAGGGACATGAAAACGAACAGGGACGAGAAGAAAACAAACAGGGGAATGAAGAACAGGAACAGGGACAGGCTAACAGCACAGGGACAAAAACAAAAAAGGAATGAATAGGGACAGGCAAACGGAACAGGGACAAAAACAGAAAAGGAATGAATAGGTACAGGCTAACAGAACAGGGACGAACAAAAAGAGGGTATGGGAGGGTCACGCTGGCTTACACAGGACCCCCAAACAAGGACTCCAGGAGTTGGAGGGGCAGCCAGAGCCCCCCGGCTGGGCAGCACTCAGTGCCTGCCACTCCCAGGGATGGGGTTGCAAAGTTTGTTAAAGATAGTCTTAGTATGCCTGGCAGCTTTTCTCTGTGTTTTAGTTTGTGTTGATCCTGCCTTCTTAATTTGTGTTAATTGCGCTTTCTTACGTTAATAAAGAAGGAGGAGATGTGGGAGTGTGGCCATGGGGGTCGACAAGCCCCATGGTTGGTGATCACATCCGACTCTTAAGAATGAGACCATCAGGAAAGTAAAGCCCTGAGAGGGAACAAAGAAGGGTGATTCAGGAGACACCTTAAACAGGGACATGAAGAACAGGAACAGGGAGAGTCTAACAGAACAGGGACAAAAACAAAAAAGGAATGAATAGGGACAGGCTATCAGAACAGGGACAAACAAAAAACAGCATATGGGAGGGTCTCGCTGGCATACGCAGGACCCTAAACAAGGACTCCAGGAGTTGGAGGGGCAGCCAGAGCCCCCCGGCTGGGCAGCACTCAGTGCCTGCCTCTCCCAGGGATGGGGTTACAAAGTTTGTTAAAGACGGAATTAGTATGCATGGCAGTTTTTCTCTGTATTTTAATTTGTGTTAATAGTGCTTTCTTAATTTGTGTTTCTCTTGCTTTCTTAATTTCTGTTAATCGCGCCTTCTTAATTTGTGTTAAACCTGCTTTCTTAATTTGTGTTAATCGAGCTCTTTTATGTTAATAAAGAAGGGGGAGATGTGGGAGCGTGGCCATGGGGGTCGAGAAGCCCCATGGTTGGTGATAACATCCGACTATTAAAGATGAGGCCATCAGGAAAGTAAAGAGTTGAGAGGGAACAAAGAAGGGTGATTCAGGAGACACCTTAAACAGGGACATGAAGAACAGGAACAGGGATAGTCTAACAGAACAGGGACGAAAACAAAAAAGGAATGAATAGGGACAGGAAAACGGAACAGGGACAAACAAAAAACAGCATATGGGAGGGTCTCGCTGGCATAGGCAGGACCCACAAACAAGGACTCCAGGAGTTGGAGGGTCAGCCAGAGCCCCCCGGCTGGGCAGCACTCAGTGCCTGCCTCTCCCAGGGATGGTTTTACAAAGATTGTTAAAGATAGACTTAGTATGCCTGGCAGTTTTTATCTGTGTTTTAGTTTGTGCTGATCCTGCCTTCTTAATTTGTGTTAATCGCGCTTTCTTAAGTTAATAAAGAAGGGGAAGATGTGGGAGTGTGGCCATGGGGGTCGACAAGCCCCATGGTTGGTAATAACATCCGACTCTTAAGGATGAGACAATCAGGAATTTAAAGAGTTGAGAGGGAACAAAGAAGGGTGATTCAGGTGACACCTTAAACAGGGACATGAAGAACAGGAACACGGGCAGGCTAACAGAGCAGGAGGAAACAAAAAACAGCATATGGGAGGGTCCCACTGGCATATGCTGGACCCACAAACAAGGACTCCAGGAGTTGGAGGGGCAGCCAGAGCCCCCCGGCTGGGCAGCACTCCGTGCCTGCCTCTCCCAGGGATGGGGTTACAAAGTTTGTTAAAGATGGAATTAGTATGCCTGGCAGTTTTTCTCTGTATTTTAATTTGTGTTAATAGTGCTTTCTTAATTTGTGTTACTCTTGCTTTCTTAATTTCTGTTAATCGCGCTTTCTTATGTTAATAAAGAAGGGGAAGATGTGGGAGTGTGGCCATGGGGGTCGAGAAGCCCCATGGTTGGTGATAACATCCGACTATTAAAGATGAGGCCATCAGGAAAGTAAAGAGTTGAGAGGGAACAAAGAAGGGTGATTCAGGAGACACCTTAAACAGGGACATGAAGAACAGGAACAGGGATAGTCTAACAGAACAGGGACGAAAACAAAAAAGGAATGAATAGGGACAGGAAAACGGAACAGGGACAAACAAAAAACAGCATATGGGAGGGTCTCGCTGGCATAGGCAGGACCCACAAACAAGGACTCCAGGAGTTGGAGGGTCAGCCAGAGCCCCCCGGCTGGGCAGCACTCAGTGCCTGCCTCTCCCAGGGATGGTTTTACAAAGATTGTTAAAGATAGACTTAGTATGCCTGGCAGTTTTTCTCTGTGTTTTAGTTTGTGCTGATCCTGCCTTCTTAATTTGTGTTAATCGCGCTTTCTTAAGTTAATAAAGAAGGGGAAGATGTGGGAGTGTGGCCATGGGGGTCGACAAGTCCCATGGTATGTGATAACATCCAAATCTTAAAGATGAGGCCATCAGGAAAGTAAAGAGTTGAGAGGGAACAAAGAAAGGTGATTCAGGAGACACCTTAAACAGGGACATGAAGAACAGGAACAGGGACAGGCTAACAGAGCAGGGAGAAACAAAAAGCAGCATATGCTAGGGTCCCACTGGCATATGCTGGACCCACAAACAAGGACTCCAGGAGTTGGAGGGGCAGCCAGAGCCCCCTGGCTGGGCAGTACTCAGTGCCTGCCTCTCCCAGGGATGGTTTTACAAAGGTTGTTAAAGATAGTCTTAGTATGCCTGGCAGCTTTTCTCTGTGTTTTAGTTTGTGTTGATCCTGCCTTCTTAATTTGTGTTAATCGCGCTTTCTTATGTTAATAAAGAAGGGGGAGATGTGGGAGTGTGGCCATGGGGGTCGACAGGCCCCATGGTTGGTAATAACATCCAACTCTTAAGGATGAGACCATCAGGAATTTAAAGAGTTGAGAGGGAACAAAGATGGGTGATTCAGGTGACACCTTGTTGTCTGGGGTGGCTTGTTCTACAGCCATTAAAGCATGGAAGTTGCTGGGTGTTTGCTGTTGCCGGGCAAAGTTGTTGACCAATGACTAGTTAGTGGAAAGGTACTGCTGTGAGGCGGAAATTATAGGAAGGGAGCCTTTCCTGAATCAGGGATAGAATGAAGTTGTGCCCTCACTCTGAGAGATGAAGTTATGCCCTCAGTAAGAGAGAGTTCAAGTTATGTCATCAATAAAGATGTAGCAGTTACAGATCCTGAAAGAACCCCGTTGTCCATGCGGTCTTTACGCCACAAATCGCCCCCCAACAGGGACATGAAAACGAACAGGGACAAGAAGAAAACAAACAGGGACATGAAGAACAGGAACAGGGGCAGGCTAACAGCACAGGGACAAAAACAAAAAAGGAATGAATAGGGACAGGCAAACCGAACAGGGACAAAAACAGAAAAGGAATGAATAGGTACAGGCTAACAGAACAGGGACGAACAAAAAGAGGGAATGGGAGGGTCACGCTGGCTTACGCAGGACCCCCAAACAAGGACTCCAGGAGTTGGAGGGGCAGCCAGAGCCCCCCGGCTGGGCAGCACTCAGTGCCTGCCTCTCCTAGGGATGGGGTTACAAAGTTTGTTAAAGATGGAATTAGTATGCCTGGCAGTTTTTCTCTGTATTTTAATTTGTGTTAATAGTGCTTTCTTAATTTGTGTTACTCTTGCTTTCTTAATTTCTGTTAATCGCGCCTTCTTAAATTGTGTTAAACCTGCTTTCTTAATTTGTGTTAATCGAGCTCTTTTATGTTAATAAAGAAGGAGGAGATGTGGGAGCGTGACCATGGGGGTCGACAAGCCCCATGGTTGGTGATCACATCCGACTCTTAAAGACGAGACCATGAGGAAAGTAAAGCCTTGAGAGGGAACAAAGAAGGGTGATTCAGGAGACACCTTAAGCAGGGACATGAAGAGCAGGAACAGGGATAGTCTAACAGAACAGGGACAAAAACAAAAAAGGAATGAATAGGGACAGGAAAACGAAACAGGGACAAAAAGAGAAAAGGAATGATCAGGTACAGGCTAACAGAACAGGGATGACCAAAAAGAGCATATGGGAGGGTCACGATGGTTTACGCAGGACCCACAAACAAGGACTCCAGGAGGTTGAGGGGTAGCCAGAGCCCCCCTGCTGGGCAGCACTCAGTGCCTGCCACTCCCAGGGATGGGGTTGCAAAGTTTGTTGAAGATAGACTTAGTATGCCTGGCAGTTTTTCTCTGTGTTTTAGTTTGTACTGATCCTGCCTTCTTAATTTGTGTTAATCGCGCTTTCTTAAGTTAATAAAGAAGGGGAAGATGTGGGAGTGTGGCCATGGGGGTCGACAAGCCCCATGGTTGGTGATCACATCCGACTCTTACAGATGAGTCCATCAGGAAACTAAAGAATTGAGAGGGAACAAAGAAGGGTGATTCAGGAGACACCTTAACCAGGGACATGAAGAACAGGAACAGGGATAGTCTAACAGAACAGGGACAAAAACAAAAAAGGAATGAATAGGGACAGGCTATCAGAACAGGGACAAACAAAAAACAGCGTATGGGAGGGTCTCGCTGGCATAGGCAGGACCCACAATCAAGGACTCCAGGAGTTGGAGGGGCAGCCAGAGCCCCCCAGCTGGGCAGCACTCAGTGCCTGCCTCTCCCAGGGTTGTGGTTACAAAGTTTGTTAAAGATGGAATTAGTATGCCTGGCAGTTTTTCTCTGTATTTTAATTTGTGTTAATAGTGGTTTCTTAATTTGTGTTTCTCTAGCTTTCTTAATTTCTGTTAAAGATAGACTTATTAATTTGTGTTAAACCTGCCTTCTTAATTTGTGTTAATCGCGCTTTCTTAAGTTTATGAAGAAGGGGAAGATGTGGGATTGTGGCCATGGGGGTCGACAAGCCCCATGGTTGGTGATAACATCGGACTCTTAAAGTAGAGACCATCAGGAAACTAAAGAGTTGAGAGGGAACAAAGAAGGGTGATTCAGGAGACACGTTAAACAGGGACATGAAGAACAGGAACAGGGACAGGCTAACAGAGCAGGGAGAAACAAAAAACAGCATATGGGAGGGTCCCACTGGCGTATGCTGGACCCACAAACAAGGACTCCAGGAGTTGGAGGGGCAGCCAGAGCCCCCCGGCTGGGCAGCACTCAGTTCCTGCCTCTCCCAGGGACGGTTTCACAAAGATTGTTAAAGATAGACTTAGTATGCCTGGCAGTTTTTCTCTGTGTTTTAGTTTGTGTTGATCCTGCCTTCTTAATTTGTGTTAATCGCGCTTTCTTATGTTAATAAAGAAGGGGGAGATGTGGGAGTGTGGCCATGGGGGTCGACAAGTCCCATGGTTGGTGATAACATCGGACTCTTAAAGATGAGGCCATCAGGAAAGTAAAGAGTTGAGAGGGAACAAAGAAGGGTGATTTAGGAGACAGCTTAACCAGGGACATGAAGAACAGGAACAGGGATAGTCTAACAGAACAGGGACGAAAACAAAAAAAGGAATGAATAGGGACAGGCTATCAGAACAGGGACAAACAAAAAACAGCCTATGGGAGGGTCTCGCTGGCATAGGCAGGACCCACAAACAAGGACTCCAGGAGTTGGAGGGGCAGCCAGAGCCCCCCGGCTGGGCAGCACTCAGTGCCTGCCTCTCCCACGGCTGGTTTTACAAAGGTTGTTAAACATAGACTTAGTATGCCTGGCAGTTTTTCTCTGTGTTTTAGTTTGTGTTGGTCCTGCCTTCTTAATTTGTGTTAATCGCGCTTTCTTAAGTTAATAAAGAAGGGGAAGATGTGGGAGTGTGGCCATGGGGGTCGACAAGCCCCATGGTTGGTAATAATATCCGACTCTTAAGGATGAGACCATCAGGAATTTAAAGAGTTGAGAGGGAACAAAGAAGGGTGATTCAGGTGACACCTTCTTGTCTGGGGTGGCTTGTTCTACAGCCATTAAAGCATGGAAGTTGCTGGGGGTTTGCTGTTGCCGGGCAAAGTTGTTGACCAATGACTAGTTAGTGGAAAGGTACTGCTGTGAGGCGGAAATTATAGGAAGGGAGCCTTTCCTGAATCAGGGATAGAATGAAGTTGTGCCCTCACTCTGAGAGATGAAGTTATGCCCTCAGTAAGAGAGAGTTCAAGTTATGTCATCAATAAAGAGGTAGCAGTTACAGATCCTGAAAGAACCCCATTGTCCGTGCGGTCTTTATGCCACAAATCGCCCCCCAACAGGGACATGAAAACGAACAGGGACAAGAAGTAAACAAACAGGGACATGAAGAACAGGAACAGGGACAGGCTAACAGCACAGGGACAAAAACAAAAAAGGAATGAATAGGGACAGGCAAACCGAACAGGGACAAAAACAGAAAAGGAATGAATAGGTACAGGCTAACAGAACAGGGACGAACAAAAAGAGCTTATGGGAGGGTCACGCTGGCTTACGCAGGACCCATAAACAAGGACTCCAGGAGATGAAGGGGCAGCCAGAGCCCCCCGGCTGGGCAGCACTCAGTGCCTGCCTCTCCCACGGCTGGTTTTACAAAGATTGTTAAAGATAGACTTAGTATGCCTGGTAGTTTTTCTCTGTGTTTTAGTTTGTGCTGATCCTGCCTTCTTAATTTGTGTTAATCGCGCTTTCTTAAGTTAATAAAGAAGGGGAAGATGTGGGAGTGTGGCCATGGGGGTCGACAAGTCCCATGGTATGTGATAACATCCAAATCTTAAAGATGAGGCCATCAGGAAAGTAAAGAGTTGAGAGGGAACAAAGAAAGGTGATTCAGGAGACACCTTAAACAGGGACATGAAGAACAGGAACAGGGACAGGCTAACAGAGCAGGGAGAAACAAAAAGCAGCATATGCTAGGGTCCCACTGGCATATGCTGGACCCACAAACAAGGACTCCAGGAGTTGGAGGGGCAGCCAGAGCCCCCTGGCTGGGCAGTACTCAGTGCCTGCCTCTCCCAGGGATGGTTTTACAAAGGTTGTTAAAGATAGTCTTAGTATGCCTGGCAGCTTTTCTCTGTGTTTTAGTTTGTGTTGATCCTGCCTTCTTAATTTGTGTTAATCGCGCTTTCTTATGTTAATAAAGAAGGGGGAGATGTGGGAGTGTGGCCATGGGGGTCGACAGGCCCCATGGTTGGTAATAACATCCAACTCTTAAGGATGAGACCATCAGGAATTTAAAGAGTTGAGAGGGAACAAAGAAGGGTGATTCAGGTGACACCTTGTTGTCTGGGGTGGCTTGTTCTCCAGCCATTAAAGCATGGAAGTTGCTGGGTGTTTGGTGTTGCCGGGCAAAGTTGTTGACCAATGACTAGTTAGTGGAAAGGTACTGCTGTGAGGCGGAAGTTATAGGAAGGGAGCCTTTCCTGAATAAGGGATAGAATGAAGTTGTGCCCTCACTCTGAGAGATGAAGTTATGCCTTCAGTAAGAGAGTTCAAGATATGTCATCAATAAAGAGGTAGCAGTTACAGATCCTGAAAGAACCCCGTTGTCCGTGCGGTCTTTACGCCACAAATCGCCCCCCAACAGGGACATGAAAACGAACAGGGACGAGAAGAAAACAAACAGGGGAATGAAGAACAGGAACAGGGACAGGCTAACAGCACAGGGACAAAAACAAAAAAGGAATGAATAGGGACAGGCAAACGGAACAGGGACAAAAACAGAAAAGGAATGAATAGGTACAGGCTAACAGAACAGGGACGAACAAAAAGAGGGTATGGGAGGGTCACGCTGGCTTACACAGGACCCCCAAACAAGGACTCCAGGAGTTGGAGGGGCAGCCAGAGCCCCCCGGCTGGGCAGCACTCAGTGCCTGCCACTCCCAGGGATGGGGTTGCAAAGTTTGTTAAAGATAGTCTTAGTATGCCTGGCAGCTTTTCTCTGTGTTTTAGTTTGTGTTGATCCTGCCTTCTTAATTTGTGTTAATTGCGCTTTCTTATGTTAATAAAGAAGGAGGAGATGTGGGAGTGTGGCCATGGGGGTCGACAAGCCCCATGGTTGGTGATCACATCCGACTCTTAAGAATGAGACCATCAGGAAAGTAAAGCCCTGAGAGGGAACAAAGAAGGGTGATTCAGGAGACACCTTAAACAGGGACATGAAGAACAGGAAAAGGGAGAGTCTAACAGAACAGGGACAAAAACAAAAAAGGAATGAATAGGGACAGGCTATCAGAACAGGGACAAACAAAAAACAGCATATGGGAGGGTCTCGCTGGCATACACAGGACCCTCAAACAAGGACTCCAGGAGTTGGAGGGGCAGCCAGAGCCCCCCGGCTGGGCAGCACTCAGTGCCTGCCTCTCCCAGGGATGGGGTTACAAAGTTTGTTAAAGACGGAATTAGTATGCATGGCAGTTTTTCTCTGTATTTTAATTTGTGTTAATAGTGCTTTCTTAATTTGTGTTTCTCTTGCTTTCTTAATTTCTGTTAATCGCGCCTTCTTAATTTGTGTTAAACCTGCTTTCTTAATTTGTGTTAATCGAGCTCTTTTATGTTAATAAAGAAGGGGGAGATGTGGGAGCGTGGCCATGGGGGTCGAGAAGCCCCATGGTTGGTGATAACATCCGACTATTAAAGATGAGGCCATCAGGAAAGTAAAGAGTTGAGAGGGAACAAAGAAGGGTGATTCAGGAGACACCTTAAACAGGGACATGAAGAACAGGAACAGGGATAGTCTAACAGAACAGGGATGAAAACAAAAAAGGAATGAATAGGGACAGGAAAACGGAACAGGGACAAACAAAAAACAGCATATGGGAGGGTCTCGCTGGCATAGGCAGGACCCACAAACAAGGACTCCAGGAGTTGGAGGGTCAGCCAGAGCCCCCCGGCTGGGCAGCACTCAGTGCCTGCCTCTCCCAGGGATGGTTTTACAAAGATTGTTAAAGATAGACTTAGTATGCCTGGCAGTTTTTATCTGTGTTTTAGTTTGTGCTGATCCTGCCTTCTTAATTTGTGTTAATCGCGCTTTCTTAAGTTAATAAAGAAGGGGAAGATGTGGGAGTGTGGCCATGGGGGTCGACAAGTCCCATGGTATGTGATAACATCCAAATCTTAAAGATGAGGCCATCAGGAAAGTAAAGAGTTGAGAGGGAACAAAGAAAGGTGATTCAGGAGACACCTTAAACAGGGACATGAAGAACAGGAACAGGGACAGGCTAACAGAACAGGGACAAAAACAAAAAAAGGAATGAATAGAGACAGGCTATCAGAACAGGGACAAATAAAAACAGCATATGGGAGGGTCTCGCTGGCATGGGCAGGACCCAGAAACAAGGACTCCAGGAGTTGGAGGGGCAGCCAGAGCCCCCCGGCTGGGCAGCACTCAGTGCCTGCCTCTCCCAGGGTTGGTTTTACAAAGGTTGTTAAAGATAGACTTAGTATGCCCTTCAGTTTTTCTCTGTGTTTTAGTTTGTGTTGATCCTCCCTTCTTAATTTGTGTTAATCGCGCTTTCTTATGTTAATAAAGAAGGGGAAGATGTGGGAGTGTGGCCATGGGGGTCGACAAGCCCCATGGTTGGTAATAACATCCGACTCTTAAGGATGAGACAATCAGGAATTTAAAGAGTTGAGAGGGAACAAAGAAGGGTGATTCAGGTGACACCTTAAACAGGGACATGAAGAACAGGAACAGGGGCAGGCTAACAGAGCAGGAGGAAACAAAAAACAGCATATGGGAGGGTCCCACTGGCATATGCTGGACCCACAAACAAGGACTCCAGGAGTTGGAGGGGCAGCCAGAGCCCCCCGGCTGGGCAGCACTCCGTGCCTGCCTCTCCCAGGGATGGGGTTACAAAGTTTGTTAAAGATGGAATTAGTATGCCTGGCAGTTTTTCTCTGTATTTTAGTTTGTGTTAATAGTGCTTTCTTAATTTGTGTTTCTCTTGCTTTCTTAATTTCTGTTAATCGCGCTTTCTTATGTTAATAAAGAAGGGGAAGATGTGGGAGTGTGGCCATGGGGGTCGACAAGCCCCATGGTTGGTGATAACATCCGACTATTAAAGATGAGGCCATCAGGAAAGTAAAGAGTTGAGAGGGAACAAAGAAGGGTGATTCAGGAGACACCTTAAACAGGGACATGAAGAACAGGAACAGGGATAGTCTAACAGAACAGGGACGAAAACAAAAAAGGAATGAATAGGGACAGGAAAACGGAACAGGGACAAACAAAAAACAGCGTATGGGAGGGTCTCGCTGGCATAGGCAGGACCCACAAACAAGGACTCCAGGAGTTGGAGGGTCAGCCAGAGCCCCCCGGCTGGGCAGCACTCAGTGCCTGCCTCTCCCAGGGATGGTTTTACAAAGATTGTTAAAGATAGACTTAGTATGCCTGGCAGTTTTTCTCTGTGTTTTAGTTTGTGCTGATCCTGCCTTCTTAATTTGTGTTAATCGCGCTTTCTTAAGTTAATAAAGAAGGGGAAGATGTGGGAGTGTGGCCATGGGGGTCGACAAGTCCCATGGTATGTGATAACATCCAAATCTTAAAGATGAGGCCATCAGGAAAGTAAAGAGTTGAGAGGGAACAAAGAAAGGTGATTCAGGAGACACCTTAAACAGGGACATGAAGAACAGGAACAGGGACAGGCTAACAGAGCAGGTAGAAACAAAAAGCAGCATATGCTAGGGTCCCACTGGCATATGCTGGACCCACAAACAAGGACTCCAGGAGTTGGAGGGGCAGCCAGAGCCCCCTGGCTGGGCAGTACTCAGTGCCTGCCTCTCCCAGGGATGGTTTTACAAAGGTTGTTAAAGATAGTCTTAGTATGCCTGGCAGCTTTTCTCTGTGTTTTAGTTTGTGTTGATCCTGCCTTCTTAATTCGTGTTAATCGCGCTTTCTTATGTTAATAAAGAAGCGGGAGATGTGGGAGTGTGGCCATGGGGGTCGACAGGCCCCATGGTTGGTAATAACATCCAACTCTTAAGGATGAGACCATCAGGAATTTAAAGAGTTGAGAGGGAACAAAGATGGGTGATTCAGGTGACACCTTGTTGTCTGGGGTGGCTTGTTCTACAGCCATTAAAGCATGGAAGTTGCTGGGGGTTTGCTGTTGCCGGGCAAAGTTGTTGACCAATGACTAGTTAGTGGAAAGGTACTGCTGTGAGGTGGAAATTATAGGAAGGGAGCCTTTCCTGAATCAGGGATAGAATGAAGTTGTGCCCTCACTCTGAGAGATGAAGTTATGCCCTCAGTAAGAGAGAGTTCAAGTTATGTCATCAATAAAGATGTAGCAGTTACAGATCCTGAAAGAACCCCGTTGTCCATGCGGTCTTTACGCCACAAATCGCCCCCCAACAGGGACATGAAAACGAACAGGGACAAGAAGAAAACAAACAGGGACATGAAGAACAGGAACAGGGGCAGGCTAACAGCACAGGGACAAAAACAAAAAAGGAATGAATAGGGACAGGCAAACCGAACAGGGACAAAAACAGAAAAGGAATGAATAGGTACAGGCTAACAGAACAGGGACGAACAAAAAGAGGGTATGGGAGGGTCACGCTGGCTTACGCAGGACCCCCAAACAAGGACTCCAGGAGTTGGAGGGGCAGCCAGAGCCCCCCGGCTGGGCAGCACTCAGTGCCTGCCTCTCCTAGGGATGGGGTTACAAAGTTTGTTAAAGATGGAATTAGTATGCCTGGCAGTTTTTCTCTGTATTTTAGTTTGTGTTAATAGTGCTTTTTTAATTTGTGTTACTCTTGCTTTCTTAATTTCTGTTAGTCGCGC
This sequence comes from Anser anser, assembly GCF_964211835.1. Lineage (NCBI taxonomy): Eukaryota > Metazoa > Chordata > Aves > Anseriformes > Anatidae > Anser > Anser anser. Next base: position 3,013,901 of record NC_139731.1, read on the forward strand.
CTTCTTAATTTGTGTTAAACCTGCTTTCTTAATTTGTGTTAATCGAGCTCTTTTATGTTAATAAAGAAGGGGGAGATGTGGGAGCATGGCCATGGGGGTCCACAAGTCCCATGGTTGGTGATAACATCCAACTCTTAAAGATGAGGCCATCAGGAAAGTAAAGAGTTGAGAGGGAACAAAGAAGGGTGATTCAGGAGACACCTTAAACAGGGACATGAAGAACAGGAACAGGGACAGGCTAACAGAGCAGGGAGAAACAAAAAAAAGCATATGGGAGGGTCCCACTGGCATATGCTGGACCCACAAACAAGGACTCCAGGAGTTGGAGGGGCAGCCAGAGCCCCCCGGCTGGGCAGCACTCAGTGCCTGCCTCTCCCAGGGATGGTTTTACAAAGATTGTTTAAGATAGACTTAGTATGCCTGGCAGTTTTTCTCTGTGTTTTAGTTTGTGTTGATCCTGCCTTCTTAATTTGTGTTAATCGCGCTTTCTTATTTTAATAAAGAAGGGGAAGATGTGGGAGTGTGGCAATGGGGGTCCGCAAGCCCCATGGTTGGTGATAACATCCGACTCTTAAGGATGAGACCATCAGGAATTTAAAGAGTTGAGAGGGAAGAAAGAAGGGTGATTCAGGTGACACCTTCTTGTCTGGGGTGGCTAGTTCTCCAGCCATTAATGCATGGAAGTGGCTGGGTGTTTGCTGTTGCCGGGCAAAGTTGTTGACCAATGACTAGTTAGTGGAAAGTTACTGCTGTGAGGTGGAAGTTATAGGAAGGGAGCCTTTCCTGAATAAGAGATAGAATGAAGTTGTGCCCTCACTCTGAGAGATGAAGTTATGCCCTCAGTAAGAGAGAGTTCAAGTTATGTCATCAATAAAGAGGTAGCAGTTACAGATCCTGAAAGAACCCCGTTGTCCGTGCGGTCTTTACGCCACGAATCGCCCCCCAACAGGGACATGAAAACGAACAGGGACGAGAAGAAAACAAACAGGGACATGAAGAACAGGAACAGGGACAGGCTAACAGAACAGGGACAAAAACAAAAAAGGAATGAATAGGGACAGGCAAACGGAACAGGGAAAAAAAAAAAAAAGAATGAATAGGTACAGGCTAACAGAACAGGGACGAACAAAAAGAGCTTATGGGAGGGTCACGCTGGCTTACGCAGGACCCACAAAAAAGGACTCCAGGAGTTGGAGGGGCAGCCAGAGCCCCCCGGCTGGGCAGCACTCAGTGCCTGCCTCTCCCAGGGATGGGGTTGCAAAGTTTGTTAAAGATAGTCTTAGTATGCCTGGCAGTTTTTCTCTGTGTTTTAGTTTGTGCTGATCCTCCCTTCTTAATTTGTGTTAATCGCGCTTTCTTATGTTAATAAAGAAGGGGGAGATGTGGGAGTGTGGCCATGGGGGTCGACAAGTCCCATGGTTGGTGATAACATCAGACTCTTAATGATGAGACCATCAGGAAAGTAAAGCCTTGAGAGGGAACAAAGAAGGGTGATTCAGGAGACACCTTAAAAAGGGACATGAAGAACAGGAACAGGGACAGGCTAACAGAGCAGGGAGAAACAAAAAACAGCATATGGGAGGGTCCCGCTGGCATATGCTGGACCCAAAAACAAGGACTCCAGGAGTTGGAGGGGCAGCCAGAGCCCTCCCGCTGGGCAGCACTCAGTGCCTGCCTCTCCCAGGGATGGGGTTACAAAGTTTGTTAAAGATGGAATTAGTATGCCTGGCAGTTTTTCTCTGTATTTTAGTTTGTGTTAATAGTGCTTTCTTAATTTGTGTTACTCTTGCTTTCTTAATTTCTGTTAATCGCGCCTTCATAATTTGTGTTAAACCTGCTTTCTTAATTTGTGTTAATCGACCTCTTTTATGTTAATAAAGAAGGGGGAGATGTGGGAGTGTGGCCATGGGGGTGGACAAGTCCCATGGTTGGTGATAACATGCGACTCTTAAAGATGAGGCCATCAGGAAAGTAAAGAGTTGAGAGGGAACAAAGAAGGGTGATTCAGGAGACACCTTAAACAGGGACATGAAGAACAGGAACAGGGATAGTCTAACAGAACAGGGACGAAAACAAAAAAGGAATGAATAGGGACAGGAAAACGGAACAGGGACAAACAAAAAACAGCATATGGGAGGGTCTTGCTGGCATAGGCAGGACCCACAAACAAGGACTCCAGGAGTTGGAGGGTCAGCCAGAGCCCCCCGGCTGGGCAGCACTCAGTGCCTGCCTCTCCCATGGCTGGTTTTACAAAGATTGTTAAAGATAGACTTAGTATGCCTGGCAGTTTTTATCTGTGTTTTAGTTTGCGCTGATCCTGCCTTCTTAATTTGTGTTAATCGCGCTTTCTTAAGTTAATAAAGAAGTAGGAGATGTGGGAGTGTGGCCATGGGGGTCGACAGGCCCCATGGTTGGTAATAACATCCGACTCTTAAGGATGAGACCATCAGGAATTTAAAGAGTTGAGAGGGAACAAAGAAGGGTGATTCAGGTGACACCTTGTTGTCTGGGGTGGCTTGTTCTCCAGCCATTAAAGCATGGAAGTTGCTGGGTGTTTGCTGTTTCCGGGCAAAGTTGTTGACCAATGACTAGTTAGTGGAAAGGTACTGCTGTGAGGCGGAAATTATAGGAAGGGAGCCTTTCCTGAATAAGGGATAGAATGAAGTTGTGCCCTCACTCTGAGAGACGAAGTTATGCCTTCAGTAAGAGAGAGTTCAAGATAGGCTATCAATAAAGAGGTAGCAGTTACAGATCCTGAAAGAACCCCGTTGTCCGTGCGGTCTTTACGCCATAAATCGCCCCCCAACAGGGACATGAAAACGAACAGGGACGAGAAGAAAACAAACAGGGGAATGAAGAACAGGAACAGGGACAGGCTAACAGAACAGGGACAAAAACAAAAAAGGAATGAATAGGGACAGGCAAACGGAACAGGGACAAAAACAGAAAAGGAATGAATAGGTACAGGCTAACAGAACAGGGACGAACAAAAAGAGCTTATGGGAGGGTCACGCTGCCTTACGCAGGACCCACAAACAAGGACTCCAGGAGGTGGAGGGGCAGCCAGAGCCCCCCGGCTGGGCAGCACTCAGTGCCTGCCACTCCCAGGGATGGGGTTGCAAAGTTTGTTAAAGATGGAATTAGTATGCCTGGCAGTTTTTCTCTGTGTTTTAGTTTGTGTTGATCCTGCCTTCTTAATTTGTGTTAATTGCGCTTTCTTATGTTAATAAAGAAGGGGGAGATGTGGGAGTGTGGCCATGGGGGTCGACAAGTCCCATGGTTGGTGATAACATCCGACTATTAAAGTAGAGACCATCAGGAAAGTAAAGAGTTGAGAGGGAACAAAGAAGGGTGATTCAGGAGACACCTTAAACAGGGACATGAAGAACAGGAACAGGGGCAGGCTAACAGAGCAGGAGGAAACAAAAAACAGCATATGGGAGGGTCCCACTGGCATATGCTGGACCCACAATCAAGGACTCCAGGAGTTGGAGGGGCAGCCAGAGCCCCCCGGCTGGGCAGCACTCAGTGCCTGCCTCTCCCAGGGAGTGTTTTACGAAGATTGTTAAAGATAGACTTAGTATGCCTGCCAGTTTTTCTCTGTGTTTTAGTTTGTGCTGATCCTGCCTTCTTAATTTGTGTTAATCGCGCTTTCTTATGTTAATAAAGAAGGGGAAGATGTGGGAGTGTGGCCATGGGGGTCGACAAGCCCCATGGTTGGTGATCACATCCGACTCTTAAGGATGAGACCATCAGGAAAGTAAAGCCCTGAGAGGGAACAAAGGGTGATTCAGGAGACACCTTAAGCAGGGACATGAAGAACAGGAACAGGGACAGGCTAACAGAACAGGGACAAACAAAAAAAAATTGTATGGGATGGTCCCGCTAGCATATGCAGGACCCACAGACAAGGACTCCAGGAGTTGGAGGGGCAGCCAGAGCCCCCCGGCTGGGCAGCACTCAGTGCCTGCCTCTCCCAGGGATGGGGTTACAAAGTTTGTTAAAGATGGAATTAGTATGCCTGGCAGTTTTTCTCTGTGTTTTAGTTTGTGTTAATAGTGCTTTCTTAATTTGTGTTTCTCTTGCTTTCTTAATTTCTGTTAATCGCGCCTTCTTAATTTGTGTTAAACCTGCTTTCTTAATTTGTGTTAATCGAGCTCTTTTATGTTAATAAGGAAGGGGGAGATGTGGGAGCGTGGCCATGGGGGTCGACAAGTCCCATGGTTGGTGATAACATCCGACTCTTAAAGATGAGGCCATCAGGAAAGTAAACCCTTGAGAGGGAACAAAGAAGGGTGATTCAGGAGACACCTTAAACAGGGACATGAAGAACAGGAACAGGGATAGTCTAACAGAACAGGGACGAAAACAAAAAAGGAATGAATAGGGACAGGAAAACGGAACAGGGACAAACAAAAAACAGCATATGGGAGGGTCTTGCTGGCATAGGCAGGACCCACAAACAAGGACTCCAGGAGTTGGAGGGTCAGCCAGAGCCCCCCGGCTGGGCAGCACTCAGTGCCTGCCTCTCCCATGGCTGGTTTTACAAAGATTGTTAAAGATAGACTTAGTATGCCTGGCAGTTTTTATCTGTGTTTTAGTTTGCGCTGATCCTGCCTTCTTAATTTGTGTTAATCGCGCTTTCTTAAGTTAATAAAGAAGTAGGAGATGTGGGAGTGTGGCCATGGGGGTCGACAGGCCCCATGGTTGGTAATAACATCCGACTCTTAAGGATGAGACCATCAGGAATTTAAAGAGTTGAGAGGGAACAAAGAAGGGTGATTCAGGTGACACCTTGTTGTCTGGGGTGGCTTGTTCTCCAGCCATTAAAGCATGGAAGTTGCTGGGTGTTTGCTGTTTCCGGGCAAAGTTGTTGACCAATGACTAGTTAGTGGAAAGGTACTGCTGTGAGGCGGAAATTATAGGAAGGGAGCCTTTCCTGAATAAGGGATAGAATGAAGTTGTGCCCTCACTCTGAGAGACGAAGTTATGCCTTCAGTAAGAGAGAGTTCAAGATATGCTATCAATAAAGAGGTAGCAGTTACAGATCCTGAAAGAACCCCGTTGTCCGTGCGGTCTTTACGCCATAAATCGCCCCCCAACAGGGACATGAAAACGAACAGGGACGAGAAGAAAACAAACAGGGGAATGAAGAACAGGAACAGGGACAGGCTAACAGAACAGGGACAAAAACAAAAAAGGAATGAATAGGGACAGGCAAACGGAACAGGGACAAAAACAGAAAAGGAATGAATAGGTACAGGCTAACAGAACAGGGACGAACAAAAAGAGCTTATGGGAGGGTCACGCTGCCTTACGCAGGACCCACAAACAAGGACTCCAGGAGGTGGAGGGGCAGCCAGAGCCCCCCGGCTGGGCAGCACTCAGTGCCTGCCACTCCCAGGGATGGGGTTGCAAAGTTTGTTAAAGATGGAATTAGTATGCCTGGCAGTTTTTCTCTGTGTTTTAGTTTGTGTTGATCCTGCCTTCTTAATTTGTGTTAATTGCGCTTTCTTATGTTAATAAAGAAGGGGGAGATGTGGGAGTGTGGCCATGGGGGTCGACAAGTCCCATGGTTGGTGATAACATCCGACTATTAAAGTAGAGACCATCAGGAAAGTAAAGAGTTGAGAGGGAACAAAGAAGGGTGATTCAGGAGACACCTTAAACAGGGACATGAAGAACAGGAACAGGGGCAGGCTAACAGAGCAGGAGGAAACAAAAAACAGCATATGGGAGGGTCCCACTGGCATATGCTGGACCCACAATCAAGGACTCCAGGAGTTGGAGGGGCAGCCAGAGCCCCCCGGCTGGGCAGCACTCAGTGCCTGCCTCTCCCAGGGAGTGTTTTACGAAGATTGTTAAAGATAGACTTAGTATGCCTGCCAGTTTTTCTCTGTGTTTTAGTTTGTGTTGATCCTGCCTTCTTAATTTGTGTTAATCGCGCTTTCTTATGTTAATAAAGAAGGGGAAGATGTGGGAGTGTGGCCATGGGGGTCGACAAGCCCCATGGTTGGTGATAACATCCGACTATTAAAGTAGAGACCATCAGGAATGTAAACCCTTGAGAGGGAACAAAGAAGGGTGATTCAGGAGACACCTTAAACAGGGACATGAAGGACAGGAACAGGGATAGTCTAACAGAACAGGGACGAAAACAAAAAAGGAATGAATAGGGACAGGAAAACGGAACAGGGACAAACAAAAAACAGCATATGGGAGGGTCTCGCTGGCATAGGCAGGACCCACAAACAAGGACTCCAGGAGTTGGAGGGTCAGCCAGAGCCCCCCGGCTGGGCAGCACTCAGTGCCTGCCTCTCCCACGGCTGGTTTTACAAAGATTGTTAAAGATAGACTTAGTATGCCTGGTAGTTTTTCTCTGTGTTTTAGTTTGTGCTGATCCTGCCTTCTTAATTTGTGTTAATCGCGCTTTCTTAAGTTAATAAAGAAGGGGAAGATGTGGGAGTGTGGCCATGGGGGTCGACAAGCCCCATGGTTGGTGATCACATCCGACTCTTAAGGATGAGACCATCAGGAAAGTAAAGCCCTGAGAGGGAACAAAGGGTGATTCAGGAGACACCTTAAGCAGGGACATGAAGAACAGGAACAGGGACAGGCTAACAGAACAGGGACAAACAAAAAAAAATTGTATGGGATGGTCCCGCTAGCATATGCAGGACCCACAGACAAGGACTCCAGGAGTTGGAGGGGCAGCCAGAGCCCCCCGGCTGGGCAGCACTCAGTGCCTGCCTCTCCCAGGGATGGGGTTACAAAGTTTGTTAAAGATGGAATTAGTATGCCTGGCAGTTTTTCTCTGTGTTTTAGTTTGTGTTAATAGTGCTTTCTTAATTTGTGTTTCTCTTGCTTTCTTAATTTCTGTTAATCGCGCCTTCTTAATTTGTGTTAAACCTGCTTTCTTAATTTGTGTTAATCGAGCTCTTTTATGTTAATAAGGAAGGGGGAGATGTGGGAGCGTGGCCATGGGGGTCGACAAGTCCCATGGTTGGTGATAACATCCGACTCTTAAAGATGAGGCCATCAGGAAAGTAAACCCTTGAGAGGGAACAAAGAAGGGTGATTCAGGAGACACCTTAAACAGGGACATGAAGAACAGGAACAGGGACAGGCTAACAGAACAGGGACAAAAACAAAAAAGGAATGAATAGGGACATGCTATCAGAACAGGGACAAACAAAAAACAGCGTATGGGAGGGTCTCGCTGGCATAGGCCGGACCCCCAAACAAGGACTCCAGGAGTTGGAGGGGCAGCCAGAGCCCCCCGGCTGGGCAGCACTCAGTGCCTGCCTCTCCCAGGGATGGGGTTACAAAGTTTGTAAAAGATGGAATTAGTATGCCTGGCAGTTTTTCTCTGTGTTTTATTTTGTGTTAATAGTGCTTTCTTAATTTGTGTTACTCTTGCTTTCTTAATTTCTGTTAATCGCGCCTTCTTAATTTGTGTTAAACCTGCTTTCTTAATTTGTGTTAATCGACCTCTTTTATGTTAATAAAGAAGGGGGAGATGTGGGAGTGTGGCCATGGGGGTCGACAAGTCCCATGGTTGGTGATAACATGTGACTCTTAAAGATGAGGCCATCAGGAAAGTAAAGAGTTGAGAGGGAACAAAGAAGGGTGATTCAGGAGACACCTTAAACAGGGACATGAAGAACAGGAACAGGGATAGTCTAACAGAACAGGGACGAAAACAAAAAAGGAATGAATAGGGACAGGAAAACGGAACAGGGACAAACAAAAAACAGCATATGGGAGGGTCTTGCTGGCATAGGCAGGACCCAGAAACAAGGACTCCAGGAGTTGGAGGGGCAGCCAGAGCCCCCCGGCTGGGCAGCACTCAGTGCCTGCCTCTCCCAGGGTTGGTTTTACAAAGGTTGTTAAAGATAGACTTAGTATGCCTGGCAGTTTTTCTCTGTGTTTTAGTTTGTGTTGATCCTTCCTTCTTAATTTGTGTTAATCGCGCTTTCTTATGTTAATAAAGAAGGGGAAGATGTGTGAGTGTGGCCATGGGGGTCGACAAGCCCCATGGTTGGTAATAACATCCGACTCTTAAGGATGAGACCATCAGGAATTTAAAGAGTTGAGAGGGAACAAAGAAGGGTGATTCAGGTGACACCTTGTTGTCTGGGGTGGCTTGTTCTCCAGCCATTAAAGCATGGAAGTTGCTGGGTGTTTGCTGTTTCCGGGCAAAGTTGTTGACCAATGACTAGTTAGTGGAAAGGTACTGCTGTGAGGCGGAAATTATAGGAAGGGAGCCTTTCCTGAATAAGGGATAGAATGAAGTTGTGCCCTCACTCTGAGAGACGAAGTTATGCCTTCAGTAAGAGAGAGTTCAAGTTATGCTATCAATAAAGAGGTAGCAGTTACAGATCCTGAAAGAACCCCGTTGTCCGTGCGGTCTTTACGCCATAAATCGCCCCCCAACAGGGACATGAAAACGAACAGGGACGAGAAGAAAACAAACAGGGGAATGAAGAACAGGAACAGGGACAGGCTAACAGAACAGGGACAAAAACAAAAAAGGAATGAATAGGGACAGGCAAACGGAACAGGGACGAACAAAAAGAGCTTATGGGAGGGTCACGCTGGCTTACGCAGGACCCACAAACAAGGACTCCAGGAGGTGGAGGGGCAGCCAGAGCCCCCCGGCTGGGCAGCACTCAGTGCCTGCCACTCCCAGGGATGGGGTTGCAAAGTTTGTTAAAGATGGAATTAGTATGCCTGGCAGTTTTTCTCTGTGTTTTAGTTTGTGCTGATCCTGCCTTCTTAATTTGTGATAATCGCGCTTTCTTAAGTTAATAAAGAAGGGGGAGATGTGGGAGTGTGGCCATGGGGGTCGACAGGCCCCATGGTTGGTAATAACATCCAACTCTTAAGGATGAGACCATCAGGAATTTAAAGAGTTGAGAGGGAACAAAGAAGGGTGATTCAGGTGACACCTTGTTGTCTGGGGTGGCTTGTTCTCCAGCCATTAAAGCATGGAAGTTGCTGGGTGTTTGGTGTTGCCGGGCAAAGTTGTTGACCAATGACTAGTTAGTGGAAAGGTACTGCTGTGAGGCGGAAGTTATAGGAAGGGAGCCTTTCCTGAATAAGGGATAGAATGAAGTTGTGCCCTCACTCTGAGAGATGAAGTTATGCCTTCAGTAAGAGAGTTCAAGATATGTCATCAATAAAGAGGTAGCAGTTACAGATCCTGAAAGAACCCCGTTGTCCGTGCGGTCTTTACGCCACAAATCGCCCCCCAACAGGGACATGAAAACGAACAGGGACGAGAAGAAAACAAACAGGGGAATGAAGAACAGGAACAGGGACAGGCTAACAGCACAGGGACAAAAACAAAAAAGGAATGAATAGGGACAGGCAAACGGAACAGGGACAAAAACAGAAAAGGAATGAATAGGTACAGGCTAACAGAACAGGGACGAACAAAAAGAGGGTATGGGAGGGTCACGCTGGCTTACACAGGACCCCCAAACAAGGACTCCAGGAGTTGGAGGGGCAGCCAGAGCCCCCCGGCTGGGCAGCACTCAGTGCCTGCCACTCCCAGGGATGGGGTTGCAAAGTTTCTTAAAGATAGTCTTAGTATGCCTGGCAGCTTTTCTCTGTGTTTTAGTTTGTGTTGATCCTGCCTTCTTAATTTGTGTTAATTGCGCTTTCTTATGTTAATAAAGAAGGAGGAGATGTGGGAGTGTGGCCATGGGGGTCGACAAGCCCCATGGTTGGTGATCACATCCGACTCTTAAGAATGAGACCATCAGGAAAGTAAAGCCCTGAGAGGGAACAAAGAAGGGTGATTCAGGAGACACCTTAAACAGGGACATGAAGAACAGGAAAAGGGAGCGTCTAACAGAACAGGGACAAAAACAAAAAAGGAATGAATAGGGACAGGCTATCAGAACAGGGACAAACAAAAAACAGCATATGGGAGGGTCTCGCTGGCATACGCAGGACCCTCAAACAAGGACTCCAGGAGTTGGAGGGGCAGCCAGAGCCCCCCGGCTGGGCAGCACTCAGTGCCTGCCTCTCCCAGGGATGGGGTTACAAAGTTTGTTAAAGACGGAATTAGTATGCATGGCAGTTTTTCTCTGTATTTTAATTTGTGTTAATAGTGCTTTCTTAATTTGTGTTTCTCTTGCTTTCTTAATTTCTGTTAATCGCGCCTTCTTAATTTGTGTTAAACCTGCTTTCTTAATTTGTGTTAATCGAGCTCTTTTATGTTAATAAAGAAGGGGGAGATGTGGGAGCGTGGCCATGGGGGTCGAGAAGCCCCATGGTTGGTGATAACATCCGACTATTAAAGATGAGGCCATCAGGAAAGTAAAGAGTTGAGAGGGAACAAAGAAAGGTGATTCAGGAGACACATTAAACAGGGACATGAAGAACAGGAACAGGGACAGGCTAACAGAGCAGGGAGAAACAAAAAGCAGCATATGCTAGGGTCCCACTGGCATATGCTGGACCCACAAACAAGGACTCCAGGAGTTGGAGGGGCAGCCAGAGCCCCCTGGCTGGGCAGTACTCAGTGCCTGCCTCTCCCAGGGATGGTTTTACAAAGGTTGTTAAAGATAGTCTTAGTATGCCTGGCAGCTTTTCTCTGTGTTTTAGTTTGTGTTGATCCTGCCTTCCTAATTTGTGTTAATCGCGCTTTCTTATGTTAATAAAGAAGGGGGAGATGTGGGAGTGTGGCCATGGGGGTCGACAGGCCCCATGGTTGGTAATAACATCCAACTCTTAAGGATGAGACCATCAGGAATTTAAAGAGTTGAGAGGGAACAAAGATGGGTGATTCAGGTGACACCTTGTTGTCTGGGGTGGCTTGTTCTACAGCCATTAAAGCATGGAAGTTGCTGGGTGTTTGCTGTTGCCGGGCAAAGTTGTTGACCAATGACTAGTTAGTGGAAAGGTACTGCTGTGAGGCGGAAATTATAGGAAGGGAGCCTTTCCTGAATCAGGGATAGAATGAAGTTGTGCCCTCACTCTGAGAGATGAAGTTATGCCCTCAGTAAGAGAGAGTTCAAGTTATGTCATCAATAAAGATGTAGCAGTTACAGATCCTGAAAGAACCCCGTTGTCCATGCGGTCTTTACGCCACAAATCGCCCCCCAACAGGGACATGAAAACGAACAGGGACAAGAAGAAAACAAACAGGGACATGAAGAACAGGAACAGGGGCAGGCTAACAGCACAGGGACAAAAACAAAAAAGGAATGAATAGGGACAGGCAAACCGAACAGGGACAAAAACAGAAAAGGAATGAATAGGTACAGGCTAACAGAACAGGGACGAACAAAAAGAGGGAATGGGAGGGTCACGCTGGCTTACGCAGGACCCCCAAACAAGGACTCCAGGAGTTGGAGGGGCAGCCAGAGCCCCCCAGCTGGGCAGCACTCAGTGCCTGCCTCTCCTAGGGATGGGGTTACAAAGTTTGTTAAAGATGGAATTAGTATGCCTGGCAGTTTTTCTCTGTATTTTAATTTGTGTTAATAGTGCTTTCTTAATTTGTGTTACTCTTGCTTTCTTAATTTCTGTTAATCGCGCCTTCTTAATTTGTGTTAAACCTGCTTTCTTAATTTCTGTTAATCGAGCTCTTTTATGTTAATAAAGAAGGAGGAGATGTGGGAGCGTGACCATGGGGGTCGACAAGCCCCATGGTTGGTGATCACATCCGACTCTTAAAGACGAGACCATGAGGAAAGTAAAGCCTTGAGAGGGAACAAAGAAGGGTGATTCAGGAGACACCTTAAGCAGGGACATGAAGAGCAGGAACAGGGATAGTCTAACAGAACAGGGACAAAAACAAAAAAGGAATGAATAGGGACAGGAAAACGAAACAGGGACAAAAAGAGAAAAGGAATGATCAGGTACAGGCTAACAGAACAGGGATGACCAAAAAGAGCATATGGGAGGGTCACGATGGTTTACGCAGGACCCACAAACAAGGACTCCAGGAGGTTGAGGGGTAGCCAGAGCCCCCCTGCTGGGCAGCACTCAGTGCCTGCCACTCCCAGGGATGGGGTTGCAAAGTTTGTTGAAGATAGACTTAGTATGCCTGGCAGTTTTTCTCTGTGTTTTAGTTTGTGTTGATCCTGCCTTCTTAATTTGTGTTAATTGCGCTTTCTTATGTTAATAAAGAAGGGGGAGATGTGGGAGTGTGGCCATGGGGGTCGACAAGTCCCATGGTTGGTGATAACATCCGACTATTAAAGTAGAGACCATCAGGAAAGTAAAGAGTTGAGAGGGAACAAAGAAGGGTGATTCAGGAGACACCTTAAACAGGGACATGAAGAACAGGAACAGGGGCAGGCTAACAGAGCAGGAGGAAACAAAAAACAGCATATGGGAGGGTCCCACTGGCATATGCTGGACCCACAATCAAGGACTCCAGGAGTTGGAGGGGCAGCCAGAGCCCCCCGGCTGGGCAGCACTCAGTGCCTGCCTCTCCCAGGGAGTGTTTTACGAAGATTGTTAAAGATAGACTTAGTATGCCTGCCAGTTTTTCTCTGTGTTTTAGTTTGTGTTGATCCTGCCTTCTTAATTTGTGTTAATCGCGCTTTCTTATGTTAATAAAGAAGGGGAAGATGTGGGAGTGTGGCCATGGGGGTCGACAAGCCCCATGGTTGGTGATAACATCCGACTATTAAAGTAGAGACCATCAGGAATGTAAACCCTTGAGAGGGAACAAAGAAGGGTGATTCAGGAGACACCTTAAACAGGGACATGAAGGACAGGAACAGGGATAGTCTAACAGAACAGGGACGAAAACAAAAAAGGAATGAATAGGGACAGGAAAACGGAACAGGGACAAACAAAAAACAGCATATGGGAGGGTCTCGCTGGCATAGGCAGGACCCACAAACAAGGACTCCAGGAGTTGGAGGGTCAGCCAGAGCCCCCCGGCTGGGCAGCACTCAGTGCCTGCCTCTCCCAGGGATGGGGTTACAAAGTTTGTTAAAGATGGAATTAGTATGCCTGGCAGTTTTTCTCTGTGTTTTAGTTTGTGTTAATAGTGCTTTCTTAATTTGTGTTTCTCTTGCTTTCTTAATTTCTGTTAATCGCGCCTTCTTAATTTGTGTTAAACCTGCTTTCTTAATTTGTGTTAATCGAGCTCTTTTATGTTAATAAGGAAGGGGGAGATGTGGGAGCGTGGCCATGGGGGTCGACAAGTCCCATGGTTGGTGATAACATGCGACTCTTAAAGATGAGGCCATCAGGAAAGTAAAGAGTTGAGAGGGAACAAAGAAGGGTGATTCAGGAGACACCTTAAACAGGGACATGAAGAACAGGAACAGGGATAGTCTAACAGAACAGGGACGAAAACAAAAAAGGAATGAATAGGGACAGGAAAACGGAACAGGGACAAACAAAAAACAGCATATGGGAGGGTCTTGCTGGCATAGGCAGGACCCAGAAACAAGGACTCCAGGAGTTGGAGGGGCAGCCAGAGCCCCCCGGCTGGGCAGCACTCAGTGCCTGCCTCTCCCAGGGTTGGTTTTACAAAGGTTGTTAAAGATAGACTTAGTATGCCTGGCAGTTTTTCTCTGTGTTTTAGTTTGTGTTGATCCTTCCTTCTTAATTTGTGTTAATCGCGCTTTCTTATGTTAATAAAGAAGGGGAAGATGTGTGAGTGTGGCCATGGGGGTCGACAAGCCCCATGGTTGGTAATAACATCCGACTCTTAAGGATGAGACCATCAGGAATTTAAAGAGTTGAGAGGGAACAAAGAAGGGTGATTCAGGTGACACCTTGTTGTCTGGGGTGGCTTGTTCTCCAGCCATTAAAGCATGGAAGTTGCTGGGTGTTTGCTGTTTCCGGGCAAAGTTGTTGACCAATGACTAGTTAGTGGAAAGGTACTGCTGTGAGGCGGAAATTATAGGAAGGGAGCCTTTCCTGAATAAGGGATAGAATGAAGTTGTGCCCTCACTCTGAGAGACGAAGTTATGCCTTCAGTAAGAGAGAGTTCAAGTTATGCTATCAATAAAGAGGTAGCAGTTACAGATCCTGAAAGAACCCCGTTGTCCTTGCGGTCTTTACGCCATAAATCGCCCCCCAACAGGGACATGAAAACGAACAGGGACGAGAAGAAAACAAACAGGGGAATGAAGAACAGGAACAGGGACAGGCTAACAGAACAGGGACAAAAACAAAAAAGGAATGAATAGGGACAGGCAAACGGAACAGGGACGAACAAAAAGAGCTTATGGGAGGGTCACGCTGGCTTACGCAGGACCCACAAACAAGGACTCCAGGAGGTGGAGGGGCAGCCAGAGCCCCCCGGCTGGGCAGCACTCAGTTCCTGCCACTCCCAGGGATGGGGTTGCAAAGTTTGTTAAAGATGGAATTAGTATGCCTGGCAGTTTTTCTCTGTGTTTTAGTTTGTGTTGATCCTGCCTTCTTAATTTGTGTTAATTGCGCTTTCTTATGTTAATAAAGAAGGGGGAGATGTGGGAGTGTGGCCATGGGGGTCGACAAGTCCCATGGTTGGTGATAACATCCGACTATTAAAGTAGAGACCATCAGGAAAGTAAAGCCTTGAGAGGGAACAAAGAAGGGTGATTCAGGAGACACCTTAAACAGGGACATGAAGAACAGGAACAGGGGCAGGCTAACAGAGCAGGAGGAAACAAAAAACAGCATATGGGAGGGTCCCACTGGCATATGCTGGACCCACAATCAAGGACTCCAGGAGTTGGAGGGGCAGCCAGAGCCCCCCGGCTGGGCAGCACTCAGTGCCTGCCTCTCCCAGGGAGTGTTTTACGAAGATTGTTAAAGATAGACTTAGTATGCCTGCCAGTTTTTCTCTGTGTTTTAGTTTGTGTTGATCCTGCCTTCTTAATTTGTGTTAATCGCGCTTTCTTAAGTTAATAAAGAAGGGGAAGATGTGGGAGTGTGGCCATGGGGGTCGACAAGCCCCATGGTTGGTGATCACATCCGACTCTTAAGGATGAGACCATCAGGAAAGTAAAGCCCTGAGAGGGAACAAAGGGTGATTCAGGAGACACCTTAAGCAGGGACATGAAGAACAGGAACAGGGACAGGCTAACAGAACAGGGACAAACAAAAAAAAATTGTATGGGATGGTCCCGCTAGCATATGCAGGACCCACAGACAAGGACTCCAGGAGTTGGAGGGGCAGCCAGAGCCCCCCGGCTGGGCAGCACTCAGTGCCTGCCTCTCCCAGGGATGGGGTTACAAAGTTTGTTAAAGATGGAATTAGTATGCCTGGCAGTTTTTCTCTGTATTTTAATTTGTGTTAATAGTGCTTTCTTAATTTGTGTTTCTCTTGCTTTCTTAATTTCTGTTAATCGCGCCTTCTTAATTTGTGTTAAACCTGCTTTCTTAATTTGTGTTAATCGAGCTCTTTTATGTTAATAAAGAAGGGGGAGATGTGGGAGCGTGGCCATGGGGGTCGACAAGTCCCATGGTTGGTGATCACATCCGACTATTAAAGTATAGACCATCAGGAAAGTAAAGCCTTGAGAGGGAACAAAGAAGGGTGATTCGGGAGACACCTTAAACAGGGACATGAAGAACAGGAACAGGGACAGGCTAACAGAACAGGGACAAAAACAAAAAAGGAATGAATAGGGACATGCTATCAGAACAGGGACAAACAAAAAACAGCGTATGGGAGGGTCTCGCTGGCATAGGCCGGACCCACAAACAAGGACTCCAGGAGTTGGAGGGGCAGCCAGAGCCCCCCGGCTGGGCAGCACTCAGTGCCTGCCTCTCCCAGGGATGGGGTTACAAAGTTTGTTAAAGATGGAATTAGTATGCCTGGCAGTTTTTCTCTGTGTTTTATTTTGTGTTAATAGTGCTTTCTTAATTTGTGTTACTCTTGCTTTCTTAATTTCTGTTAATCGCGCCTTCTTAATTTGTGTTAAACCTGCTTTCTTAATTTGTGTTAATCGACCTCTTTTATGTTAATAAAGAAGGGGGAGATGTGGGAGTGTGGCCATGGGGGTCGACAAGTCCCATGGTTGGTGATAACATGCGACTCTTAAAGATGAGGCCATCAGGAAAGTAAAGAGTTGAGAGGGAACAAAGAAGGGTGATTCAGGAGACACCTTAAACAGGGACATGAAGAACAGGAACAGGGATAGTCTAACAGAACAGGGACGAAAACAAAAAAGGAATGAATAGGGACAGGAAAAGGGAACAGGGACAAACAAAAAACAGCATATGGGAGGGTCTCGCTGGCATAGGCAGGACCCACAAACAAGGACTCCAGGAGTTGGAGGGTCAGCCAGAGCCCCCCGGCTGGGCAGCACTCAGTGCCTGCCTCTCCCAGGGATGGTTTTACAAAGATTGTTAAAGATAGACTTAGTATGCCTGGCAGTTTTTATCTGTGTTTTAGTTTGTGCTGATCCTGCCTTCTTAATTTGTGTTAATCGCGCTTTCTTAAGTTAATAAAGAAGGGGAAGATGTGGGAGTGTGGCCATGGGGGTCGACAAGTCCCATGGTATGTGATAACATCCAAATCTTAAAGATGAGGCCATCAGGAAAGTAAAGAGTTGAGAGGGAACAAAGAAGGGTGATTCAGGAGACACCTTAAACAGGGACATGAAGAACAGGAACAGGGATAGTCTAACAGAACAGGGACAAAAACAAAAAAAGGAATGAATAGGGACAGGCTATCAGAACAGGGACAAATAAAAACAGCATATGGGAGGGTCTCGCTGGCATGGGCAGGACCCAGAAACAAGGACTCCAGGAGTTGGAGGGGCAGCCAGAGCCCCCCGGCTGGGCAGCACTCAGTGCCTGCCTCTCCCAGGGTTGGTTTTACAAAGATTGTTAAAGATAGACTTAGTATGCCTGGCAGTTTTTCTCTGTGTTTTAGTTTGTGTTGATCCTGCCTTCTTAATTTGTGTTAATCGCGCTTTCTTATGTTAATAAAGAAGGGGAAGATGTGGGAGTGTGGCCATGGGGGTCGACAAGCCCCATGGTTGGTAATAACATCCGACTCTTAAGGATGAGACCATCAGGAATTTAAAGAGTTGAGAGGGAACAAAGAAGGGTGATTCAGGTGACACCTTAAACAGGGACATGAAGAACAGGAACAGGGGCAGGCTAACAGAGCAGGAGGAAACAAAAAACAGCATATGGGAGGGTCCCACTGGCATATGCTGGACCCACAAACAAGGACTCCAGGAGTTGGAGGGGCAGCCAGAGCCCCCCGGCTGGGCAGCACTCCGTGCCTGCCTCTCCCAGGGATGGGGTTACAAAGTTTGTTAAAGATGGAATTAGTATGCCTGGCAGTTTTTCTCTGTATTTTAGTTTGTGTTAATAGTGCTTTCTTAATTTGTGTTACTCTTGCTTTCTTAATTTCTGTTAATCGCGCCTTCTTAATTTGTGTTAAACCTGCTTTCTTAATTTCTGTTAATCGAGCTCTTTTATGTTAATAAAGAAGGGGGAGATGTGGGAGCATGGCCATGGGGGTCGACAAGTCCCATGGTTGGTGATAACATCCGACTGTTAAAGTAGAGACCATCAGGAAAGTAAAGAGTTGAGAGGGAACAAAGAAGGGTGATTCAGGAGACAAAAGTGCCTGCCTCTCCCAGGGATGGTTTTACAAAGGTTGTTAAAGATAGACTTAGTATGCCTGGCAGTTTTTCTCTGTGTTTTAGTTTGTGTTGATCCTGCCTTCTTAATTTGTGATAATCGCGCTTTCTTAAGTTAATAAAGAAGGGGGAGATGTGGGAGTGTGGCCATGGGGGTCGACAGGCCCCATGGTTGGTAATAACATCCAACTCTTAAGGATGAGACCATCAGGAATTTAAAGAGTTGAGAGGGAACAAAGAAGGGTGATTCAGGTGACACCTTGTTGTCTGGGGTGGCTTGTTCTCCAGCCATTAAAGCATGGAAGTTGCTGGGTGTTTGGTGTTGCCGGGCAAAGTTGTTGACCAATGACTAGTTAGTGGAAAGGTACTGCTGTGAGGCGGAAGTTATAGGAAGGGAGCCTTTCCTGAATAAGGGATAGAATGAAGTTGTGCCCTCACTCTGAGAGATGAAGTTATGCCTTCAGTAAGAGAGTTCAAGATATGTCATCAATAAAGAGGTAGCAGTTACAGATCCTGAAAGAACCCCGTTGTCCGTGCGGTCTTTACGCCACAAATCGCCCCCCAACAGGGACATGAAAACGAACAGGGACGAGAAGAAAACAAACAGGGGAATGAAGAACAGGAACAGGGACAGGCTAACAGCACAGGGACAAAAACAAAAAAGGAATGAATAGGGACAGGCAAACGGAACAGGGACAAAAACAGAAAAGGAATGAATAGGTACAGGCTAACAGAACAGGGACGAACAAAAAGAGGGTATGGGAGGGTCACGCTGGCTTACACAGGACCCCCAAACAAGGACTCCAGGAGTTGGAGGGGCAGCCAGAGCCCCCCGGCTGGGCAGCACTCAGTGCCTGCCACTCCCAGGGATGGGGTTGCAAAGTTTGTTAAAGATAGTCTTAGTATGCCTGGCAGCTTTTCTCTGTGTTTTAGTTTGTGTTGATCCTGCCTTCTTAATTTGTGTTAATTGCGCTTTCTTATGTTCATAAAGAAGGAGGAGATGTGGGAGTGTGGCCATGGGGGTCGACAAGCCCCATGGTTGGTGATCACATCCGACTCTTAAGAATGAGACCATCAGGAAAGTAAAGCCCTGAGAGGGAACAAAGAAGGGTGATTCAGGAGACACCTTAAACAGGGACATGAAGAACAGGAACAGGGAGAGTCTAACAGAACAGGGACAAAAACAAAAAAGGAATGAATAGGGACAGGCTATCAGAACAGGGACAAACAAAAAACAGCATATGGGAGGGTCTCGCTGGCATACGCAGGACCCTCAAACAAGGACTCCAGGAGTTGGAGGGGCAGCCAGAGCCCCCCGGCTGGGCAGCACTCAGTGCCTGCCTCTCCCAGGGATGGGGTTACAAAGTTTGTTAAAGACGGAATTAGTATGCATGGCAGTTTTTCTCTGTATTTTAGTTTGTGTTAATAGTGCTTTCTTAATTTGTGTTTCTCTTGCTTTCTTAATTTCTGTTAATCGCGCCTTCTTAATTTGTGTTAAACCTGCTTTCTTAATTTGTGTTAATCGAGCTCTTTTATGTTAATAAAGAAGGGGGAGATGTGGGAGCCTGGCCATGGGGGTCGAGAAGCCCCATGGTTGGTGATAACATCCGACTGTTAAAGTAGAGACCATCAGGAAAGTAAAGAGTTGAGAGGGAACAAAGAAGGGTGATTCAGGAGACAAAAGTGCCTGCCTCTCCCAGGGATGGTTTTACAAAGGTTGTTAAAGATAGACTTAGTATGCCTGGCAGTTTTTCTCTGTGTTTTAGTTTGTGTTGATCCTGCCTTCTTAATTTGTGATAATCGCGCTTTCTTAAGTTAATAAAGAAGGGGGAGATGTGGGAGTGTGGCCATGGGGGTCGACAGGCCCCATGGTTGGTAATAACATCCAACTCTTAAGGATGAGACCATCAGGAATTTAAAGAGTTGAGAGGGAACAAAGAAGGGTGATTCAGGTGACACCTTGTTGTCTGGGGTGGCTTGTTCTCCAGCCATTAAAGCATGGAAGTTGCTGGGTGTTTGGTGTTGCCGGGCAAAGTTGTTGACCAATGACTAGTTAGTGGAAAGGTACTGCTGTGAGGCGGAAGTTATAGGAAGGGAGCCTTTCCTGAATAAGGGATAGAATGAAGTTGTGCCCTCACTCTGAGAGATGAAGTTATGCCTTCAGTAAGAGAGTTCAAGATATGTCATCAATAAAGAGGTAGCAGTTACAGATCCTGAAAGAACCCCGTTGTCCGTGCGGTCTTTACGCCACAAATCGCCCCCCAACAGGGACATGAAAACGAACAGGGACGAGAAGAAAACAAACAGGGGAATGAAGAACAGGAACAGGGACAGGCTAACAGCACAGGGACAAAAACAAAAAAGGAATGAATAGGGACAGGCAAACGGAACAGGGACAAAAACAGAAAAGGAATGAATAGGTACAGGCTAACAGAACAGGGACGAACAAAAAGAGGGTATGGGAGGGTCACGCTGGCTTACACAGGACCCCCAAACAAGGACTCCAGGAGTTGGAGGGGCAGCCAGAGCCCCCCGGCTGGGCAGCACTCAGTGCCTGCCACTCCCAGGGATGGGGTTGCAAAGTTTGTTAAAGATAGTCTTAGTATGCCTGGCAGCTTTTCTCTGTGTTTTAGTTTGTGTTGATCCTGCCTTCTTAATTTGTGTTAATTGCGCTTTCTTATGTTCATAAAGAAGGAGGAGATGTGGGAGTGTGGCCATGGGGGTCGACAAGCCCCATGGTTGGTGATCACATCCGACTCTTAAGAATGAGACCATCAGGAAAGTAAAGCCCTGAGAGGGAACAAAGAAGGGTGATTCAGGAGACACCTTAAACAGGGACATGAAGAACAGGAACAGGGAGAGTCTAACAGAACAGGGACAAAAACAAAAAAGGAATGAATAGGGACAGGCTATCAGAACAGGGACAAACAAAAAACAGCATATGGGAGGGTCTCGCTGGCATACGCAGGACCCTCAAACAAGGACTCCAGGAGTTGGAGGGGCAGCCAGAGCCCCCCGGCTGGGCAGCACTCAGTGCCTGCCTCTCCCAGGGATGGGGTTACAAAGTTTGTTAAAGATGGAATTAGTATGCCTGGCAGTTTTTCTCTGTATTTTAATTTGTGTTAATAGTGGTTTCTTAATTTGTGTTTCTCTAGCTTTCTTAATTTCTGTTAAAGATAGACTTATTAATTTGTGTTAAACCTGCCTTCTTAATTTGTGTTAATCGCGCTTTCTTAAGTTTATGAAGAAGGGGAAGATGTGGGAGTGTGGCCATGGGGGTCGACAAGCCCCATGGTTGGTGATAACATCGGACTCTTAAAGATGAGGCCATCAGGAAAGTAAAGAGTTGAGAGGGAACAAAGAAAGGTGATTCAGGAGACACCTTAAACAGGGACATGAAGAACAGGAACAGGGACAGGCTAACAGAGCAGGGAGAAACAAAAAGCAGCATATGCTAGGGTCCCACTGGCATATGCTGGACCCACAAACAAGGACTCCAGGAGTTGGAGGGGCAGCCAGAGCCCCCTGGCTGGGCAGTACTCAGTGCCTGCCTCTCCCAGGGATGGTTTTACAAAGGTTGTTAAAGATAGTCTTAGTATGCCTGGCAGCTTTTCTCTGTGTTTTAGTTTGTGTTGATCCTGCCTTCTTAATTTGTGTTAATCGCGCTTTCTTATGTTAATAAAGAAGGGGGAGATGTGGGAGTGTGGCCATGGGGGTCGACAGGCCCCATGGTTGGTAATAACATCCAACTCTTAAGGATGAGACCATCAGGAATTTAAAGAGTTGAGAGGGAACAAAGATGGGTGATTCAGGTGACACCTTGTTGTCTGGGGTGGCTTGTTCTACAGCCATTAAAGCATGGAAGTTGCTGGGTGTTTGATGTTGCCGGGCAAAGTTGTTGACCAATGACTAGTTAGTGGAAAGGTACTGCTGTGAGGCGGAAATTATAGGAAGGGAGCCTTTCCTGAATCAGGGATAGAATGAAGTTGTGCCCTCACTCTGAGAGATGAAGTTATGCCCTCAGTAAGAGAGAGTTCAAGTTATGTCATCAATAAAGATGTAGCAGTTACAGATCCTGAAAGAACCCCGTTGTCCATGCGGTCTTTACGCCACAAATCGCCCCCCAACAGGGACATGAAAACGAACAGGGACAAGAAGAAAACAAACAGGGACATGAAGAACAGGAACAGGGGCAGGCTAACAGCACAGGGACAAAAACAAAAAAGGAATGAATAGGGACAGGCAAACCGAACAGGGACAAAAACAGAAAAGGAATGAATAGGTACAGGCTAACAGAACAGGGACGAACAAAAAGAGGGAATGGGAGGGTCACGCTGGCTTACGCAGGACCCCCAAACAAGGACTCCAGGAGTTGGAGGGGCAGCCAGAGCCCCCCGGCTGGGCAGCACTCAGTGCCTGCCTCTCCTAGGGATGGGGTTACAAAGTTTGTTAAAGATGGAATTAGTATGCCTGGCAGTTTTTCTCTGTATTTTAATTTGTGTTAATAGTGCTTTCTTAATTTGTGTTACTCTTGCTTTCTTAATTTCTGTTAATCGCGCCTTCTTAAATTGTGTTAAACCTGCTTTCTTAATTTGTGTTAATCGAGCTCTTTTATGTTAATAAAGAAGGAGGAGATGTGGGAGCGTGACCATGGGGGTCGACAAGCCCCATGGTTGGTGATCACATCCGACTCTTAAAGACGAGACCATGAGGAAAGTAAAGCCTTGAGAGGGAACAAAGAAGGGTGATTCAGGAGACACCTTAAGCAGGGACATGAAGAGCAGGAACAGGGATAGTCTAACAGAACAGGGACAAAAACAAAAAAGGAATGAATAGGGACAGGAAAACGAAACAGGGACAAAAAGAGAAAAGGAATGATCAGGTACAGGCTAACAGAACAGGGATGACCAAAAAGAGCATATGGGAGGGTCACGATGGTTTACGCAGGACCCACAAACAAGGACTCCAGGAGGTTGAGGGGTAGCCAGAGCCCCCCTGCTGGGCAGCACTCAGTGCCTGCCACTCCCAGGGATGGGGTTGCAAAGTTTGTTGAAGATAGACTTAGTATGCCTGGCAGTTTTTCTCTGTGTTTTAGTTTGTGCTGATCCTGCCTTCTTAATTTGTGTTAATCGCGCTTTCTTAAGTTAATAAAGAAGGGGAAGATGTGGGAGTGTGGCCATGGGGGTCGACAAGCCCCATGGTTGGTGATCACATCCGACTCTTACAGATGAGTCCATCAGGAAAGTAAAGCCTTGAGAGGGAACAAAGAAGGGTGATTCAGGAGACACCTTAACCAGGGACATGAAGAACAGGAACAGGGATAGTCTAACAGAACAGGGACAAAAACAAAAAAGGAATGAATAGGGACAGGCTATCAGAACAGGGACAAACAAAAAACAGCATATGGGAGGGTCTCGCTGGCATACGCAGGACCCTCAAACTAGGACTCCAGGAGTTGGAGGGGCAGCCAGAGCCCCCCGGCTGGGCAGCACTCAGTGCCTGCCTCTCCCAGGGATGGGGTTACAAAGTTTGTTAAAGACGGAATTAGTATGCATGGCAGTTTTTCTCTGTATTTTAATTTGTGTTAATAGTGCTTTCTTAATTTGTGTTTCTCTTGCTTTCTTAATTTCTGTTAATCGCGCCTTCTTAATTTGTGTTAAACCTGCTTTCTTAATTTGTGTTAATCGAGCTCTTTTATGTTAATAAAGAAGGGGGAGATGTGGGAGCGTGGCCATGGGGGTCGAGAAGCCCCATGGTTGGTGATAACATCCGACTATTAAAGATGAGGCCATCAGGAAAGTAAAGAGTTGAGAGGGAACAAAGAAGGGTGATTCAGGAGACACCTTAAACAGGGACATGAAGAACAGGAACAGGGATAGTCTAACAGAACAGGGACGAAAACAAAAAAGGAATGAATAGGGACAGGAAAACGGAACAGGGACAAACAAAAAACAGCATATGGGAGGGTCTCGCTGGCATAGGCAGGACCCACAAACAAGGACTCCAGGAGTTGGAGGGTCAGCCAGAGCCCCCCGGCTGGGCAGCACTCAGTGCCTGCCTCTCCCAGGGATGGTTTTACAAAGATTGTTAAAGATAGACTTAGTATGCCTGGCAGTTTTTATCTGTGTTTTAGTTTGTGCTGATCCTGCCTTCTTAATTTGTGTTAATCGCGCTTTCTTAAGTTAATAAAGAAGGGGAAGATGTGGGAGTGTGGCCATGGGGGTCGACAAGTCCCATGGTATGTGATAACATCCAAATCTTAAAGATGAGGCCATCAGGAAAGTAAAGAGTTGAGAGGGAACAAAGAAAGGTGATTCAGGAGACACCTTAAACAGGGACATGAAGAACAGGAACAGGGACAGGCTAACAGAACAGGGACAAAAACAAAAAAAGGAATGAATAGAGACAGGCTATCAGAACAGGGACAAATAATAACAGCATATGGGAGGGTCTCGCTGGCATGGGCAGGACCCAGAAACAAGGACTCCAGGAGTTGGAGTGGCAGCCAGAGCCCCCCGGCTGGGCAGCACTCAGTGCCTGCCTCTCCCAGGGTTGGTTTTACAAAGGTTGTTAAAGATAGACTTAGTATGCCCTTCAGTTTTTCTCTGTGTTTTAGTTTGTGTTGATCCTTCCTTCTTAATTTGTGTTAATCGCGCTTTCTTATGTTAATAAAGAAGGGGAAGATGTGGGAGTGTGGCCATGGGGGTCGACAAGCCCCATGGTTGGTAATAACATCCGACTCTTAAGGATGAGACCATCAGGAATTTAAAGAGTTGAGAGGGAACAAAGAAGGGTGATTCAGGTGACACCTTGTTGTCTGGGGTGGCTTGTTCTCCAGCCATTAAAGCATGGAAGTTGCTGGGTGTTTGCTGTTTCCGGGCAAAGTTGTTGACCAATGACTAGTTAGTGGAAAGGTACTGCTGTGAGGCGGAAATTATAGGAAGGGAGCCTTTCCTGAATAAGGGATAGAATGAAGTTGTGCCCTCACTCTGAGAGACGAAGTTATGCCTTCAGTAAGAGAGAGTTCAAGTTATGCTATCAATAAAGAGGTAGCAGTTACAGATCCTGAAAGAACCCCGTTGTCCGTGCGGTCTTTACGCCATAAATCGCCCCCCAACAGGGACATGAAAACGAACAGGGACGAGAAGAAAACAAACAGGGGAATGAAGAACAGGAACAGGGACAGGCTAACAGAACAGGGACAAAAACAAAAAAGGAATGAATAGGGACAGGCAAACGGAACAGGGACGAACAAAAAGAGCTTATGGGAGGGTCAGGCTGGCTTACGCAGGACCCACAAACAAGGACTCCAGGAGGTGGAGGGGCAGCCAGAGCCCCCCGGCTGGGCAGCACTCAGTGCCTGCCACTCCCAGGGATGGGGTTGCAAAGTTTGTTAAAGATGGAATTAGTATGCCTGGCAGTTTTTCTCTGTGTTTTAGTTTGTGTTGATCCTGCCTTCTTAATTTGTGTTAATTGCGCTTTCTTATGTTAATAAAGAAGGGGGAGATGTGGGAGTGTGGCCATGGGGGTCGACAAGTCCCATGGTTGGTGATAACATCCGACTATTAAAGTAGAGACCATCAGGATAGTAGAGCCTTGAGAGGGAACAAAGAAGGGTGATTCAGGAGACACCTTAAACAGGGACATGAAGAACAGGAACAGGGGCAGGCTAACAGAGCAGGAGGAAACAAAAAACAGCATATGGGAGGGTCCCACTGGCATATGCTGGACCCACAATCAAGGACTCCAGGAGTTGGAGGGGCAGCCAGAGCCCCCCGGCTGGGCAGCACTCAGTGCCTGCCTCTCCCACGGCTGGTTTTACAAAGATTGTTAAAGATAGACTTAGTATGCCTGGTAGTTTTTCTCTGTGTTTTAGTTTGTGCTGATCCTGCCTTCTTAATTTGTGTTAATCGCGCTTTCTTAAGTTAATAAAGAAGGGGAAGATGTGGGAGTGTGGCCATGGGGGTCGACAAGCCCCATGGTTGGTGATCACATCCGACTCTTAAGGATGAGACCATCAGGAAAGTAAAGCCCTGAGAGGGAACAAAGGGTGATTCAGGAGACACCTTAAGCAGGGACATGAAGAACAGGAACAGGGACAGGCTAACAGAACAGGGACAAACAAAAAAAAATTGTATGGGATGGTCCCGCTAGCATATGCAGGACCCACAGACAAGGACTCCAGGAGTTGGAGGGGCAGCCAGAGCCCCCCGGCTGGGCAGCACTCAGTGCCTGCCTCTCCCAGGGATGGGGTTACAAAGTTTGTTAAAGATGGAATTAGTATGCCTGGCAGTTTTTCTCTGTATTTTAATTTGTGTTAATAGTGCTTTCTTAATTTGTGTTTCTCTTGCTTTCTTAATTTCTGTTAATCGCGCCTTCTTAATTTGTGTTAAACCTGCTTTCTTAATTTGTGTTAATCGAGCTCTTTTATGTTAATAAAGAAGGGGGAGATGTGGGAGCGTGGCCATGGGGGTCGACAAGTCCCATGGTTGGTGATCACATCCGACTATTAAAGTATAGACCATCAGGAAAGTAAAGCCTTGAGAGGGAACAAAGAAGGGTGATTCAGGAGACACCTTAAACAGGGACATGAAGAACAGGAACAGGGACAGGCTAACAGAACAGGGACAAAAACAAAAAAGGAATGAATAGGGACATGCTATCAGAACAGGGACAAACAAAAAACAGCGTATGGGAGGGTCTCGCTGGCATAGGCCGGACCCCCAAACAAGGACTCCAGGAGTTGGAGGGGCAGCCAGAGCCCCCCGGCTGGGCAGCACTCAGTGCCTGCCTCTCCCAGGGATGGGGTTACAAAGTTTGTAAAAGGTGGAATTAGTATGCCTGGCAGTTTTTCTCTGTGTTTTATTTTGTGTTAATAGTGCTTTCTTAATTTGTGTTACTCTTGCTTTCTTAATTTCTGTTAATCGCGCCTTCTTAATTTGTGTTAAACCTGCTTTCTTAATTTGTGTTAATCGACCTCTTTTATGTTAATAAAGAAGGGGGAGATGTGGGAGTGTGGCCATGGGGGTCGACAAGTCCCATGGTTGGTGATAACATGCGACTCTTAAAGATGAGGCCATCAGGAAAGTAAAGAGTTGAGAGGGAACAAAGAAGGGTGATTCAGGAGACACCTTAAACAGGGACATGAAGAACAGGAACAGGGATAGTCTAACAGAACAGGGACGAAAACAAAAAAGGAATGAATAGGGACAGGAAAACGGAACAGGGACAAACAAAAAACAGCATATGGGAGGGTCTCGCTGGCATAGGCAGGACCCACAAACAAGGACTCCAGGAGTTGGAGGGTCAGCCAGAGCCCCCCGGCTGGGCAGCACTCAGTGCCTGCCTCTCCCAGGGATGGTGTTACAAAGATTGTTAAAGATAGACTTAGTATGCCTGGCAGTTTTTATCTGTGTTTTAGTTTGTGCTGATCCTGCCTTCTTAATTTGTGTTAATCCCGCTTTCTTAAGTTAATAAAGAAGGGGAAGATGTGGGAGTGTGGCCATGGGGGTCGACAAGTCCCATGGTTGGTGATAACATCCAAATCTTAAAGATGAGGCCATCAGGAAAGTAAAGAGTTGAGAGGGAACAAAGAAGGGTGATTCAGGAGACACCTTAAACAGGGACATGAAGAACAGGAACAGGGACAGGCTAACAGAACAGGGACAAAAACAAAAAAAGGAATGAATAGGGACAGGCTATCAGAACAGGGACAAATAAAAACAGCATATGGGAGGGTCTCGCTGGCATGGGCAGGACCCAGAAACAAGGACTCCAGGAGTTGGAGGGGCAGCCAGAGCCCCCCGGCTGGGCAGCACTCAGTGCCTGCCTCTCCCAGGGTTGGTTTTACAAAGGTTGTTAAAGATAGACTTAGTATGCCTGGCAGTTTTTCTCTGTGTTTTAGTTTGTGTTGATCCTGCCTTCTTAATTTGTGTTAATCGCGCTTTCTTATGTTAATAAAGAAGGGGAAGATGTGGGAGTGTGACCATGGGGGTCGACAAGCCCCATGGTTGGTAATAACATCCGACTCTTAAGGATGAGACCATCAGGAATTTAAAGAGTTGAGAGGGAACAAAGAAGGGTGATTCAGGTGACACCTTAAACAGGGACATGAAGAACAGGAACAGGGGCAGGCTAACAGAGCAGGAGGAAACAAAAAACAGCATATGGGAGGGTCCCACTGGCATATGCTGGACCCACAAACAAGGACTCCAGGAGTTGGAGGGGCAGCCAGAGCCCCCCGGCTGGGCAGCACTCCGTGCCTGCCTCTCCCAGGGATGGGGTTACAAAGTTTGTTAAAGATGGAATTAGTATGCCTGGCAGTTTTTCTCTGTATTTTAGTTTGTGTTAATAGTGCTTTCTTAATTTGTGTTACTCTTGCTTTCTTAATTTCTGTTAATCGCGCCTTCTTAATTTGTGTTAAACCTGCTTTCTTAATTTCTGTTAATCGAGCTCTTTTATGTTAATAAAGAAGGGGGAGATGTGGGAGCATGGCCATGGGGGTCGACAAGTCCCATGGTTGGTGATAACATCCGACTGTTAAAGTAGAGACCATCAGGAAAGTAAAGAGTTGAGAGGGAACAAATAAGGGTGATTCAGGAGACAAAAGTGCCTGCCTCTCCCAGGGATGGTTTTACAAAGGTTGTTAAAGATAGACTTAGTATGCCTGGTAGTTTTTCTCTGTGTTTTAGTTTGTGTTGATCCTGCCTTCTTAATTTGTGATAATCGCGCTTTCTTAAGTTAATAAAGAAGGGGGAGATGTGGGAGTGTGGCCATGGGGGTCGACAGGCCCCATGGTTGGTAATAACATCCAACTCTTAAGGATGAGACCATCAGGAATTTAAAGAGTTGAGAGGGAACAAAGAAGGGTGATTCAGGTGACACCTTGTTGTCTGGGGTGTCTTGTTCTCCAGCCATTAAAGCATGGAAGTTGCTGGGTGTTTGGTGTTGCCGGGCAAAGTTGTTGACCAATGACTAGTTAGTGGAAAGGTACTGCTGTGAGGCGGAAGTTATAGGAAGGGAGCCTTTCCTGAATAAGGGATAGAATGAAGTTGTGCCCTCACTCTGAGAGATGAAGTTATGCCTTCAGTAAGAGAGTTCAAGATATGTCATCAATAAAGAGGTAGCAGTTACAGATCCTGAAAGAACCCCGTTGTCCGTGCGGTCTTTACGCCACAAATCGCCCCCCAACAGGGACATGAAAACGAACAGGGACGAGAAGAAAACAAACAGGGGAATGAAGAACAGGAACAGGGACAGGCTAACAGCACAGGGACAAAAACAAAAAAGGAATGAATAGGGACAGGCAAACGGAACAGGGACAAAAACAGAAAAGGAATGAATAGGTACAGGCTAACAGAACAGGGACGAACAAAAAGAGGGTATGGGAGGGTCACGCTGGCTTACACAGGACCCCCAAACAAGGACTCCAGGAGTTGGAGGGGCAGCCAGAGCCCCCGGCTGGGCAGCACTCAGTGCCTGCCACTCCCAGGGATGGGGTTGCAAAGTTTGTTAAAGATAGTCTTAGTATGCCTGGCAGCTTTTCTCTGTGTTTTAGTTTGTGTTGATCCTGCCTTCTTAATTTGTGTTAATTGCGCTTTCTTATGTTCATAAAGAAGGAGGAGATGTGGGAGTGTGGCCATGGGGGTCGACAAGCCCCATGGTTGGTGATCACATCCGACTCTTAAGAATGAGACCATCAGGAAAGTAAAGCCCTGAGAGGGAACAAAGAAGGGTGATTCAGGAGACACCTTAAACAGGGACATGAAGAACAGGAACAGGGAGAGTCTAACAGAACAGGGACAAAAACAAAAAAGGAATGAATAGGGACAGGCTATCAGAACAGGGACAAACAAAAAACAGCATATGGGAGGGTCTCGCTGGCATACGCAGGACCCTCAAACAAGGACTCCAGGAGTTGGAGGGGCAGCCAGAGCCCCCCGGCTGGGCAGCACTCAGTGCCTGCCTCTCCCAGGGATGGGGTTACAAAGTTTGTTAAAGACGGAATTAGTATGCATGGCAGTTTTTCTCTGTATTTTAATTTGTGTTAATAGTGCTTTCTTAATTTGTGTTTCTCTTGCTTTCTTAATTTCTGTTAATCGCGCCTTCTTAATTTGTGTTAAACCTGCTTTCTTAATTTGTGTTAATCGAGCTCTTTTATGTTAATAAAGAAGGGGGAGATGTGGGAGCGTGGCCATGGGGGTCGAGAAGCCCCATGGTTGGTGATAACATCCGACTATTAAAGATGAGGCCATCAGGAAAGTAAAGAGTTGAGAGGGAACAAAGAAAGGTGATTCAGGAGACACCTTAAACAGGGACATGAAGAACAGGAACAGGGACAGGCTAACAGAGCAGGGAGAAACAAAAAGCAGCATATGCTAGGGTCCCACTGGCATATGCTGGACCCACAAACAAGGACTCCAGGAGTTGGAGGGGCAGCCAGAGCCCCCTGGCTGGGCAGTACTCAGTGCCTGCCTCTCCCAGGGATGGTTTTACAAAGGTTGTTAAAGATAGTCTTAGTATGCCTGGCAGCTTTTCTCTGTGTTTTAGTTTGTGTTGATCCTGCCTTCTTAATTTGTGTTAATCGCGCTTTCTTATGTTAATAAAGAAGGGGGAGATGTGGGAGTGTGGCCATGGGGGTCGACAGGCCCCATGGTTGGTAATAACATCCAACTCTTAAGGATGAGACCATCAGGAATTTAAAGAGTTGAGAGGGAACAAAGATGGGTGATTCAGGTGACACCTTGTTGTCTGGGGTGGCTTGTTCTACAGCCATTAAAGCATGGAAGTTGCTGGGTGTTTGCTGTTGCCGGGCAAAGTTGTTGACCAATGACTAGTTAGTGGAAAGGTACTGCTGTGAGGCGGAAATTATAGGAAGGGAGCCTTTCCTGAATCAGGGATAGAATGAAGTTGTGCCCTCACTCTGAGAGATGAAGTTATGCCCTCAGTAAGAGAGAGTTCAAGTTATGTCATCAATAAAGATGTAGCAGTTACAGATCCTGAAAGAACCCCGTTGTCCGTGCGGTCTTTACGCCACAAATCGCCCCCCAACAGGGACATGAAAACGAACAGGGACAAGAAGAAAACAAACAGGGACATGAAGAACAGGAACAGGGGCAGGCTAACAGCACAGGGACAAAAACAAAAAAGGAATGAATAGGGACAGGCAAACCGAACAGGGACAAAAACAGAAAAGGAATGAATAGGTACAGGCTAACAGAACAGGGACGAACAAAAAGAGGGAATGGGAGGGTCACGCTGGCTTACGCAGGACCCCCAAACAAGGACTCCAGGAGTTGGAGGGGCAGCCAGAGCCCCCCGGCTGGGCAGCACTCAGTGCCTGCCTCTCCTAGGGATGGGGTTACAAAGTTTGTTAAAGATGGAATTAGTATGCCTGGCAGTTTTTCTCTGTATTTTAATTTGTGTTAATAGTGCTTTCTTAATTTGTGTTACTCTTGCTTTCTTAATTTCTGTTAATCGCGCCTTCTTAAATTGTGTTAAACCTGCTTTCTTAATTTGTGTTAATCGAGCTCTTTTATGTTAATAAAGAAGGAGGAGATGTGGGAGCGTGACCATGGGGGTCGACAAGCCCCATGGTTGGTGATCACATCCGACTCTTAAAGACGAGATCATGAGGAAAGTAAAGCCTTGAGAGGGAACAAAGAAGGGTGATTCAGGAGACACCTTAAGCAGGGACATGAAGAGCAGGAACAGGGATAGTCTAACAGAACAGGGACAAAAACAAAAAAGGAATGAATAGGGACAGGAAAACGAAACAGGGACAAAAAGAGAAAAGGAATGATCAGGTACAGGCTAACAGAACAGGGATGACCAAAAAGAGCATATGGGAGGGTCACGATGGTTTACGCAGGACCCACAAACAAGGACTCCAGGAGGTTGAGGGGTAGCCAGAGCCCCCCTGCTGGGCAGCACTCAGTGCCTGCCACTCCCAGGGATGGGGTTGCAAAGTTTGTTGAAGATAGACTTAGTATGCCTGGCAGTTTTTCTCTGTGTTTTAGTTTGTGCTGATCCTGCCTTCTTAATTTGTGTTAATCGCGCTTTCTTAAGTTAATAAAGAAGGGGAAGATGTGGGAGTGTGGCCATGGGGGTCGACAAGCCCCATGGTTGGTGATCACATCCGACTCTTACAGATGAGTCCATCAGAAAAGTAAAGCCTTGAGAGGGAACAAAGAAGGGTGATTCAGGAGACACCTTAACCAGGGACATGAAGAACAGGAACAGGGATAGTCTAACAGAACAGGGACAAAAACAAAAAAGGAATGAATAGGGACAGGCTATCAGAACAGGGACAAACAAAAAACAGCGTATGGGAGGGTCTCGCTGGCATAGGCAGGACCCACAATCAAGGACTCCAGGAGTTGGAGGGGCAGCCAGAGCCCCCCAGCTGGGCAGCACTCAGTGCCTGCCTCTCCCAGGGTTGTGGTTACAAAGTTTGTTAAAGATGGAATTAGTATGCCTGGCAGTTTTTCTCTGTATTTTAATTTGTGTTAATAGTGCTTTCTTAATTTGTGTTACTCTTGCTTTCTTAATTTCTGTTAATCGCGCCTTCTTAATTTGTGTTAAACCTGCTTTCTTAATTTCTGTTAATCGAGCTCTTTTATGTTAATAAAGAAGGGGGAGATGTGGGATTGTGGCCATGGGGGTCGACAAGCCCCATGGTTGGTGATAACATCGGACTCTTAAAGTAGAGACCATCAGGAATTTAAAGAGTTGAGAGGGAACAAAGAAGGGTGATTCAGGAGACAAAAGTGCCTGGCTCTCCCAGGGATGGTTTTACAAAGGTTGTTAAAGATAGACTTAGTATGCCTGGCAGTTTTTCTCTGTGTTTTAGTTTGTGTTGATCCTGCCTTCTTAATTTGTGTTAATCGCGCTTTCTTAAGTTAATAAAGAAGGGGGAGATGTGGGAGTGTGGCCATGGGGGTCGACAGGCCCCATGGTTGGTAATAACATCCAACTCTTAAGGATGAGACCATCAGGAATTTAAAGAGTTGAGAGGGAACAAAGAAGGGTGATTCAGGTGACACCTTGTTGTCTGGGGTGTCTTGTTCTCCAGCCATTAAAGCATGGAAGTTGCTGGGTGTTTGGTGTTGCCGGGCAAAGTTGTTGACCAATGACTAGTTAGTGGAAAGGTACTGCTGTGAGGCGGAAGTTATAGGAAGGGAGCCTTTCCTGAATAAGGGATAGAATGAAGTTGTGCCCTCACTCTGAGAGATGAAGTTATGCCTTCAGTAAGAGAGTTCAAGATATGTCATCAATAAAGAGGTAGCAGTTACAGATCCTGAAAGAACCCCGTTGTCCGTGCGGTCTTTACGCCACAAATCGCCCCCCAACAGGGACATGAAAACGAACAGGGACGAGAAGAAAACAAACAGGGGAATGAAGAACAGGAACAGGGACAGGCTAACAGCACAGGGACAAAAACAAAAAAGGAATGAATAGGGACAGGCAAACGGAACAGGGACAAAAACAGAAAAGGAATGAATAGGTACAGGCTAACAGAACAGGGACGAACAAAAAGAGGGTATGGGAGGGTCACGCTGGCTTACACAGGACCCCCAAACAAGGACTCCAGGAGTTGGAGGGGCAGCCAGAGCCCCCCGGCTGGGCAGCACTCAGTGCCTGCCACTCCCAGGGATGGGGTTGCAAAGTTTCTTAAAGATAGTCTTAGTATGCCTGGCAGCTTTTCTCTGTGTTTTAGTTTGTGTTGATCCTGCCTTCTTAATTTGTGTTAATTGCGCTTTCTTACGTTAATAAAGAAGGAGGAGATGTGGGAGTTTGGCCATGGGGGTCGACAAGCCCCATGGTTGGTGATCACATCCGACTCTTAAGAATGAGACCATCAGGAAAGTAAAGCCCTGAGAGGGAACAAAGAAGGGTGATTCAGGAGACACCTTAAACAGGGACATGAAGAACAGGAACAGGGAGAGTCTAACAGAACAGGGACAAAAACAAAAAAGGAATGAATAGGGACAGGCTATCAGAACAGGGACAAACAAAAAACAGCATATGGGAGGGTCTCGCTGGCATATGCAGGACCCTCAAACAAGGACTCCAGGAGTTGGAGGGGCAGCCAGAGCCCCCCGGCTGGGCAGCACTCAGTGCCTGCCTCTCCCAGGGATGGGGTTACAAAGTTTGTTAAAGACGGAATTAGTATGCATGGCAGTTTTTCTCTGTATTTTAATTTGTGTTAATAGTGCTTTCTTAATTTGTGTTTCTCTTGCTTTCTTAATTTCTGTTAATCGCGCCTTCTTAATTTGTGTTAAACCTGCTTTCTTAATTTGTGTTAATCGAGCTCTTTTATGTTAATAAAGAAGGGGGAGATGTGGGAGCGTGGCCATGGGGGTCGAGAAGCCCCATGGTTGGTGATAACATCCGACTATTAAAGATGAGGCCATCAGGAAAGTAAAGAGTTGAGAGGGAACAAAGAAGGGTGATTCAGGAGACACCTTAAACAGGGACATGAAGAACAGGAACAGGGATAGTCTAACAGAACAGGGACGAAAACAAAAAAGGAATGAATAGGGACAGGAAAAGGGAACAGGGACAAACAAAAAACAGCATATGGGAGGGTCTCGCTGGCATAGGCAGGACCCACAAACAAGGACTCCAGGAGTTGGAGGGTCAGCCAGAGCCCCCCGGCTGGGCAGCACTCAGTGCCTGCCTCTCCCAGGGATGGTTTTACAAAGATTGTTAAAGATAGACTTAGTATGCCTGGCAGTTTTTATCTGTGTTTTAGTTTGTGCTGATCCTGCCTTCTTAATTTGTGTTAATCGCGCTTTCTTAAGTTAATAAAGAAGGGGAAGATGTGGGAGTGTGGCCATGGGGGTCGACAAGTCCCATGGTATGTGATAACATCCAAATCTTAAAGATGAGGCCATCAGGAAAGTAAAGAGTTGAGAGGGAACAAAGAAAGGTGATTCAGGAGACACCTTAAACAGGGACATGAAGAACAGGAACAGGGACAGGCTAACAGAACAGGGACAAAAACAAAAAAAGGAATGAATAGAGACAGGCTATCAGAACAGGGACAAATAATAACAGCATATGGGAGGGTCTCGCTGGCATGGGCAGGACCCAGAAACAAGGACTCCAGGAGTTGGAGTGGCAGCCAGAGCCCCCCGGCTGGGCAGCACTCAGTGCCTGCCTCTCCCAGGGTTGGTTTTACAAAGGTTGTTAAAGATAGACTTAGTATGCCCTTCAGTTTTTCTCTGTGTTTTAGTTTGTGTTGATCCTGCCTTCTTAATTTGTGTTAATCGCGCTTTCTTATGTTAATAAAGAAGGGGAAGATGTGGGAGTGTGGCCATGGGGGTCGACAAGCCCCATGGTTGGTAATAACATCCGACTCTTAAGGATGAGACAATCAGGAATTTAAAGAGTTGAGAGGGAACAAAGAAGGGTGATTCAGGTGACACCTTAAACAGGGACATGAAGAACAGGAACAGGGGCAGGCTAACAGAGCAGGAGGAAACAAAAAACAGCATATGGGAGGGTCCCACTGGCATATGCTGGACCCACAAACAAGGACTCCAGGAGTTGGAGGGGCAGCCAGAGCCCCCCGGCTGGGCAGCACTCCGTGCCTGCCTCTCCCAGGGATGGGGTTACAAAGTTTGTTAAAGATGGAATTAGTATGCCTGGCAGTTTTTCTCTGTATTTTAATTTGTGTTAATAGTGCTTTCTTAATTTGTGTTTCTCTTGCTTTCTTAATTTCTGTTAATCGCGCTTTCTTATGTTAATAAAGAAGGTGAAGATGTGGGAGTGTGGCCATGGGGGTCGAGAAGCCCCATGGTTGGTGATAACATCCGACTATTAAAGATGAGGCCATCAGTAAAGTAAAGAGTTGAGAGGGAACAAAGAAGGGTGATTCAGGAGACACCTTAAACAGGGACATGAAGAACAGGAACAGGGATAGTCTAACAGAACAGGGACGAAAACAAAAAAGGAATGAATAGGGACAGGAAAACGGAACAGGGACAAACAAAAAACAGCATATGGGAGGGTCTCGCTGGCATAGGCAGGACCCACAAACAAGGACTCCAGGAGTTGGAGGGTCAGCCAGAGCCCCCCGGCTGGGCAGCACTCAGTGCCTGCCTCTCCCACGGCTGGTTTTACAAAGATTGTTAAAGATAGACTTAGTATGCCTGGTAGTTTTTCTCTGTGTTTTAGTTTGTGCTGATCCTGCCTTCTTAATTTGTGTTAATCGCGCTTTCTTAAGTTAATAAAGAAGGGGAAGATGTGGGAGTGTGGCCATGGGGGTCGACAAGTCCCATGGTATGTGATAACATCCAAATCTTAAAGATGAGGCCATCAGGAAAGTAAAGAGTTGAGAGGGAACAAAGAAAGGTGATTCAGGAGACACCTTAAACAGGGACATGAAGAACAGGAACAGGGACAGGCTAACAGAGCAGGGAGAAACAAAAAGCAGCATATGCTAGGGTCCCACTGGCATATGCTGGACCCACAAACAAGGACTCCAGGAGTTGGAGGGGCAGCCAGAGCCCCCCGGCTGGGCAGTACTCAGTGCCTGCCTCTCCCAGGGATGGTTTTACAAAGGTTGTTAAAGATAGTCTTAGTATGCCTGGCAGCTTTTCTCTGTGTTTTAGTTTGTGTTGATCCTGCCTTCTTAATTTGTGTTAATCGCGCTTTCTTATGTTAATAAAGAAGGGGGAGATGTGGGAGTGTGGCCATGGGGGTCGACAGGCCCCATGGTTGGTAATAACATCCAACTCTTAAGGATGAGACCATCAGGAATTTAAAGAGTTGAGAGGGAACAAAGATGGGTGATTCAGGTGACACCTTGTTGTCTGGGGTGGCTTGTTCTACAGCCATTAAAGCATGGAAGTTGCTGGGTGTTTGCTGTTGCCGGGCAAAGTTGTTGACCAATGACTAGTTAGTGGAAAGGTACTGCTGTGAGGCGGAAATTATAGGAAGGGAGCCTTTCCTGAATCAGGGATAGAATGAAGTTGTGCCCTCACTCTGAGAGATGAAGTTATGCCCTCAGTAAGAGAGAGTTCAAGTTATGTCATCAATAAAGATGTAGCAGTTACAGATCCTGAAAGAACCCCGTTGTCCATGCGGTCTTTACGCCACAAATCGCCCCCCAACAGGGACATGAAAACGAACAGGGACAAGAAGAAAACAAACAGGGGAATGAAGAACAGGAACAGGGACAGGCTAACAGCACAGGGACAAAAACAAAAAAGGAATGAATAGGGACAGGCAAACGGAACAGGGACAAAAACAGAAAAGGAATGAATAGGTACAGGCTAACAGAACAGGGACGAACAAAAAGAGGGTATGGGAGGGTCACGCTGGCTTACGCAGGACCCCCAAACAAGGACTCCAGGAGTTGGAGGGGCAGCCAGAGCCCCCCGGCTGGGAAGCACTCAGTGCCTGCCGCTCCTAGGGATGGGGTCACAAAGTTTGTTAAAGATGGAATTAGTATGCCTGGCAGTTTTTCTCTGTATTTTAATTTGTGTTAATAGTGCTTTCTTAATTTGTGTTACTCTTGCTTTCTTAATTTCTGTTAATCGCGCCTTCTTAAATTTTGTTAAACCTGCTTTCTTAATTTGTGTTAATCGAGCTCTTTTATGTTAATAAAGAAGGAGGAGATGTGGGAGCGTGACCATGGGGGTCGACAAGCCCCATGGTTGGTGATCACATCCGACTCTTAAAGACGAGACCATGAGGAAAGTAAATCCTTGAGAGGGAACAAAGAAGGGTGTTTCAGGAGACACCTTAAGCAGGGACATGAAGAGCAGGAACAGGGATAGTCTAACAGAACAGGGACAAAAACAAAAAAGGAATGAATAGGGACAGGAAAACGAAACAGGGACAAAAAGAGAAAAGGAATGATCAGGTACAGGCTAACAGAACAGGGATGACCAAAAAGAGCATATGGGAGGGTCACGATGGTTTACGCAGGACCCACAAACAAGGACTCCAGGAGGTTGAGGGGTAGCCAGAGCCCCCCTGCTGGGCAGCACTCAGTGCCTGCCACTCCCAGGGATGGGGTTGCAAAGTTTGTTGAAGATAGACTTAGTATGCCTGGCAGTTTTTCTCTGTGTTTTAGTTTGTGCTGATCCTGCCTTCTTAATTTGTGTTAATCGCGCTTTCTTAAGTTAATAAAGAAGGGGAAGATGTGGGAGTGTGGCCATGGGGGTCGACAAGCCCCATGGTTGGTGATCACATCCGACTCTTACAGATGAGTCCATCAGGAAAGTAAAGCCTTGAGAGGGAACAAAGAAGGGTGATACAGGAGACACCTTAAGCAGGGACATGAAGAACAGGAACAGGGATAGTCTAACAGAACAGGGACAAAAACAAAAAAGGAATGAATAGGGACAGGCTATCAGAACAGGGACAAACAAAAAACAGCGTATGGGAGGGTCTCGCTGGCATAGGCAGGACCCACAAACAAGGACTCCAGGAGCTGGAGGGGCAGCCAGAGCCCCCCAGCTGGGCAGCACTCAGTGCCTGCCACTCCCAGGGATGGGGTTGCAAAGTTTGTTAGATAGTCTTAGTATGCCTGGCAGTTTTTCTCTGTGTATTATTTTGTGTTGATCCTGCCTTCTTAATTTGTGTTAATCGCGCTTTCTTATGTTAATAAAGAAGGGGAAGATGTGGGAGTGTGGCCAAGGGGGTCGACAAGCCCCATGATTGGTGATCACATCCGACTCTTAAAGATGAGACCATCAGGAAAGTAAAGCCTTGAGAGGGAACAAAGAAGGGTGATTCAGGAGACACCTTAAGCAGGGACATGAAGAACAGGAACAGGGACAGGCTAACAGAACAGGGACAAAACAAAAAAGGAATGAATAGGGACATGCTATCAGAACAGGGACAAACAAAAAACAGTTTATGGGAGGGTCTCGCTGGCATAGGCAGGACCCCCAAACAAGGACTCCAGGAGTTGGAGGGGCAGCCAGAGCCCCCCGGCTGGGCAGCACTCAGTGCCTGCCTCTCCCAGGGATGGGGTTACAAAGTTTGTTAAAGATGGAATTAGTATGCCTGGCAGTTTTTCTCTGTATTTTAGTTTGTGTTAATAGTGCTTTCTTAATTTGTGTTACTCTTGCTTTCTTAATTTCTGTTAATCGCGCCTTCTTAATTTGTGTTAAACCTGCTTTCTTAATTTCTGTTAATCGAGCTCTTTTATGTTAATAAAGAAGGGGGAGATGTGGGAGCATGGCCATGGGGGTCGACAAGTCCCATGGTTGGTGATAACATCCGACTGTTAAAGTAGAGACCATCAGGAAAGTAAAGAGTTGAGAGGGAACAAAGAAGGGTGATTCAGGAGACAAAAGTGCCTGGCTCTCCCAGGGATGGTTTTACAAAGGTTGTTAAAGATAGACTTAGTATGCCTGGCAGTTTTTCTCTGTGTTTTAGTTTGTGTTGATCCTGCCTTCTTAATTTGTGTTAATCGCGCTTTCTTAAGTTAATAAAGAAGGGGGAGATGTGGGAGTGTGGCCATGGGGGTCGACAGGCCCCATGGTTGGTAATAACATCCAACTCTTAAGGATGAGACCATCAGGAATTTAAAGAGTTGAGAGGGAACAAAGAAGGGTGATTCAGGTGACACCTTGTTGTCTGGGGTGGCTTGTTCTCCAGCCATTAAAGCATGGAAGTTGCTGGGTGTTTGGTGTTGCCGGGCAAAGTTGTTGACCAATGACTAGTTAGTGGAAAGGTACTGCTGTGAGGCAGAAGTTATAGGAAGGGAGCCTTTCCTGAATAAGGGATAGAATGAAGTTGTGCCCTCACTCTGAGAGATGAAGTTATGCCTTCAGTAAGAGAGTTCAAGATATGTCATCAATAAAGAGGTAGCAGTTACAGATCCTGAAAGAACCCCGTTGTCCGTGCGGTCTTTACGCCACAAATCGCCCCCCAACAGGGACATGAAAACGAACAGGGACGAGAAGAAAACAAACAGGGGAATGAAGAACAGGAACAGGGACAGGCTAACAGCACAGGGACAAAAACAAAAAAGGAATGAATAGGGACAGGCAAACGGAACAGGGACAAAAACAGAAAAGGAATGAATAGGTACAGGCTAACAGAACAGGGACGAACAAAAAGAGGGTATGGGAGGGTCACGCTGGCTTACACAGGACCCCCAAACAAGGACTCCAGGAGTTGGAGGGTCAGCCAGAGCCCCCCGGCTGGGCAGCACTCAGTGCCTGCCTCTCCCAGGGATGGTTTTACAAAGATTGTTAAAGATAGACTTAGTATGCCTGGCAGTTTTTATCTGTGTTTTAGTTTGTGCTGATCCTGCCTTCTTAATTTGTGTTAATCGCGCTTTCTTAAGTTAATAAAGAAGGGGAAGATGTGGGAGTGTGGCCATGGGGGTCGACAAGTCCCATGGTATGTGATAACATCCAAATCTTAAAGATGAGGCCATCAGGAAAGTAAAGAGTTGAGAGGGAACAAAGAAAGGTGATTCAGGAGACACCTTAAACAGGGACATGAAGAACAGGAACAGGGACAGGCTAACAGAACAGGGACAAAAACAAAAAAAGGAATGAATAGAGACAGGCTATCAGAACAGGGACAAATAAAAACAGCATATGGGAGGGTCTCGCTGGCATGGGCAGGACCCAGAAACAAGGACTCCAGGAGTTGGAGGGGCAGCCAGAGCCCCCCGGCTGGGCAGCACTCAGTGCCTGCCTCTCCCAGGGTTGGTTTTACAAAGGTTGTTAAAGATAGACTTAGTATGCCCTTCAGTTTTTCTCTGTGTTTTAGTTTGTGTTGATCCTGCCTTCTTAATTTGTGTTAATCGCGCTTTCTTATGTTAATAAAGAAGGGGAAGATGTGGGAGTGTGGCCATGGGGGTCGACAAGCCCCATGGTTGGTAATAACATCCGACTCTTAAGGATGAGACAATCAGGAATTTAAAGAGTTGAGAGGGAACAAAGAAGGGTGATTCAGGTGACACCTTAAACAGGGACATGAAGAACAGGAACAGGGGCAGGCTAACAGAGCAGGAGGAAACAAAAAACAGCATATGGGAGGGTCCCACTGGCATATGCTGGACCCACAAACAAGGACTCCAGGAGTTGGAGGGGCAGCCAGAGCCCCCCGGCTGGGCAGCACTCCGTGCCTGCCTCTCCCAGGGATGGGGTTACAAAGTTTGTTAAAGATGGAATTAGTATGCCTGGCAGTTTTTCTCTGTATTTTAATTTGTGTTAATAGTGCTTTCTTAATTTGTGTTTCTCTTGCTTTCTTAATTTCTGTTAATCGCGCTTTCTTATGTTAATAAAGAAGGGGAAGATGTGGGAGTGTGGCCATGGGGGTCGAGAAGCCCCATGGTTGGTGATAACATCCGACTATTAAAGATGAGGCCATCAGGAAAGTAAAGAGTTGAGAGGGAACAAAGAAGGGTGATTCAGGAGACACCTTAAACAGGGACATGAAGAACAGGAACAGGGATAGTCTAACAGAACAGGGACGAAAACAAAAAAGGAATGAATAGGGACAGGAAAACGGAACAGGGACAAACAAAAAACAGCATATGGGAGGGTCTCGCTGGCATAGGCAGGACCCACAAACAAGGACTCCAGGAGTTGGAGGGTCAGCCAGAGCCCCCCGGCTGGGCAGCACTCAGTGCCTGCCTCTCCCAGGGATGGTTTTACAAAGATTGTTAAAGATAGACTTAGTATGCCTGGCAGTTTTTCTCTGTGTTTTAGTTTGTGCTGATCCTGCCTTCTTAATTTGTGTTAATCGCGCTTTCTTAAGTTAATAAAGAAGGGGAAGATGTGGGAGTGTGGCCATGGGGGTCGACAAGTCCCATGGTTGTTGATAACATCCGACTCTTAAAGATGAGGCCATCAGGAAAGTAAAGAGTTGAGAGGGAACAAAAAAGGGTGATTCAGGAGACACCTTAACCAGGGACATGAAGAACAGGAACAGGGACAGGGTAACAGAGCAGGGAGAAACAAAAAAGAGCATATGGGAGGGTCCCACTGGCATAGGCAGGACCCACAAACAAGGACTCCAGGAGTTGGAGGGGCAACCAGAGCCCCCCAGCTGGGCAGCACTCAGTGCCTGCCTCTCCCAGGGATGGTTTTACAAAGGTTGTTAAAGATAGACTTAGTATGCCTGGCAGTTTTTCTCTGTGTTTTAGTTTGTGTTGATCCTGCCTTCTTAATTTGTGTTAATTGTCCTTTCTTATGTTAATAATGAAGGGGAAGATGTGGGAGTGTGGCCATGGGGGTCGACAAGCCCCATGGTTGGTGATAACATCCGACTCTTAAGGATGAGACCATCAGGAAAGGAAAGCCTTGAGAGGGAACAAAGAAGGGTGATTCAGGAGACACCTTAACCAGGGACATGAAGAACAGGAACAGGGATAGTCTAACAGAACAGGGACAAAAACAAAAAAGGAATGAATAGGGACAGGCTATCAGAACAGGGAGAAACAAAAAGCAGCGTATGGGAGGGTCTCGCTGGCATAGGCAGGACCCACAAACAAGGACTCCAGGAGTTGGAGGGGCAGCCAGAGCCCCCCAGCTGGGCAGCACTCAGTGCCTGCCTCTCCCAGGGATGGGGTTACAAAGTTTGTTAAAGATGGAATTAGTATGCCTGGCAGTTTTTCTCTGTATTTTAGTTTGTGTTAATAGTGCTTTCTTAATTTGTGTTACTCTTGCTATCTTAATTTCTGTTAATCGCGCCTTCACAATTTGTGTTAATCCTGCTTTCTTAATTTGTGTTAATCGAGCTCTTTTATGTTAATAAAGAAGGGGGAGATGTGGGAGCCTGGCCATGGGGGTCGACAAGTCCCATGGTTGGTGATAACATCCGACTATTAAAGTAGAGACCATCAGGAAAGTAAAGAGTTGAGAGGGAACAAAGAAGGGTGATTCAGGAGACACCTTAAACAGGGACATGAAGAACAGGAACAGGGACAGGCTAACAGAGCAGGGAGAAACAAAAAAGAGCATATGGGAGGGTCCCACTGGCATAGGCAGGACCCACAAACAAGGACTCCAGGAGTTGGAGGGGCAGCCAGAGCCCCCTGGCTGGGCAGTACTCAGTGCCTGCCTCTCCCAGGGCTGGTTTTACAAAGGTTGTTAAAGATAGACTTAGTATGCCTGGCAGTTTTTCTCTGTGTTTTAGTTTGTGTTGATCCTGCCTTCTTAATATGTGTTAATCACGCTTTCTTATATTAATAAAGAAGAAGGAGATGTGGGAGTGTGGCCATGGGGGTCGACAAGCCCCATGGTTGGTGATAACATCCGACTCTTAAGGATGAGACCATCAGGAATTTAAAGAGTTGAGAGGGAACAAAGAAGGGTGATTCAGGTGACACCTTCTTGTCTGGGGTGGCTAGTTCTCCAGCCATTAATGCATGGAAGTGGCTAGGTGTTTGCTGTTGCCGGGCAAAGTTGTTGACCAATGACTAGTTAGTGGAAAGGTACTGCTGTGAGGCGGAAGTTATAGGAAGGGAGCCTTTCCTGAATAAGGGATAGAATGAAGTTGTGCCCTCACTCTGAGAGATGAAGTTATGCCCTCAGTAAGAGAGAGTTCAAGTTATGTCATCAATAAAGAGGTAGCAGTTAAAGATCCTGAAAGAACCCCGTTGTCCGTGCGGTCTTTACGCCACAAATCTCCCCCCAACAGGGACATGAAAACGAACAGGGACAAGAAGAAAACAAACAGGGACATGAAGAACAGGAACAGGGACGGACTAACAGAACAGGGACAAAAAAAAAAAAGGAATGAATAGGGACAGGCAAACGGAACAGGGAAAAAAAAAAAAAAGAATGAATAGGTACAGGCTATCAGAACAGGGACAAACAAAAAACAGCTTATGGGAGGGTCTCGCTGGCATAGGCAGGACCCACAAACAAGGACTCCAGGAGTTGGAGAGGCAGCTAGAGCCCCCCGGCTGGGCAGCACTCAGTGCCTGCCACTCCCAGGGATGGGGTTACAAAGTTTGTTAAAGATGGAATTAGTATGCCTGGCAGTTTTTCTCTGTGTTTTAGTTTGTGTTGATCCTGCCTTCTTAATATGTGTTAATCACGCTTTCTTATATTAATAAAGAAGAAGGAGATGTGGGAGTGTGGCCATGGGGGTCGACAAGCCCCATGGTTGGTGATAACATCCGACTCTTAAGGATGAGACCATCAGGAATTTAAAGAGTTGAGAGGGAACAAAGAAGGGTGATTCAGGTGACACCTTCTTGTCTGGGGTGGCTAGTTCTCCAGCCATTAATGCATGGAAGTGGCTAGGTGTTTGCTGTTGCCGGGCAAAGTTGTTGACCAATGACTAGTTAGTGGAAAGGTACTGCTGTGAGGCGGAAGTTATAGGAAGGGAGCCTTTCCTGAATAAGGGATAGAATGAAGTTGTGCCCTCACTCTGAGAGATGAAGTTATGCCCTCAGTAAGAGAGAGTTCAAGTTATGTCATCAATAAAGAGGTAGCAGTTACAGATCCTGAAAGAACCCCGTTGTCCGTGCGGTCTTTACGCCACAAATCTCCCCCCAACAGGGACATGAAAACGAACAGGGACAAGAAGAAAACAAACAGGGACATGAAGAACAGGAACAGGGACAGACTAACAGAACAGGGACAAAAAAAAAAAAGGAATGAATAGGGACAGGCAAACGGAACAGGGAAAAAAAAAAAAAAGAATGAATAGGTACAGGCTATCAGAACAGGGACAAACAAAAAACAGCTTATGGGAGGGTCTCGCTGGCATAGGCAGGACCCACAAACAAGGACTCCAGGAGTTGGAGAGGCAGCTAGAGCCCCCCGGCTGGGCAGCACTCAGTGCCTGCCACTCCCAGGGATGGGGTTACAAAGTTTGTTAAAGATGGAATTAGTATGCCTGGCAGTT
Source organism: Anser anser (assembly GCF_964211835.1). NCBI lineage: Eukaryota > Metazoa > Chordata > Aves > Anseriformes > Anatidae > Anser > Anser anser. The sequence continues at coordinate 3,058,318 of NC_139731.1, forward strand.
TTTCTCTGTGTTTTAGTTTGTGTTGATCCTGCCTTCTGAATTTGTGTTAATTGCGCTTTCTTATGTTAATAATGAAGGGGAAGATGTGGGAGTGTGGCCATGGGGGTCGACAAGCCCCATGGTTGGTGATCACATCCGACTCTTAAAGATGAGACCATCAGGAAAGGAAAGCCTTGAGAGGGAACAAAGAAGGGTGATTCAGGAGACACCTTAAACAGGGACATGAAGAACAGGAACAGGGACAGGCTAACGGAGCAGGGAGAAACAAAAAACAGCATATGGGAGGGTCCCACTGGCATATGCTGGATCCACAAACTAGGACTCCAGGAGTTGGAGGGGCAGCCAGAGCCCCCCGGCTGGGCAGCACTCAGTGCCTGCCTCTCCCAGGGATGGTTTTACAAAGGTTGTTAAAGATGGAATTAGTATGCCTGGCAGTTTTTCTCTGTGTTTTAGTTTGTGTTGATCCTGCCTTCTGAATTTGTGTTAATTGCGCTTTCTTATGTTAATAAAGAAGGAGGAGATGTGGGAGTGTGGCCATGGGGGTCGACAAGCCCCATGGTTGGTGATAACATCCGACTCTTAAAGATGAGACCATGAGGAAAGTAAAGCCTTGCGAGGGAACAAAGAAGGGTGATTCAGGAGACACCTTTACAAGGGACATGAAGAATAGGAACAGGGATAGTCTAACAGAACAGGGACAAAAACAAAAACGTAATGAATAGGGACAGGCTATCAGAACAGGGACAAACAAAAAACAGCGTATGGGAGGGTCTCGCTGGCATAGGCAGGACCCACAAACAATGACTCCAGGAGTTGGAGGGGCAGCCAGAGCCCCCCGGCTGGGCAGCACTCAGTGCCTGCCTCTCCCAGGGATGGGGTTGCAAAGTTTGTTAAAGATGGAATTAGTATGCCTGGCAGTTTTTCTCTGTATTTTAGTTTGTGTTAATAGTGCTTTTTTAATTTGTGTTACTCTTGCTATCTTAATTTCTGTTAATCGCGCCTTCTTAATTTGTGTTAAACCTGCTTTCTTAATTTGTGTTAATCGAGCTCTTTTATGTTAATAAAGAAGGGGGAGATGTGGGAGCCTGGCCATGGGGGTCGACAAGTCCCATGGTTGGTGATAACAACCCACTCTTAAAGATGAGGCCATCAGGAAAGTAAAGAGTTGAGAGGGAACAAAGAAGGGTGATTCAGGAGACACCTTAAACAGGGACATGAAGAACAGGAACAGGGACAGGCTAACAGAGCAGGGAGAAACAAAAAAAAGCATATGGGAGGGTCCCACTGGCATATGCTGGACCCACAAACAAGGACTCCAGGAGTTGGAGGGGCAGCCAGAGCCCCCCGGCTGGGCAGCACTCAGTGCCTTCCTCTCCCAGGGATGGTTTTACAAAGATTGTTAAAGATAGACTTAGTATGCCTGGCAGTTTTTCTCTGTGTTTTAGTTTGTGTTGATCCTGCCTTCTTAATTTGTGTTAATCGCGCTTTCTTATGTTAATAAAGAAGGAGGAGATGTGGGAGTGTGGCAATGGGGGTCCACAAGCCCCATGGTTGGTGATAACATAGGACTCTTAAGGATGAGACCATCAGGAATTTAAAGAGTTGAGAGGGAACAAAGAAGGGTGATTCAGGTGACACCTTGTTGTCTGGGGTGGCTAGTTCTCCAGCCATTAATGCATGGAAGTGGCTGGGTGTTTGCTGTTGCCGGGCAAAGTTGTTGACCAATGACTAGTTAGTGGAAAGTTACTGCTGTGAGGGGGAAGTTATAGGAAGGGAGCCTTTCCTGAATAAGGGATAGAATGAAGTTGTGCCCTCACTCTGAGAGATGAAGTTATGCCCTCAGTAAGAGAGAGTTCAAGTTATGTCATCAATAAAGAGGTAGCAGTTACAGATCCTGAAAGAACCCCGTTGTCCGTGCGGTCTTTACGCCACAAATCGCCCCCCAACAGGGACATGAAAACTAACAGGGACGAGAAGAAAACAAACAGGGACATGAAGAACAGGAACAGGGACAGGCTAACAGAACAGGGACAAAAACAAAAAAGGAATGAATAGGTACAGGCTATCAGAACAGGGACGAACAAAAAGAGCTTATGGGAGGGCCACGCTGGCTTACGCAGGACCCACAAACAAGGACTCCAGGAGTTGGAGGGGCAGCCAGAGCCCCCCGGCTGGGCAGCACTCAGTGCCTGCCTCTCCCAGGGATGGGGTTGCAAAGTTTGTTAAAGATAGTCTTAGTATGCCTGGCAGTTTTTCTCTGTGTTTTAGTTTGTGTTGATCCTGCCTTCTTAATTTGTGTTAATTCTGCTTTCTTATGTTAATAAAGAAGGAGGAGATGTGGGAGTGTGGCCATGGGGGTCTACAAGCCCCATGGTTGGTGATCACATCCGACTCTTAAAGTAGAGACCATCAGGAAAGTAAAGCCTTGAGAGGGAACAAAGAAGGGTCATTCAGGAGACACCTTAAACAGGGACATGAAGAACAGGAACAGGGACAGGCTAACAGAACAGGGACAAAAACAAAAAAGGAATGAATAGGGACAGGCTATCAGAACAGCGACAAACAAAAAACAGCGTATGGGAGGGTCTCGCTGGCATAGGCAGGACCCACAAACAAGGACTCCAGGAGTTGGAGGGGCAGCCAGAGCCCCCCAGCTGGGAAGCACTCAGTGCCTGCCTCTCCCAGGGATGGGGTTACAAAGTTTGTTAAAGATGGAATTAGTATGCCTGGCAGTTTTTCTCTGTATTTTAGTATGTGTAAATAGTGCTTTCTTAATTTGTGTTACTCTTGCTTTCTAAATTTCTGTTAATCACGCCTTCATAATTTGTGTTAAACCTGCTTTCTTAATTTGTATTAATCGAGCTCTTTTAGGTTAATAAAGAAGGGGGAGATGTGGGAGCCTGGCCATGGGGGTCGACAAGTCCCATGGTTGGTGATAACATTGGACTCTTAAAGATGAGTCCAACAGGAAAGTAAAGAGTTGAGAGGGAACAAAGAAGGGTGATTCAGGAGACACCTTAACCAGGGACATGAAGAACAGGAACAGGGACGGGCTAACAGAGCAGGGAGAAACAAAAAAGAGCATATGGGAGGGTCCCACTGGCATAGGCAGGACCCACAAACAAGGACTCCAGGAGTTGGAGGGGCAGCCAGAGCCCCCCGGCTGGGCAGCACTCAGTGCCTGCCTCTCCCAGGGATGGTTTTACAAAGGTTGTTAAAGATAGACTTAGTATGCCTGGCAGTTTTTCTCTGTGTTTTAGTTTGTGTTGATCCTGCCTTCTTAATTTGTGTTAATCGCGCTTTCTTAAGTTAATAAAGAAGGGGAAGATGTGGGAGTGTGGCCATGGGGGTCGACAAGCCCCATGGTTGGTGATAACATAGGACTCTTAAGGATGAGACCATCAGGAATTTAAAGAGTTGAGAGGGAACAAAGAAGGGTGATTCAGGTGACACCTTCTTGTCTGGGGTGGCTAGTTCTCCAGCCATTAATGCATGGAAGTGGCTGGGTGTTTGCTGTTGCCGGGCAAAGTTGTTGACCAATGACTAGTTAGTGGAAAGGTACTGCTGTGAGGCAGAAACTATAGGAAGGGAGCCTTTCCTGATTAAGGGATAGAATGAAGTTGTGCCCTCACTCTGAGAGATGAAGTTATGCCCTCAGTAAGAGAGAGTTCAAGTTATGTCGTCAATAAAGAGGTAGCAGTTACAGATCCTGAAAGAACCCCGTTGTCCGTGCGGTCTTTACGCCACAAATCGCCCCCCAACAGGGACATGAAAACGAACAGGGACGAGAAGAAAACAAACAGGGATATGAAGAACAGGAACAGGGACAGGCTAACAGAACAGGGACAAAAACAAAAAAGGAATGAATAGGGACAGGCAAAGGGAACAGGGAAAAAAACAGAAAAGGAATGAATAGGTACAGGCTAACAGAACAGGGATGAACAAAAAGAGCTTATGGGAGGGCCACGCTGGCTTACGCAGGACACACAAACAAGGTCTCCAGGAGTTGGAGGGGCAGCCAGAGCCCCTCGGCTGGGCAGCACTCAGTGCCTGCCACTCCCAGGGATGGGGTTGCAAAGTTTGTTAAAGATAGTCTTAGTATGCCTGGCAGCTTTTCTCTGTGTTTTAGTTTGTGTTGATCCTGCCTTCTTAATTTGTGTTAATTGCGCTTTCTTATGTTAATAAAGAAGGAGAGATGTGGGAGTGTGGCCATGGGGGTCGACAAGTCCCATGGTTGGTGATAACATGCGACTCTTAAAGATGAGGCCATCAGGAAAGTAAAGAGTTTAGAGGGAACAAAGAAGAGACACCTTAAACAGGGACATGAAGAACAGGAACAGGGATAGTCTAACAGAACAGGGACAAAAACAAAAAAGGAATGAATAGGGACAGGCTATCAGAACAGGGACAAACAAAAAACAGCGTATGGGAGGGTCTCGCTGGCATACGCAGGACCCTCACACAAGGACTCCAGGAGTTGGAGGGGCAGCCAGAGCCCCCCGGCTGGGCAGCACTCAGTGCCTGCCTCTCCCAGGGATGGGGTTACAAAGTTTGTTAAAGATGGAATTAGTATGCCTGGCAGTTTTTCTCTGTATTTTAGTTTGTGTTAATAGTTCTTTCTTAATTTGTGTTACTCTTCCTTTCTTATTTTCTGTTAATCGCGCCTTCTTAATTTGTGTTAAACCTGCTTTCTTAATTTTTGATAATCAAGCTCTTTTATGTTAATAAAGAAGGGGGAGATGTGGGAGCATGGCCATGGGGGTCGACAAGTCCCATGGTTGGTGATAACATCCGACTATTAAAGTAGAGACCATCAGGAAAGTAAAGAGTTGAGAGGGAACAAAGAAGGGTGATTCAGGAGACACCTTAAACAGGGACATGAAGAACAGGAACAGGGACAGGCTAACAGAGCAGGGAGAAACAAAAAACAGCATATGGGAGGGTCCCGCTGGCATATGCTGGACCCACAAACAAGGACTCCAGGAGTTGGAGGGGCAGCCAGAGCCCCCCGGCTGGGCAGCACTCAGTGCCTGCCTCTCCCAGGGATGGGGTTACAAAGTTTGTAAAAGATGGAATTAGTATGCCTGGCAGTTTTTCTCTGTATTTTAGTTTGTGTTGATCCTGCCTTCTTAATTTGTGTTAATCGCGCTTTCTTAAGTTAATAAAGAAGGGGAAGATGTGGGAGTGTGGCCATGGGGGTCGACAGGCCCCATGGTTGGTAATAACATCCGACTCTTAAGGATGAGACCATCAGGAATTTAAAGAGTTGAGAGGGAACAAAGAAGGGTGATTCAGGTGACACCTTGTTGTCTGGGGTGGCTTGTTCTCCAGCCATTAAAGCATGGAAGTTGCTGGGTGTTTGCTGTTGCCGGGCAAAGTTGTTGACCAATGACTAGTTAGTGGAAAGTTACTGCTGTGAGGCGGAAATTATAGGAAGGGAGCCTTTCCTGAATAAGGGATAGAATGAAGTTGTGCCCTCACTCTGAGAGATGAAGTTATGCCCTCAGTAAGAGAGAGTTCAAGTTATGTCGTCAATAAAGAGGTAGCAGTTACAGATCCTGAAAGAACCCCGTTGTCCGTGCGGTCTTTACGCCACAAATCGCCCCCCAACAGGGACATGAAAACGAACAGGGACAAGAAGAAAACAAACAGGGAAATGAAGAACAGGAACAGGGACAGGCTAACAGAACAGGGACAAAAATAAAAAAGGAATGAATAGGGACAGGCAAACGGAACAGGGACAAAAACAGAAAAGGAATGAATAGGTACAGGCTAACAGAACAGGGATGAACTAAAAGAGCTTATGGGAGGGTCATGCTGGCTTACGCAGGACCCACAAACAAGGTCTCCAGGAGTTGGAGGGGCAGCCAGAGCCCCCCGGCTGGGCAGCACTCAGTGCCTGCCACTCCCAGGGATGGGGTTGCAAAGTTTGTTAAAGATAGTCTTAGTATGCCTGGCAGCTTTTCTCTGTGTTTTTTTGTTTGTGTTGATCCTGCCTTCTTAATTTGTGTTAAACGCGCTTTCTTATGTTAATAAAGAAGGAGGAGATGTGGGAGCGTGGCCATGGGGGTCGACAAGTCCCATGGTTGGTGATCGCATCCGACTCTTAAAGTAGAGACCATCACGAAAGTAAAGCCTTGAGAGGGAACAAAGAAGGGTGATTCAGGAGACACCTTAAGCAGGGACATGAAGAACAGGAACAGGGACAGGCTAACAGAACAGGGACAAAACAAAAAAGGAATGAATAGGGACATGCTATCAGTACAGGGACGAACAAAAAACAGCGTATGGGAGGGTCTCGCTGGCATAGGCCGGACCCCCAAACAAGGACTCCAGGAGTTGGAGGGGCAGCCAGAGCCCCCCGGCTGGGAAGCACTCAGTGCCTGCCTCTCCCAGGGATGGGGTTACAAAGTTTGTTAAAGATGGAATTAGTATGCCTGGCAGTTTTTCTCTGTATTTTAGTTTGTGTTAATAGTGCTTTCTTAATTTGTGTTTCTCTTGCTTTCTTAATTTCTGTTAATCGCGCCTTCTTAATTTGTGTTAAACCTGCTTTCTTAATTTGTGTTAATCAAGCTCTTTTATGTTAATAAAGAAGGGGGAGATGTGGGAGCGTGGCCATGGGGGTGGACAAGTCCCATGGTTGGTGATAACATCGGACTATTAAAGTAGAGACCATCAGGAAAGTAAAGAGTTGAAAGGGAACAAAGAAGGGTGATTCAGGAGACACCTTAAACAGGGACATGAAGAACAGGAACAGGGATAGTCTAACAGAACAGGGACGAAAACAAAAAAGGAATGAATAGGGACAGGCTATCAGAACAGGGACAAACAAAAAACAGCGTATGGGAGGGTCTCGTTGGCATACGCAGGACCCACAAACAAGGACTCCAGGAGTTGGAGGGGCAGCCAGAGCCCCCTGGCTGGGCAGTACTCAGTGCCTGCCTCTCCCAGGGATGGTTTTACAAAGGTTGTTAAAGATAGACTTAGTATGCCTGGCAGTTTTTCTCTGTGTTTTAGTTTGTGTTGATCCTGCCTTCTTAATTTGTGTTAATCGCGCTTTCTTAAGTTAATAAAGAAGGGGGAGATGTGGGAGTGTGGCCATGGGGGTCGACAGGCCCCATGGTTGGTGATAACATAGGACTCTTAAGGATGAGACCATCAGGAATTTAAAGAGTTGAGAGGGAACAAAGAAGGGTGATTCAGGTGACACCTTCTTGTCTGGGGTGGCTAGTTCTCCAGCCATTAATGCATGGAAGTGGCTGGGTGTTTGGTGTTGCCGGGCAAAGTTGTTGTCCAATGACTAGTTAGTGGAAAGGTACTGCTGTGAGGCGGAAATTATAGGAAGGGAGCCTTTCCTGAATAAGGGATAGAATGAAGTTGTGCCCTCACTCTGAGAGACGAAGTTATGCCTTCAGTAAGAGAGAGTTCAAGTTATGTCATCAATAAAGAGGTAGCAGTTACAGATCCTGAAAGAACCCCGTTGTCCGTGCGGTCTTTACGCCACAAATCGCGCCCAAACACGGACATGAAGAAATCAAACAGGGACGAGAAGAAAACAAACAGGGACATGAAGAACAGGAACAGGGACAGGCTAACAGCACAGGGACAAAAACAAAAAAGGAATGAATAGGGACAGGCAAACGGAACAGGGACAAAAACAGAAAAGGAATGAATACGTACAGGCTAACAGAACAGGGACGAACAAAAAGAGCTTATGGGAGGGTCACGCTGGCTTACGCAGGACCCACAAACAAGGACTCCAGGAGTTGGAGGGGCAGCCAGAGCCCCCCAGATGGGCAGCACTCAGTGCCTGCCTCTCCCAGGGATGGGGTTGCAAAGTTTGTTAAAGATAGACTTAGTATGCCTGGCAGTTTTTCTCTGTGTTTTAGTTTGTGTTGATCCTGCCTTCTTAATTTGTGTTAATTGCGCTTTCTTATTTTAATAAAGAAGGGGAAGATGTGGGAGTGTGGCCATGGGGGTCGACAAGCCCCATGGTTGGTGATCACATCCAACTCTTAAAGATGAAACCATCAGGAAAGTGAAGAGTTGAGAGGGAACAAAGAAGGGTGATTCAGGAGACACCTTAAGCAGGGACATGAAGAACAGGAACAGGGATAGTCTAACAAAACAGGGAGGAAAACAAAAAAGGAATGAAAAGGGACAGGCTAACAGAGCAGGGAGAAACAAAAAACAGCATATGGGAGGGTCCCACTGGCATATGCTGGACCCACAAACAAGGACTCCAGGAGTTGGAGGGGCAGCCAGAGCCCCCCGGCTGGGCAGCACTCTGTGCCTGCCTCTCCCAGGGATGGTTTTACAAAGATTGTTAAAGATAGACTTAGTATGCCTGGCAGTTTTTCTCTGTGTTTTAGTTTGTGTTGATCCTGCCTTCTTAATTTGTGTTAATCGCGTTTTCTTATGTTAATAAAGAAGGGGAAGATGTGGGAGTGTGGCTATGGGGGTCCACAAGCCCCATGGTTGGTGATAACATCCGACTATTAAAGTAGAGACCATCAGGAAAGTAAAGCCTTGAGAGGGAACAAAGAAGGGTGATTCAGGAGACACCTTAAGCAGGGACATGAAGAACAGGAACAGGGATAGTCTAACAGAACAGGGACAAAAACAAAAAAGGAATGAATAGGGACAGGCTATCAGAACAGCGACAAACAAAAAACAGCGTATGGGAGGGTCTCGCTGGCATAGGCAGGACCCCCAAACAAGGACTCCAGGAGTTGGAGGGGCAGCCAGAGCCCCCCGGCTAGGCAGTACTCAGTGCCTGCCTCTCCCAGGGATGGGGTTACAAAGTTTGTTAAAGATGGAATTAGTATGCCTGGCAGTTTTTCTCTGTATTTTAGTTTGTGTTAATAGTGCTTTCTTAATTTGTGTTACTTTTCCTTTCTTATTTTCTGTTAATCGCGCCTTCATAATTTGTGTTAAACCTGCTTTCTTAATTTGTGTTAATCAAGCTCTTTTATGTTAATAAAGAAGGGGGAGATGTGGTAGCATGGCCATGGGGGTCGACAAGTCCCATGGTTGGTGATCACATCCGACTCTTAAAGATGAGGCCATCAGGAAAGTAAAGAGTTGAGAGGGAACAAAGAAGGGTGATTCAGGAGACACCTTAAGCAGGGACATGAAGAACAGGAACAGGGACAGGCTAACAGAGCAGGGACAAAAACAGAAAAGGAATGAATAGGGACAGGCTAACAGAACAGGGACGAACAAAAAGAGCTTATGGGAGGGTCACGCTGGCTTATGCAGGACCCACAAACAAGGACTCCAGGAGTTGGAGGGGCAGCCAGAGCCCCCCGGCTGGGCAGCACTCAGTGCCTGCCTCTCCCAGGGATGGTTTTACAAAGATTGTTAAAGATAGACTTAGTATGCCTGGCAGTTTTTCTCTGTGTTTTAGTTTGTGTTGATCCTGCCTTCTTAATATGTGTTAATCGCGCTTTCTTATGTTAATAAAGAAGGGGAAGATGTGGGAGTGTGGCCATGGGGGTCGACAAGCCCCATGGTTGGTGATAACATCGGACTCTTAAGGATGAGACCATCAGGAATTTAAAGAGTTGAGAGGGAACAAAGAAGGGTGATTCAGGTGACACCTTGTTGTCTGGGGTGGCTTGTTCTCCAGCCATTAAAGCATGGAAGTTGCTGGGTGTTTGCTGTTGCCGGGCAAAGTTGTTGACCAATGACTAGTTAGTGGAAAGTTACTGCTGTGAGGCGGAAGTTATAGGAAGGGAGCCTTTCCTGAATAAGGGATAGAATGAAGTTGTACCCTCACTCTGAGAGATGAAGTTATGCCTTCAGTAAGAGAGAGTTCAAGTTATGCCATCAATAAAGAGGTAGCAGTTACAGATCCTGAAAGAACCCCGTTGTCCGTGCGGTCTTTACGCCACAAATCGCCCCCCAAAAGGGACATGAAAACGAACAGGGACAAGAAGAAAACAAACAGGGACATGAAGAACAGGAACAGGGACAGGCTAACAGCACAGGGACAAAAACAAAAAAGGAATGAATAGGGACAGGCTAACAGAACAGGAACGAACAAAAAGAGCTTATGGGAGGGTCACGCTGGCTTACGCAGGACCCACAAACAAGGACTCCAGGAGTTGGAGGGGCAGCCAGAGCCCCCCGGCTGGGCAGCACTCAGTGCCTGCCTCTCCCAGGGATGGTTTTACAAAGTTTGTAAAAGATAGACTTAGTATGCCTGGCAGTTTTTCTCTGTGTTTTAGTTTGTGTTGATCCTGCCTTCTTAATATGTGTTAATCGCGCTTTCTTAAGTTAATAAAGAAGGGGGAGATGTGGGAGTGTGGCCATGGGGGTCGACAAGCCCCATGGTTGGTGATAACATCAGACTCTTAATGATGAGACCATCAGGAATTTAAAGAGTTGAGAGGGAACAAAGAAGGGTGATTCAGGAGACACCTTAAACAGGGACATGAAGAACAGGAACAGGGATAGTCTAACAGAACAGGGACAAAAACAAAAAAGTAATGAATAGGGACAGGCTATCAGAACAGGGACAAACAAAAAACAGCGTATGGGAGGGTCTCGCTGGCATTGGCAGGACCCACAAACAAGGACTCCAGGAGTTGGAGGGGCAGCCAGACCCCCCCGGCTGGGCAGCACTCAGTGCCTGCCTCTCCCACGGATTGTTAAAGATAGACTTAGTATGCCTGGCAGTTTTTCTCTGTGTTTTAGTTTGTGTTGATCCTGCCTTCTTAATTTGTGTTAATCGCGCTTTCTTATGTTAATAAAGAAGGGGAAGATGTGGGAGTGTGGCAATGGCGGTCGACAGGCCCCATGGTTGGTGATAACATCCGACTCTTAAGGATGAGACCATCAGGAATTTAAAGAGTTGAGAGGGAACAAAGAAGGGTGATTCAGGTGACACCTTCTTGTCTGGGGTGGCTAGTTCTCCAGCCATTAATGCATGGAAGTGGCTGGGTGTTTGCTGTTGCCGGGCAAAGTTGTTGACCAATGACTAGTTAGTGGAAAGTTACTGCTGTGAGGCGGAAGTTATAGGAAGGGAGCCTTTCCTGAATAAGGGATAGAATGAAGTTGTGCCCTCACTCTGAGAGATGAACTTATGCCCTCAGTAAGAGAGAGTTCAAGTTATGTCATCAATAAAGAGGTAGCAGTTACAGATCCTGAAAGAACCCCGTTGTCCGTGCGGTCTTTACTCCACAAATCGCCCCCCAACAGGGACATGAAAACGAACAGGGACAAGAAGAAAACAAACAGGGACATGAAGAACAGGAACAGGGACAGGCTAACAGCACAGGGACAAAAACAAAAAAGGAATGAATAGGGACAGGCTAACAGAACAGGGACGAACAAAAAGAGCTTATGGGAGGGTCACGCTGGCATAGGCAGGACCCACAAACAAGGACTCCAGGAGTTGGAGGGGCAGCCAGAGCCCCCCGGCTGGGCAGCACTCAGTGCCTGCCTCTCCCAGAGATGGGGTTGCAAAGTTTGTTAAAGATAGTCTTAGTATGCCTGGCAGTTTTTCTCTGTGTTTTAGTTTGTGTTGATCCTGCCTTCTTAATTTGTGTTAATTGCGCTTTCTTATGTTAATAAAGAAGGAGGAGATGTGGGAGTGTGGCCATGGGGGTCGACAAGCCCCATGGTTGGTGATAACATCCGACTCTTAAAGATGAGGCCATCAGGAAAGGAAAGAGTTGAGAGGGAACAAAGAAGGGTGATTCAGGAGACACCTTAAACAGGGACATGAAGAACAGGAACAGGGACAGGCTAAAGGAGCAGGGAGAAACAAAAAACAGCATATGGGAGGGTCCCACTGGCATAGGCAGGACCCACAAACAAGGACTCCAGGAGTTGGAGGGGCAGCCAGAGCCCCCTGGCTGGGCAGCACTCAGTGCCTGCCTCTCCCAGGGATGGTTTTACAAAGTTTGTTAAAGATGGAATTAGTATGCCTGGCAGTTTTTCTCTGTGTTTTAGTTTGTGTTGATCCTGCCTTCTGAATTTGTGTTAATTGCGCTTTCTTATGTTAATAAAGAAGGAGGAGATGTGGGAGTGTGGCCATGGGGGTCGACAAGCCCCATGGTTGGTGATCACATCCGACTCTTAAAGATGAGACCATGAGGAAAGTAAAGCCTTGCGAGGGAACAAAGAAGGGTGATTCAGGAGACACCTTAAACAGGGACATGAAGAACAGGAACAGGGATAGTCTAACAGAACAGGGACAAAAACAAAAAAGTAATGAATAGGGACAGGCTATCAGAACAGGGACAAACAAAAAACAGCCTATGGGAGGGTCTCGCTGGCATAGGCAGGACCCACAAACAAGGACTCCAGGAGTTGGAGGGGCAGCCAGAGCCCCCCAGCTGGGAAGCACTCAGTGCCTGCCTCTCCCAGGGATGGGGTTACAAAGTTTGTTAAAGATGGAATTAGTATGCCTGGCAGTTTTTCTCTGTATTTTAGTTTGTGTTAATAGTGCTTTTTTAATTTGTGTTACTCTTGCTTTCTTAATTTCTGTTAATAGCGCCTTCTTAATTTGTGTTAAACCTGCTTTCTTAATTTGTGTTAATCGAGCTCTTTTATGTTAATAAAGAAGGGGGAGTTGTAGGAGCGTGGCCATGGGGGTCGACAAGTCCCATGGTTGGTGATCACATCCGACTCTTAAAGATGAGACCATCAGGAAAGTAAAGAGTTGAGAGGGAACAAAGAAGGGTGATTCAGGAGACACCTTAAACAGGGACATGAAGAACAGGGACAGGCTAACAGAGCAGGGAGAAACAAAAAAAGCATAGGGGAGGGTCCCACTGGCATAGGCAGGACCCACAAACAAGGACTCCAGGAGTTGGAGGGGCAGCCAGAGACCCCCGGCTGGGCAGCACTCAGTGCCTGCCTCTCCCAGGGATGGTTTTACAAAGATTGTTAAAGATAGACTTAGTATGCCTGGCAGTTTTTCTCTGTGTTTTAGTTTGTGTTGATCCTGCCTTCTTAATTTGTGTTAATTGTGCTTTCTTATGTTAATAAAGAAGGAGGAGATGTGGGAGTGTGGCCATGGGGGTCGACAAGCCCCATGGTTGGTGATCACATCCGACTCTTAAAGATGAGACCATCAGGAAAGTAAAGCCTTGAGAGGGAACAAAGAAGGGTGATTCAGGAGACACCTTAAACAGGGACATGAAGAACAGGAACAGGGACAGGCTAACAGAACAGGGACAAAAACAAAAAAGGAATGAATAGGGACAGGCTATCAGAACAGCGACAAACAAAAAACAGCGTATGGGAGGGTCTCGCTGGCATAGGCAGGACCCACAAACAAGGACTCCAGGAATTGGAGGGGCAGCCAGAGCCGCCCAGCTGGGCAGCACTCAGTGCCTGCCTCTCCCAGGGATGGGGTTACAAAGTTTGTTAAAGATGGAATTAGTATGCCTGGTAGTTTTTCTCTGTGTTTTAGTTTGTGTTAATAGTGCTTTCTTAATTTGTGTTACTCTTGCTTTCATAATTTCTGTTAATCACGCCTTCATAATTTGTGTTAAACCTGCTTTCCTAATTTGTGTTAATCGAGCTCTTTTATGTTAATAAAGAAGGGGGAGTTGTGGGAGTGTGGCCATGGGGGTCGACAAGTCCCATGGTTGGTGATAACATCCGACTCTTAAAGATGAGACCATCAGGAAAGTAAAGCCTTGAGAGGGAACAAAGAAGGGTGATTCAGGAGACACCTTAAACAGGGACATGAAGAACAGGAACAGGGACAGGCTAACAGAGCAGGGAGAAACAAAAAACAGCATATGGGAGGGTCCCACTGGCATATGCTGGACCCACAAACAAGGACTCCAGTAGTCGGAGGGGCAGCCAGAGCCCCCCGGCTGGGCAGCACTCAGTGCCTGCCTCTCCCAGGGATGGTTTTACAAAGTTGTTAAAGATAGACTTAGTATGCCTGGCAGTTTTTCTCTGTGTTTTAGTTTGTGTTGATCCTGCCTTCTTAATTTGTGTTAATTGTGCTTTCTTATGTTAATAATGAAGGGGAAGATGTGGGAGTGTGGCCATGGGGGTCGACAAGCCCCATGGCTGGTGATAACATCGGACTCTTAAGGATGAGACCATCAGGAAAGGAAAGCCTTGAGAGGGAACAAAAAAGGGTGATTCAGGAGACACCTTAAACAGGGACATGAAGAACAGGAACAGGGATAGTCTAACAGAACAGGGACAAAAACAAAAAAGGAATGAATAGGGAAAGGCTATCAGAACAGCGACAAACAAAAAACAGCGTATGGGAGGGTCTCGCTGGCATAGGCAGGACCCACAAACAAGGACTCCAGGAGTTGGAGGGGCAGCCAGAGCCCCCCGGCTGGGCAGCACTCAGTGCCTGCCTCTCCCAGGGATGGGGTTACAAAGTTTGTTAAAGATGGAATTAGTATGCCTGGCAGTTTTTCTCTGTATTTTAGTTTGTGTTAATAGTGCTTTCTTAATTTGTGTTACTCTTGCTTTCTTAATTTCTGTTAATCGCGCCTTCTTAATTTGTGTTAAACCTGCTTTCTTAATTTGTGTTAATCGAGCTCTTTTATGTTAATAAAGAAGGGGGAGATGTGGTAGCCTGGCCATGGGGGTCGACAAGTCCCATGGTTGGTGATAACATCCGACTCTTAAAGATGAGGCCATCAGGAAAGTAAAGAGTTGAGAGGGAACAAAGAAGGGTGATTCAGGAGACACCTTAACCAGGGACATGAAGAACAGGAACAGGGACAGGCTAACAGAGCAGGGAGAAACAAAAAAGAGCATATGGGAGGGTCCCACTGGCATAGGCAGGACCCACAAACAAGGACTCCAGGAGTTGGAGGGGCAGCCAGAGCCCCCCGGCTGGGCAGCACTCAGTGCCTGCCTCTCCCAGGGATGGTTTTACAAAGGTTGTTAAAGATAGACTTAGTATGCCTGGCAGTTTTTCTCTGTGTTTTAGTTTGTGTTGATCCTGCCTTCTTAATTTGTGTTAATCGCGCTTTCTTATGTTAATAAAGAAGAAGGAGATGTGGGAGTGTGGCCATGGGGGTCGACAAGCCCCATGGTTGGTGATTACATCCGACTCTTAAAGATGAGGCCATGAGGAAAGTAAAGCCTTGAGAGGGAACAAAGAAGGGTCATTCAGGAGACACCTTAAACAGGGACATGAAGAACAGGAACAGGGACAGGCTAACAGAGCAGGGAGAAACACAAAACAGCATATGGGAGGGTCCCACTGGCATATGGTGTACCCAAAAACAAGGACTCCAGGAGTTGGAGGGGCAGCCAGAGCCCCCCGGCTGGGCAGCACTCAGTGCCTGCCTCTCCCAGGGATGGGGTTACAAAGTTTGTTAAAGATGGAATTAGTATGCCTGGCAGTTTTTCTCTGTATTTTAGTTTGTGTTAATAGTTCTTTCTTAATTTGTGTTACTCTTCCTTTCTTAATTTCTGTTAATCGCGCCTTCTTAATTTGTGTTAAACCTGCTTTCTTAATTTGTGTTAATCAAGCTCTTTTATGTTAATAAAGAAGGGGGAGATGTGGGAGCATGACCATGGGGGTGGAGAAGTCCCATGGTTGGTGATAACATCCGACTGTTAAAGTAGAGACCATCAGGAAAGTAAAGAGTTGAAAGGGAACAAAGAAGGGTGATTCAGGAGACACCTTAAACAGGGACATGAAGAACAGGAACAGGGATAGTCTAACAGAACAGGGACAAAAACAAAAAAGGAATGAATAGGGACAGGCTATTAGAACAGGGACAAAGAAAAAACAGCGTATGGGAGGGTCTCCTTGGCATATGCAGGACCCACAAACAAGGACTCCAGGAGTTGGAGGGGCAGCCAGAGCCCCCTGGCTGGGCAGTACTCAGTGCCTGCCTCTCCCAGGGATGGTTTTACAAAGGTTGTTAAAGATAGACTTAGTATGCCTGGCAGTTTTTCTCTGTGTTTTAGTTTGTGTTGATCCTGCCTTCTTAATTTGTGTTAATCGCGCTTTCTTAATTTAATAAAGAAGGGGGAGATGTGGGAGTGTGGCCATGGGGTTCGACAGGCCCCATGGTTGGTGATAGCATAGGACTCTTAAGGATGAGACCATCAGGAATTTAAAGAGTTGAGAGGGAACAAAGAAGGGTGATTCAGGTGACACCTTCTTGTCTGGGGTGGCTAGTTCTCCAGCCATTAATGCATGGAAGTGGCTGGGTGTTTGGTGTTGCCGGGCAAAGTTGTTGACCAATGACTAGTTAGTGGAAAGGTACTGCTGTGAGGCGGAAATTATAGGAAGGGAGCCTTTCCTGAATAAGGGATAGAATGAAGTTGTGCCCTCACTCTGAGAGATGAACTTATGCCCTCAGTAAGAGAGAGTTCAAGTTATGTCATCAATAAAGAGGTAGCAGTTACAGATCCTGAAAGAACCCCGTTGTCCGTGCGGTCTTTACGCCACAAATCGCCCCCCAACAGGGACATGAAACGAACAGGGACGAGAAGAAAACAAACAGGGGAATGAAGAACAGGAACAGGGACAGGCTAACAGAACAGGGACAAAAACAAAAAAGGAATGAATAGGGACAGGCAAACGGAACAGGGACAAAAACAGAAAAGGAATGAATACGTACAGGCTAACAGAACAGGGACGAACAAAAAGAGCTTATGGGAGCGTCACGCTGGCTTACGCAGGACCCACAAACAAGGACTCCAGGAGTTGGAGGGGCAGCCAGAGCCCCCCGGGTGGGCAGCACTCAGTGCCTGCCACTCCCAGGGATGGGGTTGCAAAGTTTGTTAAAGATAGTCTTAGTATGCCTGGCAGCTTTTCTCTGTGTTTTAGTTTGTGTTGATCCTGCCTTCTTAATTTGTGTTAATCGCGCTTTCTTAAGTTAATAAAGAAGGGGAAGATGTGGGAGTGTGGCCATGGGGGTCGACAGGCCCCATGGTTGGTAATAACATCCGACTCTTAAGGATGAGACCATCAGGAATTTAAAGAGTTGAGAGGGAACAAAGAAGGGTGATTCAGGTGACACCTTGTTGTCTGGGGTGTCTTGTTCTCCAGCCATTAAAGCATGGAAGTTGCTGGGTGTTTGCTGTTGCCGGGCAAAGTTGTTGACCAATGAGTAGTTAGTGGAAAGGTACTGCTGTGAGGCGGAAGTTATAGGAAGGGAGCCTTTCCTGAATAAGGGATAGAATGAAGTTGTGCCCTCACTCTGAGAGATGAACTTATGCCCTCAGTAAGAGAGAGTTCAAGTTATGTCATCAATAAAGAGGTAGCAGTTACAGATCCTGAAAGAACCCCGTTGTCCGTGCGGTCTTTACGCCACAAATCGCCCCCCAACAGGGACATGAAAACGAACAGGGACGAGAAGAAAACAAACAGGGACATGAAGAATAGGAACAGGGACAGGCTAACAGCACAGGGACAAAAACAAAAAAGGAATGAATAGGGACAGGCAAACGGAACAGGGACGAAAACAGAAAAGGAATGATCAGGTACAGGCTAACAGAACAGGGACGAACAAAAAGAGCTTATGGGAGGGTCACGCTGGCTTACGCAGGACCCACAAACAAGGACTCCAGGAGTTGGAGGGGAAGCCAGAGCCCCCCGGCTGGGCAGCACTCAGTGCCTGCCTCTCCCAGGGATGGGGTTACAAAGTTTGTTAAAGATGGAATTAGTATGCCTGGCAGTTTTTCTCTGTGTTTTAGTTTGTGTTGATCCTGCCTTCTTAATTTGTGTTAATCGCGCTTTCTTAAGTTAATAAAGAAGGGGGAGATGTGGGAGTGTGGCCATGGGGGTCGACAGGCCCCATGGTTGGTAATAACATCCAACTCTTAAGGATGAGACCATCAGGAATTTAAAGAGTTGAGAGGGAACAAAGAAGGGTGATTCAGGTGACACCTTGTTGTCTGGGGTGGCTTGTTCTCCAGCCATTAAAGCATGGAAGTTGCTGGGTGTTTGCTGTTGCCGGGCAAAGTTGTTGACCAATGACTAGTTAGTGGAAAGGTACTGCTGTGAGGCGGAAGTTATAGGAAGGGAGCTTGTCCTGAATAAGGGATAGAATGAAGTTGTGCCCTCACTCTGAGAGATGAAGTTATGCCCTCAGTAAGAGAGAGTTGAAGTTATGTCATCAATAAAGAGGTAGCAGTTACAGATCCTGAAAGAACCCCGTTGTCTGTGCGGTCTTTACACCACAAATCGCGCCCAAACACGGACATGAAGAAATCAAACAGGGACGAGAAGAAAACAAACAGGGACATGAAGAACAGGAACAGGGACAGGCTAACAGAACAGGGACAAAAACAAAAAAGGAATGAATAGGGACAGGCAAACGGAACAGGGACAAAAACAGAATAGGAATGAATAGGTACAGGCTAAGAGAACAGGGACGAACTAACAGAGCTTATGGGAGGGTCACGCTGGCTTACGCAGGACCCACAAACAAGGACTCCAGGAGGTGGAGGGGCAGCCAGAGCCCCCCGGCTGGGCAGCACTCAGTGCCTGCCTCTCCCAGGGATGGGGTTACAAAGTTTGTTAAAGATGGAATTAGTATGCTTGGCAGTTTTTCTCTGTATTTTAGTTTGTGTTAATAGTGCTTTCTTAATTTGTGTTACTCTTGCTTTCTTAATTTCTGTTAATCGCGCCTTCTTAATTTGTGTTAAACCTGCTTTCTTAATTTGTGTTAATCGAGCTCTTTTATGTTAATAAAGAAGGGGGAGATGTGGGAGCCTGGCCATGGGGGTCGACAAGTCCCATGGTTGGTGATAACATCCGACTCTTAAAGATGAGGCCATCAGGAAAGTAAAGAGTTGAGAGGGAACAAAGAAGGGTGATTCAGGAGACACCTTAAACAGGGACATGAAGAACAGGAACAGGGACAGGCTAACAGAGCAGGGAGAAACAAAAAACAGCATATGGGAGGGTCCCACTGGCATATGCTGGACCCAAAACTAGGACTCCAGGAGTTGGAGGGGCAGCCAGAGCCCCCCGGCTGGGCAGCACTCAGTGCCTGCCTCTCCCAGGGATGGTTTTACAAAGGTTGTTAAAGATAGACTTAGTATGCTGTCCTGGTTCCAGTTAGGACAGAGTTAATGAGGTGTGTACCTCAAGGGGATTTGATACTGGGTGAGAATAGCCCATGAGTTGAATTGTAGTATGTTAATTATTATATAATACTGTATGTCATCACTACCATGATTGCTATATATCATAGATGAAAATGGTGATTAATTAGAATGTATTGGAAAGAGTGTAACCTGAGCATGACATAAATGGTATGGAATAAGGGGTGGATATCTGTCCTGGTTCCAGTTAGGACAGAGTTAATTTTCCCTCATAGTAGCTGGTATGTTATGTCTCCTGAATGCGCTTCAGGTTTTGTTGAGGGTTAAACAGCTACTTAGGAATCTCATCCGGAGATCTGTCTTGAGGCGGGGTAGTTGCGAGTGGCAGGGAGTGTGGGAGGATATGGGCAGGTTTCTAGAGCAGTGGTCACCTCCAGTGTTTTGGACATTCACCCCTGAACAACTGCAAAATCCTAAAAAGCTGGCAGAATGCTTGAAAAAAAGGTGTCATGACTCTGGCAGTTCCAAAGTGACACAAATCACTGTGGCGTGCTGGGGTCTGGCTTGTGCCTATCGAGCTGCAATTGATGCTACTAGCAACCTAGCTCCAGTTCCAGCTCCTGCAGCCGCTCCAGCTCCTGCAGCTGCTCCAGCTCCAGCTCCTGCAGCCGCTCCAGCTCCTGCAGCCACTCCAGTTCCAGCTCCTGCAGCCGCTCCAGTTCCAGCTCCTGCAGCCGCTCCAGCTCCTGCAGCCACTCCAGTTCCAGCTCCTGCAGCCGCTCCAGCTCCAGCTCCTGCAGCCGCTCCAGTTCCAGCTCCTGCAGCCGCTCCAGCTCCTGCAGCCGCTCCAGCTCCTGCAGCCGCTCCAGCTCCAGCTCCTGCAGCCGCTCCAGCTCCTGCAGCCACTCCGGCTCCTGCAGCCACTCCAGCTCCAGCCCCTGCAGCCGCTCCAGCTCCTGCAGCCGCTCCAGTTCCAGCTCCTGCAGCCACTCCAGCCCCTGCAGCCGCTCCAGCTCCAGCTCCAGCTCCTGCAGCCGCTCCAGCCCCTGCAGCCGCTCCAGCTCCAGCTCCTGCAGCCGCTCCAGCCCCTGCAGCTGCTCCAGCTCCTGCAGCTGCTCCCACTCTTGTGTCTGGGTCAGAGAAACGAGCTGTAGCAGTGCAAGTTGACCCCGCAGAGGGTATTCCAACCCCTGTGGCAGACCCTGTGGCTGGGTTAGAGAAACGAGCTGTAGCATTGCAAGTTGCCCCTGTAGACAAGGTGAAAAAATGGTATAGAGGCTCAGGTCGTTTAGAACGCAGACAGTCTTCTGCTAAGTCTGGGCATAGTGAAGACGAGGCTGGGCCATCAAAGGTGCAGGAGACTGAAGATGAGGATGAGGATGTCGAAAAATCAACAGTAACTACCCGGACTCTATACCAGCGTGAGCTACGAGATGTGCGAAAAGATTTTGGTCGCTGTATAGGCGAGCAGCTTGTCACCTGGCTGCTCCGGTGCTGGGACACGGGAGCCAATTATGTGGAATTAGAGGGCAAGGAAGCCAGGCGGCTGGGATCCCTTGCTAGGGACGCGTGCATTGACAAAGCAATTGGAGATGGAGCACGATCTCGCAGCCTCTGGAGGCGTCTCCTGTCAGCTGTGCAGGAAAGGTATCCCTTCAAGGAAGAACTTGTATGTCTACCAGGCAAATGGACCACCATGGAGAAGGGAATTCAGTACCTGAGGGAATTGGCCGTACGGGAAGTAATTTATAAGGACCTAGACGACGCACAAACATCCGCAGATCCAGATGCAGTCCGGTGTACACTACCCATGTGGCGGAAGTTTGTACGGAGTGCACCATCATCATATGCCAGCTCATTGGCAATACTAGCCTGGAAAGCGGAGGAGAATCCCACAGTGAATGAAGTGACTAAAATACTCCGGCAGTACAAAGGAAATCTCTCCTCTTCCCTACAGGCCTGTGTCTCAGCTGTGGAGAAACTCTCTGAAGAGGTCCACCAACTTAAAGAGAATTTATCTTCCCCTCCACCTGAACGAACCAGTGTCCACCAGCTAAAAGAGAATACTTTGGAGAAACTTTCTGAAAAGATCCATCAAAGATCCATCTGAAAAGAACCATCAAACAGGACTATAGGGGGCTGGGACGATTGGTGGAGGGTGCGGGAGTGCAGGTGGTGTTTTTGTCTATCCCTACGGGGGAAGGGAGAGGCACGGAGAGGACACGGAAAGCTCATGTGGTTAATAGGTGGCTCAGAGGCTGGTGCCAGCATAGAAATTTTGGTTTTTTTCACCATGGGGAGCTTTACTCGGCACCCGGCCTGATGGCCCCAGATGGGTCTCTATCTCCAAGGGGAAAACGGATCCTAGGCCAGGAGCTGGCGGGGCTCATAGAGAGAGCTTTAAACTAGGTAAGAAGGGGGACGGGGCTCAAACAAGGCTTGTTGGAGCTGTGCCGGGGGAAACAATGGCTAGGCCGGGGAAGAAGGCGATGGCCCAGCTGAAGTGCATCTACACTAATGCACGCAGCATGGGTAACAAACAGGAGGAGCTGGAAGCCATTGTGCAGCAGGCAGGCTACGACTTGGTTGCCATCACGGAGACGTGGTGGGACCGCTCCCACGACTGGAGTGCTGCAATGCCTGGCTATCGGCTCTTCAGGAGGGACAGGCAGCACAGAAGGGGTGGTGGCGTGGCTCTCTACATTAGAGAATCTTTTGATGTTGTGGAACTCCAGGCTGGGAATGATAAGGTTGAATCCCTGTGGGTTAGGATCCGCGGGAAGGCCGGCAAGGCTAGCATCCTGGTGGGGGTCTGTTATAGACCGCCGAACCAGGATGAGGAGACGGATGAGGAGTTTTATAGGCAACTGACAGAAGTTGCAAAATCGTCGGCGCTTGTCCTCGTGGGGGACTTCAACTTCCCGGACATATCCTGGAAACACAACACGGCACAGAGAAAGCAGTCTAGGAGGTTTCTGGAGAGCGTGGGAGATAGCTTCCTGACGCAGCTGGTCAGTGAACCTACCAGGGGTGGTGCCCCGCTAGACCTTCTCTTCACAAACATAGAAGGACTGGTGGGAGATGTGGTGGTCGGAAGCTGTCTGGGGCAGAGTGACCACGAAATGGTAGAGTTCTCTATTCTTGGCGAGGCCAGGAAGGGGACCAGTAAAACTGCTGTCTTGGACTTCCGGAGGGCTGACTTTGAGCTGCTCAGGACGCTGGTTGGCCGAGTCCCTTGGGAGGCGGTTCTGAAGGGCAGAGGAGTCCAGGAAGGCTGGGCGCTCCTCAAGAAGGAAATCGTGATGGCACAGGAGCGGTCCGTCCCCACGTGCCCAAAGATGAGCCGGCGTGGAAGAAGACCGGCCTGGCTCAACAGAGAGTTGCGGCTGGAGCTTAGCAGAAAAAAGAGGGTTTATAATCTTTGGAAAAAAGGGCGGGCCACTGAGGAGGACTACAAGGATGTAGCGAGGCTGTGCAGGGAGAAAATTAGAAAGGCCAAAGCTCATCTGGAGCTCAATCTGGCTACTGCCGTTAAAGACAACAAAAAATCCTTTTACAAATACATCAACGCGAAACGGAGGACTAGGGAGAATCTCCATCCTTTACTGGATGCGAGGGGAAACCTAGTTACTAAGGATGAGGAAAAGGCTGAGGTGCTTAATGCCGCCTTTGCCTCAGTCTTTAGCGGCAATACCGGTTGTTCTCCGGACACCCAGTGCCCTGAGCTGGTGGAAGGGGATGGGGAGCAGGATGTGGCCTTCGCTATCCATGAGGAAATGGTTGGCGACCTGCTACGGAGCTTGGATGTGCGCAAGTCGATGGGGCCGGATGGGATCCACCCGAGGGTACTGAGAGAACTGGCGGAGGATCTGGCCGAGCCGCTTTCCATCATTTATCGGCAGTCCTGGCTATCGGGGGAGGTCCCGGTTGACTGGCGGCTAGCCAATGTGACGCCCATCTATAAGAAGGGCCGGAGGGCAGACCCGGGGAACTATAGGCCTGTCAGTTTGACCTCAGTGCCGGGGAAGCTCATGGAGCAGATTATCTTGAGGGTCATCACGCGGCACTTGCAGGGCAAGCAGGCGATCAGGCCCAGTCAGCATGGGTTTATGAAAGGCAGGTCCTGCTTGACGAACCTGATCTCCTTCTATGACCAAGTGACGCGCTTGGTGGATGAGGGAAAGGCTGTGGACGTGGTCTACCTTGACCTCAGTAAGGCTTTTGACACCGTTCCCCACAACATTCTCCTCGAGAAACTGGCTGCTCGGGGCTTGGACTGGCGTACGCTTCGCTGGGTTAGAAACTGGCTGGATGGCCGGGCCCAGAGAGTTGTGGTGAATGGAGTCAAATCTGGTTGGAGGCCGGTCACTAGTGGAGTCCCCCAGGGCTCGGTACTGGGGCCGGTCCTCTTTAATATCTTTATTGATGATCTGGATGAGGGCGTCCAGTGCACCCTCAGTAAGTTTGCAGACGACACCAAGCTAAGTGCGTGTGTCGATCTGCTCGAGGGCAGGAAGGCTCTGCAGGAGGATCTGGATAGGCTGGAGCGATGGGCTGAGGTCAACTGCATGAAGTTCAACAAGGCCAAGTGCCGGGTCCTGCACCTGGGCTGCAACAACCCCAAGCAGAGCTACAGGCTGGGAGATGAGTGGCTGGAAAGCTGCCTGGCCGAGAAGGACCTGGGAGTATTGGTGGATAGTCGGCTGAATATGAGCCAGCAGTGTGCTCAGGTGGCCAAGAAGGCCAACGGCATCCTGGCCTGTATAAGAAGCAGTGTGGCCAGCAGGTCGAGGGAAGTGATTGTGCCCCTGTACTCGGCTCTGGTGAGGCCGCACCTCGAGTACTGTGTTCAGTTTTGGGCCCCTCGCTACAGGAAGGACATGGACGTGCTCGAGCGAGTCCAGAGAAGGGCGACCAAGCTGGTGAGGGGTCTGGAGAACAAGTCTTACGAGGAGCGGCTGAGGGAGCTGGGCTTGTTCAGCCTGGAGAAGAGGAGGCTCAGGGGCGACCTCATCGCTCTCTACAGTTACCTGAAAGGAGGCTGTAGAGAGGTGGGGGTTGGTCTATTCTCCCACGTGCCTAGTGACAGGACGAGGGGGAATGGGCTAAAGTTGCGACAGGGGAGTTTTAGGTTGGATGTTAGGAAGTACTTCTTTACCGAAAGGGTTATTAAGCATTGGAACGGGCTGCCCAGGGAGGTGGTGGAGTCACCATCCCTGGAGGTCTTTAAAAGACGTTTAGATGTAGAGCTTAGGGATATGGTTTAGTGGAGTACTTAGTGTTAGGTCGGAGGTTGGACTCGATGATCTTGAGGTCTCTTCCAACCTAGAGAAATCTGTGAAATCTGTGAATCTGTGAATCCACCAACTTGAAGAGAGATTATTTTCCTCCCCACCTGTACAAACCAGTGTCTCAGCTATTAGGGGTAAACGTTCATCTATGCAAGGAAGACAAT
Source organism: Anser anser (assembly GCF_964211835.1). Taxonomy (NCBI): domain Eukaryota; kingdom Metazoa; phylum Chordata; class Aves; order Anseriformes; family Anatidae; genus Anser; species Anser anser. The sequence continues at coordinate 3,082,787 of NC_139731.1, forward strand.
ATGGTGGGCACACACACCGCGCCACCCTGTGGTTTTACCTACGTGACCATGGAGAGGACATGAGAAAATGGGATGGAAAATCTACTGCGACCCTAGAGGCACGGGTACGTGAATTGCAAAGGAAAACAATTGGGAAAAAGGAGTTCTCTGAAAAGTTTGCTGCTCCAACTTCCAGCAGGCAGTCCTTTAAACACAGAAACGAAGATTCTGACCAGGACTAGAGGGGCCCTGCCTCCAGCCAGGGGGAGGAAAGGGACAATCGAGTTTATTGGACTGTGTGGATTCGATGGCCTGGCACGTCAGACGCACAGAAGTATAAGGCTTTGGTAGACACCGGTGCACAATGTACTCTAATGCCATCAAGCTATAAAGGGCCAGAGCCCATCTGTATTTATGGTGTGACGGGGGGATCCCAGCAGTTAACTGTATTGGAGGCTGAAGTGAGTCTAACCGGTAATGAGTGGCAAAAGCACCGTATTGTGACTGGCCCAGATGCTCCGTGCATCCTTGGCATAGACTATCTTAGAAGAGGATATTTCAAGGACCCAAAAGGGTTCCGCTGGGCTTTTGGCATAGCTGCTTTGGAGACAGAGGACATTAAACAGTTGTCTACCTTGCCTGGTCTCTCAGAGGACCCTTCTGTTGTGGGGTTGCTGAGGGTTGAAGAACAGCAAGTGCCGATCGCTACCACAACTGTGCACCGGCGGCAATATCGCACCAACCGAGACTCCCTGAGTCCCATCCATAAGCTAATTCGTCAACTGGAGAGCCAAGGAGTGATCAGCAAGACTCATTCACCTTTTAATAGTCCTATATGGCCAGTGCGAAAGTCTAATGGTGAGTGGAGACTAACAGTGGACTATCGTGGCCTGAACGAAGTCACGCCACCACTGAGTGCTGCAGTGCCGGACATGCTAGAACTCCAGTATGAACTGGAATCAAAGGCAGCCAAGTGGTATGCCACAATTGATATCGCTAATGCATTTTTCTCCATCCCTCTAGCAGCAGAGTGCAGGCCACAGTTTGCTTTCACTTGGAGGGGAGTCCAATATACTTGGAATCGGCTGCCCCAGGGGTGGAAACACAGCCCTACCATTTGCCATGGACTGATCCAGTCTGCGCTGGAGCAGGGGGAAGCTCCTGAACACCTGCAGTACATCGATGACATCATTGTGTGGGGTGACACAGCACAGGAAGTTTTCGAGAAAGGGAAGAAAATAGTCCAAATCCTTCTGAAGGCCGGTTTTGCCATAAAACAGAATAAAGTTAAAGGACCTGCACGAGAGATCCAGTTTTTAGGAAAAAAATGGCAAGATGGACCTCGTCAAATCCCAATGGATGTGATCAACAAAATAACAGCTATGTCTCCACCAACTAGCAAAAAAGAAACACAAACTTTCCTAGGTGTCGTGGGGTTTTGGAGAATGCATATTCCAAATTACAGTCTGATTGTAAACCCGCTCTACCAAGTAACCCGTAAGAAGAATGCTTTTGAATGCTAAACAATATATAGGGGTGGCTGGCCGGGGTGGGGGGGCTGGCTGCTCGGGGATAGGCTGGGCATCGGTCAGCGGGTGGTGAGCAATTGCATTGTGCATCACTTGTTTTCATACACATTATTATTATTAATACTATTATCATTATCACTATTATTATTATTATTGTTATTATTATATTCCGGTCTTAATAAACTGTCTTTATCTCAACTCACCGGCTTCACTTTCCCGTTTCTCTCCCCCATCCCAGAGAGGGAGGCTGTGTGGTGTTTAGCTGCCAGCCGGGTTAAACCACAACAGAGGGGCAGCCAGAGCCCCCCAGCTGGGCAGCACTCAGTGCCTGCCTCTCCCAGGGATGGGGTTACAAAGTTTGTTAAAGATGGAATTTGTATGCCTGGCCGTTTTTCTCTGTATTTTAGTTTGTGTTAATAGTGCTTTCTTAATTAGTGTTACTCTTGCTTTCTTAATTTCTGTTAATCGCGCCTTCTTAATTTGTGTTAAACCTGCTTTCTTAATTTGTGTTAATCGAGCTCTTTTATGTTAATAAAGAAGGGGGAGTTGTGGGAGCATGGCCATGGGGGTCGACAAGTCCCATGGCTGGTGATAACATCCGACTCTTAAAGATGAGGCCATCAGGAAAGTAAAGAGTTGAGAGGGAACAAAGAAGGGTGATTCAGGAGACACCTTAAACAGGGACATGAAGAACAGGAACAGGGACAGGCTAACAGAGCAGGGAGAAACAAAAAACAGCATATGGGAGGGTCCCACTGGCATATGCTTGACCCACAAACAAGGACTCCAGGAGTTGGAGGGGCAGCCAGAGCCCCCCGGCTGGGCAGCACTCAGTGCCTGCCTCTCCCACGGCTGGTTTTACAAAGGTTGTTAAAGATAGACTTACTATGCCTGGCAGTTTTTCTCTGTGTTTTAGTTTGTGTTGATCCTGCCTTCTTAATTTGTGTTAATCGCGCTTTCTTATTTTAATAAAGAAGGGGAAGATGTGGGAGTGTGGCCATGGGGGTTGACAAGCCCCATGGTTGGTGATCACATCCCACTATTAAAGTAGAGACCATCAGGAAAGTAAAGCCTTGAGAGGGAACAAAGAAGGGTGATTCAGGAGACACCTTAAGCAGGGACATGAAGAACAGGAACAGGGACAGGCTAACAGAACAGGGACAAAACGAAAAAGGAATTAATAGGGACATGCTATCAGAACAGCGACAAACAAAAAACAGCGTATGGGAGGGTCTCGCTGGCATAGGCAGGACCCACAAACAAGGACTCCAGGAGTTGGAGGGGCAGCCAGAGCCCCCCGGCTGGGCAGCACTCAGTGCCTGCTTCGCCCAGGGATGGTTTTACAAAGATTGTTAAAGATAGACTTAGTATGCCTGGCAGTTTTTCTCTGTGTTTTAGTTTGTGTTGATCCTGCCTTCTTAATTTGTGTTAATCGCGCTTTCTTATGTTAATAAAGAAGGGGAAGATGTGTGAGTGTGGCCATGGGGGTCGACAAGCCCCATGGTTGGTAATAACATCCGACTCTTAAGGATGAGACCATCAGGAATTTAAAGAGTTGAGAGGGAACAAAGAAGGGTGATTCAGGTGACACCTTAAACAGGGACATGAAGAACAGGAACAGGGGCAGGCTAACAGAGCAGGAGGAAACAAAAAACAGCATATGGGAGGGTCCCACTGGCATATGCTGGACCCTCAAACAAGGACTCCAGGAGTTGGAGGGGCAGCCAGAGCCCCCCGGCTGGGCAGCACTCAGTGCCTGCCACTCCCAGGGATGGGGTTGCAAAGTTTGTTAAAGATAGTCTTAGTATGCCTGGCAGCTTTTCTCTGTGTTTTAGTTTGTGTTGATCCTGCCTTCTTAATTTGTGTTAATCGCGCTTTCTTATGTTAATAAAGAAGGGGGAGATGTGGGAGTGTGGCCATGGGGGTCGACAAGCCCCATGGTTGGTGATCACATCCGACTCTTAAAGATGAGGCCATCAGGAAAGTAAAGAGTTGAGAGGGAACAAAGAAGGGTGATTCAGCAGACACCTTAAGCAGGGACATGAAGAACAGGAACAGGGGCAGGCTAACAGAGCAGGAGGAAACAAAAAACAGCATATGGGAGGGTCCCACTGGCATATGCTGGACCCACAAACAAGGACTCCAGGAGTTGGAGGGGCAGCCAGAGCCCCCCGGCTGGGCAGCACTCAGTGCCTGCCTCTCCCAGGGATGGGGTTACAAAGTTTGTTAAAGATGGAATTAGTATGCCTGGCAGTTTTTCTCTGTGTTTTAATTTGTGTTAATAGTGGTTTCTTAATTTGTGTTTCTCTTGCTTTCTTAATTTCTGTTAATCGCGCCTTCTTAATTTGTGTTAAACCTGCTTTCTTAATTTGTGTTAATCGAGCTCTTTTATGTTAATAAAGAAGGGGGAGATGTGGGAGCATGGCCATGGGGGTCGACAAGTCCCATGGTTGGTGATAACATCCAACTCTTAAAGATGAGGCCATCAGGAAAGTAAAGAGTTGAGAGGGAACAAAGAAGGGTGATTCAGGAGACACCTTAAACAGGGACATGAAGAACAGGAACAGGGACAGGCTAACAGAACAGGGACAAAAACAAAAAAAGGAATGAATAGGGACAGGCTATCAGAACAGGGACAAACAAAAACAGCATATGGGAGGGTCTCGCTGGCATGGGCAGGACCCAGAAACAAGGACTCCAGGAGTTGGAGGGGCAGCCAGAGCCCCCCGGCTGGGCAGCACTCAGTGCCTGCCTCTCCCAGGGTTGGTTTTACAAAGGTTGTTATAGATAGACTTAGTATGCCTGGCAGTTTTTCTCTGTGTTTTAGTTTGTGTTGATCCTTCCTTCTTAATTTGTGTTAATCGCGCTTTCTTATGTTAATAAAGAAGGGGAAGATGTGTGAGTGTGGCCATGGGGGTCGACAAGCCCCATGGTTGGTAATAACATCCGACTCTTAAGGATGAGACCATCAGGAATTTAAAGAGTTGAGAGGGAACAAAGAAGGGTGATTCAGGTGACACCTTGTTGTCTGGGGTGGCTTGTTCTCCAGCCATTAAAGCATGGAAGTTGCTGGGTGTTTGCTGTTTCCGGGCAAAGTTGTTGACCAATGACTAGTTAGTGGAAAGGTACTGCTGTGAGGCGGAAATTATAGGAAGGGAGCCTTTCCTGAATAAGGGATAGAATGAAGTTGTGCCCTCACTCTGAGAGATGAAGTTATGCCCTCAGTAAGAGAGAGTTCAAGTTATGCCGTCAATAAAGAGGTAGCAGTTACAGATCCTGAAAGAACCCCGTTGTCCGTGCGGTCTTTACTCCACAAATCGCCCCCCAACAGGGACATGAAAACGAACAGGGACGAGAAGAAAACAAACAGGGACATGAAGAACAGGAACAGGGACAGGCTAACAGCACAGGGACAAAAAAAAGGAATGAATAGGGACAGGCAAACAGAACAGGGACAAAAACAGAAAAGGAATGAATAGGTACAGGCTAACAGAACAGGGACGAACAAAAAGAGGGTATGGGAGGGTCACGCTGGCTTACGCAGGACCCCCAAACAAGGACTCCAGGAGTTGGAGGGGCAGCCAGAGCCCCTCGGCTGGGCAGCACTCAGTGCCTGCCACTCCCAGGGATGGGGTTGCAAAGTTTGTTAAAGATAGTCTTAGTATGCCTGGCAGCTTTTCTCTGTGTTTTAGTTTGTGTTGATCCTGCCTTCTTAATTTGTGTTAATTGCGCTTTCTTATGTTAATAAAGAAGGAGGAGATGTGGGAGTGTGGCCATGGGGGTCGACAAGCCCCATGGTTGGTGATCACATCCGACTCTTAAAGATGAGGCCATCAGGAAAGTAAAGATTTGAGAGGGAACAAAGAAGGGTGATTCAGGAGACACCTTAAGCAGGGACATGAAGAACAGGAACAGGGGCAGGCTAAGAGAGCAGGAGGAAACAAAAAACAGCATATGGGAGGGTCCCACTGGCATATGCTGGACCCACAAACAAGGACTCCAGGAGTTGGAGGGGCAGCCAGAGCCCCCCGGCTGGGCAGCACTCAGTGCCTGCCTCTCCCAGGGATGGGGTTACAAAGTTTGTTAAAGATGGAATTAGTATGCCTGGCAGTTTTTCTCTGTATTTTAATTTGTGTTAATAGTGCTTTCTTAATTTGTGTTTCTCTTGCTTTCTTAATTTCTGTTAATCGCGCCTTCTTAATTTGTGTTAAACCTGCTTTCTTAATTTGTGTTAATCGAGCTCTTTTATGTTAATAAAGAAGGGGGAGATGTGGGAGCGTGGCCATGGGGGTCGACAAGTCCCATGGTTGGTGATAACATGCGACTCTTAAAGATGAGGCCATCAGGAAAGTAAAGAGTTGAGAGGGAACAAAGAAGGGTGATTCAGGAGACACCTTAAACAGGGACATGAAGAACAGGAACAGGGATAGTCTAACAGAACAGGGACGAAAACAAAAAAGGAATGAATAGGGACAGGAAAACGGAACAGGGACAAACAAAAAACAGCATATGGGAGGGTCTTGCTGGCATAGGCAGGACCCACAAACAAGGACTCCAGGAGTTGGAGGGTCAGCCAGAGCCCCCCGGCTGGGCAGCACTCAGTGCCTGCCTCTCCCACGGCTGGTTTTACAAAGGTTGTTAAACATAGACTTAGTATGCCTGGCAGTTTTTATCTGTGTTTTAGTTTGCGCTGATCCTGCCTTCTTAATTTGTGTTAATCGCGCTTTCTTAAGTTAATAAAGAAGGGGGAGATGTGGGAGTGTGGCCATGGGGGTCGACAGGCCCCATGGTTGGTAATAACATCCGACTCTTAAGGATGAGACCATCAGGAATTTAAAGAGTTGAGAGGGAACAAAGAAGGGTGATTCAGGTGACACCTTGTTGTCTGGGGTGGCTTGTTCTCCAGCCATTAAAGCATGGAAGTTGCTGGGTGTTTGCTGTTTCCGGGCAAAGTTGTTGACCAATGACTAGTTAGTGGAAAGGTACTGCTGTGAGGCGGAAATTATAGGAAGGGAGCCTTTCCTGAATAAGGGATAGAATGAAGTTGTGCCCTCACTCTGAGAGACGAAGTTATGCCTTCAGTAAGAGAGAGTTCAAGTTATGCTATCAATAAAGAGGTAGCAGTTACAGATCCTGAAAGAACCCCGTTTTCCGTGCGGTCTTTACGCCATAAATCGCCCCCCAACAGGGACATGAAAACGAACAGGGACGAGAAGAAAACAAACAGGGGAATGAAGAACAGGAACAGGGACAGGCTAACAGAACAGGGACAAAAACAAAAAAGGAATGAATAGGGACAGGCAAACGGAACAGGGACAAAAACAGAAAAGGAATGAATAGGTACAGGCTAACAGAACAGGGACGAACAAAAAGAGCTTATGGGAGGGTCACGCTGCCTTACGCAGGACCCACAAACAAGGACTCCAGGAGGTGGAGGGGCAGCCAGAGCCCCCCGGCTGGGCAGCACTCAGTGCCTGCCACTCCCAGGGATGGGGTTGCAAAGTTTGTTAAAGATAGTCTTAGTATGCCTGGCAGCTTTTCTCTGTGTTTTAGTTTGTGTTGATCCTGCCTTCTTAATTTGTGTTAATTGCGCTTTCTTATGTTAATAAAGAAGGAGGAGATGTGGGAGTGTGGCCATGGGGGTCGACAAGCCCCATGGTTGGTGATCACATCCGACTCTTAAAGATGAGGCCATCAGGAATGTAAACCCTTGAGAGGGAACAAAGAAGGGTGATTCAGGAGACACCTTAAACAGGGACATGAAGGACAGGAACAGGGATAGTCTAACAGAACAGGGACGAAAACAAAAAAGGAATGAATAGGGACAGGAAAACGGAACAGGGACAAACAAAAAACAGCATATGGGAGGGTCTCGCTGGCATAGGCAGGACCCACAAACAAGGACTCCAGGAGTTGGAGGGTCAGCCAGAGCCCCCCGGCTGGGCAGCACTCAGTGCCTGCCTCTCCCAGGGATGGTTTTACAAAGATTGTTAAAGATAGACTTAGTATGCCTGGTAGTTTTTCTCTGTGTTTTAGTTTGTGCTGATCCTGCCTTCTTAATTTGTGTTAATCGCGCTTTCTTAAGTTAATAAAGAAGGGGAAGATGTGGGAGTGTGGCCATGGGGGTCGACAAGCCCCATGGTTGGTGATCACATCCGACTCTTAAGGATGAGACCATCAGGAAAGTAAAGCCCTGAGAGGGAACAAAGGGTGATTCAGGAGACACCTTAAGCAGGGACATGAAGAACAGGAACAGGGACAGGCTAACAGAACAGGGACAAACAAAAAAAAATTGTATGGGATGGTCCCGCTAGCATATGCAGGACCCACAGACAAGGACTCCAGGAGGTGGAGGGGCAGCCAGAGCCCCCCGGCTGGGCAGCACTCAGTGCCTGCCTCTCCCAGGGATGGGGTTACAAAGTTTGTTAAAGATGGAATTAGTATGCCTGGCAGTTTTTCTCTGTGTTTTAGTTTCTGTTAATAGTGCTTTCTTAATTTGTGTTTCTCTTGCTTTCTTAATTTCTGTTAATCGCGCCTTCTTAATTTGTGTTAAACCTGCTTTCTTAATTTGTGTTAATCGAGCTCTTTTATGTTAATAAAGAAGGGGGAGATGTGGGAGCGTGGCCATGGGGGTCGACAAGTCCCATGGTTGGTGATAACATCCGACTCTTAAAAATGAGGCCATCAGGAAAGTAAACCCTTGAGAGGGAACAAAGAAGGGTGATTCAGGAGACACCTTAAACAGGGACATGGAGAACAGGAACAGGGACAGGCTAACAGAACAGGGACAAACAAAAAACAGCGTATGGGAGGGTCTCGCTGGCATAGGCAGGACCCACAAACAAGGACTCCAGGAGTTGGAGGGGCAGCCAGAGCCCCCTAGCTGGGCAGCACTCAGTGCCTGCCTCTCCCAGGGATGGGGTTACAAAGTTTGTTAAAGATGGAATTAGTATGCCTGGCAGTTTTTCTCTGTATTTTAGTTTGTGTTAATAGTGCTTTCTTAATTTGTGTTACTCTTGCTTTCTTAATTTCTGTTAATCACGTCTTCTTAATTTGTGTTGATCCTGCCTTCTTAATTTGTGTTAATCGCGCTTTCTTATGTTAATAAAGAAGGGGAAGATGTGGGAGTGTGGCCATGGGGGTCGACAAGCCCCATGGTTTGTGATCACATCCGACTATTAAAGTAGAGACCATCAGGAAAGTAAAGCCTTGAGAGGGAACAAGGAAGGGTGATTCAGGAGACACCTTAAGCAGGGACATGAAGAACAGGAACAGGGATAGTCTAACAGAACAGGGACAAAAACAAAAAAGGAATAGGGACAGGCTATCAGAACAGGGACAAACAAAAAACAGCGTATGGGAGGGTCTCGCTGGCATAGGCAGGACCCACAAACAAGGACTCCAGGAGTTGGAGGGGCAGCCAGAGCCCCCCAGCTGGGCAGCACTCAGTGCCTGCCTCTCCCAGGGATGGGGTTACAAAGTTTGTTAAAGATGGAATTTGTATGCCTGGCCGTTTTTCTCTGTATTTTAGTTTGTGTTAATAGTGCTTTCTTAATTAGTGTTACTCTTGCTTTCTTAATTTCTGTTAATCGCGCCTTCTTAATTTGTGTTAAACCTGCTTTCTTAATTTGTGTTAATCGAGCTCTTTTATGTTAATAAAGAAGGGGGAGTTGTGGGAGCATGGCCATGGGGGTCGACAAGTCCCATGGCTGGTGATAACATCCGACTCTTAAAGATGAGGCCATCAGGAAAGTAAAGAGTTGAGAGGGAACAAAGAAGGGTGATTCAGGAGACACCTTAAACAGGGACATGAAGAACAGGAACAGGGACAGGCTAACAGAGCAGGGAGAAACAAAAAACAGCATATGGGAGGGTCCCACTGGCATATGCTTGACCCACAAACAAGGACTCCAGGAGTTGGAGGGGCAGCCAGAGCCCCCCGGCTGGGCAGCACTCAGTGCCTGCCTCTCCCACGGCTGGTTTTACAAAGGTTGTTAAAGATAGACTTAGTATGCCTGGCAGTTTTTCTCTGTGTTTTAGTTTGTGTTGATCCTGCCTTCTTAATTTGTGTTAATCGCGCTTTCTTATTTTAATAAAGAAGGGGAAGATGTGGGAGTGTGGCCATGGGGGTTGACAAGCCCCATGGTTGGTGATCACATCCCACTATTAAAGTAGAGACCATCAGGAAAGTAAAGCCTTGAGAGGGAACAAAGAAGGGTGATTCAGGAGACACCTTAAGCAGGGACATGAAGAACAGGAACAGGGACAGGCTAACAGAACAGGGACAAAACGAAAAAGGAATTAATAGGGACATGCTATCAGAACAGCGACAAACAAAAAACAGCGTATGGGAGGGTCTCGCTGGCATAGGCAGGACCCACAAACAAGGACTCCAGGAGTTGGAGGGGCAGCCAGAGCCCCCCGGCTGGGCAGCACTCAGTGCCTGCCTCGCCCAGGGATGGTTTTACAAAGATTGTTAAAGATAGACTTAGTATGCCTGGCAGTTTTTCTCTGTGTTTTAGTTTGTGTTGATCCTGCCTTCTTAATTTGTGTTAATCGCGCTTTCTTATGTTAATAAAGAAGGGGAAGATGTGGGAGTGTGGCCATGGGGGTCGACAAGCCCCATGGTTGGTAATAACATCCGACTCTTAAGGATGAGACCATCAGGAATTTAAAGAGTTGAGAGGGAACAAAGAAGGGTGATTCAGGTGACACCTTAAACAGGGACATGAAGAACAGGAACAGGGGCAGGCTAACAGAGCAGGAGGAAACAAAAAACAGCATATGGGAGGGTCCCACTGGCATATGCTGGACCCTCAAACAAGGACTCCAGGAGTTGGAGGGGGAGCCAGAGCCCCCCGGCTGGGCAGCACTCAGTGCCTGCCACTCCCAGGGATGGGGTTGCAAAGTTTGTTAAAGATAGTCTTAGTATGCCTGGCAGCTTTTCTCTGTGTTTTAGTTTGTGTTGATCCTGCCTTCTTAATTTGTGTTAATCGCGCTTTCTTATGTTAATAAAGAAGGGGGAGATGTGGGAGTGTGGCCATGGGGGTCGACAAGCCCCATGGTTGGTGATCACATCCGACTCTTAAAGATGAGGCCATCAGGAAAGTAAAGAGTTGAGAGGGAACAAAGAAGGGTGATTCAGGAGACACCTTAAGCAGGGACATGATGAACAGGAACAGGGGCAGGCTAACAGAGCAGGAGGAAACAAAAAACAGCATATGGGAGGGTCCCACTGGCATATGCTGGACCCACAAACAAGGACTCCAGGAGTTGGAGGGGCAGCCAGAGCCCCCCGGCTGGGCAGCACTCAGTGCCTGCCTCTCCCAGGGATGGGGTTACAAAGTTTGTTAAAGATGGAATTAGTATGCCTGGCAGTTTTTCTCTGTGTTTTAATTTGTGTTAATAGTGGTTTCTTAATTTGTGTTTCTCTTGCTTTCTTAATTTCTGTTAATCGCGCCTTCTTAATTTGTGTTAATCGAGCTCTTTTATGTTAATAAAGAAGGGGGAGATGTGGGAGCGTGGCCATGGGGGTCGACAAGTCCCATGGTTGGTGATAACATCCAACTCTTAAAGATGAGGCCATCAGGAAAGTAAAGAGTTGAGAGGGAACAAAGAAGGGTGATTCAGGAGACACCTTAAACAGGGACATGAAGAACAGGAACAGGGACAGGCTATCAGAACAGGGACAAACAAAAACAGCATATGGGAGGGTCTCGCTGGCATGGGCAGGACCCAGAAACAAGGACTCCAGGAGTTGGAGGGGCAGCCAGAGCCCCCCGGCTGGGCAGCACTCAGTGCCTGCCTCTCCCAGGGTTGGTTTTACAAAGGTTGTTAAAGATAGACTTAGTATGCCTGGCAGTTTTTCTCTGTGTTTTAGTTTGTGCTGATCCTGCCTTCTTAATTTGTGTTAATCGCGCTTTCTTATGTTAATAAAGAAGGGGAAGATGTGTGAGTGTGGCCATGGGGGTCGACAAGCCCCATGGTTGGTAATAACATCCGACTCTTAAGGATGAGACCATCAGGAATTTAAAGAGTTGAGAGGGAACAAAGAAGGGTGATTCAGGTGACACCTTGTTGTCTGGGGTGGCTTGTTCTCCAGCCATTAAAGCATGGAAGTTGCTGGGTGTTTGCTGTTGCCGGGCAAAGTTGTTGACCAATGACTAGTTAGTGGAAAGGTACTGCTGTGAGGCAGAAATTATAGGAAGGGAGCCTTTCCTGAATAAGGGATAGAATGAAGTTGTGCCCTCACTCTGAGAGATGAAGTTATGCCCTCAGTAAGAGAGAGTTCAAGTTATGTCGTCAATAAAGAGGTAGCAGTTACAGATCCTGAAAGAACCCCGTTGTCCATGCGGTCTTTACGCCACAAATCGCCCCCCAACAGGGACATGAAAACGAACAGGGACGAGAAGAAAACAAACAGGGACATGAAGAACAGGAACAGGGACAGGCTAACAGCACAGGGACAAAAAAAAGGAATGAATAGGGACAGGCAAACAGAACAGGGACAAAAACAGAAAAGGAATGAATAGGTACAGGCTAACAGAACAGGGACGAACAAAAAGAGGGTATGGGAGAGTCACGCTGGCTTATGCAGGACCCCCAAACAAGGACTCCAGGAGTTGGAGGGGCAGCCAGAGCCCCTCGGCTGGGCAGCACTCAGTGCCTGCCACTCCCAGGGATGGGGTTGCAAAGTTTGTTAAAGATAGTCTTAGTATGCCTGGCAGCTTTTCTCTGTGTTTTAGTTTGTGTTGATCCTGCCTTCTTAATTTGTGTTAATTGCGCTTTCTTATGTTAATAAAGAAGGAGGAGATGTGGGAGTGTGGCCATGGGGGTCGACAAGCCCCATGGTTGGTGATCACATCCGACTCTTAAGGATGAGACCATCAGGAAAGTAAAGCCCTGAGAGGGAACAAAGAAGGGTGATTCAGGAGACACCTTAAACAGGGACATGAAGGACAGGAACAGGGACAGGCTAACAGAGCAGGAGGAAACAAAAAACAGCATATGGGAGGGTCCCACTGGCATATGCTGGACCCACAATCAAGGACTCCAGGAGTTGGAGGGGCAGCCAGAGCCCCCCGGCTGGGCAGCACTCAGTGCCTGCCTCTCCCAGGGAGTGTTTTACGAAGATTGTTAAAGATAGACTTAGTATGCCTGCCAGTTTTTCTCTGTGTTTTAGTTTGTGTTGATCCTGCCTTCTTAATTTGTGTTAATCGCGCTTTCTTATGTTAATAAAGAAGGGGAAGATGTGGGAGTGTGGCCATGGGGGTCGACAAGCCCCATGGTTGGTGATAACATCCGACTATTAAAGTAGAGACCATCAGGAATGTAAACCCTTGAGAGGGAACAAAGAAGGGTGATTCAGGAGACACCTTAAACAGGGACATGAAGGACAGGAACAGGGATAGTCTAACAGAACAGGGACGAAAACAAAAAAGGAATGAATAGGGACAGGAAAACGGAACAGGGACAAACAAAAAACAGCATATGGGAGGGTCTCGCTGGCATAGGCAGGACCCACAAACAAGGACTCCAGGAGTTGGAGGGTCAGCCAGAGCCCCCCGGCTGGGCAGCACTCAGTGCCTGCCTCTCCCACGGCTGGTTTTACAAAGATTGTAAAAGATAGACTTAGTATGCCTGGTAGTTTCTCTCTGTGTTTTAGTTTGTGCTGATCCTGCCTTCTTAATTTGTGTTAATCGCGCTTTCTTAAGTTAATAAAGAAGGGGAAGATGTGGGAGTGTGGCCATGGGGGTCGACAAGCCCCATGGTTGGTGATCACATCCGACTCTTAAGGATGAGACCATCAGGAAAGTAAAGCCCTGAGAGGGAACAAAGGGTGATTCAGGAGACACCTTAAGCAGGGACATGAAGAACAGGAACAGGGACAGGCTAACAGAACAGGGACAAACAAAAAAAAATTGTATGGGATGGTCCCGCTAGCATATGCAGGACCCACAGACAAGGACTCCAGGAGGTGGAGGGGCAGCCAGAGCCCCCCGGCTGGGCAGCACTCAGTGCCTGCCTCTCCCAGGGATGGGGTTACAAAGTTTGTTAAAGATGGAATTAGTATGCCTGGCAGTTTTTCTCTGTATTTTAATTTGTGTTAATAGTGCTTTCTTAATTTGTGTTTCTCTTGCTTTCTTAATTTCTGTTAATCGCGCCTTCTTAATTTGTGTTAAACCTGCTTTCTTAATTTGTGTTAATCGAGCTCTTTTATGTTAATAAAGAAGGGGGAGATGTGGGAGTGTGGCCATGGGGGTCGACAAGTCCCATGGTTGGTGATAACATGCGACTCTTAAAGATGAGGCCATCAGGAAAGTAAAGAGTTGAGAGGGAACAAAGAAGGGTGATTCAGGAGACACCTTAAACAGGGACATGAAGAACAGGAACAGGGACAGGCTAACAGAACAGGGACAAAAACAAAAAAAGGAATGAATAGGGACAGGCTATCAGAACAGGGACAAATAAAAACAGCATATGGGAGGGTCTCGCTGGCATGGGCAGGACCCAGAAACAAGGACTCCAGGAGTTGGAGGGGCAGCCAGAGCCCCCCGGCTGGGCAGCACTCAGTGCCTGCCTCTCCCAGGGTTGGTTTTACAAAGGTTGTTAAAGATAGACTTAGTATGCCTGGCAGTTTTTCTCTGTGTTTTAGTTTGTGTTGATCCTGCCTTCTTAATTTGTGATAATCGCGCTTTCTTAAGTTAATAAAGAAGGGGGAGATGTGGGAGTGTGGCCATGGGGGTCGACAAGCCCCATGGTTGGTAATAACATCCGACTCTTAAGGATGAGACCATCAGGAATTTAAAGAGTTGAGAGGGAACAAAGAAGGGTGATTCAGGTGACACCTTGTTGTCTGGGGTGGCTTGTTCTCCAGCCATTAAAGCATGGAAGTTGCTGGGTGTTTGGTGTTGCCGGGCAAAGTTGTTGACCAATGACTAGTTAGTGGAAAGGTACTGCTGTGAGGCGGAAGTTATAGGAAGGGAGCCTTTCCTGAATAAGGGATAGAATGAAGTTGTGCCCTCACTCTGAGAGATGAAGTTATGCCTTCAGTAAGAGAGTTCAAGATATGTCATCAATAAAGAGGTAGCAGTTACAGATCCTGAAAGAACCCCGTTGTCCGTGCGGTCTTTACGCCACAAATCGCCCCCCAACAGGGACATGAAAACGAACAGGGACGAGAAGAAAACAAACAGGGGAATGAAGAACAGGAACAGGGACAGGCTAACAGCACAGGGACAAAAACAAAAAAGGAATGAATAGGGACAGGCAAACCGAACAGGGACAAAAACAGAAAAGGAATGAATAGGTACAGGCTAACAGAACAGGGACGAACAAAAAGAGGGTATGGGAGGGTCACGCTGGCTTACACAGGACCCCCAAACAAGGACTCCAGGAGTTGGAGGGGCAGCCAGAGCCCCCCGGCTGGGCAGCACTCAGTGCCTGCCACTCCCAGGGATGGGGTTGCAAAGTTTGTTAAAGATAGTCTTAGTATGCCTGGCAGCTTTTCTCTGTGTTTTAGTTTGTGTTGATCCTGCCTTCTTAATTTGTGTTAATTGCGCTTTCTTATGTTAATAAAGAAGGAGGAGATGTGGGAGTGTGGCCATGGGGGTCGACAAGCCCCATGGTTGGTGATCACATCCGACTCTTAAGGATGAGACCATCAGGAAAGTAAAGCCCTGAGAGGGAACAAAGAAGGGTGATTCAGGAGACACCTTAAACAGGGACATGAAGAACAGGAACAGGGAGAGTCTAACAGAACAGGGACAAAAACAAAAAAGGAATGAATAGGGACAGGCTATCAGAACAGGGACAAACAAAAAACAGCATATGGGAGGGTCTCGCTGGCATACGCAGGACCCTCAAACAAGGACTCCAGGAGTTGGAGGGGCAGCCAGAGCCCCCCGGCTGGGCAGCACTCAGTGCCTGCCTCTCCCAGGGATGGGGTTACAAAGTTTGTTAAAGACGGAATTAGTATGCATGGCAGTTTTTCTCTGTATTTTAATTTGTGTTAATAGTGCTTTCTTAATTTGTGTTTCTCTTGCTTTCTTAATTTCTGTTAATCGCGCCTTCTTAATTTGTGTTAAACCTGCTTTCTTAATTTGTGTTAATCGAGCTCTTTTATGTTAATAAAGAAGGGGGAGATGTGGGAGCGTGGCCATGGGGGTCGAGAAGCCCCATGGTTGGTGATAACATCCGACTATTAAAGATGAGGCCATCAGGAAAGTAAAGAGTTGAGAGGGAACAAAGAAGGGTGATTCAGGAGACACCTTAAACAGGGACATGAAGAACAGGAACAGGGATAGTCTAACAGAACAGGGACGAAAACAAAAAAGGAATGAATAGGGACAGGAAAACGAAACAGGGACAAAAACAGAAAAGGAATGATCAGGTACAGGCTAACAGAACAGGGATGACCAAAAAGAGCATATGGGAGGGTCACGATGGTTTACGCAGGACCCACAAACAAGGACTCCAGGAGGTTGAGGGGTAGCCAGAGCCCCCCTGCTGGGCAGCACTCAGTGCCTGCCACTCCCAGGGATGGGGTTGCAAAGTTTGTTGAAGATAGACTTAGTATGCCTGGCAGTTTTTCTCTGTGTTTTAGTTTGTGCTGATCCTGCCTTCTTAATTTGTGTTAATCGCGCTTTCTTAAGTTAATAAAGAAGGGGAAGATGTGGGAGTGTGGCCATGGGGGTCGACAAGCCCCATGGTTGGTGATCACATCCGACTCTTACAGATGAGTCCATCAGGAAAGTAAAGCCTTGAGAGGGAACAAAGAAGGGTGATTCAGGAGACACCTTAACCAGGGACATGAAGAACAGGAACAGGGATAGTCTAACAGAACAGGGACAAAAACAAAAAAGGAATGAATAGGGACAGGCTATCAGAACAGGGACAAACAAAAAACAGCGTATGGGAGGGTCCCATGGTTGGTGATCACATCCGACTCTTAAAGATGAGGCCATCAGGAAAGTAAAGAGTTGAGAGGGAACAAAGAAGGGTGATTCAGGAGACACCTTAAGCAGGGACATGAAGAACAGGAACAGGGGCAGGCTAACAGAGCAGGAGGAAACAAAAAACAGCATATGGGAGGGTCCCACTGGCATATGCTGGACCCACAAACAAGGACTCCAGGAGTTGGAGGGGCAGCCAGAGCCCCCCAGCTGGGCAGCACTCAGTGCCTGCCTCTCCCAGGGATGGGGTTACAAAGTTTGTTAAAGATGGAATTAGTATGCCTGGCAGTTTTTCTCTGTGTTTTAATTTGTGTTAATAGTGGTTTCTTAATTTGTGTTTCTCTTGCTTTCTTAATTTCTGTTAATCGCGCCTTCTTAATTTGTGTTAAACCTGCTTTCTTAATTTGTGTTAATCGAGCTCTTTTATGTTAATAAAGAAGGGGGAGATGTGGGAGCGTGGCCATGGGGGTCGACAAGTCCCATGGTTGGTGATAACATCGGACTCTTAAAGTAGAGACCATCAGGAAAGTAAAGAGTTGAGAGGGAACAAAGAAGGGTGATTCAGGAGACACCTTAAACAGGGACATTAAGAACAGGAACAGGGACAGGCTAACAGAGCAGGGAGAAACAAAAAACAGCATATGGGAGGGTCCCACTGGCGTATGCTGGACCCACAATCAAGGACTCCAGGAGTTGGAGGGGCAGCCAGAGCCCCCCGGCTGGGCAGCACTCAGTTCCTGCCTCTCCCAGGGACGGTTTTACAAAGATGGTTAAAGATAGACTTAGTATGCCTGGCAGTTTTTCTCTGTGTTTTAGTTTGTGTTGATCCTGCCTACTTAATTTGTGTTAATCGCGCTTTCTTATGTTAATAAAGAAGGGGGAGATGTGGGAGTGTGGCCATGGGGGTCGACAAGTCCCATGGTTGGTGATAACATCGGACTCTTAAAGATGAGGCCATCAGGAATTTAAAGAGTTGAGAGGGAACAAAGAAGGGTGATTCAGGAGACACCTTAACCAGGGACATGAAGAACAGGAACAGGGACAGGCTAACAGAACAGGGACGAAAACAAAAAAAGGAATGAATAGGGACAGGCTATCAGAACAGGGACAAACAAAAAACAGCGTATGGGAGGGTCTCGCTGGCATAGGCAGGACCCACAAACAAGGACTCCAGGAGTTGGGGGGGCAGTGAGAGCCCCCCGGCTGGGCAGCACTCAGTGCCTGCCTCTCCCACGGCTGGTTTTACAAAGGTTGTTAAACATAGACTTAGTATGCCTGGCAGTTTTTCTCTGTGTTTTAGTTTGTGTTGGTCCTGCCTTCTTAATTTGTGTTAATCGCGCTTTCTTAAGTTAATAAAGAAGGGGAAGATGTGGGAGTGTGGCCATGGGGGTCGACAAGCCCCATGGTTGGTAATAATATCCGACTCTTAAGGATGAGACCATCAGGAATTTAAAGAGTTGAGAGGGAACAAAGAAGGGTGATTCAGGTGACACCTTCTTGTCTGGGGTGGCTTGTTCTCCAGCCATTAAAGCATGGAAGTTGCTGGGGGTATGCTGTTGCCGGGCAAAGTTATTGACCAATGACTAGTTAGTGGAAAGGTACTGCTGTGAGGCGGAAATTATAGGAAGGGAGCCTTTCCTGAATCAGGGATAGAATGAAGTTGTGCCCTCACTCTGAGAGATGAAGTTATGCCCTCAGTAAGAGAGAGTTCAAGTTATGTCATCAATAAAGAGGTAGCAGTTACAGATCCTGAAAGAACCCCGTTGTCCGTGCGGTCTTTACGCCACAAATCGCCCCCCAACAGGGACATGAAAACGAACAGGGACAAGAAGAAAACAAACAGGGACATGAAGAACAGGAACAGGGACAGGCTAACAGCACAGGGACAAAAACAAAAAAAGAATGAATAGGGACAGGCAAACGGAACAGGGACAAAAACAGAAAAGGAATGAATAGGTACAGGCTAACAGAACAGGGACGAACAAAAAGAGCTTATGGGAGGGTCACGCTGGCTTACGCAGGACCCATAAACAAGGACTCCAGGAGATGGAGGGGCAGCCAGAGCCCGCCGGCTGGGCAGCACTCAGTGCCTGCCTCTCCCACGGCTGGTTTTACAAAGATTGTTAAAGATAGACTTAGTATGCCTGGTAGTTTTTCTCTGTGTTTTAGTTTGTGCTGATCCTGCCTTCTTAATTTGTGTTAATCGCGCTTTCTTAAGTTAATAAAGAAGGGGAAGATGTGGGAGTGTGGCCATGGGGGTCGACAAGCCCCATGGTTGGTGATCACATCCGACTCTTAAGGATGAGACCATCAGGAAAGTAAAGCCCTGAGAGGGAACAAAGGGTGATTCAGGAGACACCTTAAGCAGGGACATGAAGAACAGGAACAGGGACAGGCTAACAGAACAGGGACAAACAAAAAAAAATTGTATGGGATGGTCCCGCTGGCATATGCAGGACCCACAAACAAGGACTCCAGGAGTTGGAGGGGCAGCCAGAGCCCCCCAGCTGGGCAGCACTCAGTGCCTGCCTCTCCCAGGGATGGGGTTGCAAAGTTTGTTAGATAGTCTTAGTATGCCTGGCAGTTTTTCTCTGTGTTTTATTTTGTGTTGATCCTGCCTTCTTAATTTGTGTTAATCGCGCTTTCTTAAGTTAATAAAGAAGGGGAAGATGTGGGAGTGTGGCCATGGGGGTCGACAAGCCCCATGGTTGGTGATCACATCCGACTCTTAAAGATGAGACCATCAGGAAAGTAAAGCCTTGAGAGGGAACAAAGAAGGGTGATTCAGGAGACACCTTAAGCAGGGACATGAAGAACAGGAACAGGGACAGGCTAACAGAACAGGGACAAAACAAAAAAGGAATGAATAGGGACATGCTATAAGAACAGGGACAAACAAAAAACAGCGTATGGGAGGGTCTCGCTGGCATAGGCCGGACCCCCAAACAAGGACTCCAGGAGTTGGAGGGGCAGCCAGAGCCCCCCGGCTGGGCAGCACTCAGTGCCTGCCTCTCCCAGGGATGGGGTTACAAAGTTTGTTAAAGATGGAATTAGTATGCCTGGCAGTTTTTCTCTGTATTTTAGTTTGTGTTAATAGTGCTTTCTTAATTTGTGTGACTCTTGCTTTCTTAATTTCTGTTAATCGCGCCTTCTTAATTTGTGTTAAACCTGCTTTCTTAATTTCTGTTAATCGAGCTCTTTTATGTTAATAAAGAAGGGGGAGATGTGGGAGCATGGCCATGGGGGTCGACAAGTCCCATGGTTGGTGATAACATCCGACTGTTAAAGTAGAGACCATCAGGAAAGTAAAGAGTTGAGAGGGAACAAAGAAGGGTGATTCAGGAGACAAAAGTGCCTGGCTCTCCCAGGGATGGTTTTACAAAGGTTGTTAAAGATAGACTTAGTATGCCTGGCAGTTTTTCTCTGTGTTTTAGTTTGTGTTGATCCTGCCTTCTTAATTTGTGTTAATCGCGCTTTCTTAAGTTAATAAAGAAGGGGGAGATGTGGGAGTGTGGCCATGGGGGTCGACAGGCCCCATGGTTGGTAATAACATCCAACTCTTAAGGATGAGACTATCAGGAATTTAAAGAGTTGAGAGGGAACAAAGAAGGGTGATTCAGGTGACACCTTCTTGTCTGGGGTGGCTTGTTCTCCAGCCATTAAAGCATGGAAGTTGCTGGGTGTTTGGTGTACCGGGCAAAGTTGTTGACCAATGACTAGTTAGTGGAAAGGTACTGCTGTGAGGCGGAAGTTATAGGAAGGGAGCCTTTCCTGAATAAGGGATAGAATGAAGTTGTGCCCTCACTCTGAGAGATGAAGTTATGCCTTCAGTAAGAGAGTTCAAGATATGTCATCAATAAAGAGGTAGCAGTTACAGATCCTGAAAGAACCCCGTTGTCCGTGCGGTCTTTACGCCACAAATCGCCCCCCAACAGGGACATGAAAACGAACAGGGACGAGAAGAAAACAAACAGGGGAATGAAGAACAGGAACAGGGACAGGCTAACAGCACAGGGACAAAAACAAAAAAGGAATGAATAGGGACAGGCAAACGGAACAGGGACAAAAACAGAAAAGGAATGAATAGGTACAGGCTAACAGAACAGGGACGAACAAAAAGAGCTTATGGGAGGGTCACGCTGGCTTACACAGGACCCCCAAACAAGGACTCCAGGAGTTGGAGGGGCAGCCAGAGCCCCCCGGCTGGGCAGCACTCAGTGCCTGCCACTCCCAGGGATGGGGTTGCAAAGTTTGTTAAAGATAGTCTTAGTATGCCTGGCAGCTTTTCTCTGTGTTTTAGTTTGTGTTGATCCTGCCTTCTTAATTTGTGTTAATTGCGCTTTCTTATGTTAATAAAGAAGGAGGAGATGTGGGAGTGTGGCCATGGGGGTCGACAAGCCCCATGGTTGGTGATCACATCCGACTCTTAAGGATGAGACCATCAGGAAAGTAAAGCCCTGAGAGGGAACAAAGAAGGGTGATTCAGGAGACACCTTAAACAGGGACATGAAGAACAGGAACAGGGAGAGTCTAACAGAACAGGGACAAAAACAAAAAAGGAATGAATAGGGACAGGCTATCAGAACAGGGACAAACAAAAAACAGCATATGGGAGGGTCTCGCTGGCATACGCAGGACCCTCAAACAAGGACTCCAGGAGTTGGAGGGGCAGCCAGAGTCCCCCGGCTGGGCAGCACTCAGTGCCTGCCTCTCCCAGGGATGGGGTTACAAAGTTTGTTAAAGACGGAATTAGTGTTCATGGCAGTTTTTCTCTGTATTTTAATTTGTGTTAATAGTGCTTTCTTAATTTGTGTTTCTCTTGCTTTCTTAATTTCTGTTAATCGCGCCTTCTTAATTTGTGTTAAACCTGCTTTCTTAATTTGTGTTAATCGACCTCTTTTATGTTAATAAAGAAGGGGGAGATGTGGGAGCGTGGCCATGGGGGTCGAGAAGCCCCATGGTTGGTGATAACATCCGACTATTAAAGATGAGGCCATCAGGAAAGTAAAGAGTTGAGAGGGAACAAAGAAGGGTGATTCAGGAGACACCTTAAACAGGGACATGAAGAACAGGAACAGGGGCAGGCTAACAGAGCAGGAGGAAACAAAAAACAGCATATGGGAGGGTCCCACTGGCATATGCTGGACCCACAATCAAGGACTCCAGGAGTTGGAGGGGCAGCCAGAGCCCCCCGGCTGGGCAGCACTCAGTGCCTGCCTCTCCCAGGGAGTGTTTTACGAAGATTGTTAAAGATAGACTTAGTATGCCTGCCAGTTTTTCTCTGTGTTTTAGTTTGTGTTGATCCTGCCTTCTTAATTTGTGTTAATCGCGCTTTCTTATGTTAATAAAGAAGGGGAAGATGTGGGAGTGTGGCCATGGGGGTCGACAAGCCCCATGGTTGGTGATAACATCCGACTATTAAAGTAGAGACCATCAGGAATGTAAACCCTTGAGAGGGAACAAAGAAGGGTGATTCAGGAGACACCTTAAACAGGGACATGAAGGACAGGAACAGGGATAGTCTAACAGAACAGGGACGAAAACAAAAAAGGAATGAATAGGGACAGGAAAACGGAACAGGGACAAACAAAAAACAGCATATGGGAGGGTCTCGCTGGCATAGGCAGGACCCACAAACAAGGACTCCAGGAGTTGGAGGGTCAGCCAGAGCCCCCCGGCTGGGCAGCACTCAGTGCCTGCCTCTCCCACGGCTGGTTTTACAAAGATTGTAAAAGATAGACTTAGTATGCCTGGTAGTTTTTCTCTGTGTTTTAGTTTGTGCTGATCCTGCCTTCTTAATTTGTG
This sequence comes from Anser anser, assembly GCF_964211835.1. Taxonomy (NCBI): domain Eukaryota; kingdom Metazoa; phylum Chordata; class Aves; order Anseriformes; family Anatidae; genus Anser; species Anser anser. Next base: position 3,105,054 of record NC_139731.1, read on the forward strand.
TTAATCGCGCTTTCTTAAGTTAATAAAGAAGGGGAAGATGTGGGAGTGTGGCCATGGGGGTCGACAAGTCCCATGGTATGTGATAACATCCAAATCTTAAAGATGAGGCCATCAGGAAAGCAAAGAGTTGAGAGGGAACAAAGAAAGGTGATTCAGGAGACACCTTAAACAGGGACATGAAGAACAGGAACAGGGACAGGCTAACAGAACAGGGAGAAAAACAAAAAAAGGAATGAATAGAGACAGGCTATCAGAACAGGGACAAATAAAAACAGCATATGGGAGGGTCTCGCTGGCATGGGCAGGACCCAGAAACAAGGACTCCAGGAGTTGGAGGGGCAGCCAGAGCCCCCCGGCTGGGCAGCACTCAGTGCCTGCCTCTCCCAGGGTTGGTTTTACAAAGGTTGTTAAAGATAGACTTAGTATGCCCTTCAGTTTTTCTCTGTGTTTTAGTTTGTGTTGATCCTGCCTTCTTAATTTGTGTTAATCGCGCTTTCTTATGTTAATAAAGAAGGGGAAGATGTGGGAGTGTGGCCATGGGGGTCGACAAGCCCCATGGTTGGTAATAACATCCGACTCTTAAGGATGAGACAATCAGGAATTTAAAGAGTTGAGAGGGAACAAAGAAGGGTGATTCAGGAGACACCTTAAACAGGGACATGAAGAACAGGAACAGGGGCAGGCTAACAGAGCAGGAGGAAACAAAAAACAGCATATGGGAGGGTCCCACTGGCATATGCTGGACCCACAATCAAGGACTCCAGGAGTTGGAGGGGCAGCCAGAGCCCCCCGGCTGGGCAGCACTCAGTGCCTGCCTCTCCCAGGGAGTGTTTTACGAAGATTGTTAAAGATAGACTTAGTATGCCTGCCAGTTTTTCTCTGTGTTTTAGTTTGTGTTGATCCTGCCTTCTTAATTTGTGTTAATCGCGCTTTCTTATGTTAATAAAGAAGGGGAAGATGTGGGAGTGTGGCCATGGGGGTCGACAAGCCCCATGGTTGGTGATAACATCCGACTATTAAAGTAGAGACCATCAGGAAAGTAAAGAGTTGAGAGGGAACAAAGAAGGGTGATTCAGGAGACACCTTAAACAGGGACATGAAGGACAGGAACAGGGATAGTCTAACAGAACAGGGACGAAAACAAAAAAGGAATGAATAGGGACAGGAAAACGGAACAGGGACAAACAAAAAACAGCATATGGGAGGGTCTCGCTGGCATAGGCAGGACCCACAAACAAGGACTCCAGGAGTTGGAGGGTCAGCCAGAGCCCCCCGGCTGGGCAGCACTCAGTGCCTGCCTCTCCCACGGCTGGTTTTACAAAGATTGTAAAAGATAGACTTAGTATGCCTGGTAGTTTTTCTCTGTGTTTTAGTTTGTGCTGATCCTGCCTTCTTAATTTGTGTTAATCGCGCTTTCTTAAGTTAATAAAGAAGGGGAAGATGTGGGAGTGTGGCCATGGGGGTCGACAAGCCCCATGGTTGGTGATCACATCCGACTCTTAAGGATGAGACCATCAGGAAAGTAAAGCCCTGAGAGGGAACAAAGGGTGATTCAGGAGACACCTTAAGCAGGGACATGAAGAACAGGAACAGGGACAGGCTAACAGAACAGGGACAAACAAAAAAAAATTGTATGGGATGGTCCCGCTAGCATATGCAGGACCCACAGACAAGGACTCCAGGAGGTGGAGGGGCAGCCAGAGCCCCCCGGCTGGGCAGCACTCAGTGCCTGCCTCTCCCAGGGATGGGGTTACAAAGTTTGTTAAAGATGGAATTAGTATTGTTAGTGTTGGGGAGAATCGAATGGATGTTCTATTAATGTTTCTCAGGTGATGGATCATACGGTATAATTAAATATTATTAAATGTACTTACATTATCAAGTAATCTATGTATACTGGAAACCTAGGGAGTACATTGAACATTTAAAGGAATCGTTGAAGGGGAACCCTGGGAGGGAATAGGTACAACCTGACCTTGGATAAGGGCCTGGAGATGATGAAATGAGTTGAAGCAGAACCAAGGAGCGGAGGGAGCATGCGTCGAGTGAGAAAGGTGAAAGAGTTTAGCGGAGAGGAAGACTCCTTACTTCATCTGGACGACCACCTGGACGACCACCAGAGTGCGCCACGCATGTGCAAAGGGGAGGGGAGCTAATTAGAATGAAAAGCGAGGCTGATGTTGCAACCTGTAATGAATATGTATACCTGACGCAATATTGTATGTATAAATAACGGCTGGGAAGTAACGGGACTTGAAGCCAGATTTGGGCACCTGCCCCGGCTTCCAGCGCTGAATAAAGCACCTTCATATAATCACTTGGTGGTTATGTGGTTGCTACGCTAACATTTTGGCGACCCAGATGGGACAGCGTGGGCACTGCTGAGGCGGATCGTGTCTCGGTTTCGCTCCAGCCGGCACCGAGGGATTCTCGGGGAGCAGTCGACCACGACCGACCTCCGCTGCTCACGACGTACCACTGGAGTGGTAAGCAAAGGTGCTTTCAACTTTGGGTATTCGGTACCGATTTGGTTGGGAAAGCCTGCCGGTCAGACGCGGCGAAAGCCACGCTCGGTTGGGCAGGGAGCTCCCGGGGTAAGCCTAGGCGCCGTCCGTTAGACAGAGCGAAAGCTCTGCAGGTTCGGCATTGGTAACTGTATTGGTTTGTGCTGAAGGGTCAGCACCAGGTATTATTGGTATGTAAGAAGCGTGCTGCTGCTGCTCCGGCAGCTTTTTGCGAAAAGCACGCTGCTGCTCCGGCAGCTTTTGGGAAAGCACACTGCTGCTCCGGCAGCTTCTGGAAAGTGTGCTGTTGCTGCTCCGGCAGCTTTCGGGAGAGTGTGTTGCTGCTCCGGCAGCTTTCGGGAGAGTGTGTTGCTGCAGCTTTCGGGAGAGTGTGTTGCTGCAGCTTTCGGGAGAGTGTGTTGTTGCTGCAGCTTTCGGGAGAGTGTGTTGTTGCTCCAGCAGCTTTCGGGAGAGTGTGTTGCTGCAGCTTTCGGGAGAGTGTGTTGTTGCTGCAGCTTTCAGGAGAGTGTGTTGTTGCTCCAGCAGCTTTCGGGAGAGTGTGTTGCTGCAGCTTTCGGGAGAGTGTGTTGCTGCAGCTTTCGGGAGAGTGTGTTGTTGCTGCAGCTTTCGGGAGAGTGTGTTGTTGCTCCAGCAGCTTTCGGGAGAGTGTGTTGCTGCTCCGGCAGCTTTTGGGTCCGTATCATAAGCTCAAAATGAAAAAGATTAAAGAAATTCTGGGAAAAGATGTACCTATCCCGCGGACATCCCCGCTGGGGTGTTTGCTAGCACACTGGAAAGAGGGAGGTTTTGGTCAAGAAATGCGGAAAGGAAAGCTGATTGATTATTGTAACATTTGGTGGCCACAGTATAAACTAGAGGACCAAGAAACTTGGCCTGAGAATGGGACATTGCAATATAATACAATTTTACAATAATGCTATTTTGTAAGTGGGAAGGAGAATATGATGAACTGCCGTATGTGGAATTATTCTTTTATTTGCGCCGAAAGCCTGAATGGCAGCATGCTTGTGGAATAATGGTGCTTGAAGTTTAAACTGAGGAACGTTGTTGTGCATGTACTAAGGAGGGACGCTGTATACAGCATCAGGCAATAGAGAATAATAAGTATTATGGGAAATAATATAATATAATAATATAATAATGTATATAATAATATAATAATATAATATAATAATATAATAATGGAAATATTGATCTGGAAGTTGCGCCGTTGGCTCCGCCGGAAGAGCCAGGACAGGGAGGGAAAAGAGAAAAGGAAGATAGCAGTAGTGATGGAGAATCCCCGATTTTAGTCTCCCCGTGTCACATAGGACCCGGCAACAGCGAAGGGCAGGAGAAACTATAAATGAACAGGGAGGGAAAATAATCGCTCCCCTCAGGCAAGGAGTGGGGACAGAAGGACCGGTATATGTCAAGGTGCCTTTTTTTTCAGCTGGGGATTTAATGATATGGAAGCAAGCAGCCGGCACCTACAGGGAAAACCCAGATAAAGTAGCTAGGATAATGAAAATGATAATTAAAACCCAAAATCCCGATTGGGATGATCTCCAGGTGATCCTGGATACTTTGATGGATTCAACAGAAAAGGACATGGTATTACGGGCAGCCAGAGAGAGAGCCCGAGAAGATATATGAAATGGATTAGTGCTTGGAAATCTAGATCAAAACTTCCCCACTGAGGATCCCCAATGGGATTATAACACGGGGGATGGAATAAGGAGGCTGAAGAGATATCAAGATTGGGTACAAATCGGGGTACAGAATGCCATGCCCCGGACCATAAATTGGTCAAAATTGTATAATGTCAGGCAAGAAAAAGCGGAATCACCTTCCGCCTTTTTAGAGAGATTGAAAGAAACTAAAGAGCCCTTGGTAAAAAATTCAAATAGGAAATAAGGAAGTAAAATTTTTAATTGATACAGGGGCCACATATTCAGTACTCAATAGATTAAGTGGTAAGATAGGGGAAAGGAAAACTACTATTGTAGGTGCCACCGGGAAGGAGGAAATACGGCCGTTCTTACAACCCCTTGATTTACAGTTTGGAGGTAAAGAAATTACGCATGAATTTTTATATGTACCAGAATGCCCTATTCCTCTTTTGGGACGGGATTTGCTAACTAAACTATAATGTTTGAAGATGGAGAATTGATTATGAGAATCCCGGAATCAAAAGTGGGACAAATATTAATGATTAAAGAGAAGGCTGTTCCTCATATCCCAAAAGAGGTAGAAAATGCAGTAATGCCTGCAATTTGGGAAACGGACGTGCCTGGAAAATCAAAAGTAGCCCAGCCAGTAAAAATTGAACTTAAGGAAGGGGCCCGACCGGTACGGATTAAACAGTACCCGTTGAAGCTAGAAGCTAGGCTAGGGATAGTAAAGATTATAGATAAATTTCTTAGCTACCACATTCTGGAGGAATGCAAATCTGAATATAATACCCCAATTTTCCCAGTAAAGAAACCTAATGGGGAATACAGGCTAGTGCAGGACCTTAGGGCAATAAACGAAATAACAAAAGATATTCACCCAGTGGTGGCTAATCCTTATACATTGTTAACATCTGTAAAAGAGAAATATAAGTGGTTTACGGTAATTGATTTAAAAGACGCCTTCTTCTGCATACCCATTGACAAGGAAAGTAGAAAGCTTTTTGCTTTTGAATGGGAAAATCCACGGAACGGACGAAAGATGCAACTAACCTGGACAAGGTTGCCTCAAGGATTCAAGAATAGCCCGACCCTCTTCGGCAGTCAACTAGCTAAAGAAATAGAAGACTGGATTAACCAAGAACAGATCCAGGTACCAAAGGACCGATACTTGCTGCTACAACATGCGGACGATATATTAATAGCTACCGAAGGAGAGTCGGAATGTATTCAGGTAACTATTGATATTTTGAATCAATTGGGACTAAATGGGTATAAGGTTTCTAAACAAAAGGCACAAATCGCGTGCACAACAGTAATTTATTTGGGATGTGAAATTTCTCAAGGACAAAGAAAATTGGGAGTTAACCGAATACAAGCTATTTGTGAAATCCCCGAGCCGCGAAATCTGCATGAACTACGGGCTTTCCTAGGTATGGCCGGGTGGTGTAGACTGTGGGTAATGGACTATGGACTCATAGCAAAGCCCCTCTATGAAACCCAAAAGGCCTGTACATTTACCTGGGGAAAGCCACAACAAGAGGCCTTTAAGAAACTAAAAGAAGCCCTGATAAAGGCGCCTGCCTTGGGCTTGCCGGACTTATCAAAGGACTTTCAGCTGTTTGTGCATGAGAGACAACGATTGGCATTAGGAGTACTGACCCAGCGACTTGGGAGCTGGAAAAGACCTGTGGGGTATTTTTCTAAACAATTGGATGCGGTAAGCGCCGGATGGCCCTCGTGTTTAAGGGCCGTGGCAGCCACAGTCCTTTTAATACAGGCAAAAGGGGGGGCCATTGGCTATCGCCCAGCCGAATGAATCTTAAGAACTACTAACCTATTGAACCCAGCAGTGTTTCTAGGAACAACTGCGGAGGAAGGAGACCTCAGTCATGATTGCGTGGAGATCATCGAACATACCTATGCCAGCAGAACAGACTTAAAAGATCAGCCTCTGGAGAGACCGGATTGGGAACTTTTCACGGATGGAAGCAGCTTTGTGGAAAATGGGACTCGTTATGCAGGATACACGGTAACTACATCAAAGGTAGTGATTGAGGCAAATTCCCTACCTCCGGGGACTTCAGCCCAACGAGCAGAAATAGTCGCCCTGACACGAGCCCTGGAACTAAGCGAGGGTAAGAATGTGAATATTTGGACAGATTCAAAATATGCATTCGGGGTAGTCCACGTACATGGGGCATTATGGAAAGAAAGGGGAATGCTATCCTCACAAGGGACTAATATAAAATATCAGGAAGAAATATTGAAATTAATAACAGCTGTACAGAAACCCCAACAGGTGGCCATAATGCATTGTAAAGCTCATCAAGGAGGGGTGTCAGAGATTGCAGAAGGTAACAGATTGGCAGATTTGACGGCCCGGAAGGTCGCGCGTGAAGTACGGAAAGTAATGGCTCTAATTCCATCGAAGGTAGGCCTCTCTTGTTTCAAATTACCTAAAAACCCAAGGTATTCAGCAGAAGATGAGAGACTTGCAAATTTGATGAAGGCCCAGAAGAATCCTGACGGGTGGTATGTGACTACGACAGGACAACTCATAGTGCCTCCTATAATAATGCGAGAAATTTTACAAATAAAACATAACGAATGTCACTGGGGTGCAGAAGCAATGGTGACCTATTTGAAACGAGGTGTCATCTCGGTACACATGTTAACAATGGCAAAATCAGTAATGTCAAAATGTGAGCTTTGCTTAAAGAATAACCCGGTAGCAAGGAAACATGCTGAGATGGGGAGAATTAGAGCTGGAATAGAGCCTGGAGATTACTGGCAAATAGACTTTGTGGAATTGCCTAAAGCAAGAGGTTATAAATACCTATTGGTAGGGGTTGATACTTTTTCAGGATGGCCAGAGGCCCTTCCCTGTCGCACCAACCAAGCAAAGGAAACGGTAAAATGGTTACTACGGGAAATAGTCCCTAGATTTGGTGTACCACTGGGTATTTCTTCAGACAGGGGACCACATTTCACTGCCAATGTGGTTAAGGAGGTTAGTAGGTTACTAGGAATTACCTGGAACTTACATACCCCATGGAGGCCTCAATCTAGTGGTCAAGTAGAGAGGATGAACCAAACTTTAAAAGGACAATTAAGCAAAATCTGTCAGGAGGCTAAGATACAGTGGCCACAGGCCTTACCGATAGCTTTGCTAAGAATTAGAATAAAGCCAAGAAGTGGGATGTCAGTAAGTCCCTATGAAATCATGTATGGAAAACCTTATGAGTCTCCTGAACCGAACCCGAATATGCATGTTACCGGTAAACAGGATGTATATAATTATGTTTTAATAGTAATGAAAATACTTGCTCTTGGTATGAGTGAAGTATTTTCAAAGGGGGGAAATGTTAGTGTTGGGGAGAATCGAATGGATGTTCTATTAATGTTTCTCAGGTGATGGATCATACGGTATAATTAAATATTATTAAATGTACTTACATTATCAAGTAATCTATGTATACTGGAAACCTAGGGAGTACATTGAACATTTAAAGGAATCGTTGAAGGGGAACCCTGGGAGGGAATAGGTACAACCTGACCTTGGATAAGGGCCTGGAGATGATGAAATGAGTTGAAGCAGAACCAAGGAGCGGAGGGAGCATGCGTCGAGTGAGAAAGGTGAAAGAGTTTAGCGGAGAGGAAGACTCCTTACTTCATCTGGACGACCACCTGGACGACCACCAGAGTGCGCCACGCATGTGCAAAGGGGAGGGGAGCTAATTAGAATGAAAAGCGAGGCTGATGTTGCAACCTGTAATGAATATGTATACCTGACGCAATACTGTATGTATAAATAACGGCTGGGAAGTAACGGGACTTGAAGCCAGATTTGGGCACCTGCCCCGGCTTCCAGCGCTGAATAAAGCACCTTCATATAATCACTTGGTGGTTATGTGGTTGCTACGCTAACAGTATGCCTGGCAGTTTTTCTCTGTATTTTAATTTGTGTTAATAGTGCTTTCTTAATTTGTGTTTCTCTTGCTTTCTTAATTTCTGTTAATCGCGCCTTCTTAATTTGTGTTAAACCTGCTTTCTTAATTTGTGTTAATCGAGCTCTTTTATGTTAATAAAGAAGGGGGAGATGTGGGAGCGTGGCCATGGGGGTCGACAAGTCCCATGGTTGGTGATCACATCCGACTATTAAAGTAGAGACCATCAGGAAAGTAAAGCCTTGAGAGGGAACAAAGAAGGGTGATTCAGGAGACACCTTAAACAGGGACATGAAGAACAGGAACAGGGACAGGCTAACAGAACAGGGACAAAAACAAAAAAGGAATGAATAGGGACATGCTATCAGAACAGGGACAAACAAAAAACAGCGTATGGGAGGGTCTCGCTGGCATAGGCCGGACCCACAAACAAGGACTCCAGGAGTTGGAGGGGCAGCCAGAGCCCCCCGGCTGGGCAGCACTCAGTGCCTGCCTCTCCCAGGGATGGGGTTACAAAGTTTGTAAAACATGGAATTAGTATGCCTGGCAGTTTTTCTCTGTGTTTTATTTTGTGTTAATAGTGCTTTCTTAATTTGTGTTACTCTTGCTTTCTTAATTTCTGTTAATCGCGCCTTCTTAATTTGTGTTAAACCTGCTTTCTTAATTTGTGTTAATCGACCTCTTTTATGTTAATAAAGAAGGGGGAGATGTGGGAGTGTGGCCATGGGGGTCGACAAGTCCCATGGTTGGTGATAACATCCGACTCTTAAAGATGAGGCCATCAGGAAAGTAAAGAGTTGAGAGGGAACAAAGAAGGGTGATTCAGGAGACACCTTAAACAGGGACATGAAGAACAGGAACAGGGATAGTCTAACAGAACAGGGACGAAAACAAAAAAGGAATGAATAGGGACAGGAAAACGGAACAGGGACAAACAAAAAACAGCATATGGGAGGGTCTCGCTGGCATAGGCAGGACCCACAAACAAGCACTCCAGGAGTTGGAGGGTCAGCCAGAGCCCCCCGGCTGGGCAGCACTCAGTGCCTGCCTCTCCCAGGGATGGTTTTACAAAGATTGTTAAAGATAGACTTAGTATGCCTGGTAGTTTTTCTCTGTGTTTTAGTTTGTGCTGATCCTGCCTTCTTAATTTGTGTTAATCGCGCTTTCTTAAGTTAATAAAGAAGGGGAAGATGTGGGAGTGTGGCCATGGGGGTCGACAAGCCCCATGGTTGGTGATCACATCCGACTCTTAAGGATGAGACCATCAGGAAAGTAAAGCCCTGAGAGGGAACAAAGGGTGATTCAGGAGACACCTTAAGCAGGGACATGAAGAACAGGAACAGGGACAGGCTAACAGAACAGGGACAAACAAAAAAAAATTGTATGGGATGGTCCCGCTAGCATATGCAGGACCCACAGACAAGGACTCCAGGAGTTGGAGGGGCAGCCAGAGCCCCCCGGCTGGGCAGCACTCAGTGCCTGCCTCTCCCAGGGATGGGGTTACAAAGTTTGTTAAAGATGGAATTAGTATGCCTGGCAGTTTTTCTCTGTATTTTAATTTGTGTTAATAGTGCTTTCTTAATTTGTGTTTCTCTTGCTTTCTTAATTTCTGTTAATCGCGCCTTCTTAATTTGTGTTAAACCTGCTTTCTTAATTTGTGTTAATCGAGCTCTTTTATGTTAATAAAGAAGGGGGAGATGTGGGAGCGTGGCCATGGGGGTCGACAAGTCCCATGGTTGGTGATAACATTGGACTATTAAAGTAGAGACCATCAGGAAAGTAAAGCCTTGAGAGGGAACAAAGAAGGGTGATTCAGGAGACACCTTAAACAGGGACATGAAGAACAGGAACAGGGACAGGCTAACAGAACAGGGACAAAAACAAAAAAGGAATGAATAGGGACATGCTATCAGAACAGGGACAAACAAAAAACAGCGTATGGGAGGGTCTCGCTGGCATAGGCCGGACCCCCAAACAAGGACTCCAGGAGTTGGAGGGGCAGCCAGAGCCCCCCGGCTGGGCAGCACTCAGTGCCTGCCTCTCCCAGGGATGGGGTTACAAAGTTTGTAAAACATGGAATTAGTATGCCTGGCAGTTTTTCTCTGTGTTTTATTTTGTGTTAATAGTGCTTTCTTAATTTGTGTTACTCTTGCTTTCTTAATTTCTGTTAATCGCGCCTTCTTAATTTGTGTTAAACCTGCTTTCTTAATTTGTGTTAATCGACCTCTTTTATGTTAATAAAGAAGGGGGAGATGTGGGAGTGTGGCCATGGGGGTCGACAAGTCCCGTGGTTGGTGATAACATGCGACTCTTAAAGATGAGGCCATCAGGAAAGTAAAGAGTTGAGAGGGAACAAAGAAGGGTGATTCAGGAGACACCTTAAACAGGGACATGAAGAACAGGAACAGGGATAGTCTAACAGAACAGGGACAAAAACAAAAAAGGAATGAATAGGGACAGGAAAACGGAACAGGGACAAACAAAAAACAGCATATGGGAGGGTCTCGCTGGCATAGGCAGGACCCACAAACAAGGACTCCAGGAGTTGGAGGGTCAGCCAGAGCCCCCCGGCTGGGCAGCACTCAGTGCCTGCCTCTCCCAGGGATGGTTTTACAAAGATTGGTAAAGATAGACTTAGTATGCCTGGCAGTTTTTATCTGTGTTTTAGTTTGTGCTGATCCTGCCTTCTTAATTTGTGTTAATCGCGCTTTCTTAAGTTAATAAAGAAGGGGAAGATGTGGGAGTGTGGCCATGGGGGTCGACAAGTCCCATGGTATGTGATAACATCCAAATCTTAAAGATGAGGCCATCAGGAAAGTAAAGAGTTGAGAGGGAACAAAGAAGGGTGATTCAGGAGACACCTTAAACAGGGACATGAAGAACAGGAACAGGGACAGGCTAACAGAACAGGGACAAAAACAAAAAAAGGAATGAATAGGGACAGGCTATCAGAACAGGGACAAATAAAAACAGCATATGGGAGGGTCTCGCTGGCATGGGCAGGACCCAGAAACAAGGACTCCAGGAGTTGGAGGGGCAGCCAGAGCCCCCCGGCTGGGCAGCACTCAGTGCCTGCCTCTCCCAGGGCTGGTTTTACAAAGGTTGTTAAAGATAGACTTAGTATGCCTGGCAGTTTTTCTCTGTGTTTTAGTTTGTGTTGATCGTGCCTTCTTAATTTGTGTTAATCGCGCTTTCTTATGTTAATAAAGAAGGGGAAGGTGTGGGAGTGTGGCCATGGGGGTCGACAAGCCCCATGGTTGGTAATAACATCCGACTCTTAAGGATGAGACCATCAGGAATTTAAAGAGTTGAGAGGGAACAAAGAAGGGTGATTCAGGTGACACCTTAAACAGGGACATGAAGAACAGGAACAGGGGCAGGCTAACAGAGCAGGGAGAAACAAAAAACAGCATATGGGAGGGTCCCACTGGCATATGCTGGACCCACAAACAAGGACTCCAGGAGTTGGAGGGGCAGCCAGAGCCCCCCGGCTGGGCAGCACTCCGTGCCTGCCTCTCCCAGGGATGGGGTTACAAAGTTTGTTAAAGATGGAATTAGTATGCCTGGCAGTTTTTCTCTGTATTTTAGTTTGTGTTAATAGTGCTTTCTTAATTTGTGTTACTCTTGCTTTCTTAATTTCTGTTAATCGCGCCTTCTTAATTTGTGTTAAACCTGCTTTCTTAATTTCTGTTAATCGAGCTCTTTTATGTTAATAAAGAAGGGGGAGATGTGGGAGCATGGCCATGGGGGTCGACAAGTCCCATGGTTGGTGATAACATCCGACTGTTAAAGTAGAGACCATCAGGAAAGTAAAGAGTTGAGAGGGAACAAAGAAGGGTGATTCAGGAGACAAAAGTGCCTGGCTCTCCCAGGGATGGTTTTACAAAGGTTGTTAAAGATAGACTTAGTATGCCTGGCAGTTTTTCTCTGTGTTTTAGTTTGTGTTGATCCTGCCTTCTTAATTTGTGATAATCGCGCTTTCTTAAGTTAATAAAGAAGGGGGAGATGTGGGAGTGTGGCCATGGGGGTCGACAGGCCCCATGGTTGGTAATAACATCCAACTCTTAAGGATGAGACCATCAGGAATTTAAAGAGTTGAGAGGGAACAAAGAAGGGTGATTCAGGTGACACCTTGTTGTCTGGGGTGGCTTGTTCTCCAGCCATTAAAGCATGGAAGTTGCTGGGTGTTTGGTGTTGCCGGGCAAAGTTGTTGACCAATGACTAGTTAGTGGAAAGGTACTGCTGTGAGGCGGAAGTTATAGGAAGGGAGCCTTTCCTGAATAAGGGATAGAATGAAGTTGTGCCCTCACTCTGAGAGATGAAGTTATGCCTTCAGTAAGAGAGTTCAAGATATGTCATCAATAAAGAGGTAGCAGTTACAGATCCTGAAAGAACCCCGTTGTCCGTGCGGTCTTTACGCCACAAATCGCCCCCCAACAGGGACATGAAAACGAACAGGGACGAGAAGAAAACAAACAGGGGAATGAAGAACAGGAACAGGGACAGGCTAACAGCACAGGGACAAAAACAAAAAAGGAATGAATAGGGACAGGCAAACGGAACAGGGACAAAAACAGAAAAGGAATGAATAGGTACAGGCTAACAGAACAGGGACGAACAAAAAGAGGGTATGGGAGGGTCACGCTGGCTTACACAGGACCCCCAAACAAGGACTCCAGGAGTTGGAGGGGCAGCCAGAGCCCCCCGGCTGGGCAGCACTCAGTGCCTGCCACTCCCAGGGATGGGGTTGCAAAGTTTGTTAAAGATAGTCTTAGTATGCCTGGCAGCTTTTCTCTGTGTTTTAGTTTGTGTTGATCCTGCCTTCTTAATTTGTGTTAATTGCGCTTTCTTATGTTAATAAAGAAGGAGGAGATGTGGGAGTGTGGCCATGGGGGTCGACAAGCCCCATGGTTGGTGATCACATCCGACTCTTAAGGATGAGACCATCAGGAAAGTAAAGCCCTGAGAGGGAACAAAGAAGGGTGATTCAGGAGACACCTTAAACAGGGACATGAAGAACAGGAACAGGGAGAGTCTAACAGAACAGGGACAAAAACAAAAAAGGAATGAATAGGGACAGGCTATCAGAACAGGGACAAACAAAAAACAGCATATGGGAGGGTCTCGCTGGCATACGCAGGACCCTCAAACAAGGACTCCAGGAGTTGGAGGGGCAGCCAGAGCCCCCCGGCTGGGCAGCACTCAGTGCCTGCCTCTCCCAGGGATGGGGTTACAAAGTTTGTTAAAGACGGAATTAGTATGCATGGCAGTTTTTCTCTGTATTTTAATTTGTGTTAAACCTGCTTTCTTAATTTGTGTTAATCGAGCTCTTTTATGTTAATAAAGAAGGGGGAGATGTGGGAGCGTGGCCATGGGGGTCGAGAAGCCCCATGGTTGGTGATAACATCCGACTATTAAAGATGAGGCCATCAGGAAAGTAAAGAGTTGAGAGGGAACAAAGAAGGGTGATTCAGGAGACACCTTAAACAGGGACATGAAGAACAGGAACAGGGATAGTCTAACAGAACAGGGACGAAAACAAAAAAGGAATGAATAGGGACAGGAAAACGGAACAGGGACAAACAAAAAACAGCATATGGGAGGGTCTCGCTGGCATAGGCAGGACCCACAAACAAGGACTCCAGGAGTTGGAGGGGCAGCCAGAGCCCCCCGGCTGGGCAGCACTCAGTGCCTGCCTCTCCCAGGGATGGTTTTACAAAGATTGTTAAAGATAGACTTAGTATGCCTGGCAGTTTTTATCTGTGTTTTAGTTTGTGCTCATCCTGCCTTCTTGATTTGTGTTAATCGCGCTTTCTTAAGTTAATAAAGAAGGGGAAGATGTGGGAGTGTGGCCATGGGGGTCGAGAAGCCCCATGGTATGTGATAACATCCGGCTATTAAAGATGAGGCCATCAGGAAAGTAAAGAGTTGAGAGGGAACAAAGAAAGGTGATTCAGGAGACACCTTAAACAGGGACATGAAGAACAGGAACAGGGACAGGCTAACAGAGCAGGGAGAAACAAAAAGCAGCATATGCTAGGGTCCCACTGGCATATGCTGGACCCACAAACAAGGACTCCAGGAGTTGGAGGGGCAGCCAGAGCCCCCTGGCTGGGCAGTACTCAGTGCCTGCCTCTCCCAGGGATGGTTTTACAAAGGTTGTTAAAGATAGTCTTAGTATGCCTGGCAGCTTTTCTCTGTGTTTTATTTTGTGTTGATCCTGCCTTCTTAATTTGTGTTAATCGCGCTTTCTTATGTTAATAAAGAAGGGGGAGATGTGGGAGTGTGGCCATGGGGGTCGACAGGCCCCATGGTTGGTAATAACATCCAACTCTTAAGGATGAGACCATCAGGAATTTAAAGAGTTGAGAGGGAACAAAGAAGGGTGATTCAGGTGACACCTTGTTGTCTGGGGTGGCTAGTTCTCCAGCCATTAAAGCATGGAAGTTGCTGGGTGTTTGCTGTTGCCGGGCAAAGTTGTTGACCAATGACTAGTTAGTGGAAAGGTACTGCTGTGAGGCGGAAATTATAGGAAGGGAGCCTTTCCTGAATCAGGGATAGAATGAAGTTGTGCCCTCACTCTGAGAGATGAAGTTATGCCCTCAGTAAGAGAGAGTTCAAGTTATGTCATTAATAAAGATGTAGCAGTTACAGATCCTGAAAGAACCCCGTTGTCCATGCGGTCTTTACGCCACAAATCGCCCCCCAACAGGGACATGAAAACGAACAGGGACAAGAAGAAAACAAACAGGGACATGAAGAACAGGAACAGGGACAGGCTAACAGCACAGGGACAAAAACAAAAAAGGAATGAATAGGGACAGGCAAACCGAACAGGGACAAAAACAGAAAAGGAATGAATAGGTACAGGCTAACAGAACAGGAACGAACAAAAAGAGGGTATGGGAGGGTCACGCTGGCTTACGCAGGACCCCCAAACAAGGACTCCAGGAGTTGGAGGGGCAGCCAGAGCCCCCCGGCTGGGCAGCACTCAGTGCCTGCCTCTCCTAGGGATGGGGTTACAAAGTTTGTTAAAGATGGAATTAGTATGCCTGGCAGTTTTTCTCTGTATTTTAATTTGTGTTAATAGTGCTTTCTTAATTTGTGTTACTCTTGCTTTCTTAATTTCTGTTAATCGCGCCTTCTTAAATTGTGTTAAACCTGCTTTCTTAATTTGTGTTAATCGAGCTCTTTTATGTTAATAAAGAAGGAGGAGATGTGGGAGCGTGACCATGGGGGTCGACAAGCCCCATGGTTGGTGATCACATCCGACTCTTAAAGACGAGACCATGAGGAAAGTAAAGCCTTAAGAGGGAACAAAGAAGGGTGATTCAGGAGACACCTTAAGCAGGGACATGAAGAGCAGGAACAGGGATAGTCTAACAGAACAGGGACAAAAACAAAAAAGGGATGAATAGGGGCAGGAAAACGAAACAGGGACAAAAACAGAAAAGGAATGATCAGGTACAGGCTAACAGAACAGGGATGACCAAAAAGAGCATATGGGAGGGTCACGATGGTTTACGCAGGACCCACAAACAAGGACTCCAGGAGGTTGAGGGGTAGCCAGAGCCCCCCTGCTGGGCAGCACTCAGTGCCTGCCACTCCCAGGGATGGGGTTGCAAAGTTTGTTGAAGATAGACTTAGTATGCCTGGCAGTTTTTCTCTGTGTTTTAGTTTGTGCTGATCCTGCCTTCTTAATTTGTGTTAATCGCGCTTTCTTAAGTTAATAAAGAAGGGGAAGATGTGGGAGTGTGGCCATGGGGGTCGACAAGCCCCATGGTTGGTGATCACATCCGACTCTTACAGATGAGTCCATCAGGAAAGTAAAGCCTTGAGAGGGAACAAAGAAGGGTGATTCAGGAGACACCTTAACCAGGGACATGAAGAACAGGAACAGGGATAGTCTAACAGAACAGGGACAAAAACAAAAAAGGAATGAATAGGGACAGGCTATCAGAACAGGGACAAACAAAAAACAGCGTATGGGAGGGTCCCATGGTTGGTGATCACATCCGACTCTTAAAGATGAGGCCATCAGGAAAGTAAAGAGTTGAGAGGGAACAAAGAAGGGTGATTCAGGAGACACCTTAAGCAGGGACATGAAGAACAGGAACAGGGGCAGGCTAACAGAGCAGGAGGAAACAAAAAACAGCATATGGGAGGGTCCCACTGGCATATGCTGGACCCACAAACAAGGACTCCAGGAGTTGGAGGGGCAGCCAGAGCCCCCCGGCTGGGCAGCACTCAGTGCCTGCCTCTCCCAGGGATGGGGTTACAAAGTTTGTTAAAGATGGAATTAGTATGCCTGGCAGTTTTTCTCTGTGTTTTAATTTGTGTTAATAGTGGTTTCTTAATTTGTGTTTCTCTTGCTTTCTTAATTTCTGTTAATCGCGCCTTCTTAATTTGTGTTAAACCTGCTTTCTTAATTTGTGTTAATCGAGCTCTTTTATGTTAATAAAGAAGGGGGAGATGTGGGAGCGTGGCCATGGGGGTCGACAAGTCCCATGGTTGGTGATAACATCGGACTCTTAAAGTAGAGACCATCAGGAAAGTAAAGAGTTGAGAGGGAACAAAGAAGGGTGATTCAGGAGACACCTTAAACAGGGACATGAAGAACAGGAACAGGGACAGGCTAACAGAGCAGGGAGAAACAAAAAACAGCATATGGGAGGGTCCCACTGGCGTATGCTGGACCCACAATCAAGGACTCCAGGAGTTGGAGGGGCAGCCAGAGCCCCCCGGCTGGGCAGCACTCAGTTCCTGCCTCTCCCAGGGACGGTTTTACAAAGATGGTTAAAGATAGACTTAGTATGCCTGGCAGTTTTTCTCTGTGTTTTAGTTTGTGTTGATCCTGCCTACTTAATTTGTGTTAATCGCGCTTTCTTATGTTAATAAAGAAGGGGGAGATGTGGGAGTGTGGCCATGGGGGTCGACAAGTCCCATGGTTGGTGATAACATCGGACTCTTAAAGATGAGGCCATCAGGAAAGTAAAGAGTTGAGAGGGAACAAAGAAGGGTGATTCAGGAGACACCTTAAACAGGGACATGAAGAACAGGAACAGGGACAGGCTAACAGAACAGGGACGAAAACAAAAAAAGGAATGAATAGGGA
Source organism: Anser anser (assembly GCF_964211835.1). Classification (NCBI taxonomy): domain Eukaryota; kingdom Metazoa; phylum Chordata; class Aves; order Anseriformes; family Anatidae; genus Anser; species Anser anser. The sequence goes on from NC_139731.1 coordinate 3,122,296, forward strand.
CAGGCTATCAGAACAGGGACAAACAAAAAACAGCGTATGGGAGGGTCTCGCTGGCATAGGCAGGACCCACAAACAAGGACTCCAGGAGTTGGAGGGGCAGTGAGAGCCCCCCGGCTGGGCAGCACTCAGTGCCTGCCTCTCCCACGGCTGGTTTTACAAAGGTTGTTAAACATAGACTTAGTATGCCTGGCAGTTTTTCTCTGTGTTTTAGTTTGTGTTGGTCCTGCCTTCTTAATTTGTGTTAATTGCGCTTTCTTATGTTAATAAAGAAGGAGGAGATGTGGGAGTGTGGCCATGGGGGTCGACAAGCCCCATGGTTGGTGATCACATCCGACTCTTAAGGATGAGACCATCAGGAAAGTAAAGCCCTGAGAGGGAACAAAGAAGGGTGATTCAGGAGACACCTTAATGAGGAGACATCTTAATGAAGAACAGGAACAGGGACAGGCTAACAGCACAGGGACAAAAACAAAAAAGGAATGAATAGGGACAGGCAAACGGAACAGGGACAAAAACAGAAAAGGAATGAATAGGTACAGGCTAACAGAACAGGGACGAACAAAAAGAGGGTATGGGAGGGTCACGCTGGCTTACACAGGACCCCCAAACAAGGACTCCAGGAGTTGGAGGGGCAGCCAGAGCCCCCCGGCTGGGCAGCACTCAGTGCCTGCCACTCCCAGGGATGGGGTTGCAAAGTTTGTTAAAGATAGTCTTAGTATGCCTGGCAGCTTTTCTCTGTGTTTTAGTTTGTGTTGATCCTGCCTTCTTAATTTGTGTTAATTGCGCTTTCTTATGTTAATAAAGAAGGAGGAGATGTGGGAGTGTGGCCATGGGGGTCGACAAGCCCCATGGTTGGTGATCACATCTGACTCTTAAGGATGAGACCATCAGGAAAGTAAAGCCCTGAGAGGGAACAAAGAAGGGTGATTCAGGAGACACCTTAAACAGGGACATGAAGAACAGGAACAGGGAGAGTCTAACAGAACAGGGACAAAAACAAAAAAGGAATGAATAGGGACAGGCTATCAGAACAGGGACAAACAAAAAACAGCATATGGGAGGGTCTCGCTGGCATGGGCAGGACCCAGAAACAAGGACTCCAGGAGTTGGAGGGGCAGCCAGAGCCCCCCGGCTGGGCAGCACTCAGTGCCTGCCTCTCCCAGGGATGGGGTTACAAAGTTTGTTAAAGACGGAATTAGTATGCATGGCAGTTTTTCTCTGTATTTTAATTTGTGTTAATAGTGCTTTCTTAATTTGTGTTTCTCTTGCTTTCTTAATTTCTGTTAATCGCGCCTTCTTAATTTGTGTTAAACCTGCTTTCTTAATTTGTGTTAATCGACCTCTTTTATGTTAATAAAGAAGGGGGAGATGTGGGAGCGTGGCCATGGGGGTCGAGAAGCCCCATGGTTGGTGATAACATCCGACTATTAAAGATGAGGCCATCAGGAAAGTAAAGAGTTGAGAGGGAACAAAGAAGGGTGATTCAGGAGACACCTTAAACAGGGACATGAAGAACAGGAACAGGGATAGTCTAACAGAACAGGGACGAAAACAAAAAAGGAATGAATAGGGACAGGAAAACGGAACAGGGACAAACAAAAAACAGCATATGGGAGGGTCTCGCTGGCATAGGCAGGACCCACAAACAAGGACTCCAGGAGTTGGAGGGTCAGCCAGAGCCCCCCGGCTGGGCAGCACTCAGTGCCTGCCTCTCCCAGGGATGGTTTTACAAAGATTGTTAAAGATAGACTTAGTATGCCTGGCAGTTTTTCTCTGTGTTTTAGTTTGTGCTGATCCTGCCTTGTTAATTTGTGTTAATCGCGCTTTCTTAAGTTAATAAAGAAGGGGAAGATGTGGGAGTGTGGCCATGGGGGTCGACAAGTCCCATGGTATGTGATAACATCCAAATCTTAAAGATGAGGCCATCAGGAAAGTAAAGAGTTGAGAGGGAACAAAGAAAGGTGATTCAGGAGACACCTTAAACAGGGACATGAAGAACAGGAACAGGGACAGGCTAACAGAGCAGGGAGAAACAAAAAGCAGCATATGCTAGGGTCCCACTGGCATATGCTGGACCCACAAACAAGGACTCCAGGAGTTGGAGGGGCAGCCAGAGCCCCCTGGCTGGGCAGTACTCAGTGCCTGCCTCTCCCAGGGATGGTTTTACAAAGGTTGTTAAAGATAGTCTTAGTATGCCTGGCAGTTTTTCTCTGTGTTTTAGTTTGTGTTGATCCTGCCTTCTTAATTTGTGTTAATCGCGCTTTCTTAAGTTAATAAAGAAGGGGGAGATGTGGGAGTGTGGCCATGGGGGTCGACAGGCCCCATGGTTGGTAATAACATCCAACTCTTAAGGATGAGACCATCAGGAATTTAAAGAGTTGAGAGGGAACAAAGAAGGGTGATTCAGGTGACACCTTGTTGTCTGGGGTGGCTTGTTCTCCAGCCATTAAAGCATGGAAGTTGCTGGGTGTTTGGTGTTGCCGGGCAAAGTTGTTGACCAATGACTAGTTAGTGGAAAGGTACTGCTGTGAGGCGGAAGTTATAGGAAGGGAGCCTTTCCTGAATCAGGGATAGAATGAAGTTGTGCCCTCACTCTGAGAGATGAAGTTATGCCCTCAGTAAGAGAGAGTTCAAGTTATGTCATCAATAAAGAGGTAGCAGTTACAGATCCTGAAAGAACCCCGTTGTCCGTGCGGTCTTTACGCCACAAATCGCCCCCCAACAGGGACATGAAAACGAACAGGGACGAGAAGAAAACAAACAGGGGAATGAAGAACAGGAACAGGGACAGGCTAACAGCACAGGGACAAAAACAAAAAAGGAATGAATAGGGACAGGCAAACGGAACAGGGACAAAAACAGAAAAGGAATGAATAGGTACAGGCTAACAGAACAGGGACGAACAAAAAGAGGGTATGGGAGGGTCACGCTGGCTTACACAGGACCCCCAAACAAGGACTCCAGGAGTTGGAGGGGCAGCCAGAGCCCCCCGGCTGGGCAGCACTCAGTGCCTGCCACTCCCAGGGATGGGGTTGCAAAGTTTGTTAAAGATAGTCTTAGTATGCCTGGCAGCTTTTCTCTGTGTTTTAGTTTGTGTTGATCCTGCCTTCTTAATTTGTGTTAATTGCGCTTTCTTATGTTAATAAAGAAGGAGGAGATGTGGGAGTGTGGCCATGGGGGTCGACAAGCCCCATGGTTGGTGATCACATCCGACTCTTAAGGATGAGACCATCAGGAAAGTAAAGCCCTGAGAGGGAACAAAGAAGGGTGATTCAGGAGACACCTTAAACAGGGACATGAAGAACAGGAACAGGGAGAGTCTAACAGAACAGGGACAAAAACAAAAAAGGAATGAATAGGGACAGGCTATCAGAACAGGGACAAACAAAAAACAGCATATGGGAGGGTCTCGCTGGCATACGCAGGACCCTCAAACAAGGACTCCAGGAGTTGGAGGGGCAGCCAGAGCCCCCCGGCTGGGCAGCACTCAGTGCCTGCCTCTCCCAGGGATGGGGTTACAAAGTTTGTTAAAGACGGAATTAGTATGCATGGCAGTTTTTCTCTGTATTTTAATTTGTGTTAAACCTGCTTTCTTAATTTGTGTTAATCGAGCTCTTTTATGTTAATAAAGAAGGGGGAGATGTGGGAGCGTGGCCATGGGGGTCGAGAAGCCCCATGGTTGGTGATAACATCCGACTATTAAAGATGAGGCCATCAGGAAAGTAAAGAGTTGAGAGGGAACAAAGAAGGGTGATTCAGGAGACACCTTAAACAGGGACATGAAGAACAGGAACAGGGATAGTCTAACAGAACAGGGACGAAAACAAAAAAGGAATGAATAGGGACAGGAAAACGGAACAGGGACAAACAAAAAACAGCATATGGGAGGGTCTCGCTGGCATAGGCAGGACCCACAAACAAGGACTCCAGGAGTTGGAGGGTCAGCCAGAGCCCCCCGGCTGGGCAGCACTCAGTGCCTGCCTCTCCCAGGGATGGTTTTACAAAGATTGTTAAAGATAGACTTAGTATGCCTGGCAGTTTTTATCTGTGTTTTAGTTTGTGCTCATCCTGCCTTCTTGATTTGTGTTAATCGCGCTTTCTTAAGTTAATAAAGAAGGGGAAGATGTGGGAGTGTGGCCATGGGGGTCGAGAAGCCCCATGGCATGTGATAACATCCGGCTATTAAAGATGAGGCCATCAGGAAAGTAAAGAGTTGAGAGGGAACAAAGAAAGGTGATTCAGGAGACACCTTAAACAGGGACATGAAGAACAGGAACAGGGACAGGCTAACAGAGCAGGGAGAAACAAAAAGCAGCATATGCTAGGGTCCCACTGGCATATGCTGGACCCACAAACAAGGACTCCAGGAGTTGGAGGGGCAGCCAGAGCCCCCTGGCTGGGCAGTACTCAGTGCCTGCCTCTCCCAGGGATGGTTTTACAAAGGTTGTTAAAGATAGTCTTAGTATGCCTGGCAGCTTTTCTCTGTGTTTTAGTTTGTGTTGATCCTGCCTTCTTAATTTGTGTTAATCGCGCTTTCTTATGTTAATAAAGAAGGGGGAGATGTGGGAGTGTGGCCATGGGGGTCGACAGGCCCCATGGTTGGTAATAACATCCAACTCTTAAGGATGAGACCATCAGGAATTTAAAGAGTTGAGAGGGAACAAAGAAGGGTGATTCAGGTGACACCTTGTTGTCTGGGGTGGCTTGTTCTACAGCCATTAAAGCATGGAAGTTGCTGGGTGTTTGCTGTTGCCGGGCAAAGTTGTTGACCAATGACTAGTTAGTGGAAAGGTACTGCTGTGAGGCGGAAATTATAGGAAGGGAGCCTTTCCTGAATCAGGGATAGAATGAAGTTGTGCCCTCACTCTGAGAGATGAAGTTATGCCCTCAGTAAGAGAGAGTTCAAGTTATGTCATTAATAAAGATGTAGCAGTTACAGATCCTGAAAGAACCCCGTTGTCCATGCGGTCTTTACGCCACAAATCGCCCCCCAACAGGGACATGAAAACGAACAGGGACAAGAAGAAAACAAACAGGGACATGAAGAACAGGAACAGGGACAGGCTAACAGCACAGGGACAAAAACAAAAAAGGAATGAATAGGGACAGGCAAACCGAACAGGGACAAAAACAGAAAAGGAATGAATAGGTACAGGCTAACAGAACAGGAACGAACAAAAAGAGGGTATGGGAGGGTCACGCTGGCTTACGCAGGACCCCCAAACAAGGACTCCAGGAGTTGGAGGGGCAGCCAGAGCCCCCCGGCTGGGCAGCACTCAGTGCCTGCCTCTCCTAGGGATGGGGTTACAAAGTTTGTTAAAGATGGAATTAGTATGCCTGGCAGTTTTTCTCTGTATTTTAATTTGTGTTAATAGTGCTTTCTTAATTTGTGTTACTCTTGCTTTCTTAATTTCTGTTAATCGCGCCTTCTTAAATTGTGTTAAACCTGCTTTCTTAATTTGTGTTAATCGAGCTCTTTTATGTTAATAAAGAAGGAGGAGATGTGGGAGCGTGACCATGGGGGTCGACAAGCCCCATGGTTGGTGATCACATCCGACTCTTAAAGACGAGACCATGAGGAAAGTAAAGCCTTAAGAGGGAACAAAGAAGGGTGATTCAGGAGACACCTTAAGCAGGGACATGAAGAGCAGGAACAGGGATAGTCTAACAGAACAGGGACAAAAACAAAAAAGGGATGAATAGGGACAGGAAAACGAAACAGGGACAAAAACAGAAAAGGAATGATCAGGTACAGGCTAACAGAACAGGGATGACCAAAAAGAGCATATGGGAGGGTCACGATGGTTTACGCAGGACCCACAAACAAGGACTCCAGGAGGTTGAGGGGTAGCCAGAGCCCCCCTGCTGGGCAGAACTCAGTGCCTGCCACTCCCAGGGATGGGGTTGCAAAGTTTGTTGAAGATAGACTTAGTATGCCTGGCAGTTTTTCTCTGTGTTTTAGTTTGTGCTGATCCTGCCTTCTTAATTTGTGTTAATCGCGCTTTCTTAAGTTAATAAAGAAGGGGAAGATGTGGGAGTGTGGCCATGGGGGTCGACAAGCCCCATGGTTGGTGATCACATCCGACTCTTACAGATGAGTCCATCAGGAAAGTAAAGCCTTGAGAGGGAACAAAGAAGGGTGATTCAGGAGACACCTTAACCAGGGACATGAAGAACAGGAACAGGGATAGTCTAACAGAACAGGGACAAAAACAAAAAAGGAATGAATAGGGACAGGCTATCAGAACAGGGACAAACAAAAAACAGCGTATGGGAGGGTCCCATGGTTGGTGATCACATCCGACTCTTAAAGATGAGGCCATCAGGAAAGTAAAGAGTTGAGAGGGAACAAAGAAGGGTGATTCAGGAGACACCTTAAGCAGGGACATGAAGAACAGGAACAGGGGCAGGCTAACAGAGCAGGAGGAAACAAAAAACAGCATATGGGAGGGTCCCACTGGCATATGCTGGACCCACAAACAAGGACTCCAGGAGTTGGAGGGGCAGCCAGAGCCCCCCGGCTGGGCAGCACTCAGTGCCTGCCTCTCCCAGGGATGGGGTTACAAAGTTTGTTAAAGATGGAATTAGTATGCCTGGCAGTTTTTCTCTGTATTTTAATTTGTGTTAATAGTGGTTTCTTAATTTGTGTTTCTCTTGCTTTCTTAATTTCTGTTAATCGCGCCTTCTTAATTTGTGTTAAACCTGCTTTCTTAATTTGTGTTAATCGAGCTCTTTTATGTTAATAAAGAAGGGGGAGATGTGGGAGCGTGGCCATGGGGGTCGACAAGTCCCATGGTTGGTGATAACATCGGACTCTTAAAGTAGAGACCATCAGGAAAGTAAAGAGTTGAGAGGGAACAAAGAAGGGTGATTCAGGAGACACCTTAAACAGGGACATGAAGAACAGGAACAGGGACAGGCTAACAGAGCAGGGAGAAACAAAAAACAGCATATGGGAGGGTCCCACTGGCGTATGCTGGACCCACAATCAAGGACTCCAGGAGTTGGAGGGGCAGCCAGAGCCCCCCGGCTGGGCAGCACTCAGTTCCTGCCTCTCCCAGGGACGGTTTTACAAAGATGGTTAAAGATAGACTTAGTATGCCTGGCAGTTTTTCTCTGTGTTTTAGTTTGTGTTGATCCTGCCTACTTAATTTGTGTTAATCGCGCTTTCTTATGTTAATAAAGAAGGGGGAGATGTGGGAGTGTGGCCATGGGGGTCGACAAGTCCCATGGTTGGTGATAACATCGGACTCTTAAAGATGAGGCCATCAGGAAAGTAAAGAGTTGAGAGGGAACAAAGAAGGGTGATTCAGGAGACACCTTAAACAGGGACATGAAGAACAGGAACAGGGACAGGCTAACAGAACAGGGACGAAAACAAAAAAAGGAATGAATAGGGACAGGCTATCAGAACAGGGACAAACAAAAAACAGCGTATGGGAGGGTCTCGCTGGCATAGGCAGGACCCACAAACAAGGACTCCAGGAGTTGGAGGGGCAGTGAGAGCCCCCCGGCTGGGCAGCACTCAGTGCCTGCCTCTCCCACGGCTGGTTTTACAAAGGTTGTTAAACATAGACTTAGTATGCCTGGCAGTTTTTCTCTGTATTTTAGTTTGTGTTGGTCCTGCCTTCTTAATTTGTGTTAATTGCGCTTTCTTATGTTAATAAAGAAGGAGGAGATGTGGGAGTGTGGCCATGGGGGTCGACAAGCCCCATGGTTGGTGATCACATCCGACTCTTAAGGATGAGACCATCAGGAAAGTAAAGCCCTGAGAGGGAACAAAGAAGGGTGATTCAGGAGACACCTTAATGAGGAGACATCTTAATGAAGAACAGGAACAGGGACAGGCTAACAGCACAGGGACAAAAACAAAAAAGGAATGAATAGGGACAGGCAAACGGAACAGGGACAAAAACAGAAAAGGAATGAATAGGTACAGGCTAACAGAACAGGGACGAACAAAAAGAGGGTATGGGAGGGTCACGCTGGCTTACACAGGACCCCCAAACAAGGACTCCAGGAGTTGGAGGGGCAGCCAGAGCCCCCCGGCTGGGCAGCACTCAGTGCCTGCCACTCCCAGGGATGGGGTTGCAAAGTTTGTTAAAGATAGTCTTAGTATGCCTGGCAGCTTTTCTCTGTGTTTTAGTTTGTGTTGATCCTGCCTTCTTAATTTGTGTTAATTGCGCTTTCTTATGTTAATAAAGAAGGAGGAGATGTGGGAGTGTGGCCATGGGGGTCGACAAGCCCCATGGTTGGTGATCACATCTGACTCTTAAGGATGAGACCATCAGGAAAGTAAAGCCCTGAGAGGGAACAAAGAAGGGTGATTCAGGAGACACCTTAAACAGGGACATGAAGAACAGGAACAGGGAGAGTCTAACAGAACAGGGACAAAAACAAAAAAGGAATGAATAGGGACAGGCTATCAGAACAGGGACAAACAAAAAACAGCATATGGGAGGGTCTCGCTGGCATGGGCAGGACCCAGAAACAAGGACTCCAGGAGTTGGAGGGGCAGCCAGAGCCCCCCGGCTGGGCAGCACTCAGTGCCTGCCTCTCCCAGGGATGGGGTTACAAAGTTTGTTAAAGACGGAATTAGTATGCATGGCAGTTTTTCTCTGTATTTTAATTTGTGTTAATAGTGCTTTCTTAATTTGTGTTTCTCTTGCTTTCTTAATTTCTGTTAATCGCGCCTTCTTAATTTGTGTTAAACCTGCTTTCTTAATTTGTGTTAATCGACCTCTTTTATGTTAATAAAGAAGGGGGAGATGTGGGAGCGTGGCCATGGGGGTCGAGAAGCCCCATGGTTGGTGATAACATCCGACTATTAAAGATGAGGCCATCAGGAAAGTAAAGAGTTGAGAGGGAACAAAGAAGGGTGATTCAGGAGACACCTTAAACAGGGACATGAAGAACAGGAACAGGGATAGTCTAACAGAACAGGGACGAAAACAAAAAAGGAATGAATAGGGACAGGAAAACGGAACAGGGACAAACAAAAAACAGCATATGGGAGGGTCTCGCTGGCATAGGCAGGACCCACAAACAAGGACTCCAGGAGTTGGAGGGTCAGCCAGAGCCCCCCGGCTGGGCAGCACTCAGTGCCTGCCTCTCCCAGGGATGGTTTTACAAAGATTGTTAAAGATAGACTTAGTATGCCTGGCAGTTTTTCTCTGTGTTTTAGTTTGTGCTGATCCTGCCTTGTTAATTTGTGTTAATCGCGCTTTCTTAAGTTAATAAAGAAGGGGAAGATGTGGGAGTGTGGCCATGGGGGTCGACAAGCCCCATGGTTGGTGATCACATCCAAATCTTAAAGATGAGGCCATCAGGAAAGTAAAGAGTTGAGAGGGAACAAAGAAAGGTGATTCAGGAGACACCTTAAACAGGGACATGAAGAACAGGAACAGGGATAGTCTAACAGAACAGGGACAAAAACAAAAAAGGAATGAATAGGGACAGGCTATCAGAACAGGGACAAACAAAAAACAGCGTATGGGAGGGTCCCATGGTTGGTGATCACATCCGACTCTTAAAGATGAGGCCATCAGGAAAGTAAAGAGTTGAGAGGGAACAAAGAAGGGTGATTCAGGAGACACCTTAAGCAGGGACATGAAGAACAGGAACAGGGGCAGGCTAACAGAGCAGGAGGAAACAAAAAACAGCATATGGGAGGGTCCCACTGGCATATGCTGGACCCACAAACAAGGACTCCAGGAGTTGGAGGGGCAGCCAGAGCCCCCCGGCTGGGCAGCACTCAGTGCCTGCCTCTCCCAGGGATGGGGTTACAAAGTTTGTTAAAGATGGAATTAGTATGCCTGGCAGTTTTTCTCTGTATTTTAATTTGTGTTAATAGTGGTTTCTTAATTTGTGTTTCTCTTGCTTTCTTAATTTCTGTTAATCGCGCCTTCTTAATTTGTGTTAAACCTGCTTTCTTAATTTGTGTTAATCGAGCTCTTTTATGTTAATAAAGAAGGGGGAGATGTGGGAGCGTGGCCATGGGGGTCGACAAGTCCCATGGTTGGTGATAACATCGGACTCTTAAAGTAGAGACCATCAGGAAAGTAAAGAGTTGAGAGGGAACAAAGAAGGGTGATTCAGGAGACACCTTAAACAGGGACATGAAGAACAGGAACAGGGACAGGCTAACAGAGCAGGGAGAAACAAAAAACAGCATATGGGAGGGTCCCACTGGCGTATGCTGGACCCACAATCAAGGACTCCAGGAGTTGGAGGGGCAGCCAGAGCCCCCCGGCTGGGCAGCACTCAGTTCCTGCCTCTCCCAGGGACGGTTTTACAAAGATGGTTAAAGATAGACTTAGTATGCCTGGCAGTTTTTCTCTGTGTTTTAGTTTGTGTTGATCCTGCCTACTTAATTTGTGTTAATCGCGCTTTCTTATGTTAATAAAGAAGGGGGAGATGTGGGAGTGTGGCCATGGGGGTCGACAAGTCCCATGGTTGGTGATAACATCGGACTCTTAAAGATGAGGCCATCAGGAAAGTAAAGAGTTGAGAGGGAACAAAGAAGGGTGATTCAGGAGACACCTTAAACAGGGACATGAAGAACAGGAACAGGGACAGGCTAACAGAACAGGGACGAAAACAAAAAAAGGAATGAATAGGGACAGGCTATCAGAACAGGGACAAACAAAAAACAGCGTATGGGAGGGTCTCGCTGGCATAGGCAGGACCCACAAACAAGGACTCCAGGAGTTGGAGGGGCAGTGAGAGCCCCCCGGCTGGGCAGCACTCAGTGCCTGCCTCTCCCACGGCTGGTTTTACAAAGGTTGTTAAACATAGACTTAGTATGCCTGGCAGTTTTTCTCTGTATTTTAGTTTGTGTTGGTCCTGCCTTCTTAATTTGTGTTAATTGCGCTTTCTTATGTTAATAAAGAAGGAGGAGATGTGGGAGTGTGGCCATGGGGGTCGACAAGCCCCATGGTTGGTGATCACATCCGACTCTTAAGGATGAGACCATCAGGAAAGTAAAGCCCTGAGAGGGAACAAAGAAGGGTGATTCAGGAGACACCTTAATGAGGAGACATCTTAATGAAGAACAGGAACAGGGACAGGCTAACAGCACAGGGACAAAAACAAAAAAGGAATGAATAGGGACAGGCAAACGGAACAGGGACAAAAACAGAAAAGGAATGAATAGGTACAGGCTAACAGAACAGGGACGAACAAAAAGAGGGTATGGGAGGGTCACGCTGGCTTACACAGGACCCCCAAACAAGGACTCCAGGAGTTGGAGGGGCAGCCAGAGCCCCCCGGCTGGGCAGCACTCAGTGCCTGCCACTCCCAGGGATGGGGTTGCAAAGTTTGTTAAAGATAGTCTTAGTATGCCTGGCAGCTTTTCTCTGTGTTTTAGTTTGTGTTGATCCTGCCTTCTTAATTTGTGTTAATTGCGCTTTCTTATGTTAATAAAGAAGGAGGAGATGTGGGAGTGTGGCCATGGGGGTCGACAAGCCCCATGGTTGGTGATCACATCTGACTCTTAAGGATGAGACCATCAGGAAAGTAAAGCCCTGAGAGGGAACAAAGAAGGGTGATTCAGGAGACACCTTAAACAGGGACATGAAGAACAGGAACAGGGAGAGTCTAACAGAACAGGGACAAAAACAAAAAAGGAATGAATAGGGACAGGCTATCAGAACAGGGACAAACAAAAAACAGCATATGGGAGGGTCTCGCTGGCATGGGCAGGACCCAGAAACAAGGACTCCAGGAGTTGGAGGGGCAGCCAGAGCCCCCCGGCTGGGCAGCACTCAGTGCCTGCCTCTCCCAGGGATGGGGTTACAAAGTTTGTTAAAGACGGAATTAGTATGCATGGCAGTTTTTCTCTGTATTTTAATTTGTGTTAATAGTGCTTTCTTAATTTGTGTTTCTCTTGCTTTCTTAATTTCTGTTAATCGCGCCTTCTTAATTTGTGTTAAACCTGCTTTCTTAATTTGTGTTAATCGACCTCTTTTATGTTAATAAAGAAGGGGGAGATGTGGGAGCGTGGCCATGGGGGTCGAGAAGCCCCATGGTTGGTGATAACATCCGACTATTAAAGATGAGGCCATCAGGAAAGTAAAGAGTTGAGAGGGAACAAAGAAGGGTGATTCAGGAGACACCTTAAACAGGGACATGAAGAACAGGAACAGGGATAGTCTAACAGAACAGGGACGAAAACAAAAAAGGAATGAATAGGGACAGGAAAACGGAACAGGGACAAACAAAAAACAGCATATGGGAGGGTCTCGCTGGCATAGGCAGGACCCACAAACAAGGACTCCAGGAGTTGGAGGGTCAGCCAGAGCCCCCCGGCTGGGCAGCACTCAGTGCCTGCCTCTCCCAGGGATGGTTTTACAAAGATTGTTAAAGATAGACTTAGTATGCCTGGCAGTTTTTCTCTGTGTTTTAGTTTGTGCTGATCCTGCCTTCTTAATTTGTGTTAATCGCGCTTTCTTAAGTTAATAAAGAAGGGGAAGATGTGGGAGTGTGGCCATGGGGGTCGACAAGTCCCATGGTATGTGATAACATCCAAATCTTAAAGATGAGGCCATCAGGAAAGTAAAGAGTTGAGAGGGAACAAAGAAAGGTGATTCAGGAGACACCTTAAACAGGGACATGAAGAACAGGAACAGGGACAGGCTAACAGAGCAGGGAGAAACAAAAAGCAGCATATGCTAGGGTCCCACTGGCATATGCTGGACCCACAAACAAGGACTCCAGGAGTTGGAGGGGCAGCCAGAGCCCCCTGGCTGGGCAGTACTCAGTGCCTGCCTCTCCCAGGGATGGTTTTACAAAGGTTGTTAAAGATAGTCTTAGTATGCCTGGCAGCTTTTCTCTGTGTTTTATTTTGTGTTGATCCTGCCTTCTTAATTTGTGTTAATCGCGCTTTCTTATGTTAATAAAGAAGGGGGAGATGTGGGAGTGTGGCCATGGGGGTCGACAGGCCCCATGGTTGGTAATAACATCCAACTCTTAAGGATGAGACCATCAGGAATTTAAAGAGTTGAGAGGGAACAAAGAAGGGTGATTCAGGTGACACCTTGTTGTCTGGGGTGGCTTGTTCTACAGCCATTAAAGCATGGAAGTTGCTGGGTGTTTGCTGTTGCCGGGCAAAGTTGTTGACCAATGACTAGTTAGTGGAAAGGTACTGCTGTGAGGCGGAAATTATAGGAAGGGAGCCTTTCCTGAATCAGGGATAGAATGAAGTTGTGCCCTCACTCTGAGAGATGAAGTTATGCCCTCAGTAAGAGAGAGTTCAAGTTATGTCATCAATAAAGAGGTAGCAGTTACAGATCCTGAAAGAACCCCGTTGTCCATGCGGTCTTTACGCCACAAATCGCCCCCCAACAGGGACATGAAAACGAACAGGGACAAGAAGAAAACAAACAGGGACATGAAGAACAGGAACAGGGACAGGCTAACAGCACAGGGACAAAAAAAAAAAGGAATGAATAGGGACAGGCAAACCGAACAGGGACAAAAACAGAAAAGGAATGAATAGGTACAGGCTAACAGAACAGGGACGAACAAAAAGAGGGTATGGGAGGGTCACGCTGGCTTACGCAGGACCCCCAAACAAGGACTCCAGGAGTTGGAGGGGCAGCCAGAGCCCCCCGGCTGGGCAGCACTCAGTGCCTGCCTCTCCTAGGGATGGGGTTACAAAGTTTGTTAAAGATGGAATTAGTATGCCTGGCAGTTTTTCTCTGTATTTTAGTTTGTGTTAATAGTGCTTTTTTAATTTGTGTTACTCTTGCTTTCTTAATTTCTGTTAGTCGCGCCTTCTTAATTTGTGTTAAACCTGCTTTCTTAATTTGTGTTAATCGAGCTCTTTTATGTTAATAAAGAAGGGGGAGATGTGGGAGCATGGCCATGGGGGTCCACAAGTCCCATGGTTGGTGATAACATCCAACTCTTAAAGATGAGGCCATCAGGAAAGTAAAGAGTTGAGAGGGAACAAAGAAGGGTGATTCAGGAGACACCTTAAACAGGGAAATGAAGAACAGGAACAGGGACAGGCTAACAGAGCAGGGAGAAACAAAAAACAGCATATGGGAGGGTCCCACTGGCATATGCTGGACCCACAAACAAGGACTCCAGGAGTTGGAGGGTCAGCCAGAGCCCCCCGGCTGGGCAGCACTCAGTGCCTGCCTCTCCCAGGGATGGTTTTACAAAGATTGTTAAAGATAGACTTAGTATGCCTGGCAGTTTTTCTCTGTGTTTTAGTTTGTGTTGATCCTGCCTTCTTAATTTGTGTTAATCGCGCTTTCTTATGTTAATAAAGAAGGGGAAGATGTGGGAGTGTGGCCATGGGGGTCGACAAGCCCCATGGTTGGTGATAATATCCGACTCTTAAGGATGAGACCATCAGGAATTTAAAGAGTTGAGAGGGAACAAAGAAGGGTGATTCAGGTGACACCTTCTTGTCTGGGGTTGCTAGTTCTCCAGCCATTAATGCATCGAAGTGGCTGGGTGTTTGCTGTTGCCGGGCAAAGTTGTTGACCAATGACTAGTTAGTGGAAAGTTACTGCTGTGAGGTGGAAGTTATAGGAAGGGAGCCTTTCCTGAATAAGGGATAGAATGAAGTTGTGCCCTCACTCTGAGAGACGAAGTTATGCCTTCAGTAAGAGAGAGTTCAAGTTATGCTATCAATAAAGAGGTAGCAGTTACAGATCCTGAAAGAACCCCGTTGTCCGTGCGGTCTTTACGCCACAAATCGCCCCCCAACAGGGACATGAAAACGAACAGGGACGAGAAGAAAACAAACAGGGACATGAAGAACAGGAACAGGGACAGGCTAACAGAACAGGGACAAAAACAAAAAAGGAATGAATAGGGACAGGCAAACGGAACAGGGAAAAAAAAAAAAAAAGAATGAATAGGTACAGGCTAACAGAACAGGGACGAACAAAAAGAGCTTATGGGAGGGTCATGCTGGCTTACGCAGGACCCACAAAAAAGGTCTCCAGGAGTTGGAGGGGCAGCCAGAGCCCCCCGGCTGGGCAGCACTCAGTGCCTGCCTCTCCCAGGGATGGGGTTGCAAAGTTTGTTAAAGATAGTCTTAGTATGCCTGGCAGTTTTTCTCTGTGTTTTAGTTTGTGCTGATCCTCCCTTCTTAATTTGTGTTAATCACGCTTTCTTATGTTAATAAAGAAGGGGGAGATGTGGGAGTGTGGCCATGGGGGTCGACAAGTCCCATGGTTGGTGATAACATCAGACTCTTAATGATGAGACCATCAGGAAAGTAAAGCCTTGAGAGGGAACAAAGAAGGGTGATTCAGGAGACACCTTAAAAAGGGACATGAAGAACAGGAACAGGGACAGGCTAACAGAGCAGGGAGAAACAAAAAACAGCATATGGGAGGGTCCCACTGGCATATGCTGGACCCACAATCAAGGACTCCAGGAGTTGGAGGGGCAGCCAGAGCCCCCCGGCTGGGCAGCACTCAGTGCCTGCCTCTCCCAGGGAGTGTTTTACGAAGATTGTTAAAGATAGACTTAGTATGCCTGCCAGTTTTTCTCTGTGTTTTAGTTTGTGTTGATCCTGCCTTCTTAATTTGTGTTAATCGCGCTTTCTTATGTTAATAAAGAAGGGGAAGATGTGGGAGTGTGGCCATGGGGGTCGACAAGCCCCATGGTTGGTGATAACATCCGACTATTAAAGTAGAGACCATCAGGAATGTAAACCCTTGAGAGGGAACAAAGAAGGGTGATTCAGGAGACACCTTAAACAGGGACATGAAGGGCAGGAACAGGGATAGTCTAACAGAACAGGGACGAAAACAAAAAAGGAATGAATAGGGACAGGAAAACGGAACAGGGACAAACAAAAAACAGCATATGGGAGGGTCTCGCTGGCATAGGCAGGACCCACAAACAAGGACTCCAGGAGTTGGAGGGTCAGCCAGAGCCCCCCGGCTGGGCAGCACTCAGTGCCTGCCTCTCCCACGGCTGGTTTTACAAAGATTGTTAAAGATAGACTTAGTATGCCTGGTAGTTTTTCTCTGTGTTTTAGTTTGTGCTGATCCTGCCTTCTTAATTTGTGTTAATCGCGCTTTCTTAAGTTAATAAAGAAGGGGAAGATGTGGGAGTGTGGCCATGGGGGTCGACAAGCCCCATGGTTGGTGATCACATCCGACTCTTAAGGATGAGACCATCAGGAAAGTAAAGCCCTGAGAGGGAACAAAGGGTGATTCAGGAGACACCTTAAGCAGGGACATGAAGAACAGGAACAGGGACAGGCTAACAGAACAGGGACAAACAAAAAAAAATTGTATGGGATGGTCCCGCTAGCATATGCAGGACCCACAGACAAGGACTCCAGGAGTTGGAGGGGCAGCCAGAGCCCCCCGGCTGGGCAGCACTCAGTGCCTGCCTCTCCCAGGGATGGGGTTACAAAGTTTGTTAAAGATGGAATTAGTATGCCTGGCAGTTTTTCTCTGTGTTTTAGTTTGTGTTAATAGTGCTTTCTTAATTTGTGTTTCTCTTGCTTTCTTAATTTCTGTTAATCGCGCCTTCTTAATTTGTGTTAAACCTGCTTTCTTAATTTGTGTTAATCGAGCTCTTTTATGTTAATAAGGAAGGGGGAGATGTGGGAGCGTGGCCATGGGGGTCGACAAGTCCCATGGTTGGTGATAACATCCGACTCTTAAAGATGAGGCCATCAGGAAAGTAAACCCTTGAGAGGGAACAAAGAAGGGTGATTCAGGAGACACCTTAAACAGGGACATGGAGAACAGGAACAGGGACAGGCTAACAGAACAGGGACAAACAAAAAACAGCGTATGGGAGGGTCTCGCTGGCATAGGCAGGACCCACAAACAAGGACTCCAGGAGTTGGAGGGGCAGCCAGAGCCCCCCAGCTGGGCAGCACTCAGTGCCTGCCTCTCCCAGGGATGGGGTTACAAAGTTTGTTAAAGATGGAATTAGTATGCCTGGCAGTTTTTCTCTGTATTTTAGTTTGTGTTAATAGTGCTTTCTTAATTTGTGTTACTCTTGCTTTCTTAATTTCTGTTAATCGCGTCTTCTTAATTTGAGTTGATCCTGCCTTCTTAATTTGTGTTAATCGCGCTTTCTTATGTTAATAAAGAACGGGAAGATGTGGGAGTGTGGCCATGGGGGTCGACAAGCCCCATGGTTGGTGATCACATCCGACTATTAAAGTAGAGACCATCAGGAAAGTAAAGCCTTGAGAGGGAACAAAGAAGGGTGATTCAGGAGACACCTTAAACAGGGACATGAAGAACAGGAACAAGTACAGGCTAACAGAACAGGGACAAAAACAAAAAAGGAATGAATAGGGACATGCTATCAGAACAGGGACAAACAAAAAACAGCGTATGGGAGGGTCTCGCTGGCATAGGCCGGACCCCCAAACAAGGACTCCAGGAGTTGGAGGGGCAGCCAGAGCCCCCCGGCTGGGCAGCACTCAGTGCCTGCCTCTCCCAGGGATGGTTTTACAAAGTTTGTAAAAGATGGAATTAGTATGCCTGGCAGTTTTTCTCTGTGTTTTATTTTGTGTTAATAGTGCTTTCTTAATTTGTGTTACTCTTGCTTTCTTAATTTCTGTTAATCGCGCCTTCTTAATTTGTGTTAAACCTGCTTTCTTAATTTCTGTTAATCGACCTCTTTTATGTTAATAAAGAAGGGGGAGATGTGGGAGTGTGGCCATGGGGGTCGACAAGTCCCATGGTTGGTGATAACATGGGACTCTTAAAGATGAGGCCATCAGGAAAGTAAAGAGTTGAGAGGGAACAAAGAAGGGTGATTCAGGAGACACCTTAAACAGGGACATGAAGAACAGGAACAGGGATAGTCTAACAGAACAGGGACGAAAACAAAAAAGGAATGAATAGGGACAGGAAAACGGAACAGGGACAAACAAAAAACAGCATATGGGAGGGTCTTGCTGGCATAGGCAGGACCCACAAACAAGGACTCCAGGAGTTGGAGGGTCAGCCAGAGCCCCCCGGCTGGGCAGCACTCAGTGCCTGCCTCTCCCACGGCTGGTTTTACAAAGATTGTTAAAGATAGACTTAGTATGCCTGGCAGTTTTTATCTGTGTTTTAGTTTGCGTTGATCCTGCCTTCTTAATTTGTGTTAATCGCGCTTTCTTAAGTTAA
Organism: Anser anser; assembly: GCF_964211835.1. Lineage (NCBI taxonomy): Eukaryota > Metazoa > Chordata > Aves > Anseriformes > Anatidae > Anser > Anser anser. The sequence continues at coordinate 3,140,412 of NC_139731.1, forward strand.
TAAAGAAGGGGGAGATGTGGGAGTGCGGCCATGGGGGTCGACAGGCCCCATGGTTGGTAATAACATCCGACTCTTAAGGATGAGACCATCAGGAATTTAAAGAGTTGAGAGGGAACAAAGAAGGGTGATTCAGGTGACACCTTGTTGTCTGGGGTGGCTTGTTCTCCAGCCATTAAAGCATGGAAGTTGCTGGGTGTTTGCTGTTTCCGGGCAAAGTTGTTGACCAATGACTAGTTAGTGGAAAGGTACTGCTGTGAGGCGGAAATTATAGGAAGGGAGCCTTTCCTGAATACGGGATAGAATGAAGTTGTGCCCTCACTCTGAGAGACGAAGTTATGCCTTCAGTAAGAGAGAGTTCAAGTTATGCTATCAATAAAGAGGTAGCAGTTACAGATCCTGAAAGAACCCCGTTGTCCGTGCGGTCTTTACGCCATAAATCGCCCCCCAACAGGGACATGAAAACGAACAGGGACGAGAAGAAAACAAACAGGGGAATGAAGAACAGGAACAGGGACAGGCTAACAGAACAGGGACAAAAACAAAAAAGGAATGAATAGGGACAGGCAAACGGAACGGGGCGAACAAAAAGAGCTTATGGGAGGGTCACGCTGGCTTACGCAGGACCCACAAACAAGGACTCCAGGAGTTGGAGGGGCAGCCAGAGCCCCCCAGCTGGGCAGCACTCAGTGCCTGCCACTCCCAGGGATGGGGTTGCAAAGTTTGTTAAAGATGGAATTAGTATGCCTGGCAGTTTTTCTCTGTGTTTTAGTTTGTGTTGATCCTGCCTTCTTAATTTGTATTAATTGCGCTTTCTTATGTTAATAAAGAAGGGGGAGATGTGGGAGTGTGGCCATGGGGGTCGACAAGTCCCATGGTTGGTGATAACATCCGACTATTAAAGTAGAGACCATCAGGAAAGTAAAGCCTTGAGAGGGAACAAAGAAGAGTGATTCATGAGACACCTTAAACAGGGACATGAAGGACAGGAACAGGGATAGTCTAACAGAACAGGGATGAAAACAAAAAAGGAATGAATAGGGACAGGAAAACGGAACAGGGACAAACAAAAAACAGCATATGGGAGGGTCTCGCTGGCATAGGCAGGACCCACAAACAAGGACTCCAGGAGTTGGAGGGTCAGCCAGAGCCCCCCGGCTGGGCAGCACTCAGTGCCTGCCTCTCCCACGGCTGGTTTTACAAAGATTGTTAAAGATAGACTTAGTATGCCTGGTAGTTTTTCTCTGTGTTTTAGTTTGTGCTGATCCTGCCTTCTTAATTTGTGTTAATCGCGCTTTCTTAAGTTAATAAAGAAGGGGAAGATGTGGGAGTGTGGCCATGGGGGTCGACAAGCCCCATGGTTGGTGATCACATCCGACTCTTAAGGATGAGACCATCAGGAAAGTAAAGCCCTGAGAGGGAACAAAGGGTGATTCAGGAGACACCTTAAGCAGGGACATGAAGAACAGGAACAGGGACAGGCTAACAGAACAGGGACAAACAAAAAAAAATTGTATGGGATGGTCCCGCTAGCATATGCAGGACCCACAGACAAGGACTCCAGGAGTTGGAGGGGCAGCCAGAGCCTTCCGGCTGGGCAGCACTCAGTGCCTGCCTCTCCCAGGGATGGGGTTACAAAGTTTGTTAAAGATGGAATTAGTATGCCTGGCAGTTTTTCTCTGTATTTTAATTTGTGTTAATAGTGCTTTCTTAATTTGTGTTTCTCTTGCTTTCTTAATTTCTGTTAATCGCGCCTTCTTAATTTGTGTTAAACCTGCTTTCTTAATTTGTGTTAATCGAGCTCTTTTATGTTAATAAAGAAGGGGGAGATGTGGGAGCGTGGCCATGGGGGTCGACAAGTCCCGTGGTTGGTGATCACATCCGACTATTAAAGTAGAGACCATCAGGAAAGTAAAGCCTTGAGAGGGAACAACGAAGGGTGATTCAGGAGACACCTTAAACAGGGACATGAAGAACAGGAACAGGGACAGGCTAACAGAACAGGGACAAAAACAAAAAAGGAATGAATAGGGACATGCTATCAGAACAGGGACAAACAAAAAACAGCGTATGGGAGGGTCTCGCTGGCATAGGCCGGACCCCCAAACAAGGACTCCAGGAGTTGGAGGGGCAGCCAGAGCCCCCCGGCTGGGCAGCACTCAGTGCCTGCCTCTCCCAGGGATGGGGTTACAAAGTTTGTAAAAGATGGAATTAGTATGCCTGGCAGTTTTTCTCTGTGTTTTATTTTGTGTTAATAGTGCTTTCTTAATTTGTGTTACTCTTGCTTTCTTAATTTCTGTTAATCGCGCCTTCTTAATTTGTGTTAAACCTGCTTTCTTAATTTGTGTTAATCGACCTCTTTTATGTTAATAAAGAAGGGGGAGATGTGGGAGTGTGGCCATGGGGGTCGACAAGTCCCATGGTTGGTGATAACATGCGACTCTTAAAGATGAGGCCATCAGGAAAGTAAAGAGTTGAGAGGGAACAAAGAAGGGTGATTCAGGAGACACCTTAAACAGGGACATGAAGAACAGGAACAGGGATAGTCTAACAGAACAGGGACGAAAACAAAAAAGGAATGAATAGGGACAGGAAAACGGAACAGGGACAAACAAAAAACAGCATATGGGAGGGTCTCGCTGGCATAGGCAGGACCCACAAACAAGGACTCCAGGAGTTGGAGGGTCAGCCAGAGCCCCCCGGCTGGGCAGCACTCAGTGCCTGCCTCTCCCAGGGATGGTTTTACAAAGATTGTTAAAGATAGACTTAGTATGCCTGGCAGTTTTTATCTGTGTTTTAGTTTGTGCTGATCCTGCCTTCTTAATTTGTGTTAATCGCGCTTTCTTAAGTTAATAAAGAAGGGGAAGATGTGGGAGTGTGGCCATGGGGGTCGACAAGTCCCATGGTATGTGATAACATCCAAATCTTAAAGATGAGGCCATCAGGAAAGTAAAGAGTTGAGAGGGAACAAAGAAGGGTGATTCAGGAGACACCTTAAACAGGGACATGAAGAACAGGAACAGGGGCAGGCTAACAGAGCAGGAGGAAACAAAAAACAGCATATGGGAGGGTCCCACTGGCATATGCTGGACCCACAAACAAGGACTCCAGGAGTTGGAGGGGCAGCCAGAGCCCCCCGGCTGGGCAGCACTCCATGCCTGCCTCTCCCAGGGATGGGGTTACAAAGTTTGTTAAAGATGGAATTAGTATGCCTGGCAGTTTTTCTCTGTATTTTAGTTTGTGTTAATAGTGCTTTCTTAATTTGTGTTACTCTTGCTTTCTTAATTTCTGTTAATCGCGCCTTCTTAATTTGTGTTAAACCTGTTTTCTTAATTTCTGTTAATCGAGCTCTTTTATGTTAATAAAGAAGGGGGAGATGTGGGAGCATGGCCATGGGGGTCGACAAGTCCCATGGTTGGTGATAACATCCGACTGTTAAAGTAGAGACCATCAGGAAAGTAAAGAGTTGAGAGGGAACAAAGAAGGGTGATTCAGGAGACAAAAGTGCCTGGCTCTCCCAGGGATGGTTTTACAAAGGTTGTTAAAGATAGACTTAGTATGCCTGGCAGTTTTTCTCTGTGTTTTAGTTTGTGTTGATCCTGCCTTCTTAATTTGTGTTAATCGCGCTTTCTTAAGTTAATAAAGAAGGGGGAGATGTGGGAGTGTGGCCATGGGGGTCGACAGGCCCCATGGTTGGTAATAACATCCAACTCTTAAGGATGAGACCATCAGGAATTTAAAGAGTTGAGAGGGAACAAAGAAGGGTGATTCAGGTGACACCTTGTTGTCTGGGGTGGCTTGTTCTCCAGCCATTAAAGCATGGAAGTTGCTGGGTGTTTGGTGTTGCCGGGCAAAGTTGTTGACCAATGACTAGTTAGTGGAAAGGTACTGCTGTGAGGCGGAAGTTATAGGAAGGGAGCCTTTCCTGAATAAGGGATAGAATGAAGTTGTGCCCTCACTCTGAGAGATGAAGTTATGCCTTCAGTAAGAGAGTTCAAGATATGTCATCAATAAAGAGGTAGCAGTTACAGATCCTGAAAGAACCCCGTTGTCCGTGCGGTCTTCACGCCACAAATCGCCCCCCAACAGGGACATGAAAACGAACAGGGACGAGAAGAAAACAAACAGGGGAATGAAGAACAGGAACAGGGACAGGCTAACAGCACAGGGACAAAAACAAAAAAGGAATGAATAGGGACAGGCAAACGGAACAGGGACAAAAACAGAAAAGGAATGAATAGGTACAGGCTAACAGAACAGGGACGAACAAAAAGAGGGTATGGGAGGGTCACGCTGGCTTACACAGGACCCCCAAACAAGGACTCCAGGAGTTGGAGGGGCAGCCAGAGCCCCCCGGCTGGGCAGCACTCAGTGCCTGCCACTCCCAGGGATGGGGTTGCAAAGTTTGTTAAAGATAGTCTTAGTATGCCTGGCAGCTTTTCTCTGTGTTTTAGTTTGTGTTGATCCTGCCTTCTTAATTTGTGTTAATTGCGCTTTCTTACGTTAATAAAGAAGGAGGAGATGTGGGAGTGTGGCCATGGGGGTCGACAAGCCCCATGGTTGGTGATCACATCCGACTCTTAAGAATGAGACCATCAGGAAAGTAAAGCCCTGAGAGGGAACAAAGAAGGGTGATTCAGGAGACACCTTAAACAGGGACATGAAGAACAGGAACAGGGAGAGTCTAACAGAACAGGGACAAAAACAAAAAAGGAATGAATAGGGACAGGCTATCAGAACAGGGACAAACAAAAAACAGCATATGGGAGGGTCTCGCTGGCATACGCAGGACCCTCAAACAAGGACTCCAGGAGTTGGAGGGGCAGCCAGAGCCCCCCGGCTGGGCAGCACTCAGTGCCTGCCTCTCCCAGGGATGGGGTTACAAAGTTTGTTAAAGACGGAATTAGTATGCATGGCAGTTTTTCTCTGTATTTTAATTTGTGTTAATAGTGCTTTCTTAATTTGTGTTTCTCTTGCTTTCTTAATTTCTGTTAATCGCGCCTTCTTAATTTGTGTTAAACCTGCTTTCTTAATTTGTGTTAATCGAGCTCTTTTATGTTAATAAAGAAGGGGGAGATGTGGGAGCATGGCCATGGGGGTCGAGAAGCCCCATGGTTGGTGATAACATCCGACTATTAAAGATGAGGCCATCAGGAAAGTAAAGAGTTGAGAGGGAACAAAGAAGGGTGATTCAGGAGACACCTTAAACAGGGACATGAAGAACAGGAACAGGGATAGTCTAACAGAACAGGGACGAAAACAAAAAACGAATGAATAGGGACAGGAAAACGGAACAGGGACAAACAAAAAACAGCATATGGGAGGGTCTCGCTGGCATAGGCAGGACCCACAAACAAGGACTCCAGGAGTTGGAGGGTCAGCCAGAGCCCCCCGGCTGGGCAGCACTCAGTGCCTGCCTCTCCCAGGGATGGTTTTACAAAGATTGTTAAAGATAGACTTAGTATGCCTGGCAGTTTTTATCTGTGTTTTAGTTTGTGCTGATCCTGCCTTCTTAATTTGTGTTAATCGCGCTTTCTTAAGTTAATAAAGAAGGGGAAGATGTGGGAGTGTGGCCATGGGGGTCGACAAGTCCCATGGTATGTGATAACATCCAAATCTTAAAGATGAGGCCATCAGGAAAGTAAAGAGTTGAGAGGGAACAAAGAAAGGTGATTCAGGAGACACCTTAAACAGGGACATGAAGAACAGGAACAGGGACAGGCTAACAGAACAGGGACAAAAACAAAAAAAGGAATGAATAGAGACAGGCTATCAGAACAGGGACAAATAATAACAGCATATGGGAGGGTCTCGCTGGCATGGGCAGGACCCAGAAACAAGGACTCCAGGAGTTGGAGTGGCAGCCAGAGCCCCCCGGCTGGGCAGCACTCAGTGCCTGCCTCTCCCAGGGTTGGTTTTACAAAGGTTGTTAAAGATAGACTTAGTATGCCCTTCAGTTTTTCTCTGTGTTTTAGTTTGTGTTGATCCTGCCTTCTTAATTTGTGTTAATCGCGCTTTCTTATGTTAATAAAGAAGGGGAAGATGTGGGAGTGTGGCCATGGGGGTCGACAAGCCCCATTGTTAGTGTTGGGGAGAATCGAATGGATGTTCTATTAATGTTTCTCAGGTGATGGATCATACGGTATAATTAAATATTATTAAATGTACTTACATTATCAAGTAATCTATGTATACTGGAAACCTAGGGAGTACACTGAACATTTAAAGGAATCGTTGAAGGGGAACCCTGGGAGGGAATAGGTACAACCTGACCTTGGATAAGGGCCTGGAGATGATGAAATGAGTTGAAGTAGAACCAAGGAGCGGAGGGAGCATGCGTCGAGTGAGAAAGGTGAAAGAGTTTAGCGGAGAGGAAGACTCCTTACTTCATCTGGACGACCACCTGGACGACCACCAGAGTGCGCCACGCATGTGCAAAGGGGAGGGGAGCTAATTAGAATGAAAAGCGAGGCTGATGTTGCAACCTGTAATGAATATGTATACCTGACGCAATATTGTATGTATAAATAACGGCTGGGAAGTAACGGGACTTGAAGCCAGATTTGGGCACCTGCCCCGGCTTCCAGCGCTGAATAAAGCACCTTCATATAATCACTTGGTGGTTATGTGGTTGCTACGCTAACACCATGGTTGGTAATAACATCCGACTCTTAAGGATGAGACAATCAGGAATTTAAAGAGTTGAGAGGGAACAAAGAAGGGTGATTCAGGTGACACCTTAAACAGGGACATGAAGAACAGGAACAGGGGCAGGCTAACAGAGCAGGAGGAAACAAAAAACAGCATATGGGAGGGTCCCACTGGCATATGCTGGACCCACAAACAAGGACTCCAGGAGTTGGAGGGGCAGCCAGAGCCCCCCGGCTGGGCAGCACTCCGTGCCTGCCTCTCCCAGGGATGGGGTTACAAAGGTTGTTAAAGATGGAATTAGTATGCCTGGCAGTTTTTCTCTGTATTTTAATTTGTGTTAATAGTGCTTTCTTAATTTGTGTTTCTCTTGCTTTCTTAATTTCTGTTAATCGCGCTTTCTTATGTTAATAAAGAAGGGGAAGATGTGGGAGTGTGGCCATGGGGGTCGAGAAGCCCCATGGTTGGTGATAACATCCGACTCTTAAGGATGAGACAATCAGGAATTTAAAGAGTTGAGAGGGAACAAAGAAGGGTGATTCAGGAGACACCTTAAACAGGGACATGAAGGACAGGAACAGGGATAGTCTAACAGAACAGGGACGAAAACAAAAAAGGAATGAATAGGGACAGGAAAACGGAACAGGGACAAACAAAAAACAGCATATGGGAGGGTCTCGCTGGCATAGGCAGGACCCACAAACAAGGACTCCAGGAGTTGGAGGGTCAGCCAGAGCCCCCCGGCTGGGCAGCACTCAGTGCCTGCCTCTCCCAGGGATGGTTTTACAAAGATTGTTAAAGATAGACTTAGTATGCCTGGCAGTTTTTCTCTGTGTTTTAGTTTGTGCTGATCCTGCCTTCTTAATTTGTGTTAATCGCGCTTTCTTAAGTTAATAAAGAAGGGGAAGATGTGGGAGTGTGGCCATGGGGGTCGACAAGTCCCATGGTATGTGATAACATCCAAATCTTAAAGATGAGGCCATCAGGAAAGTAAAGAGTTGAGAGGGAACAAAGAAAGGTGATTCAGGAGACACCTTAAACAGGGACATGAAGAACAGGAACAGGGACAGGCTAACAGAGCAGGGAGAAACAAAAAGCAGCATATGCTAGGGTCCCACTGGCATATGCTGGACCCACAAACAAGGACTCCAGGAGTTGGAGGGGCAGCCAGAGCCCCCTGGCTGGGCAGTACTCAGTGCCTGCCTCTCCCAGGGATGGTTTTACAAAGGTTGTTAAAGATAGTCTTAGTATGCCTGGCAGCTTTTCTCTGTGTTTTAGTTTGTGTTGATCCTGCCTTCTTAATTTGTGTTAATCGCGCTTTCTTATGTTAATAAAGAAGGGGGAGATGTGGGAGTGTGGCCATGGGGGTCGACAGGCCCCATGGTTGGTAATAACATCCAACTCTTAAGGATGAGACCATCAGGAATTTAAAGAGTTGAGAGGGAACAAAGATGGGTGATTCAGGTGACACCTTGTTGTCTGGGGTGGCTTGTTCTACAGCCATTAAAGCATGGAAGTTGCTGGGTGTTTGCTGTTGCCGGGCAAAGTTGTTGACCAATGACTAGTTAGTGGAAAGGTACTGCTGTGAGGTGGAAATTATAGGAAGGGAGCCTTTCCTGAATCAGGGATAGAATGAAGTTGTGCCCTCACTCTGAGAGATGAAGTTATGCACTCAGTAAGAGAGAGTTCAAGTTATGTCATCAATAAAGATGTAGCAGTTACAGATCCTGAAAGAACCCCGTTGTCCATGCGGTCTTTACGCCACAAATCGCCCCCCAACAGGGACATGAAAACGAACAGGGACAAGAAGAAAACAAACAGGGACATGAAGAACAGGAACAGGGACAGGCTAACAGCACAGGGACAAAAACAAAAAAGGAATGAAAAGGGACAGGCAAACCGAACAGGGACAAAAACAGAAAAGGAATGAATAGGTACAGGCTAACAGAACAGGGACGAACAAAAAGAGGGTATGGGAGGGTCACGCTGGCTTACGCAGGACCCCCAAACAAGGACTCCAGGAGTTGGAGGGGCAGCCAGAGCCCCCCGGCTGGGCAGCACTCAGTGCCTGCCTCTCCTAGGGATGGGGTTACAAAGTTTGTTAAAGATGGAATTAGTATGCCTGGCAGTTTTTCTCTGTATTTTAATTTGTGTTAATAGTGCTTTCTTAATTTGTGTTACTCTTGCTTTCTTAATTTCTGTTAATCGCGCCTTCTTAAATTGTGTTAAACCTGCTTTCTTAATTTGTGTTAATCGAGCTCTTTTATGTTAATAAAGAAGGAGGAGATGTGGGAGCGTGACCATGGGGGTCGACAAGCCCCATGGTTGGTGATCACATCCGACTCTTAAAGACGAGACCATGAGGAAAGTAAATCCTTGAGAGGGAACAAAGAAGGGTGTTTCAGGAGACACCTTAAGCAGGGACATGAAGAGCAGGAACAGGGATAGTCTAACAGAACAGGGACAAAAACAAAAAAGGAATGAATAGGGACAGGAAAACGAAACAGGGACAAAAAGAGAAAAGGAATGATCAGGTACAGGCTAACAGAACAGGGATGACCAAAAAGAGCATATGGGAGGGTCACGATGGTTTACGCAGGACCCACAAACAAGGACTCCAGGAGGTTGAGGGGTAGCCAGACCCCCCTGCTGGGCAGCACTCAGTGCCTGCCTCTCCCAGGGATGGGGTTGCAAAGTTTGTTGAAGATAGACTTAGTATGCCTGGCAGTTTTTATCTGTGTTTTAGTTTGTGCTGATCCTGCCTTCTTAATTTGTGTTAATCGCGCTTTCTTAAGTTAATAAAGAAGGGGAAGATGTGGGAGTGTGGCCATGGGGGTCGACAAGCCCCATGGTTGGTGATCACATCCGACTCTTACAGATGAGTCCATCAGGAAAGTAAAGCCTTGAGAGGGAACAAAGAAGGGTGATACAGGAGACACCTTAAGCAGGGACATGAAGAACAGGAACAGGGATAGTCTAACAGAACAGGGACAAAAACAAAAAAGGAATGAATAGGGACAGGCTATCAGAACAGGGACAAACAAAAAACAGCGTATGGGAGGGTCTCACTGGCATAGGCAGGACCCACAATCAAGGACTCCAGGAGTTGGAGGGGCAGCCAGAGCCCCCCAGCTGGGCAGCACTCAGTGCCTGCCTCTCCCAGGGTTATGGTTACAAAGTTTGTTAAAGATGGAATTAGTATGCCTGGCAGTTTTTCTCTGTATTTTAGTTTGTGTTAATAGTGCTTTCTTAATTTGTGTTACTCTTGCTTTCTTAATTTTTGTTAATCGCGCCTTCACAATTTGTGTTAAACCTGCTTTCTTAATTTGTGTTAATCGAGCTCTTTTATGTTAATAAAGAAGGGGGAGTTGTGGGAGCATGGCCATGGGGGTCGACAAGTCCCATGGTTGGTGATAACATCCGACTCTTAAAGATGAGGCCATCAGGAAAGTAAAGAGTTGAGAGGGAACAAAAAAGGGTGATTCAGGAGACACCTTAAACAGGGACATGAAGAACAGGAACAGGGACAGGCTAACAGAGCAGGGAGAAACAAAAAACAGCATATGGGAGGGTCCCACTGGCATATGCTGGACCCACAAAGAAGGACTCCAGGAGTTGGAGGGGCAGCCAGAGCCCCCCAGCTGGGCAGCACTCAGTGCCTGCCTCTCCCAGGGATGGGGTTACAAAGTTTGTAAAAGATGGAATTAGTATGCCTGGCAGTTTTTCTCTGTATTTTAGTTTGTGTTAATAGTGCTTTCTTAATTTGTGTTACTCTTGCTTTCTTAATTTCTGTTAATCGCGCCTTCTTAATTTGTGTTAAATCTGCTTTCTTAATTTGTGTTAATCGAGCTCTTTTATGTTAATAAAGAAGGGGGAGATGTGGGAGCCTGGCCATGGGGGTCGACAAGTCCCATGGTTGTTGATAACATCCGACTCTTAAAGATGAGGCCATCAGGAAAGTAAAGAGTTGAGAGGGAACAAAGAAGGGTGATTCAGGAGACACCTTAAACAGGGACATGAAGAACAGGAACAGGGACAGGCTAACGGAGCAGGGAGAAACAAAAAACAGCATATGGGAGGGTCCCACTGGCATAGGCAGGACCCACAAACAAGGACTCCAGGAGTTGGAGGGGCAGCCAGAGCCCCCTGGCTGGGCAGTACTCAGTGCCTGCCTCTCCCAGGGCTGGTTTTACAAAGGTTGTTAAAGATAGACTTAGTATGCCTGGCAGTTTTTCTCTGTGTTTTAGTTTGTGTTGATCCTGCCTTCTTAATTTGTGTTAATTGCGCTTTCTTATGTTAATAAAGAAGGAGGAGATGTGGGAGTGTGGCCATGGGGGTCGACAAGCCCCATGGCTGGTGATCACATCCGACTCTTAAAGATGAGACCATCAGGAAAGTAAAGCCTTGAGAGGGAACAAAGAAGGGTGATTCAGGAGACACCTTAAGCAGGGACATGAAGAACAGGAACAGGGACATGCTATCAGAACAGGGACAAACAAAAAACAGCGTATGGGAGGGTCTCGCTGGCATAGGCAGGACCCCCAAACAAGGACTCCAGGAGTTGGAGAGGCAGCTAGAGCCCCCCGGCTGGGCAGCACTCAGTGCCTGCCACTCCCAGGGATGGGGTTACAAAGTTTGTTACAGATGGAATTAGTATGCCTGGCAGTTTTTCTCTGTGTTTTAGTTTGTGTTGATCCTGCCTTCTGAATTTGTGTTAATTGCGCTTTCTTATGTTAATAATGAAGGGGAAGATGTGGGAGTGTGGCCATGGGGGTCGACAAGCCCCATGGTTGGTGATCACATCCGACTCTTAAAGATGAGACCATCAGGAAAGGATAGCCTTGAGAGGGAACAAAGAAGGGTGATTCAGGAGACACCTTAAACAGGGACATGAAGAACAGGAACAGGGACAGGCTAACGGAGCAGGGAGAAACAAAAAACAGCATATGGGAGGGTCCCACTGGCATATGCTGGACCCACAAACTAGGACTCCAGGAGTTGGAGGGGCAGCCAGAGCCCCCCGGCTGGGCAGCACTCAGTGCCTGCCTCTCCCAGGGATGTTTTTACAAAGGTTGTTAAAGATGGAATTAGTATGCCTGGCAGTTTTTCTCTGTGTTTTAGTTTGTGTTGATCCTGCCTTCTGAATTTGTGTTAATTGCGCTTTCTTATGTTAATAAAGAAGGAGGAGATGTGGGAGTGTGGCCATGGGGGTCGACAAGCCCCATGGTTGGTGATAACATCCGACTCTTAAAGATGAGACCATGAGGAAAGTAAAGCCTTGCGAGGGAACAAAGAAGGGTGATTCAGGAGACACCTTAACAAGGGACATGAAGAATAGGAACAGGGATAGTCTAACAGAACAGGGACAAAAACAAAAACGTAATGAATAGGGACAGGCTATCAGAACAGGGACAAACAAAAAACAGCGTATGGGAGGGTCTCGCTGGCATAGGCAGGACCCACAAACAATGACTCCAGGAGTTGGAGGGGCAGCCAGAGCCCCCCGGCTGGGCAGCACTCAGTGCCTGCCTCTCCCAGGGATGGGGTTGCAAAGTTTGTTAAAGATGGAATTAGTATGCCTGGCAGTTTTTCTCTGTATTTTAGTTTGTGTTAATAGTGCTTTCTTAATTTGTGTTACTCTTGCTATCTTAATTTCTGTTAATCGCGCCTTCTTAATTTGTGTTAAACCTGCTTTCTTAATTTGTGTTAATCGAGCTCTTTTATGTTAATAAAGAAGGGGGAGATGTGGGAGCCTGGCCTTGGGGTCGACAAGTCCCATGGTTGGTGATAACATTGGACTCTTAAAGATGAGGCCATCAGGAAAGTAAAGAGTTGAGAGGGAACAAAGAAGGGTGATTCAGGAGACACCTTAAACAGGGACATGAAGAACAGGAACAGGGACAGGCTAACAGAGCAGGGAGAAACAAAAAAAAGCATATGGGAGGGTCCCACTGGCATATGCTGGACCCACAAACAAGGACTCCAGGAGTTGGAGGGGCAGCCAGAGCCCCCCGGCTGGGCAGCACTCAGTGCCTGCCTCTCCCAGGGATGGTTTTACAAAGATTGTTAAAGATAGACTTAGTATGCCTGGCAGTTTTTCTCTGTGTTTTAGTTTGTGTTGATCCTGCCTTCTGAATTTGTGTTAATTGCGCTTTCTTATGTTAATAATGAAGGGGAAGATGTGGGAGTGTGGCCATGGGGGTCGACAAGCCCCATGGTTGGTGATCACATCCGACTCTTAAAGATGAGACCATCAGGAAAGGAAAGCCTTGAGAGGGAACAAAGAAGGGTGATTCAGGAGACACCTTAAACAGGGACATGAAGAACAGGAACAGGGACAGGCTAACGGAGCAGGGAGAAACAAAAAACAGCATATGGGAGGGTCCCACTGGCATATGCTGGACCCACAAACAAGGACTCCAGGAGTTGGAGGGGCAGCCAGAGCCCCCCGGCTGGGCAGCACTCAGTGCCTGCCTCTCCCAGGGATGGTTTTACAAAGGTTGTTAAAGATGGAATTTGTATGCCTGGCAGTTTTTCTCTGTGTTTTAATTTGTGTTGATCCTGCCTTCTGAATTTGTGTTAATTGCGCTTTCTTATGTTAATAAAGAAGGAGGAGATGTGGGAGTGTGGCCATGGGGGTCGACAAGCCCCATGGTTGGTGATCACATCCGACTCTTAAAGATGAGGCCATCAGGAAAGTAAAGAGTTGAGAGGGAACAAAGAAGGGTGATTCAGGAGACACCTTAACCAGGGACATGAAGAACAGGAACAGGGATAGTCTAACAGAACAGGGACGAAAACAAAAAAAGGAATGAATAGGGACAGGCTATCAGAACAGGGACAAACAAAAAACAGCGTATGGGAGGGTCTCGCTGGCATAGGCAGGACCCCCAAACAAGGACTCCAGGAGTTGGAGGGGCAGCCAGAGCCCCCCGGCTGGGCAGCACTCAGTGCCTGCCTCTCCCAGGGATGGGGTTACAAAGTTTGTTAAAGATGGAATTCGTATGCCTGGCAGTTTTTCTCTGTATCTTAGTTTGTGTTAATAGTGCTTTCTTAATTTGTGTTACTCTTCCTTTCTTAATTTCTGTTAATCGCGCCTTCTTAATTTGTGTTAAACCTGCTTTCTTAATTTGTGTTAATCGAGCTCTTTTAGGTTAATAAAGAAGGGGGAGATGTGGGAGCATGGCCATGGGGGTCGACAAGTCCCATGGTTGGTGATAACAACCCACTCTTAAAGATGAGGCCATCAGGAAAGTAAAGAGTTGAGAGGGAACAAAGAAGGATGATTCAGGAGACACCTTAACCAGGGACATGAAGAACAGGAACAGGGACAGGCTAACAGAGCAGGGAGAAACAAAAAACAGCATATGGGAGGGTCCCACTGGCATATGCTGGACCCACAAACAAGGACTCCAGGAGTGGGAGGGTCAGCCAGAGCCCCCCGGCTGGGCAGCACTCAGTGCCTGCCTCTCCCAGGGATGGTTTTACAAAGGTTGTTAAAGATAGACTTAGTATGCCTGGCAGTTTTTCTCTGTGTTTTAGTTTGTGTTGATCCTGCCTTCTTAATTTGTGTTAATCGCGCTTTCTTAAGTTAATGAAGAAGGGGAAGATGTGGGAGTGTGGCCATGGGGGTCGACAACCCCCATGGTTGGTGATAACATCCGACTATTACAGTAGAGACCATCAGGAATGTAAACCCTTGAGAGGGAACAAAGAAGGGTTGTTCAAAAGACACCTTAACCAGGGACATGAAGAACAGGAACAGGGATAGTCTAACAGAACAGGGACAGAAACAAAAAAGGAATGAATAGGGAAAGGCTATCAGAACAGGGACAAACAAAAAACAGCGTATGGGAGGGTCTCGCTGGCATAGGCAGGACCCACAAAGAAGGACTCCAGGAGTTGGAGGGGCAGCCAGAGCCCCCCGGCTGGGCAGCACTCAGTGCCTGCCTCTCCCAGGGATGGGGTTACAAAGTTTGTAAAAGATGGAATTAGTATGCCTGGCAGTTTTTCTCTGTGTTTTAGTTTGTGTTGATCCTGCCTTCTTAATTTGTGTTAATCGCGCTTTCTTAAGTTAATGAAGAAGGGGAAGATGTGGGAGTGTGGCCATGGGGGTCGGCAAGCCCCATGGTTGGTGATAACATAGGACTCTTAAGGATGAGACCATCAGGAATTTAAAGAGCTGAGAGGGAACAAAGAAGGGTGATTCAGGTGACACCTTAAGCAGGGACATGAAGAACAGGAACAGGGACAGTCTAACAGAACAGGGACAAAAACAAAAAAGGAATGAATAGGGACAGGCTATCAGAACAGGGACAAACAAAAAACAGCGTATGGGAGGGTCTCGCTGGCATAGGCAGGACCCCCAAACAAGGACTCCAGGAGTTGGAGGGGCAGCCAGAGCCCCCCGGCTAGGCAGTACTCAGTGCCTGCCTCTCCCAGGGATGGGGTTACAAAGTTTGTTAAAGATGGAATTAGTATGCCTGGCAGTTTTTCTCTGTATTTTAGTTTGTGTTAATAGTGCTTTCTTAATTTGTGTTACTCTTGCTTTCTTAATTTCTGTTAATCGCGCCTTCACAATTTGTGTTAAACCTGCTTTCTTAATTTGTGTTAATCGAGCTCTTTTATGTTAATAAAGAAGGGGGAGTTGTGGGAGCATGGCCATGGGGGTCGACAAGTCCCATAGTTGGTGATAACATCCAACTCTTAAAGATGAGGCCATCAGGAAAGTAAAGAGTTGAGAGGGAACAAAAAAGGGTGATTCAGGAGACACCTTAACCAGGGACATGAAGAACAGGAACAGGGACAGGCTAACAGAGCAGGGAGAAACAAAAAACAGCATATGGTAGGGTCCCACTGGCATATGCTGGACCCACAAACAAGGACTCCAGGAGTTGGAGGGGCAGCCAGAGCCCCCCAGCTGGGCAGCACTCAGTGCCTGCCTCTCCCAGGGATGGGGTTACAAAGTTTGTAAAAGATGGAATTAGTATGCCTGGCATTTTTTCTCTGTATTTTAGTTTGTGTTAATAGTGCTTTCTTAATTTGTGTTACTCTTGCTTTCTTAATTTCTGTTAATCACGCCTTCTTAATTTGTGTTAAATCTGCTTTCTTAATTTGTGTTAATCGAGCTCTTTTATGTTAATAAAGAAGGGGGAGATGTGGGAGCCTGGCCATGGGGGTCGACAAGTCCCATGGTTGTTGATAACATCCGACTCTTAAAGATGAGGCCATCAGGAAAGTAAAGAGTTGAGAGGGAACAAAGAAGGGTGATTCAGGAGACACCTTAAACAGGGACATGAAGAACAGGAACAGGGACAGGCTAACAGAGCAGGGAGAAACAAAAAAGAGCATATGGGAGGGTCCCACTGGCATAGGCAGGACCCACAAACAAGGACTCCAGGAGTTGGAGGGGCAGCCAGAGCCCCCTGGCTGGGCAGTACTCAGTGCCTGCCTCTCCCAGGGCTGGTTTTACAAAGGTTGTTAAAGATAGACTTAGTATGCCTGGCAGTTTTTCTCTGTGTTTTAGTTTGTGTTGATCCTGCCTTCTTAATTTGTGTTAATTGCGCTTTCTTATGTTAATAATGAAGGGGAAGATGTGGGAGTGTGGCCATGGGGGTCGACAAGCCCCATGGTTGGTGATAACATCCGACTCTTAAGGATGAGACCATCAGGAAAGGAAAGCCTTGAGAGGGAACAAAGAAGGGTGATTCAGGAGACACCTTAACCAGGGACATGAAGAACAGGAACAGGGATAGTCTAACAGAACAGGGACAAAAACAAAAAAGGAATGAATAGGGACAGGCTATCAGAACAGCGAGAAACAAAAAGCAGAGTATGGGAGGGTCTCGCTGGCATAGGCAGGACCCACAAACAAGGACTCCAGGAGTTGGAGGGGCAGCCAGAGCCCCCCAGCTGGGCAGCACTCAGTGCCTGCCTCTCCCAGGGATGGGGTTACAAAGTTTGTTAAAGATGGAATTAGTATGCCTGGCAGTTTTTCTCTGTATTTTAGTTTGTGTTAATAGTGCTTTCTTAATTTGTGTTTCTCTTGCTTTCTTAATTTCTGTTAATCGCGCCTTCACAATTTGTGTTAATCCTGCTTTCTTAATTTGTGTTAATCGAGCTCTTTTATGTTAATAAAGAAGGGGGAGTTGTGGGAGCATGGCCATGGGGTCGACAAGTCCCATGGTTGGTGATAACATCCGACTCTTAAAGATGAGGCCATCAGGAAAGTAAAGAGTTGAGAGGGAACAAAAAAGGGTGATTCAGGAGACACCTTAACCAGGGACATGAAGAACAGGAACAGGGACAGGCTAACAGAGCAGGGAGAAACAAAAAACAGCATATGGGAGGGTCCCACTGGCATATGCTGGACCCACAAACAAGGACTCCAGGAGTTGGAGGGGCAGCCAGAGCCCCCCAGCTGGGCAGCACTCAGTGCCTGCCTCTCCCAGGGATGGGGTTACAAAGTTTGTAAAAGATGGAATTAGTATGCCTGGCAGTTTTTCTCTCTATTTTAGTTTGTGTTAATAGTGCTTTCTTAATTTGTGTTACTCTTGCTTTCTTAATTTCTGTTAATCGCGCCTTCTTAATTTGTGTTAAATCTGCTTTCTTAATTTGTGTTAATCGAGCTCTTTTATGTTAATAAAGAAGGGGGAGATGTGGGAGCCTGGCCATGGGGGTCGACAAGTCCCATGGTTGTTGATAACATCCGACTCTTAAAGATGAGGCCATCAGGAAAGTAAAGAGTTGAGAGGGAACAAAGAAGGGTGATTCAGGAGACACCTTAAACAGGGACATGAAGAACAGGAACAGGGACAGGCTAACAGAGCAGGGAGAAACAAAAAAGAGCATATGGGAGGGTCCCACTGGCATAGGCAGGACCCACAAACAAGGACTCCAGGAGTTGGAGGGGCAGCCAGAGCCCCCTGGCTGGGCAGTACTCAGTGCCTGCCTCTCCCAGGGCTGGTTTTACAAAGGTTGTTAAAGATAGACTTAGTATGCCTGGCAGTTTTTCTCTGTGTTTTAGTTTGTGCTGATCCTGCCTTCTTAATATGTGTTAATCACGCTTTCTTATATTAATAAAGAAGAAGGAGATGTGGGAGTGTGGCCATGGGGGTCGACAAGCCCCATGGTTGGTGATAACATCCGACTCTTAAGGATGAGACCATCAGGAATTTAAAGAGTTGAGAGGGAACAAAGAAGGGTGATTCAGGTGACACCTTCTTGTCTGGGGTGGCTAGTTCTCCAGCCATTAATGCATGGAAGTGGCTAGGTGTTTGGTGTTGCCGGGCAAAGTTGTTGACCAATGACTAGTTAGTGGAAAGGTACTGTTGTGAGGCGGAAGTTATAGGAAGGGAGCCTTTCCTGAATAAGGGATAGAATGAAGTTGTGCCCTTGTTAGTGTTGGGGAGAATCGAATGGATGTTCTATTAATGTTTCTCAGGTGATGGATCATACGGTATAATTAAATATTATTAAATGTACTTACATTATCAAGTAATCTATGTATACTGGAAACCTAGGGAGTACATTGAACATTTAAAGGAATCGTTGAAGGGGAACCCTGGGAGGGAATAGGTACAACCTGACCTTGGATAAGGGCCTGGAGATGATGAAATGAGTTGAAGCAGAACCAAGGAGCGGAGGGAGCATGCGTCGAGTGAGAAAGGTGAAAGAGTTTAGCGGAGAGGAAGACTCCTTACTTCATCTGGACGACCACCTGGACGACCACCAGAGTGCGCCACGCATGTGCAAAGGGGAGGGGAGCTAATTAGAATGAAAAGCGAGGCTGATGTTGCAACCTGTAATGAATATGTATACCTGACGCAATATTGTATGTATAAATAACGGCTGGGAAGTAACGGGACTTGAAGCCAGATTTGGGCACCTGCCCCGGCTTCCAGCGCTGAATAAAGCACCTTCATATAATCACTTGGTGGTTATGTGGTTGCTACGCTAACATTTTGGCGACCCAGATGGGACAGCGTGGGCACTGCTGAGGCGGATCGTGTCTCGGTTTCGCTCCAGCCGGCACCGAGGGATTCTCGGGGAGCAGTCGACCACGACCGACCTCCGCTGCTCACGACGTACCACTGGAGTGGTAAGCAAAGGTGCTTTCAACTTTGGGTATTCGGTACCGATTTGGTTGGGAAAGCCTGCCGGTCAGACGCGGCGAAAGCCACGCTCGGTTGGGCAGGGAGCTCCCGGGGTAAGCCTAGGCGCCGTCCGTTAGACAGAGCGAAAGCTCTGCAGGTTCGGCATTGGTAACTGTATTGGTTTGTGCTGAAGGGTCAGCACCAGGCATTATTGGTATGTAGAAAGCGTGCTGCTGCTGCTCCGGCAGCTTTTTGCGAAAGCACGCTGCTGCTCCGGCAGCTTTTGGGAAAGCACACTGCTGCTCCGGCAGCTTCTGGAAAGTGTGCTGTTGCTGCTCCGGCAGCTTTCGGGAGAGTGTGTTGTTGCTGCAGCTTTCGGGAGAGTGTGTTGTTGCTGCAGCTTTCGGGAGAGTGTGTGTTGCTGCAGCTTTCGGGAGAGTGTGTTGCTGCAGCTTTCGGGAGAGTGTGTTGTTGCTCCGGTAGCTTTCGGGAGAGTGTATTGCTGCTCCGGCAGCTTTCGGAAGAGTGTGTTGCTGCTCCGGCAGCTTTCGAGAGAGTGTGTTGCTGCTCCGGCAGCTTTCGAGAGAGTGTGTTGCTGCTCCGGCAGCTTTCGAGAGAGTGTGTTGCTGCTCCGGCAGCTTTCGGAAGAGTGTGTTGCTGCTCCGGCAGCTTTCGGGAGAGTGTGTTGCTGCTCCAGCAGCTTTCGGGAGAGTGTGTTGCTGCTCCGGCAGCTTTCGAGAGAGTGTGTTGCTGCTCCGGCAGCTTTCGGGAGAGTGTGTTGCTGCTCCGGCAGCTTTCGAGAGAGTGTGTTGCTGCTCCGGCAGCTTTCGGGAGAGTGTGTTGCTGCTCCGGCAGCTTTCGGGAGAGTGTGTTGCTGCTCCGGCAGCTTTCGGGAGAGTGTGTTGCTGCTCCGGCAGCTTTCGGGAGAGTGTGTTGCTGCTCCGGCAGCTTTTGGGTCCGTATCATAAGCTCAAAATGAAAAAGATTAAAGAAATTCTGGGAAAAGATGTACCTATCCCGCGGACATCCCCGCTGGGGTGTTTGCTAGCACACTGGAAAGAGGGAGGTTTTGGTCAAGAAATGCGGAAAGGAAAGCTGATTGATTATTGTAACATTTGGTGGCCACAGTATAAACTAGAGGACCAAGAAACTTGGCCTGAGAATGGGACATTGCAATATAATACAATTTTACAATTAATGCTATTTTGTAAGTGGGAAGGAGAATATGATGAACTGCCGTATGTGGAATTATTCTTTTATTTGCGCCGAAAGCCTGAATGGCAGCATGCTTGTGGAATAATGGTGCTTGAAGTTTAAACTGAGGAACGTTGTTGTGCATGTACTAAGGAGGGACGCTGTATACAGCATCAGGCAATAGAGAATAATAAGTATTATGGGAAATAATATAATATAATAATATAATAATGTATATAATAATATAATAATATAATATAATAATATAATAATGGAAATATTGATCTGGAAGTTGCGCCGTTGGCTCCGCCGGAAGAGCCAGGACAGGGAGGGAAAAGAGAAAAGGAAGATAGCAGTAGTGATGGAGAATCCCCGATTTTAGTCTCCCTGTGTCACATAGGACCCGGCAACAGCGAAGGGCAGGAGAAACTATAAATGAACAGGGAGGGAAAATAATCGCTCCCCTCAGGCAAGGAGTGGGGACAGAAGGACCGGTATATGTTAAGGTGCCTTTTTCAGCTGGGGATTTAATGATATGGAAGCAAGCAGCCGGCACCTACAGGGAAAACCCAGATAAAGTAGCTAGGATAATGAAAATGATAATTAAAACCCAAAATCCCGATTGGGATGATCTCCAGGTGATCCTGGATACTTTGATGGATTCAACAGAAAAGGACATGGTATTACGGGCAGCCAGAGAGAGAGCCCGAGAAGATATACGTAATGGATTAGTGCTTGGAAATCTAGATCAAAACTTCCCCACCGAGGATCCCCAATGGGATTATAACTCAGGGGATGGAATAAGGAGGCTGAAGAGATATCAAGATTGGGTACAAATCGGGGTACAGAATGCCATGCCCCGGACCATAAACTGGTCAAAATTGTATAATGTCAGGCAAGAAAAAGCGGAATCACCTTCCGCCTTTTTAGAGAGATTGAAAGAAACTGCTAAAAAATATACAGATTTAGACGTAGAGACTGAGCAAGCTAAAGCTCAATTAGCACTCATTTTCTTGGGACAAGCCCAAGAGGATATTAGGAAGAAATTGCAAAAGTTAGAAGGTGCAGATTTGAGAAATTTGGATAGGCTGTTGGAAATAGCCTGGAAAATCAAAACTAGCCCAGCCAGTAAAAATTGAACTTAAGGAAGGGGCCCGACCGGTACGGATTAAACAGTACCCATTGAAGCTAGAAGCTAGGCTAGGGATAGTAAAGATTATAGATAAATTTCTTAGCTACCACATTCTGGAGGAATGCAAATCTGAATATAATACCCCAATTTTCCCAGTAAAGAAACCTAATGGGGAATACAGGCTAGTGCAGGACCTTAGGGCAATAAACGAAATAACAAAAGATATTCACCCAGTGGTGGCTAATCCTTATACATTGTTAACATCTGTAAAAGAGAAATATAAGTGGTTTACGGTAATTGATTTAAAAGACGCCTTCTTCTGCATACCCATTGACAAGGAAAGTAGAAAGCTTTTTGCTTTTGAATGGGAAAATCCACGGAACGGACGAAAGATGCAACTAACCTGGACAAGGTTGCCTCAAGGATTCAAGAATAGCCCGACCCTCTTCGGCAGTCAACTAGCTAAAGAAATAGAAGACTGGATTAACCAAGAACAGATTCAGGTACCAAAGGACCGATACTTGCTGCTACAATATGCGGACGATATATTAATAGCTACCGAAGGAGAGTCAGAATGTATTCAGGTAACTATTGATATTTTGAATCAATTGGGACTAAATGGGTACAAGGTTCCTAAACAAAAGGCACAAATCGCGTGCACAACAGTAATTTATTTGGGATGTGAAATTTCTCAAGGACAAAGAAAATTGGGAGTTAACCGAATACAAGCTATTTGTGAAATCCCCGAGCCGCGAAATCTGCACGAACTACGGGCTTTCTTAGGTATGGCCGGGTGGTGTAGACTGTGGGTAATGGACTATGGACTCATAGCAAAGCCCCTCTATGAAACCCAAAAGGCCTGTACATTTACCTGGGGAAAGCCACAACAAGAGGCCTTTAAGAAATTAAAAGAAGCCCTGATGAAGGCGCCTGCCTTGGGCTTGCCGGACTTATCAAAGGACTTTCAGCTGTTTGTGCATGAGAGACAACGATTGGCATTAGGAGTACTGACCCAGCGACTTGGGAGCTGGAAAAGACCTGTGGGGTATTTTTCTAAACAATTGGATGCGGTAAGCGCCGGATGGCCCTCGTGTTTAAGGGCCGTGGCAGCCACAGTCCTTTTAATACAGGCAAAAGGGGGGCCATTGGCTATCGCCCAGCCGAATGAATCTTAAGAACTACTAACCTATTGAACCCAGCAGTGTTTCTAGGAACAACTGCGGAGGAAGGAGACCTCAGTCATGATTGCGTGGAGATCATCGAACATACCTATGCCAGCAGAACAGACTTAAAAGATCAGCCTCTGGAGAGACCAGATTGAGAACTTTTCACGGATGGAAGCAGCTTTGTGGAAAATGGGACTCGTTTTGCAGGATACGCGGTAACTACATCAAAGGTAGTGATTGAGGCAAATTCCCTACCTCCGGGGCCTTTAGCCCAACGAGCAGAAATAGTTGCCCTGACACGAGCCCTGGAACTAAGCGAGGGTAAGAATGTGAATATTTGGACAGATTCAAAATATGCATTCGGGGTAGTCCACGTACATGGGGCATTATGGAAAGAAAGGGGAATGCTATCCTCATAAGGGACTAATATAAAATATCAGGAAGAAATATTGAAATTAATAACAGCTGTACAGAAACCCCAACAGGTGGCCATAATGCATTGTAAAGCTCATCAAGGAGGGATGTCAGAGATTGCAGAAGGTAACAGATTGGCAGATTTGACGGCCCGGAAGGTTGCGCGTGAAGTACGGAAAGTAATGGCTCTAATTCCATCGAAGGTAGGCCTCTCTTGTTTCAAATTACCTAAAAACCCAAAGTATTCAGCAGAAGATGAGAGACTTGCAAATTTGATGAAGGCCCGGAAGAATCCTGACGGATGGTATGTGACTGCGACAGGACAACTCATAGTGCCTCCTATAATAATGCGAGAAATCTTACAAATAAAACATAATGAATGTCACTGGGGTGCAGGAGCAATGGTGACCTATTTGAAACGAGGTGTCATCTCGGTACACATGTTAACAATGGCAAAGTCAGTAATGTCAAAATGTGAGCTTTGCTTAAAGAATAACCCGGTAGCAAGGAAACATGCTGAGATGGGGAGAACTAGAGCTGGAATAGAGCCTGGAGATTACTGGCAAATAGATTTCGTGGAACTGCCTAAAGCAAGAGGTTATAAATACCTATTGGTAGGGGTTGATACTTTTTCAGGATGGCCAGAGGCCCTTCCCTGTCGAACCAACCAAGCTAAAGAAACGGTAAAATGGTTACTACGGGAAATAGTCCCTAGATTTGGTGTACCATTGGGTATTTCTTCAGACAGGGGACCACATTTCATTGCCAATGTGGTTAAAGAGGTTAGTAGGTTACTAGGAATTACCTGGAACTTACATACCCCATGGAGGCCTCAATCTAGTGGTCAAGTAGAGAGGATGAACCAAACTTTAAAAGGACAATTAAGCAAAATCTGTCAGGAGGCTAAGATACAGTGGCCACAGGCCTTACCGATAGCTTTGCTAAGAATTAGAATAAAGCCAAGAAGTGGGATGTCAGTAAGTCCCTATGAAATCATGTATGGAAAACCTTATGAGTCTCCTGAACCGAACCCGAATATGCATGTTACCGGTAAACAGGATGTATATAATTATGTTTTAATAGTAATGAAAATACTTGCTCTTGGTGTGAGTGAAGTATTTTCAAAGGGGGGAAATGTTAGTGTTGGGGAGAATCGAATGGATGTTCTATTAATGTTTCTCAGGTGATGGATCATACGGTATAATTAAATATTATTAAATGTACTTACATTATCAAGTAATCTATGTATACTGGAAACCTAGGGAGTACATTGAACATTTAAAGGAATCGTTGAAGGGGAACCCTGGGAGGGAATAGGTACAACCTGACCTTGGATAAGGGCCTGGAGATGATGAAATGAGTTGAAGCAGAACCAAGGAGCGGAGGGAGCATGCGTCGAGTGAGAAAGGTGAAAGAGTTTAGCGGAGAGGAAGACTCCTTACTTCATCTGGACGACCACCTGGACGACCACCAGAGTGCGCCACGCATGTGCAAAGGGGAGGGGAGCTAACTAGAATGAAAAGCGAGGCTGATGTTGCAACCTGTAATGAATATGTATACCTGACGCAATATTGTATGTATAAATAACGGCTGGGAAGTAACGGGACTTGAAGCCAGATTTGGGCACCTGCCCCGGCTTCCAGCGCTGAATAAAGCACCTTCATATAATCACTTGGTGGTTATGTGGTTGCTACGCTAACACCCTCACTCTGAGAGATGAAGTTATGCCCTCAGTAAGAGAGAGTTCAAGTTATGTCATCAATAAAGAGGTAGCAGTTACAGATCCTGAAAGAACCCCGTTGTCCGTGCGGTCTTTACGCCACAAATCTCCCCCCAACAGGGACATGAAAACGAACAGGGACGAGAAGAAAACAAACAGGGACATGAAGAACTGGAACAGGGACAGACTAACAGAACAGGGACAAAAAAAAAAAAGGAATGAATAGGGACAGGCAAACGGAACAGGGAAAAAAAAAAAAAAGAATGAATAGGTACAGGCTATCAGAACAGGGACAAACAAAAAACAGCTTATGGGAGGGTCTCGCTGGCATAGGCAGGACCCACAAACAAGGACTCCAGGAGTTGGAGAGGCAGCTAGAGCCCCCCGGCTGGGCAGCACTCAGTGCCTGCCACTCCCAGGGATGGGGTTACAAAGTTTGTTAAAGATGGAATTAGTATGCCTGGCAGTTTTTCTCTGTGTTTTAGTTTGTGTTGATCCTGCCTTCTGAATTTGTGTTAATTGCGCTTTCTTATGTTAATAATGAAGGGGAAGATGTGGGAGTGTGGCCATGGGGGTCGACAAGCCCCATGGTTGGTGATCACATCCGACTCTTAAAGATGAGACCATCAGGAAAGGAAAGCCTTGAGAGGGAACAAAGAAGGGTGATTCAGGAGACACCTTAAACAGGGACATGAAGAACAGGAACAGGGACAGGCTAACGGAGCAGGGAGAAACAAAAAACAGCATATGGGAGGGTCCCACTGGCATATGCTGGACCCACAAACTAGGACTCCAGGAGTTGGAGGGGCAGCCAGAGCCCCCCGGCTGGGCAGCACTCAGTGCCTGCCTCTCCCAGGGATGGTTTTACAAAGGTTGTTAAAGATGGAATTAGTATGCCTGGCAGTTTTTCTCTGTGTTTTAGTTTGTGTTGATCCTGCCTTCTGAATTTGTGTTAATTGCGCTTTCTTATGTTAATAAAGAAGGAGGAGATGTGGGAGTGTGGCCATGGGGGTCGACAAGCCCCATGGTTGGTGATAACATCCGACTCTTAAAGATGAGACCATGAGGAAAGTAAAGCCTTGCGAGGGAACAAAGAAGGGTGATTCAGGAGACACCTTAACAAGGGACATGAAGAATAGGAACGGGAATAGTCTAACAGAACAGGGACAAAAACAAAAACGTAATGAATAGGGACAGGCTATCAGAACAGGGACAAACAAAAAACAGCGTATGGGAGGGTCTCGCTGGCATAGGCAGGACCCACAAACAATGACTCCAGGAGTTGGAGGGGCAGCCAGAGCCCCCCTGCTGGGCAGCACTCAGTGCCTGCCTCTCCCAGGGATGGGGTTGCAAAGTTTGTTAAAGATGGAATTAGTATGCCTGGCAGTTTTTCTCTGTATTTTAGTTTGTGTTAATAGTGCTTTTTTAATTTGTGTTACTCTTGCTATCTTAATTTCTGTTAATCGCGCCTTCTTAATTTGTGTTAAACCTGCTTTCTTAATTTGTGTTAATCGAGCTCTTTTATGTTAATAAAGAAGGGGGAGATGTGGGAGCGTGGCCATGGGGGTCGACAAGTCCCATGGTTGGTGATAACATTGGACTCTTAAAGATGAGGCCATCAGGAAAGTAAAGACTTGAGAGGGAACAAAGAAGGCTGATTCAGGAGACACCTTAAACAGGGACATGAAGAACAGGAACAGGGACAGGCTAACAGAGCAGGGAGAAACAAAAAAAAGCATATGGGAGGGTCCCACTGGCATATGCTGGACCCACAAACAAGGACTCCAGGAGTTGGAGGGGCAGCCAGAGCCCCCCGGCTGGGCAGCACTCAGTGCCTGCCTCTCCCAGGGATGGTTTTACAAAGATTGTTAAAGATAGACTTAGTATGCCTGGCAGTTTTTCTCTGTGTTTTAGTTTGTGTTGATCCTGCCTTCTGAATTTGTGTTAATTGCGCTTTCTTATGTTAATAATGAAGGGGAAGATGTGGGAGTGTGGCCATGGGGGTCGACAAGCCCCATGGTTGGTGATCACATCCGACTCTTAAAGATGAGACCATCAGGAAAGGAAAGCCTTGAGAGGGAACAAAGAAGGGTGATTCAGGAGACACCTTAAACAGGGACATGAAGAACAGGAACAGGGACAGGCTAACGGAGCAGGGAGAAACAAAAAACAGCATATGGGAGGGTCCCACTGGCATATGCTGGACCCACAAACAAGGACTCCAGGAGTTGGAGGGGCAGCCAGAGCCCCCCGGCTGGGCAGCACTCAGTGCCTGCCTCTCCCAGGGATGGGGTTGCAAAGTTTGTTAAAGATGGAATTAGTATGCCTGGCAGTTTTTCTCTGTATTTTAGTTTGTGTTAATAGTGCTTTTTTAATTTGTGTTACTCTTGCTATCTTAATTTCTGTTAATCGCGCCTTCTTAATTTGTGTTAAACCTGCTTTCTTAATTTGTGTTAATCGAGCTCTTTTATGTTAATAAAGAAGGGGGAGATGTGGGAGCCTGGCCATGGGGGTCGACAAGTCCCATGGTTGGTGATAACAACCCACTCTTAAAGATGAGGCCATCAGGAAAGTAAAGAGTTGAGAGGGAACAAAGAAGGGTGATTCAGGAGACACCTTAAACAGGGACATGAAGAACAGGAACAGGGACAGGCTAACAGAGCAGGGAGAAACAAAAAAAAGCATATGGGAGGGTCCCACTGGCATATGCTGGACCCACAAACAAGGACTCCAGGAGTTGGAGGGGCAGCCAGAGCCCCCCGGCTGGGCAGCACTCAGTGCCTGCCTCTCCCAGGGATGGTTTTACAAAGATTGTTAAAGATAGACTTAGTATGCCTGGCAGTTTTTCTCTGTGTTTTAGTTTGTGTTGATCCTGCCTTCTTAATTTGTGTTAATCGCGCTTTCTTATGTTAATAAAGAAGGAGGAGATGTGGGAGTGTGGCAATGGGGGTCCACAAGCCCCATGGTTGGTGATAACATCCGACTCTTAAGGATGAGACCATCAGGAATTTAAAGAGTTGAGAGGGAACAAAGAAGGGTGATTCAGGTGACACCTTGTTGTCTGGGGTGGCTAGTTCTCCAGCCATTAATGCATGGAAGTGGCTGGGTGTTTGCTGTTGCCGGGCAAAGTTGTTGACCAATGACTAGTTAGTGGAAAGTTACTGCTGTGAGGGGGAAGTTATAGGAAGGGAGCCTTTCCTGAATAAGGGATAGAATGAAGTTGTGCCCTCACTCTGAGAGATGAAGTTATGCCCTCAGTAAGAGAGAGTTCAAGTTATGTCATCAATAAAGAGGTAGCAGTTACAGATCCTGAAAGAACCCCATTGTCCGTGCGGTCTTTACGCCACAAATCGCCCCCCAACAGGGACATGAAAACTAACAGGGACGAGAAGAAAACAAACAGGGACATGAAGAACAGGAACAGGGACAGGCTAACAGAACAGGGACAAAAACAAAAAAGGAATGAATAGGTACAGGCTATCAGAACAGGGACGAACAAAAAGAGCTTATGGGAGGGCCACGCTGGCTTACGCAGGACCCACAAACAAGGACTCCAGGAGTTGGAGGGGCAGCCAGAGCCCCCCGGCTGGGCAGCACTCAGTGCCTGCCTCTCCCAGGGATGGGGTTGCAAAGTTTGTTAAAGATAGTCTTAGTATGCCTGGCAGTTTTTCTCTGTGTTTTAGTTTGTGTTGATCCTGCCTTCTTAATTTGTGTTAATTCTGCTTTCTTATGTTAATAAAGAAGGAGGAGATGTGGGAGTGTGGCCATGGGGGTCGACAAGCCCCATGGTTGGTGATCACATCCGACTCTTAAAGATGAGACCATCAGGAAAGTAAAGCCTTGAGAGGGAACAAAGAAGGGTCATTCAGGAGACACCTTAAACAGGGACATGAAGAACAGGAACAGGGACAGGCTAACAGAACAGGGACAAAAACAAAAAAGGAATGAATAGGGACAGGCTATCAGAACAGCGACAAACAAAAAACAGCGTATGGGAGGGTCTCGCTGGCATAGGCAGGACCCACAAACAAGGACTCCAGGAATTGGAGGGGCAGCCAGAGCCCCCCAGCTGGGCAGCACTCAGTGCCTGCCTCTCCCAGGGATGGGGTTACAAAGTTTGTTAAAGATGGAATTAGTATGCCTGGCAGTTTTTCTCTGTATTTTAGTTTGTGTAAATAGTGCTTTCCTAATTTGTGTTACTCTTGCTTTCTAAATTTCTGTTAATCACGCCTTCATAATTTGTGTTAAACCTGCTTTCTTAATTTGTATTAATCGAGCTCTTTTAGGTTAATAAAGAAGGGGGAGATGTGGGAGCCTGGCCATGGGGGTCGACAAGTCCCATGGTTGGTGATAACATTGGACTCTTAAAGATGAGTCCATCAGGAAAGTAAAGAGTTGAGAGGGAACAAAGAAGGGTGATTAAGGAGACACCTTAACCAGGGACATGAAGAACAGGAACAGGGACAGGCAAACAGAGCAGGGAGAAACAAAAAAGAGCATATGGGAGGGTCCCACTGGCATAGGCAGGACCCACAAACAAGGACTCCAGGAGTTGGAGGGGCAGCCAGAGCCCCCCGGCTGGGCAGCACTCAGTGCCTGCCTCTCCCAGGGATGGTTTTACAAAGGTTGTTAAAGATAGACTTAGTATGCCTGGCAGTTTTTCTCTGTGTTTTAGTTTGTGTTGATCCTGCCTTCTTAATTTGTGTTAATCGCGCTTTCTTAAGTTAATAAAGAAGGGGAAGATGTGGGAGTGTGGCCATGGGGGTCGACAAGCCCCATGGTTGGTGATAACATAGGACTCTTAAGGATGAGACCATCAGGAATTTAAAGAGTTGAGAGGGAACAAAGAAGGGTGATTCAGGTGACACCTTCTTGTCTGGGGTGGCTAGTTCTCCAGCCATTAATGCATGGAAGTGGCTGGGTGTTTGCTGTTGCCGGGCAAAGTTGTTGACCAATGACTAGTTAGTGGAAAGGTACTGCTGTGAGGCAGAAATTATAGGAAGGGAGCCTTTCCTGAATAAGGGATAGAATGAAGTTGTGCCCTCACTCTGAGAGATGAAGTTATGCCCTCAGTAAGAGAGAGTTCAAGTTATGTCATCAATAAAGAGGTAGCAGTTACAGATCCTGAAAGAACCCCGTTGTCCGTGCGGTCTTTACGCCACAAATCGCCCCCCAACAGGGACATGAAAACGAACAGGGACGAGAAGAAAACAAACAGGGATATGAAGAACAGGAACAGGGACAGGCTAACAGAACAGGGACAAAAACAAAAAAGGAATGAATAGGGACAGGCAAAGGGAACAGGGAAAAAAACAGAAAAGGAATGAATAGGTACAGGCTAACAGAACAGGGATGAACAAAAAGAGCTTATGGGAGGGCCACGCTGGCTTACGCAGGACACACAAACAAGGTCTCCAGGAGTTGGAGGGGCAGCCAGAGCCCCCCGGCTGGGCAGCACTCAGTGCCTGCCACTCCCAGGGATGGGGTTGCAAAGTTTGTTAAAGATAGTCTTAGTATGCCTGGCAGCTTTTCTCTGTGTTTTAGTTTGTGTTGATCCTGCCTTCTTAATTTGTGTTAATTGCGCTTTCTTATGTTAATAAAGAAGGAGGAGATGTGGGAGCGTGGCCATGGGGGTCGACAAGTCCCATGGTTGGTGATAACATCCGACTCTTAAAGATGAGGCCATCAGGAAAGTAAAGAGTTGAGAGGGAACAAAGAAGGGTAATTCAGGAGACACCTTAAACAGGGACATGAAGAACAGGAACAGGGATAGTCTAACAGAACAGGGACAAAAACAAAAAAGGAATGAATAGGGACAGGCTATCAGAACAGGGACAAACAAAAAACAGCGTATGGGAGGGTCTCGCTGGCATACGCAGGACCCTCACACAAGGACTCCAGGAGTTGGAGGGGCAGCCAGAGCCCCCCGGCTGGGCAGCACTCAGTGCCTGCCTCTCCCAGGGATGGGGTTACAAAGTTTGTTAAAGATGGAATTAGTATGCCTGGCAGTTTTTCTCTGTATTTTAGTTTGTGTTAATAGTTCTTTCTTAATTTGTGTTACTCTTCCTTTCTTATTTTCTGTTAATCGCGCCTTCTTAATTTGTGTTAAACCTGCTTTCTTAATTTTTGATAATCAAGCTCTTTTATGTTAATAAAGAAGGGGGAGATGTGGGAGCATGGCCATGGGGGTCGACAAGTCCCATGGTTGGTGATAACATCCGACTATTAAAGTAGAGACCATCAGGAAAGTAAAGAGTTGAGAGGGAACAAAGAAGGGTGATTCAGGAGACACCTTAAACAGGGACATGAAGAACAGGAACAGGGACAGGCTAACAGAGCAGGGAGAAACAAAAAAAAGCATATGGGAGGGTCCCACTGGCATATGCTGGACCCACAAACAAGGACTCCAGGAGTTGGAGGGGCAGCCAGAGCCCCCCGGCTGGGCAGCACTCAGTGCCTGCCTCTCCCAGGGATGGTTTTACAAAGATTGTTAAAGATAGACTTAGTATGCCTGGCAGTTTTTCTCTGTGTTTTAGTTTGTGTTGATCCTGCCTTCTGAATTTGTGTTAATTGCGCTTTCTTATGTTAATAATGAAGGGGAAGATGTGGGAGTGTGGCCATGGGGGTCGACAAGCCCCATGGTTGGTGATCACATCCGACTCTTAAAGATGAGACCATCAGGAAAGGAAAGCCTTGAGAGGGAACAAAGAAGGGTGATTCAGGAGACACCTTAAACAGGGACATGAAGAACAGGAACAGGGACAGGCTAACGGAGCAGGGAGAAACAAAAAACAGCATATGGGAGGGTCCCACTGGCATATGCTGGACCCACAAACAAGGACTCCAGGAGTTGGAGGGGCAGCCAGAGCCCCCCGGCTGGGCAGCACTCAGTGCCTGCCTCTCCCAGGGATGGGGTTGCAAAGTTTGTTAAAGATGGAATTAGTATGCCTGGCAGTTTTTCTCTGTATTTTAGTTTGTGTTAATAGTGCTTTTTTAATTTGTGTTACTCTTGCTATCTTAATTTCTGTTAATCGCGCCTTCTTAATTTGTGTTAAACCTGCTTTCTTAATTTGTGTTAATCGAGCTCTTTTATGTTAATAAAGAAGGGGGAGATGTGGGAGCCTGGCCATGGGGGTCGACAAGTCCCATGGTTGGTGATAACAACCCACTCTTAAAGATGAGGCCATCAGGAAAGTAAAGAGTTGAGAGGGAACAAAGAAGGGTGATTCAGGAGACACCTTAAACAGGGACATGAAGAACAGGAACAGGGACAGGCTAACAGAGCAGGGAGAAACAAAAAAAAGCATATGGGAGGGTCCCACTGGCATATGCTGGACCCACAAACAAGGACTCCAGGAGTTGGAGGGGCAGCCAGAGCCCCCCGGCTGGGCAGCACTCAGTGCCTGCCTCTCCCAGGGATGGTTTTACAAAGATTGTTAAAGATAGACTTAGTATGCCTGGCAGTTTTTCTCTGTGTTTTATTTTGTGTTGATCCTGCCTTCTTAATTTGTGTTAATCGCGCTTTCTTATGTTAATAAAGAAGGAGGAGATGTGGGAGTGTGGCAATGGGGGTCCACAAGCCCCATGGTTGGTGATAACATCCGACTCTTAAGGATGAGACCATCAGGAATTTAAAGAGTTGAGAGGGAACAAAGAAGGGTGATTCAGGTGACACCTTGTTGTCTGGGGTGGCTAGTTCTCCAGCCATTAATGCATGGAAGTGGCTGGGTGTTTGCTGTTGCCGGGCAAAGTTGTTGACCAATGACTAGTTAGTGGAAAGTTACTGCTGTGAGGGGGAAGTTATAGGAAGGGAGCCTTTCCTGAATAAGGGATAGAATGAAGTTGTGCCCTCACTCTGAGAGATGAAGTTATGCCCTCAGTAAGAGAGAGTTCAAGTTATGTCATCAATAAAGAGGTAGCAGTTACAGATCCTGAAAGAACCCCATTGTCCGTGCGGTCTTTACGCCACAAATCGCCCCCCAACAGGGACATGAAAACTAACAGGGACGAGAAGAAAACAAACAGGGACATGAAGAACAGGAACAGGGACAGGCTAACAGAACAGGGACAAAAACAAAAAAGGAATGAATAGGTACAGGCTATCAGAACAGGGACGAACAAAAAGAGCTTATGGGAGGGCCACGCTGGCTTACGCAGGACCCACAAACAAGGACTCCAGGAGTTGGAGGGGCAGCCAGAGCCCCCCGGCTGGGCAGCACTCAGTGCCTGCCTCTCCCAGGGATGGGGTTGCAAAGTTTGTTAAAGATAGTCTTAGTATGCCTGGCAGTTTTTCTCTGTGTTTTAGTTTGTGTTGATCCTGCCTTCTTAATTTGTGTTAATTCTGCTTTCTTATGTTAATAAAGAAGGAGGAGATGTGGGAGTGTGGCCATGGGGGTCGACAAGCCCCATGGTTGGTGATCACATCCGACTCTTAAAGATGAGACCATCAGGAAAGTAAAGCCTTGAGAGGGAACAAAGAAGGGTCATTCAGGAGACACCTTAAACAGGGACATGAAGAACAGGAACAGGGACAGGCTAACAGAACAGGGACAAAAACAAAAAAGGAATGAATAGGGACAGGCTATCAGAACAGCGACAAACAAAAAACAGCGTATGGGAGGGTCTCGCTGGCATAGGCAGGACCCACAAACAAGGACTCCAGGAATTGGAGGGGCAGCCAGAGCCCCCCAGCTGGGCAGCACTCAGTGCCTGCCTCTCCCAGGGATGGGGTTACAAAGTTTGTTAAAGATGGAATTAGTATGCCTGGCAGTTTTTCTCTGTATTTTAGTTTGTGTAAATAGTGCTTTCTTAATTTGTGTTACTCTTGCTTTCTAAATTTCTGTTAATCACGCCTTCATAATTTGTGTTAAACCTGCTTTCTTAATTTGTATTAATCGAGCTCTTTTAGGTTAATAAAGAAGGGGGAGATGTGGGAGCCTGGCCATGGGGGTCGACAAGTCCCATGGTTGGTGATAACATTGGACTCTTAAAGATGAGTCCATCAGGAAAGTAAAGAGTTGAGAGGGAACAAAGAAGGGTGATTAAGGAGACACCTTAACCAGGGACATGAAGAACAGGAACAGGGACAGGCAAACAGAGCAGGGAGAAACAAAAAAGAGCATATGGGAGGGTCCCACTGGCATAGGCAGGACCCACAAACAAGGACTCCAGGAGTTGGAGGGGCAGCCAGAGCCCCCCGGCTGGGCAGCACTCAGTGCCTGCCTCTCCCAGGGATGGTTTTACAAAGGTTGTTAAAGATAGACTTAGTATGCCTGGCAGTTTTTCTCTGTGTTTTAGTTTGTGTTGATCCTGCCTTCTTAATTTGTGTTAATCGCACTTTCTTATGTTAATAAAGAAGGGGAAGATGTGGGAGTGTGGCCATGGGGGTCGACAAGCCCCATGGTTGGTGATAACATAGGACTCTTAAGGATGAGACCATCAGGAATTTAAAGAGTTGAGAGGGAACAAAGAAGGGTGATTCAGGTGACACCTTCTTGTCTGGGGTGGCTAGTTCTCCAGCCATTAATGCATGGAAGTGGCTGGGTGTTTGCTGTTGCCGGGCAAAGTTGTTGACCAATGACTAGTTAGTGGAAAGGTACTGCTGTGAGGCAGAAATTATAGGAAGGGAGCCTTTCCTGAATAAGGGATAGAATGAAGTTGTGCCCTCACTCTGAGAGATGAAGTTATGCCCTCAGTAAGAGAGAGTTCAAGTTATGTCGTCAATAAAGAGGTAGCAGTTACAGATCCTGAAAGAACCCCGTTGTCCGTGCGGTCTTTACGCCACAAATCGCCCCCCAACAGGGACATGAAAACGAACAGGGACGAGAAGAAAACAAACAGGGATATGAAGAACAGGAACAGGGACAGGCTAACAGAACAGGGACAAAAACAAAAAAGGAATGAATAGGGACAGGCAAAGGGAACAGGGAAAAAAACAGAAAAGGAATGAATAGGTACAGGCTAACAGAACAGGGATGAACAAAAAGAGCTTATGGGAGGGCCACGCTGGCTTACGCAGGACACACAAACAAGGTCTCCAGGAGTTGGAGGGGCAGCCAGAGCCCCCCGGCTGGGCAGCACTCAGTGCCTGCCACTCCCAGGGATGGGGTTGCAAAGTTTGTTAAAGATAGTCTTAGTATGCCTGGCAGCTTTTCTCTGTGTTTTAGTTTGTGTTGATCCTGCCTTCTTAATTTGTGTTAATTGCGCTTTCTTATGTTAATAAAGAAGGAGGAGATGTGGGAGCGTGGCCATGGGGGTCGACAAGTCCCATGGTTGGTGATAACATCCGACTCTTAAAGATGAGGCCATCAGGAAAGTAAAGAGTTGAGAGGGAACAAAGAAGGGTAATTCAGGAGACACCTTAAACAGGGACATGAAGAACAGGAACAGGGATAGTCTAACAGAACAGGGACAAAAACAAAAAAGGAATGAATAGGGACAGGCTATCAGAACAGGGACAAACAAAAAACAGCGTATGGGAGGGTCTCGCTGGCATACGCAGGACCCTCACACAAGGACTCCAGGAGTTGGAGGGGCAGCCAGAGCCCCCCGGCTGGGCAGCACTCAGTGCCTGCCTCTCCCAGGGATGGGGTTACAAAGTTTGTTAAAGATGGAATTAGTATGCCTGGCAGTTTTTCTCTGTATTTTAGTTTGTGTTAATAGTTCTTTCTTAATTTGTGTTACTCTTCCTTTCTTATTTTCTGTTAATCGCGCCTTCTTAATTTGTGTTAAACCTGCTTTCTTAATTTTTGATAATCAAGCTCTTTTATGTTAATAAAGAAGGGGGAGATGTGGGAGCATGGCCATGGGGGTCGACAAGTCCCATGGTTGGTGATAACATCCGACTATTAAAGTAGAGACCATCAGGAAAGTAAAGAGTTGAGAGGGAACAAAGAAGGGTGATTCAGGAGACACCTTAAACAGGGACATGAAGAACAGGAACAGGGACAGGCTAACAGAGCAGGGAGAAACAAAAAACAGCATATGGGAGGGTCCCGCTGGCATATGCTGGACCCACAAACAAGGACTCCAGGAGTTGGAGGGGCAGCCAGAGCCCCCCGGCTGGGCAGCACTCAGTGCCTGCCTCTCCCAGGGATGGGGTTACAAAGTTTGTAAAAGATGGAATTAGTATGCCTGGCAGTTTTTCTCTGTATTTTAGTTTGTGTTGATCCTCCCTTCTTAATTTGTGTTAATCGCGCTTTCTTAAGTTAATAAAGAAGGGGAAGATGTGGGAGTGTGGCCATGGGGGTCGACAGGCCCCATGGTTGGTAATAACATCCGACTCTTAAGGATGAGACCATCAGGAATTTAAAGAGTTGAGAGGGAACAAAGAAGGGTGATTCAGGTGACACCTTGTTGTCTGGGGTGGCTTGTTCTCCAGCCATTAAAGCATGGAAGTTGCTGGGTGTTTGCTGTTGCCGGGCAAAGTTGTTGACCAATGACTAGTTAGTGGAAAGGTACTGCTGTGAGGCGGAAATTATAGGAAGGGAGCCTTTCTTTAATAAGGGATAGAATGAAGTTGTGCCCTCACTCTGAGAGATGAAGTTATGCCCTCAGTAAGAGAGAGTTCAAGTTATGTCGTCAATAAAGAGGTAGCAGTTACAGATCCTGAAAGAACCCCGTGGTCCGTGCGGTCTTTACGCCACAAATCGCCCCCCAACAGGGACATGAAAACGAACAGGGACAAGAAGAAAACAAACAGGGAAATGAAGAACAGGAACAGGGACAGGCTAAGAGAACAGGGACAAAAATAAAAAAGGAATGAATACGGACAGGCAAACGGAACAGGGACAAAAACAGAAAAGGAATGAATAGGTACAGGCTAACAGAACAGGGACGAACTAAAAGAGCTTATGGGAGGGTCATGCTGGCTTACGCAGGACCCACAAACAAGGTCTCCAGGAGTTGGAGGGGCAGCCAGAGCCCCCCGGCTGGGCAGCACTCAGTGCCTGCCACTCCCAGGGATGGGGTTGCAAAGTTTGTTAAAGATAGTCTTAGTATGCCTGGCAGCTTTTCTCTGTGTTTTTTTGTTTGTGTTGATCCTGCCTTCTTAATTTGTGTTAAACGCGCTTTCTTATGTTAATAAAGAAGGAGGAGATGTGGGAGCGTGGCCATGGGGGTCGACAAGTCCCATGGTTGGTGATCACATCCGACTCTTAAAGTAGAGACCATCACGAAAGTAAAGCCTTGAGAGGGAACAAAGAAGGGTGATTCAGGAGACACCTTAAGCAGGGACATGAAGAACAGGAACAGGGACAGGCTAACAGAACAGGGACAAAACAAAAAAGGAATGAATAGGGACATGCTATCAGTACAGGGACGAACAAAAAACAGCGTATGGGAGGGTCTCGCTGGCATAGGCCGGACCCCCAAACAAGGACTCCAGGAGTTGGAGGGGCAGCCAGAGCCCCCCGGCTGGGAAGCACTCAGTGCCTGCCTCTCCCAGGGATGGGGTTACAAAGTTTGTTAAAGATGGAATTAGTATGCCTGGCAGTTTTTCTCTGTATTTTAGTTTGTGTTAATAGTGCTTTCTTAATTTGTGTTACTCTTCCTTTCTTAATTTCTGTTAATCGCGCCTTCTTAATTTGTGTTAAACCTGCTTTCTTAATTTGTGTTAATCAAGCTCTTTTATGTTAATAAAGAAGGGGGAGATGTGGGAGCGTGGCCATGGGGGTGGACAAGCCCCATGGTTGGTGATCACATCCGACTCTTAAAGATGAGACCATCAGGAAAGTAAAGCCTTGAGAGGGAACAAAGAAGGGTGATTCAGGAGACACCTTAAACAGGGACATGAAGAACAGGAACAGGGACAGGCTAACAGAGCAGGGAGAAACAAAAAAAGCATAGGGGAGGGTCCCACTGGCATATGCTGGACCCACAAACAAGGACTCCAGGAGTTGGAGGGGCAGCCAGAGACCCCCGGCTGGGCAGCACTCAGTGCCTGCCTCTCCCAGGGATGGTTTTACAAAGATTGTTAAAGATAGACTTAGTATGCCTGGCAGTTTTTCTCTGTGTTTTAGTTTGTGTTGATCCTGCCTTCTTAATTTGTGTTAATCGCGCTTTCTTATGTTAATAAAGAAGGGGAAGATGTGGGAGTGTGGCCATGGGGGTCGACAGGCCCCATGGTTGGTGATAACATCCGACTCTTAAGGATGAGACCATCAGGAATTTAAAGAGTTGAGAGGGAACAAAGAAGGGTGATTCAGGTGACACCTTCTTGTCTGGGGTGGCTAGTTCTCCAGCCATTAATGCATGGAAGTGGCTGGGTGTTTGCTGTTGCCGGGCAAAGTTGTTGACCAATGACTAGTTAGTGGAAAGTTACTGCTGTGAGGCGGAAGTTATAGGAAGGGAGCCTTTCCTGAATAAGGGATAGAATGAAGTTGTGCCCTCACTCTGAGAGATGAAGTTATGCCCTCAGTAAGAGAGAGTTCAAGTTATGTCGTCAATAAAGAGGTAGCAGTTACAGATCCTGAAAGAACCCCGTTGTCCGTGCGGTCTTTACTCCACAAATCGCCCCCCAACAGGGACATGAAAACGAACAGGGACAAGAAGAAAACAAACAGGGACATGAAGAACAGGAACAGGGACAGGCTAACAGCACAGGGACAAAAACAAAAAAGGAATGAATAGGGACAGGCTAACAGAACAGGGACGAACAAAAAGAGCTTATGGGAGGGTCACGCTGGCTTACGCAGGACCCCCAAACAAGGACTCCAGGAGTTGGAGGGGCAGCCAGAGCCCCCCGGCTGGGCAGCACTCAGTGCCTGCCTCTCCCAGGGATGGGGTTGCAAAGTTTGTTAAAGATAGTCTTAGTATGCCTGGCAGTTTTTCTCTGTGTTTTAGTTTGTGTTGATCCTGCCTTCTTAATTTGTGTTAATTGCGCTTTCTTATGTTAATAAAGAAGGAGGAGATGTGGGAGTGTGGCCATGGGGGTCGACAAGCCCCATGGTTGGTGATAACATCCGACTCTTAAAGATGAGGCCATCAGGAAAGGAAAGAGTTGAGAGGGAACAAAGAAGGGTGATTCAGGAGACACCTTAAACAGGGACATGAAGAACAGGAACAGGGACAGGCTAAAGGAGCAGGGAGAAACAAAAAACAGCATATGGGAGGGTCCCACTGGCATAGGCAGGACCCACAAACAAGGACTCCAGGAGTTGGAGGGGCAGCCAGAGCCCCCCGGCTGGGCAGCACTCAGTGCCTGCCTCTCCCAGGGATGGTTTTACAAAGATTGTTAAAGATAGACTTAGTATGCCTGGCAGTTTTTATCTGTGTTTTAGTTTGTGTTGATCCTGCCTTCTTAATTTGTGTTAATTGCGCTTTCTTATGTTAATAAAGAAGGAGGAGATGTGGGAGTGTGGCCATGGGGGTCGACAAGCCCCATGGTTGGTGATCACATCCGACTCTTAAAGATGAGACCATGAGGAAAGTAAAGCCTTGCGAGGGAACAAAGAAGGGTGATTCAGGAGACACCTTAAACAGGGACATGAAGAACAGGAACAGGGATAGTCTAACAGAACAGGGACAAAAACAAAAAAGTAATGAATAGGGACAGGCTATCAGAACAGGGACAAACAAAAAACAGCCTATGGGAGGGTCTCGCTGGCATAGGCAGGACCCACAAACAAGGACTCCAGGAGTTGGAGGGGCAGCCAGAGCCCCCCAGCTGGGAAGCACTCAGTGCCTGCCTCTCCCAGGGATGGGGTTACAAAGTTTGTTAAAGATGGAATTAGTATGCCTGGCAGTTTTTCTCTGTATTTTAGTTTGTGTTAATAGTGCTTTTTTAATTTTTGTTACTCTTGCTTTCTTAATTTCTGTTAATAGCGCCTTCTTAATTTGTGTTAAACCTGCTTTCTTAATTTGTGTTAATCGAGCTCTTTTATGTTAATAAAGAAGGGGGAGTTGTAGGAGCGTGGCCATGGGGGTCGACAAGTCCCATGGTTGGTGATCACATCCGACTCTTAAAGATGAGACCATCAGGAAAGTAAAGAGTTGAGAGGGAACAAAGAAGGGTGATTCAGGAGACACCTTAAACAGGGACATGAAGAACAGGGACAGGCTAACAGAGCAGGAAGAAACAAAAAAAGCATAGGGGAGGGTCCCACTGGCATAGGCGGGACCCACAAACAAGGACTCCAGGAGTTGGAGGGGCAGCCAGAGCCCCCCGGCTGGGCAGCACTCAGTGCCTGCCTCTCCCAGGGATGGTTTTACAAAGATTGTTAAAGATAGACTTAGTATGCCTGGCAGTTTTTCTCTGTGTTTTAGTTTGTGTTGATCCTGCCTTCTTAATTTGTGTTAATTGTGCTTTCTTAAGTTAATAAAGAAGGGGAAGATGTGGGAGTGTGGCCATGGGGGTCGACAAGCCCCATGGCTGGTGATAACATCGGACTCTTAAGGATGAGACCATCAGGAATTTAAAGAGTTGAGAGGGAACAAAGAAGGGTGATTCAGGTGACACCTTCTTGTCTGGGGTGGCTAGTTCTCCAGCCATTAATGCATGGAAGTGGCTGGGTGTTTGCTGTTGCCGGGCAAAGTTGTTGACCAATGACTAGTTAGTGGAAAGTTACTGCTGTGAGGCGGAAGTTATAGGAAGGAAGCCTTTCCTGAATAAGGGATAGAATGAAGTTGTGCCCTCACTCTGAGAGATGAAGTTATGCCCTCAGTAAGAGAGAGTTCAAGTTATGTCATCAATAAAGAGGTAGCAGTTACAGATCCTGAAAGAACCCCGTTGTCCGTGCGGTCTTTACTCCACAAATCGCCCCCCAACAGGGACATGAAAACGAACAGGGACAAGAAGAAAACAAACAGGGACATGAAGAACAGGAACAGGGACAGGCTAACAGCACAGGGACAAAAACAAAAAAGGAATGAATAGGGACAGGCTAACAGAACAGGGACGAACAAAAAGAGCTTATGGGAGGGTCACGCTGGCTTACGCAGGACCCCCAAACAAGGACTCCAGGAGTTGGAGGGGCAGCCAGAGCCCCCCGGCTGGGCAGCACTCAGTGCCTGCCTCTCCCAGGGATGGGGTTGCAAAGTTTGTTAAAGATAGTCTTAGTATGCCTGGCAGTTTTTCTCTGTGTTTTAGTTTGTGTTGATCCTGCCTTCTTAATTTGTGTTAATTGCGCTTTCTTATGTTAATAAAGAAGGAGGAGATGTGGGAGTGTGGCCATGGGGGTCGACAAGCCCCTTGGTTGGTGATAACATCCGACTCTTAAAGATGAGGCCATCAGGAAAGGAAAGAGTTGAGAGGGAACAAAGAAGGGTGATTCAGGAGACACCTTAAACAGGGACATGAAGAACAGGAACAGGGACAGGCTAACAGAACAGGGACAAAAACAAAAAAGGAATGAATAGGGACAGGCAAAGGGAACAGGGAAAAAAACAGAAAAGGAATGAATAGGTACAGGCTAACAGAACAGGGATGAACAAAAAGAGCTTATGGGAGGGCCACGCTGGCTTACGCAGGACACACAAACAAGGTCTCCAGGAGTTGGAGGGGCAGCCAGAGCCCCCCGGCTGGGCAGCACTCAGTGCCTGCCACTCCCAGGGATGGGGTTGCAAAGTTTGTTAAAGATAGTCTTAGTATGCCTGGCAGCTTTTCTCTGTGTTTTAGTTTGTGTTGATCCTGCCTTCTTAATTTGTGTTAATTGCGCTTTCTTATGTTAATAAAGAAGGAGGAGATGTGGGAGCGTGGCCATGGGGGTCGACAAGTCCCATGGTTGGTGATAACATCCGACTCTTAAAGATGAGGCCATCAGGAAAGTAAAGAGTTGAGAGGGAACAAAGAAGGGTAATTCAGGAGACACCTTAAACAGGGACATGAAGAACAGGAACAGGGATAGTCTAACAGAACAGGGACAAAAACAAAAAAGGAATGAATAGGGACAGGCTATCAGAACAGGGACAAACAAAAAACAGCGTATGGGAGGGTCTCGCTGGCATACGCAGGACCCTCACACAAGGACTCCAGGAGTTGGAGGGGCAGCCAGAGCCCCCCGGCTGGGCAGCACTCAGTGCCTGCCTCTCCCAGGGATGGGGTTACAAAGTTTGTTAAAGATGGAATTAGTATGCCTGGCAGTTTTTCTCTGTATTTTAGTTTGTGTTAATAGTTCTTTCTTAATTTGTGTTACTCTTCCTTTCTTATGTTCTGTTAATCGCGCCTTCTTAATTTGTGTTAAACCTGCTTTCTTAATTTTTGATAATCAAGCACTTTTATGTTAATAAAGAAGGGGGAGATGTGGGAGCATGGCCATGGGGGTCGACAAGTCCCATGGTTGGTGATAACATCCGACTATTAAAGTAGAGACCATCAGGAAAGTAAAGAGTTGAGAGGGAACAAAGAAGGGTGATTCAGGAGACACCTTAAACAGGGACATGAAGAACAGGAACAGGGACAGGCTAACAGAGCAGGGAGAAACAAAAAACAGCATATGGGAGGGTCCCGCTGGCATATGCTGGACCCACAAACAAGGACTCCAGGAGTTGGAGGGGCAGCCAGAGCCCCCCGGCTGGGCAGCACTCAGTGCCTGCCTCTCCCAGGGATGGGGTTACAAAGTTTGTAAAAGATGGAATTAGTATGCCTGGCAGTTTTTCTCTGTATTTTAGTTTGTGTTGATCCTCCCTTCTTAATTTGTGTTAATCGCGCTTTCTTAAGTTAATAAAGAAGGGGAAGATGTGGGAGTGTGGCCATGGGGGTCGACAGGCCCCATGGTTGGTAATAACATCCGACTCTTAAGGATGAGACCATCAGGAATTTAAAGAGTTGAGAGGGAACAAAGAAGGGTGATTCAGGTGACACCTTGTTGTCTGGGGTGGCTTGTTCTCCAGCCATTAAAGCATGGAAGTTGCTGGGTGTTTGCTGTTGCCGGGCAAAGTTGTTGACCAATGACTAGTTAGTGGAAAGGTACTGCTGTGAGGCGGAAATTATAGGAAGGGAGCCTTTCTTTAATAAGGGATAGAATGAAGTTGTGCCCTCACTCTGAGAGATGAAGTTATGCCCTCAGTAAGAGAGAGTTCAAGTTATGTCGTCAATAAAGAGGTAGCAGTTACAGATCCTGAAAGAACCCCGTTGTCCGTGCGGTCTTTACGCCACAAATCGCCCCCCAACAGGGACATGAAAACGAACAGGGACAAGAAGAAAACAAACAGGGAAATGAAGAACAGGAACAGGGACAGGCTAACAGAACAGGGACAAAAATAAAAAAGGAATGAATACGGACAGGCAAAGGGAACAGGGACAAAAACAGAAAAGGAATGAATAGGTACAGGCTAACAGAACAGGGATGAACTAAAAGAGCTTATGGGAGGGTCATGCTGGCTTACGCAGGACCCACAAACAAGGTCTCCAGGAGTTGGAGGGGCAGCCAGAGCCCCCCGGCTGGGCAGCACTCAGTGCCTGCCACTCCCAGGGATGGGGTTGCAAAGTTTGTTAAAGATAGTCTTAGTATGCCTGGCAGCTTTTCTCTGTGTTTTTTTGTTTGTGTTGATCCTGCCTTCTTAATTTGTGTTAAACGCGCTTTCTTATGTTAATAAAGAAGGAGGAGATGTGGGAGCGTGGCCATGGGGGTCGACAAGTCCCATGGTTGGTGATCACATCCGACTCTTAAAGTAGAGACCATCACGAAAGTAAAGCCTTGAGAGGGAACAAAGAAGGGTGATTCAGGAGACACCTTAAGCAGGGACATGAAGAACAGGAACAGGGACAGGCTAACAGAACAGGGACAAAACAAAAAAGGAATGAATAGGGACATGCTATCAGTACAGGGACGAACAAAAAACAGCGTATGGGAGGGTCTCGCTGGCATAGGCCGGACCCCCAAACAAGGACTCCAGGAGTTGGAGGGGCAGCCAGAGCCCCCCAACTGGGCAGCACTCAGTGCCTGCCTCTCCCAGGGATGGGGTTACAAAGTTTGTTAAAGATGGAATTAGTATGCCTGGCAGTTTTTCTCTGTATTTTAGTTTGTGTTAATAGTGCTTTCTTAATTTGTGTTACTCTTGCTTTCTTAATTTCTGTTAATCGCGCCTTCTTAATTTGTGTTAAACCTGCTTTCTTAATTTGTGTTAATCAAGCTCTTTTATGTTAATAAAGAAGGGGGAGATGTGGGAGCTTGGCCATGGGGGTGGACAAGTCCCATGGTTGGTGATAACATCCGACTATTAAAGCAGAGACCATCAGGAAAGTAAAGAGTTGAAAGGGAACAAAGAAGGGTGATTCAGGAGACACCTTAAACAGGGACATGAAGAACAGGAACAGGGGCAGGCAAACAGAGCAGGGAGAAACAAAAAACAGCATATGGGAGGGTCTCGCTGGCATATGCTGGACCCACAAACAAGGACTCCAGGAGTTGGAGGGGCAGCCAGGGCCCCCTGGCTGGGCAGTACTCAGTGCCTGCCTCTCCCAGGGATGGTTTTGCAAAGGTTGTTAAAGATAGACTTAGTATGCCTGGCAGTTTTTCTCTGTGTTTTAGTTTGTGTTGATCCTGCCTTCTTAATTTGTGTTAATCGCGCTTTCTTAAGTTAATAAAGAAGGGGGAGATGTGGGAGTGTGGCCATGGGGGTCGACAGGCCCCATGGTTGGTGATAACATAGGACTCTTAAGGATGAGACCATCAGGAATTTAAAGAGTTGAGAGGGAACAAAGAAGGGTGATTCAGGTGACACCTTGTTGTCTGGGGTGGCTAGTTCTCCAGCCATTAATGCATGGAAGTGGCTGGGTGTTTGGTGTTGCCGGGCAAAGTTGTTGTCCAATGACTAGTTAGTGGAAAGGTACTGCTGTGAGGCGGAAATTACAGGAAGGGAGCCTTTCCTGAATAAGGGATAGAATGAAGTTG
Source organism: Anser anser (assembly GCF_964211835.1). Classification (NCBI taxonomy): domain Eukaryota; kingdom Metazoa; phylum Chordata; class Aves; order Anseriformes; family Anatidae; genus Anser; species Anser anser. The sequence continues at coordinate 3,184,610 of NC_139731.1, forward strand.
TGCCCTCACTCTGAGAGACGAAGTTATGCCTTCAGTAAGAGAGAGTTTAAGTTATGTCATCAATAAAGAGGTAGCAGTTACAGATCCTGAAAGAACCCCGTTGTCCGTGCGGTCTTTACGCCACAAATCGCCCCCCAACAGGGACATGAAAACGAACAGGGACGAGAAGAAAACAAACAGGGACATGAAGAACAGGAACAGGGACAGGCTAACAGCACAGGGACAAAAACAAAAAAGGAATGAATAGGGACAGGCTAACAGAACAGGGACGAACAAAAAGAGCTTATGGGAGGGTCACGCTGGCTTACGCAGGACCCACAAACAAGGACTCCAGGAGTTGGAGGGGCAGCCAGAGCCCCCCGGCTGGGCAGCACTCAGTGCCTGCCTCTCCCAGGGATGGTTTTACAAGGTTTGTAAAAGATAGACTTAGTATGCCTGGCAGTTTTTCTCTGTGTTTTAGTTTGTGTTGATCCTGCCTTCTTAATATGTGTTAATCGCGCTTTCTTAAGTTAATAAAGAAGGGGGAGATGTGGGAGTGTGGCCATGGGGGTCGACAAGCCCCATGGTTGGTGATAACATCAGACTCTTAATGATGAGACCATCAGGAATTTAAAGAGTTGAGAGGGAACAAAGAAGGGTGATTCAGGAGACACCTTAAACAGGGACATGAAGAACAGGAACAGGGATAGTCTAACAGAACAGGGACAAAAACAAAAAAGTAATGAATAGGGACAGGCTATCAGAACAGGGACAAACAAAAAACAGCGTATGGGAGGGTCTCGCTGGCATTGGCAGGACCCACAAACAAGGACTCCAGGAGTTGGAGGGGCAGCCAGAGCCCCCCGGCTGGGCAGCACTCAGTGCCTGCCTCTCCCACGGATTGTTAAAGATAGACTTAGTATGCCTGGCAGTTTTTCTCTGTGTTTTAGTTTGTGTTGATCCTGCCTTCTTAATATGTGTTAATCGCGCTTTCTTAAGTTAATAAAGAAGGGGGAGATGTGGGAGTGTGGCCATGGGGGTCGACAAGCCCCATGGTTGGTGATAACATCGGACTCTTAAGGATGAGACCATCAGGAAAGTAAAGCCTTGAGAGGGAACAAAGAAGGGTGATTCAGGAGACACCTTAAACAGGGACATGAAGAACAGGAACAGGGACAGGCTTAAGGAGCAGGGAGAAACAAAAAACAGCATATGGGAGGGTCCCACTGGCATATGCTGGACCCACAAACAAGGACTCCAGGAGTTGGAGGGGCAGCCAGAGCCCCCCGGCTGGGCAGCACTCAGTGCCTGCCTCTCCCAGGGATGGTTTTACAAAGATTGTTAAAGATAGACTTAGTATGCCTGGCAGTTTTTCTCTGTGTTTTAGTTTGTGTTGATCCTGCCTTCTGAATTTGTGTTAATTGCGCTTTCTTATGTTAATAAAGAAGGAGGAGATGTGGGAGTCTGGCCATGGGGGTCGACAAGCCCCATGGTTGGTGATCACATCCGACTCTTAAAGATGAGACCATGAGGAAAGTAAAGCCTTGCGAGGGAACAAAGAAGGGTGATTCAGGAGACACCTTAAACAGGGACATGAAGAACAGGAACAGGGATAGTCTAACAGAACAGGGACAAAAACAAAAAAGTAATGAATAGGGACAGGCTATCAGAACAGGGACAAACAAAAAACAGCCTATGGGAGGGTCTCGCTGGCATAGGCAGGACCCACAAACAAGGACTCCAGGAGTTGGAGGGGCAGCCAGAGCCCCCCAGCTGGAAAGCACTCAGTGCCTGCCTCTCCCAGGGATGGGGTTACAAAGTTTGTTAAAGATGGAATTAGTATGCCTGGCAGTTTTTCTCTGTATTTTAGTTTGTGTTAATAGTGCTTTTTTAATTTGTGTTACTCTTGCTATCTTAATTTCTGTTAATCGCGCCTTCATAATTTGTGTTAAACCTGCTTTCTTAATTTGTGTTAATCGAGCTCTTTTATGTTAATAAAGAAGGGGGAGTTGTAGGAGTGTGGCCATGGGGGTCGACAAGTCCCATGGTTGGTGATCACATCCGACTCTTAAAGATGAGACCATCAGGAAAGTAAAGAGTTGAGAGGGAACAAAGAAGGGTGATTCAGGAGACACCTTAAACAGGGACATGAAGAACAGGAACAGGGACAGGCTAACAGAGCAGGGAGAAACAAAAAAAGCATAGGGGAGGGTCCCACTGGCATATGCTGGACCCACAAACAAGGACTCCAGGAGTTGGAGGGGCAGCCAGAGACCCCCGGCTGGGCAGCACTCAGTGCCTGCCTCTCCCAGGGATGGTTTTACAAAGATTGTTAAAGATAGACTTAGTATGCCTGGCAGTTTTTCTCTGTGTTTTAGTTTGTGTTGATCCTGCCTTCTTAATTTGTGTTAATCGCGCTTTCTTATGTTAATAAAGAAGGGGAAGATGTGGGAGTGTGGCCATGGGGGTCGACAGGCCCCATGGTTGGTGATAACATCCGACTCTTAAGGATGAGACCATCAGGAATTTAAAGAGTTGAGAGGGAACAAAGAAGGGTGATTCAGGTGACACCTTCTTGTCTGGGGTGGCTAGTTCTCCAGCCATTAATGCATGGAAGTGGCTGGGTGTTTGCTGTTGCCGGGCAAAGTTGTTGACCAATGACTAGTTAGTGGAAAGTTACTGCTGTGAGGCGGAAGTTATAGGAAGGGAGCCTTTCCTGAATAAGGGATAGAATGAAGTTGTGCCCTCACTCTGAGAGATGAAGTTATGCCCTCAGTAAGAGAGAGTTCAAGTTATGTCATCAATAAAGAGGTAGCAGTTACAGATCCTGAAAGAACCCCGTTGTCCGTGCGGTCTTTACTCCACAAATCGCCCCCCAACAGGGACATGAAAACGAACAGGGACAAGAAGAAAACAAACAGGGACATGAAGAACAGGAACAGGGACAGGCTAACAGCACAGGGACAAAAACAAAAAAGGAATGAATAGGGACAGGCTAACAGAACAGGGACGAACAAAAAGAGCTTATGGGAGGGTCACGCTGGCTTACGCAGGACCCCCAAACAAGGACTCCAGGAGTTGGAGGGGCAGCCAGAGCCCCCCGGCTGGGCAGCACTCAGTGCCTGCCTCTCCCAGGGATGGGGTTGCAAAGTTTGTTAAAGATAGTCTTAGTATGCCTGGCAGTTTTTCTCTGTGTTTTAGTTTGTGTTGATCCTGCCTTCTTAATTTGTGTTAATTGCGCTTTCTTATGTTAATAAAGAAGGAGGAGATGTGGGAGTGTGGCCATGGGGGTCGACAAGCCCCATGGTTGGTGATAACATCCGACTCTTAAAGATGAGGCCATCAGGAAAGGAAAGAGTTGAGAGGGAACAAAGAAGGGTGATTCAGGAGACACCTTAAACAGGGACATGAAGAACAGGAACAGGGACAGGCTAACAGAACAGGGACAAAAACAAAAAAGGAATGAATAGGGACAGGCTATCAGAACAGGGACAAACAAAAAACAGCGTATGGGAGGGTCTCGCTGGCATACGCAGGACCCTCACACAAGGACTCCAGGAGTTGGAGGGGCAGCCAGAGCCCCCCGGCTGGGCAGCACTCAGTGCCTGCCTCTCCCAGGGATGGGGTTACAAAGTTTGTTAAAGATGGAATTAGTATGCCTGGCAGTTTTTCTCTGTATTTTAGTTTGTGTTAATAGTTCTTTCTTAATTTGTGTTACTCTTCCTTTCTTATTTTCTGTTAATCGCGCCTTCTTAATTTGTGTTAAACCTGCTTTCTTAATTTTTGATAATCAAGCTCTTTTATGTTAATAAAGAAGGGGGAGATGTGGGAGCATGGCCATGGGGGTCGACAAGTCCCATGGTTGGTGATAACATCCGACTATTAAAGTAGAGACCATCAGGAAAGTATAGAGTTGATAGGGAACAAAGAAGGGTGATTCAGGAGACACCTTAAACAGGGACATGAAGAACAGGAACAGGGACAGGCTAACAGAGCAGGGAGAAACAAAAAACAGCATATGGGAGGGTCCCGCTGGCATATGCTGGACCCACAAACAAGGACTCCAGGAGTTGGAGGGGCAGCCAGAGCCCCCCGGCTGGGCAGCACTCAGTGCCTGCCTCTCCCAGGGATGGGGTTACAAAGTTTGTAAAAGATGGAATTAGTATGCCTGGCAGTTTTTCTCTGTATTTTAGTTTGTGTTGATCCTCCCTTCTTAATTTGTGTTAATCGCGCTTTCTTAAGTTAATAAAGAAGGGGAAGATGTGGGAGTGTGGCCATGGGGGTCGACAGGCCCCATGGTTGGTAATAACATCCGACTCTTAAGGATGAGACCATCAGGAATTTAAAGAGTTGAGAGGGAACAAAGAAGGGTGATTCAGGTGACACCTTGTTGTCTGGGGTGGCTTGTTCTCCAGCCATTAAAGCATGGAAGTGGCTGGGTGTTTGCTGTTGCCGGGCAAAGTTGTTGACCAATGACTAGTTAGTGGAAAGGTACTGCTGTGAGGCGGAAATTATAGGAAGGGAGCCTTTCTTTAATAAGGGATAGAATGAAGTTGTGCCCTCACTCTGAGAGATGAAGTTATGCCCTCAGTAAGAGAGAGTTCAAGTTATGTCGTCAATAAAGAGGTAGCAGTTACAGATCCTGAAAGAACCCCGTTGTCCGTGCGGTCTTTACGCCACAAATCGCCCCCCAACAGGGACATGAAAACGAACAGGGACAAGAAGAAAACAAACAGGGAAATGAAGAACAGGAACAGGGACAGGCTAACAGAACAGGGACAAAAATAAAAAAGGAATGAATACGGACAGGCAAAGGGAACAGGGACAAAAACAGAAAAGGAATGAATAGGTACAGGCTAACAGAACAGGGATGAACTAAAAGAGCTTATGGGAGGGTCATGCTGGCTTACGCAGGACCCACAAACAAGGTCTCCAGGAGTTGGAGGGGCAGCCAGAGCCCCCCGGCTGGGCAGCACTCAGTGCCTGCCACTCCCAGGGATGGGGTTGCAAAGTTTGTTAAAGATAGTCTTAGTATGCCTGGCAGCTTTTCTCTGTGTTTTTTTGTTTGTGTTGATCCTGCCTTCTTAATTTGTGTTAAACGCGCTTTCTTATGTTAATAAAGAAGGAGGAGATGTGGGAGCCTGGCCATGGGGGTCGACAAGTCCCATGGTTGGTGATCACATCCGACTCTTAAAGTAGAGACCATCACGAAACTAAAGCCTTGAGAGGGAACAAAGAAGGGTGATTCAGGAGACACCTTAAGCAGGGACATGAAGAACAGGAACAGGGACAGGCTAACAGAACAGGGACAAAACAAAAAAGGAATGAATAGGGACATGCTATCAGTACAGGGACGAACAAAAAACAGCGTATGGGAGGGTCTCGCTGGCATAGGCCGGACCCCCAAACAAGGACTCCAGGAGTTGGAGGGGCAGCCAGAGCCCCCCGGCTGGGAAGCACTCAGTGCCTGCCTCTCCCAGGGATGGGGTTACAAAGTTTGTTAAAGATGGAATTAGTATGCCTGGCAGTTTTTCTCTGTATTTTAGTTTGTGTTAATAGTGCTTTCTTAATTTGTGTTACTCTTGCTTTCTTAATTTCTGTTAATCGCGCCTTCTTAATTTGTGTTAAACCTGCTTTCTTAATTTGTGTTAATCAAGCTCTTTTATGTTAATAAAGAAGGGGGAGATGTGGGAGCTTGGCCATGGGGGTGGACAAGTCCCATGGTTGGTGATAACATACGACTATTAAAGTAGAGACCATCAGGAAAGTAAAGAGTTGAAAGGGAACAAAGAAGGGTGATTCAGGAGACACCTTAAACAGGGACATGAAGAACAGGAACAGGGGCAGGCAAACAGAGCAGGGAGAAACAAAAAACAGCATATGGGAGGGTCTCGCTGGCATATGCTGGACCCACAAACAAGGACTCCAGGAGTTGGAGGGGCAGCCAGAGCCCCCCGGCTGGGCAGCACTCAGTGCCTGCCTCTCCCAGGGATGGGGTTACAAAGTTTGTTAAAGATGGAATTAGTATGCCTGGCAGTTTTTCTCTGTATTTTAGTTTGTGTTAATAGTTCTTTCTTAATTTGTGTTACTCTTCCTTTCTTAATTTCTGTTAATCGCGCCTTCTTAATTTGTGTTAAACCTGCTTTCTTAATTTGTGTTAATCAAGCTCTTTTATGTTAATAAAGAAGGGGGAGATGTGGGAGCGTGGCCATGGGGGTGGACAAGCCCCATGGTTGGTGATCACATCCGACTCTTAAAGATGAGACCATCAGGAAAGTAAAGCCTTGAGAGGGAACAAAGAAGGGTGATTCAGGAGACACCTTAAACAGGGACATGAAGAACAGGAACAGGGACAGGCTAACAGAACAGGGACAAAAACAAAAAAGGAATGAATAGGGACAGGCTATCAGAACAGGGACAAACAAAAAACAGCGTATGGGAGGGTCTCGTTGGCATACGCAGGACCCACAAACAAGGACTCCAGGAGTTGGAGGGGCAGCCAGGGCCCCCTGGCTGGGCAGTACTCAGTGCCTGCCTCTCCCAGGGATGGTTTTGCAAAGGTTGTTAAAGATAGACTTAGTATGCCTGGCAGTTTTTCTCTGTGTTTTAGTTTGTGTTGATCCTGCCTTCTTAATTTGTGTTAATCGCGCTTTCTTAAGTTAATAAAGAAGGGGGAGATGTGGGAGTGTGGCCATGGGGGTCGACAGGCCCCATGGTTGGTGATAACATAGGACTCTTAAGGATGAGACCATCAGGAATTTAAAGAGTTGAGAGGGAACAAAGAAGGGTGATTCAGGTGACACCTTCTTGTCTGGGGTGGCTAGTTCTCCAGCCATTAATGCATGGAAGTGGCTGGGTGTTTGGTGTTGCCGGGCAAAGTTGTTGTCCAATGACTAGTTAGTGGAAAGGTACTGCTGTGAGGCGGAAATTATAGGAAGGGAGCCTTTCCTGAATAAGGGATAGAATGAAGTTGTGCCCTCACTCTGAGAGACGAAGTTATGCCTTCACTAAGAGAGAGTTTAAGTTATGTCATCAATAAAGAGGTAGCAGTTACAGATCCTGAAAGAACCCCGTTGTCCGTGCGGTCTTTACGCCACAAATCGCCCCCCAACAGGGACATGAAAACGAACAGGGACGAGAAGAAAACAAACAGGGACATGAAGAACAGGAACAGGGACAGGCTAACAGCACAGGGACAAAAACAAAAAAGGAATGAATAGGGACAGGCTAACAGAACAGGGACGAACAAAAAGAGCTTATGGGAGGGTCACGCTGGCTTACGCAGGACCCACAAACAAGGACTCCAGGAGTTGGAGGGGCAGCCAGAGCCCCCCGGCTGGGCAGCACTCAGTGCCTGCCTCTCCCAGGGATGGTTTTACAAAGTTTGTAAAAGATAGACTTAGTATGCCTGGCAGTTTTTCTCTGTGTTTTAGTTTGTGTTGATCCTGCCTTCTTAATATGTGTTAATCGCGCTTTCTTAAGTTAATAAAGAAGGGGGAGATGTGGGAGTGTGGCCATGGGGGTCGACAAGCCCCATGGTTGGTGATAACATCAGACTCTTAATGATGAGACCATCAGGAATTTAAAGAGTTGAGAGGGAACAAAGAAGGGTGATTCAGGAGACACCTTAAACAGGGACATGAAGAACAGGAACAGGGATAGTCTAACAGAACAGGGACAAAAACAAAAAAGTAATGAATAGGGACAGGCTATCAGAACAGGGACAAACAAAAAACAGCGTATGGGAGGGTCTCGCTGGCATTGGCAGGACCCACAAACAAGGACTCCAGGAGTTGGAGGGGCAGCCAGAGCCCCCCGGCTGGGCAGCACTCAGTGCCTGCCTCTCCCACGGATTGTTAAAGATAGACTTAGTATGCCTGGCAGTTTTTCTCTGTGTTTTAGTTTGTGTTGATCCTGCCTTCTTAATATGTGTTAATCGCGCTTTCTTAAGTTAATAAAGAAGGGGGAGATGTGGGAGTGTGGCCATGGGGGTCGACAAGCCCCATGGTTGGTGATAACATCGGACTCTTAAGGATGAGACCATCAGGAAAGTAAAGCCTTGAGAGGGAACAAAGAAGGGTGATTCAGGAGACACCTTAAACAGGGACATGAAGAACAGGAACAGGGACAGGCTAACGGAGCAGGGAGAAACAAAAAACAGCATATGGGAGGGTCCCACTGGCATATGCTGGACCCACAAACAAGGACTCCAGGAGTTAGAGGGGCAGCCAGAGCCCCCCGGCTGGGCAGCACTCAGTGCCTGCCTCTCCCAGGGATGGTTTTACAAAGGTTGTTAAAGATAGACTTAGTATGCCTGGCAGTTTTTCTCTGTGTTTTAGTTTGTGTTGATCCTGCCTTCTGAATTTGTGTTAATTGCGCTTTCTTATGTTAATAAAGAAGGAGGAGATGTGGGAGTCTGGCCATGGGGGTCGACAAGCCCCATGGTTGGTGATCACATCCGACTCTTAAAGATGAGACCATGAGGAAAGTAAAGCCTTGCGAGGGAACAAAGAAGGGTGATTCAGGAGACACCTTAAACAGGGACATGAAGAACAGGAACAGGGATAGTCTAACAGAACAGGGACAAAAGCAAAAAAGTAATGAATAGGGACAGGCTATCAGAACAGGGACAAACAAAAAACAGCCTATGGGAGGGTCTCGCTGGCATAGGCAGGACCCACAAACAAGGACTCCAGGAGTTGGAGGGGCAGCCAGAGCCCCCCAGCTGGGAAGCACTCAGTGCCTGCCTCTCCCAGGGATGGGGTTACAAAGTTTGTTAAAGATGGAATTAGTATGCCTGGCAGTTTTTCTCTGTATTTTAGTTTGTGTTAATAGTGCTTTTTTAATTTGTGTTACTCTTGCTATCTTAATTTCTGTTAATCGCGCCTTCATAATTTGTGTTAAACCTGCTTTCTTAATTTGTGTTAATCGAGCTCTTTTATGTTAATAAAGAAGGGGGAGTTGTAGGAGCGTGGCCATGGGGGTCGACAAGTCCCATGGTTGGTGATCACATCCGACTCTTAAAGATGAGACCATCAGGAAAGTAAAGAGTTGAGAGGGAACAAAGAAGGGTGATTCAGGAGACACCTTAAACAGGGACATGAAGAACAGGGACAGGCTAACAGAGCAGGGAGAAACAAAATAAGCATAGGGGAGGGTCCCACTGGCATAGGCAGGACCCACAAACAAGGACTCCAGGAGTTGGAGGGGCAGCCAGAGACCCCCGGCTGGGCAGCACTCAGTGCCTGCCTCTCCCAGGGATGGTTTTACAAAGATTGTTAAAGATAGACTTAGTATGCCTGGCAGTTTTTCTCTGTGTTTTAGTTTGTGTTGATCCTGCCTTCTTAATTTGTGTTAATTGTGCTTTCTTAAGTTAATAAAGAAGGGGAAGATGTGGGAGTGTGGCCATGGGGGTCGACAAGCCCCATGGCTGGTGATAACATCGGACTCTTAAGGATGAGACCATCAGGAATTTAAAGAGTTGAGAGGGAACAAAGAAGGGTGATTCAGGTGACACCTTCTTGTCTGGGGTGGCTAGTTCTCCAGCCATTAATGCATGGAAGTGGCTGCGTGTTTGCTGTTGCCGGGCAAAGTTGTTGACCAATGACTAGTTAGTGGAAAGTTACTGCTGTGAGGCGGAAGTTATAGGAAGGGAGCCTTTCCTGAATAAGGGATAGAATGAAGTTGTGCCCTCACTCTGAGAGATGAAGTTATGCCCTCAGTAAGAGAGAGTTCAAGTTATGTCATCAATAAAGAGGTAGCAGTTACAGATCCTGAAAGAACCCCGTTGTCCGTGCGGTCTTTACTCCACAAATCGCCCCCCAACAGGGACATGAAAACGAACAGGGACAAGAAGAAAACAAACAGGGACATGAAGAACAGGAACAGGGACAGGCTAACAGCACAGGGACAAAAACAAAAAAGGAATGAATAGGGACAGGCTAACAGAACAGGGACGAACAAAAAGAGCTTATGGGAGGGTCACGCTGGCTTACGCAGGACCCCCAAACAAGGACTCCAGGAGTTGGAGGGGCAGCCAGAGCCCCCCGGCTGGGCAGCACTCAGTGCCTGCCTCTCCCAGGGATGGGGTTGCAAAGTTTGTTAAAGATAGTCTTAGTATGCCTGGCAGTTTTTCTCTGTGTTTTAGTTTGTGTTGATCCTGCCTTCTTAATTTGTGTTAAATGCGCTTTCTTATGTTAATAAAGAAGGAGGAGATGTGGGAGTGTGGCCATGGGGGTCGACAAGCCCCATGGTTGGTGATCACATCCGACTCTTAAGGATGAGACCATCAGGAAAGTAAAGCCCTGAGAGGGAACAAAGAAGGGTGATTCAGGAGACACCTTAAACAGGGACATGAAGAACAGGAACAGGGACAGGCTAAAGGAGCAGGGAGAAACAAAAAACAGCATATGGGAGGGTCCCACTGGCATAGGCAGGACCCACAAACAAGGACTCCAGGAGTTGGAGGGGCAGCCAGAGCCCCCCGGCTGGGCAGTACTCAGTGCCTGCCTCTCCCAGGGATGGTTTTACAAAGTTTGTTAAAGATGGAATTAGTATGCCTGGCAGTTTTTCTCTGTGTTTTAGTTTGTGTTGATCCTGCCTTCTGAATTTGTGTTAATTGCGCTTTCTTATGTTAATAAAGAAGGAGGAGATGTGGGAGTGTGGCCATGGGGGTCGACAAGCCCCATGGTTGGTGATCACATCCGACTCTTAAAGATGAGACCATGAGGGAAGTAAAGCCTTGCGAGGGAACAAAGAAGGGTGATTCAGGAGACACCTTAAACAGGGACATGAAGAACAGGAACAGGGATAGTCTAACAGAACAGGGACAAAAACAAAAAAGTAATGAATAGGGACAGGCTATCAGAACAGGGACAAACAAAAAACAGCATATGGGAGGGTCTCGCTGGCATAGGCAGGACCCACAAACAAGGACTCCAGGAGTTGGAGGGGCAGCCAGAGCCCCCCAGCTGGGAAGCACTCAGTGCCTGCCTCTCCCAGGGATGGGGTTACAAAGTTTGTTAAAGATGGAATTAGTATGCCTGGCAGTTTTTCTCTGTATTTTAGTTTGTGTTAATAGTGCTTTTTTAATTTTTGTTACTCTTGCTTTCTTAATTTCTGTTAATAGCGCCTTCTTAATTTGTGTTAAACCTGCTTTCTTAATTTGTGTTAATCGAGCTCTTTTATGTTAATAAAGAAGGGGGAGTTGTAGGAGCGTGGCCATGGGGGTCGACAAGTCCCATGGTTGGTGATCACATCCGACTCTTAAAGATGAGACCATCAGGAAAGTAAAGAGTTGAGAGGGAACAAAGAAGGGTGATTCAGGAGACACCTTAAACAGGGACATGAAGAACAGGGACAGGCTAACAGAGCAGGGAGAAACAAAAAAAGCATAGGGGAGGGTCCCACTGGCATAGGCAGGACCCACAAACAAGGACTCCAGGAGTTGGAGGGGCAGCCAGAGCCCCCCGGCTGGGCAGCACTCAGTGCCTGCCTCTCCCAGGGATGGGGTTACAAAGTTTGTTAAAGATGGAATTAGTATGCCTGGCAGTTTTTCTCTGTATTTTAGTTTGTGTTAATAGTGCTTTTTTAATTTTTGTTACTCTTGCTTTCTTAATTTCTGTTAATAGCGCCTTCTTAATTTGTGTTAAACCTGCTTTCTTAATTTGTGTTAATCGAGCTCTTTTATGTTAATAAAGAAGGGGGAGTTGTAGGAGCGTGGCCATGGGGGTCGACAAGTCCCATGGTTGGTGATCACATCCGACTCTTAAAGATGAGACCATCAGGAAAGTAAAGAGTTGAGAGGGAACAAAGAAGGGTGATTCAGGAGACACCTTAAACAGGGACATGAAGAACAGGGACAGGCTAACAGAGCAGGGAGAAACAAAATAAGCATAGGGGAGGGTCCCACTGGCATAGGCAGGACCCACAAACAAGGACTCCAGGAGTTGGAGGGGCAGCCAGAGACCCCCGGCTGGGCAGCACTCAGTGCCTGCCTCTCCCAGGGATGGTTTTACAAAGATTGTTAAAGATAGACTTAGTATGCCTGGCAGTTTTTCTCTGTGTTTTAGTTTGTGTTGATCCTGCCTTCTTAATTTGTGTTAATCGCGCTTTCTTAAGTTAATAAAGAAGGGGAAGATGTGGGAGTGTGGCAATGGGGGTCCACAAGCCCCATGGCTGGTGATAACATCCGACTCTTAAGGATGAGACCATCAGGAATTTAAAGAGTTGAGAGGGAACAAAGAAGGGTGATTCAGGTGACACCTTCTTGTCTGGGGTGGCTAGTTCTCCAGCCATTAATGCATGGAAGTGGCTGGGTGTTTGCTGTTGCCGGGCAAAGTTGTTGACCAATGACTAGTTAGTGGAAAGGTACTGCTGTGAGGCGGAAGTTATAGGAAGGGAGCCTTTCCTGAATAAGGGATAGAATGAAGTTGTGCCCTCACTCTGAGAGATGAAGTTATGCCCTCAGTAAGAGAGAGTTCAAGTTATGTCATCAATAAAGAGGTAGCAGTTACAGATCCTGAAAGAACCCCGTTGTCCGTGCGGTCTTTACTCCACAAATCGCCCCCCAACAGGGACATGAAAACGAACAGGGACAAGAAGAAAACAAACAGGGACATGAAGAACAGGAACAGGGACAGGCTAACAGCACAGGGACAAAAACAAAAAAGGAATGAATAGGTACAGGCTAACAGAACAGGGACATACAAAAAACAGCATATGGGAGGGTCTCGCTGGCATAGGCAGGACCCACAAACAAGGACTCCAGGAGTTGGAGAGGCAGCTAGAGCCCCCCGGCTGGGCAGCACTCAGTGCCTGCCACTCCCAGGGATGGGGTTACAAAGTTTGTTAAAGATAGTCTTAGTATGCCTGGCAGTTTTTCTCTGTGTTTTAGTCTGTGTTGATCCTGCCTTCTTAATTTGTGTTAATCGCGCTTTCTTATGTTAATAAAGAAGGGGAAGATGTGGGAGTGTGGCAATGGGGGTCGACAAGCCCCATGGTTGGTGATAACATCCGACTCTTAAGGATGAGACCATCAGGAATTTAAAGAGTTGAGAGGGAACAAAGAATGGTGATTCAGGTGACACCTTGTTGTCTGGGGTGGCTAGTTCTCCAGCCATTAAAGCATGGAAGTGGCTGGGTGTTTGCTGTTGCCGGGCAAAGTTGTTGACCAATGACTAGTTAGTGGAAAGGTACTGCTGTGAGGTGGAAGTTATAGGAAGGGAGCCTTTCCTGAATAAGGGATAGAATGAAGTTGTGCCCTCACTCTGAGAGATGAAGTTATGCCCTCAGTAAGAGAGAGTTCAAGTTATGTCATCAATAAAGAGGTAGCAGTTACAGATCCTGAAAGAACCCCGTTGTCTGTGCGGTCTTTACACCACAAATCGCGCCCAAACACGGACATGAAGAAATCAAACAGGGACAAGAAGAAAACAAAGAGGGACATGAAGAACAGGAACAGGGACAGGCTAACAGAACAGGGACAAAAACAAAAAAGGAATGAATAGGGACAGGCAAACGGAACAGGGACAAAAACAGAATAGGAATGAATAGGTACAGGCTAACAGAACAGGGACGAAAAAAAAGAGCTTATGGGAGGGTCACGCTGGCTTACGCAGGACCCCCAAACAAGGACTCCAGGAGGTGGAGGGGCAGCCAGAGCCCCCCGGCTGGGCAGCACTCAGTGCCTGCCTCTCCCAGGGATGGGGTTACAAAGTTTGTTAAAGATGGAATTAGTATGCCTGGCAGTTTTTCTCTGTATTTTAGTTTGTGTTAATAGTGCTTTCTTAATTTGTGTTATTCTTGCTTTCTTAATTTCTGTTAATCGCGCCTTCTTAATTTGCGTTAAACCTGCTTTCTTAATTTGTGTTAATCAAGCTCTTTTATGTTAATAAAGAAGGGGGAGATGTGGGAGCCTGGACATGGGGGTCGACAAGTCCCATGGTTGGTGATAACATCCGACTCTTAAAGATGAGGCCATCAGGAAAGTAAAGATTTGAGAGGGAACAAAGAAGGGTGATTCAGGAGACACCTTAAACAGGGACATGAAGAACAGGAACAGGGACAGGCTAACAGAGCAGGGAGAAACAAAAACAGCATATGGGAGGGTCCCACTGGCATAGGCAGGACCCACAAACAAGGACTCCAGGAGTTGGAGGGGCAGCCAGAGCCCCCTGTCTGGGCAGCACTCAGTGCCTGCCTCTCCCAGGGATGGTTTTACAAAGGTTGTTAAAGATAGACTTAGTATGCCTGGCAGTTTTTCTCTGTGTTTTAGTTTGTGTTGATCCTGCCTTCTTAATTTGTGTTAATCGCGCTTTCTTATGTTAAGAAAGAAGGGGAAGATGTGGGAGTTTGGCCAATGCGGTCGATAAGCCCCATGGTTGGTGATAACATCCTACTCTTAAGGATGAGACCATCAGGAATTTAAAGAGTTGAGAGGGAACAAAGAAGGGTGATTCAGGTGACACCTTCTTGTCTGGGGTGGCTTGTTCTCCAGCCATTAAAGCATGGAAGTTGCTGGGTGTTTGCTGTTGCCGGGCAAAGTTGTTGACCAATGACTAGTTAGTGGAAAGGTACTGCTGTGAGGCGGAAATTATAGGAAGGGAGCCTTTCCTGAATAAGGGATAGAATGAAGTTGTGCCCTCACTCTGAGAGATGAAGTTATGCCCTCAGTAAGAGAGAGTTGAAGTTATGTCATCAATAAAGAGGTAGCAGTTACAGATCCTGAAAGAACCCCGTTGTCCATGTGGTCATTACACCAGAAATCGCGCCCAAACACAGACATGAAGAAATCAAACAGGGACGAGAGGAAAACAAACAGGGACATGAAGAACAGGAACAGGGACAGGCTAACAGAACAGGGACAAAAACAAAAAAGGAATGAATAGGGACAGGCAAACGGAACAGGGACAAAAACAGAATAGGAATGAATAGGTACAGGCTAACAGAACAGGGACGAACTAACAGAGCTTATGGGAGGGTCACGCTGGCTTACGCAGGACCCACAAACAAGGACTCCAGGAGGTGGAGGGGCAGCCAGAGCCCCCCGGCTGGGCAGCACTCAGTGCCTGCCTCTCCCAGGGATGGTTTTACAAAGATTGTTAAAGATAGACTTAGTATGCTGTCCTGGTTCCAGTTAGGACAGAATTAATTTTCCTTCATAGTAGCTGGTAGGGTGCTATGTTTTGGATTAGGATGAGAAGAGCGCTGATAACATGCTGATGTTTTAATTGTTGCAGAGCAGTGTTTACACCAGGCCAAGGACTTTTCGGCTTCTCGCTCTGTCCTGCCAGCGAGCAGGCTGGGGGTGCAGCAGGAGCTGGGAGGGGACAGACCCAGGACAGCTGACCCAAACTGGCCAAAGGGGTATTCCATACCTTCTGACGTCATGCTAAACAATATATAGGGGTGGCTGGCTGGGGTGTGGGGCCGGGCTGCTCGGGGATAGGCTGGGCATCGGTCAGCGGGTGGTGAGCAATTGCATTGTGCATCACTTGTTTTCTTACACATTATTATTATTAATACTATTATCATTATCACTATTATTACTATTATTGTTATTATTATATTTCTGTCTTAATAAACTGTCTTTATCTCAACTCACCGGCTTCACTTTCCCGTTTCTCTCCCCCATCCCAGAGAGGGAGGGGGGAGGGTGAGCGAACGGCTGTGTGGTGTTTAGCTGCCAGCCGGGTTAAACCACAACAGCCCTTTTGGCCCCCAAACTTGGGCACGAAGGGTTGAGATATCGACAAATTTGACCAGAGTGTGTTAAACTAAAATTGGTATAAGTATTGGACCTGCTTAATAGTTGCTAGTCACGATGTTGATTGCCTTAATCTCCAGTCTGCTGTACCTGTATTCCAAATTGAGTTTTATAGTGCGTTACTTTCTGTATGTGCTCCCTGTTGCACTGTTTATCCTTTCCGGGCCCTGGTTTAAGATTGTTATGGTACTGTGCGGTGTAACAATGGCTTATGAAATGATGAAATATCTGGTCACGACTCTAACCTGGTATTTGTACTCAGCACTGATGTCGACTCTATACTTTGTGTGATAAATTAGCGGGTGTTTGTTCATTGTCTTTAAAAGGAATTCAGAGGATCTGCTGAGAAGATAAGGTTTTGCAATTTACGACCTTGTTAAGGGGGAAGACTAAGCAAGTAGATAGTGGGGAGGGGGTGTTGGATAAACATCCTTGGTAAAACAAAGACTCTGTGAAATACTGTTTCCCGCTTCACTACCCTCCCCCTTGAACAGGAGCACAAGGCATGATCATTGAAAGAAACACAACGACCCCCAACAACGAACTGCGCAGCTTCAGAAGGTTCAACAAGTCCTGACAAGCCGAAACTTGGATGCTATAAAACGGCGACACTGAAAAGGGAAAGTTGCGTGCTGTGGTGGAGCGGAGACTCCCCAGCCGCCCAGCGCTGTTTTGTTTGTGCCTGCTTACTTAATTAATAAAATATTTCTGATAGACCAAGAAATTTGTATGGTCTCACTTATAACAAATTTGGTGCCGTGACTCGGATGAAGGCGGATTGACTGGGAATCCCTCTAGGGGAGGCGCCCCGCCGATTCTGGCGGCCCCGGGAACGGGAAATCCCGCTCGAGCCCTTCACCGACGAACCCAAAATTAGGCACAAGCAAATAAAACCGGTAACCCCAAGCAATCTTTGTGCACGAAGACCGAATGAAGACCCACGGGGTGGGTAAGTATAGGCCGGTGATCCGTTTGGTTGGGGTTGGTGATCCCGGAGTGCGTCTGTGTGAGACATCCAATTGCGGACGAAGTGAGTGCGGACCCCTCAGTAGTGCGGTTCCCACATCCCGCGAGGGACTGGGCCACGACCAGGGGGAAGCGGCTCTGTGTGTGTGTGAAGGCACTCCGGAAGATGGGACAGAAGAAGAGTAAGCCTTCTGGTCCCATGGGTGGGGTAATGCCTAGTGCTAGGTTGCCCCCTATTCCCCCAGATAGTCCACTGGGGTTAATGATTAAGAATTGGAGTGATTCCCCTTTTAGGCGGGGAAAGGATAAAGTAAAAATGATTCATTATTGTGTTGAAGTTTGGGGAGGTAGGCAAATTATTGGCCCATATTCGGGTCGTTTGAAGACTGGGTTTGCCAAGCCTTAAACATCTATGTAAATGCAAAGGAACCTTTTTGTTTAGAGGAGAGCGAATATGCGAGCCTTTGGATTGGCTCAGAGAATCGAGTTAATCTGTACCCTCTGTACCCTTTAAAAGAAAAAGGAGGGGCAAAATTACAAATTGTGGAGCAAGAGATAAAGTACCTGGGTCACCAGTTAAGTAAGGGTGTTAGTGTTGGGGAGAATCGAATGGATGTTTTACTAATGTCTCTTAGGTAATGGGACATACAGTATAATTAAGCATTGCCAAATGTACTTACATTATCAATTAATCTATGTACACTGGAAACTTAGGGAGTACACTGGACATTTAAAGGAATCCTTGAAGGGGAACCCTGGGAGGGAACAGGTACAACCTGACCTTGGATAAGGGCCTGGAAATGCTGAAATGAGTTGAAGCAGAACCAAGGAGCGGAGGGAGCATGCGTCGAGTGAGAAAGGTGAAAAGTTTAGCGGAGAGGAAGACTCCTTACTTCATCTGGACGACCACCTGGACGACCACCAGAGTGCGCCACGCATGTGCAAAGGGGAGGGGAGCTAATTAGAATGAAAAGCGAGGCTGATGTTGCAACCTGTAATGAATATGTATACCTTACGTAATGTTGAATGTATAAATAATGGCTGGGAAGTAACGGGACTTGAAGCCAGATTTGGGCACCTGCCCCGGCTTCCAGCGCTGAATAAAGCACCTTCATATAATCACTTGGTGGTTATGTGGTTGCTACGCTAACATTTTGGCGACCCAGATGGGACAGCGTGGGCACTGCTGAGGCGGCTCGTGTCTCGGTTTCGCTCCAGCCGGCACCGAGGGATTCTCGGGGAGCAGTCGACCACGACCGACCTCCGCTGCTCACGACGTACCACTGGAGTGGTAAGCAAAGGTGCTTTCAACTTGGGTATTCGGTACCGATTTGGTTGGGAAAGCCTGCCGGTCAGACGCGGCGAAAGCCACGCTCGGTTGGGCAGGGAGCTCCCGGGGTAAGCCTAGGCGCCGTCCGTTAGACAGAGCGAAAGCTCTGCAGGTTCGGCATTGGTGGTTTGGTATTGGTAATTGTATTGGTTTGTGCTGAAGGGTCAGCACCTGGTATTATTGGTATGTAGTAAGCACGCTGCTGCTCCGGCAGCTTCTGGGAAAGCGTGCTGCTGCTCCGGCAGCTTCTGGGTGAGCACGCTGCTGCTCCGGCAGCTTCTGGGAAAGCGTGCTGCTGCTCCGGCAGCTTTTGGGAAAGCGTGCTGCTGCTCCGGCAGCTTCTGGGAGAGCACGCTGCTGCTCCGGCAGCTTTTGGGAAAGCGTGCTGCTGCTCCGGCAGCTTCTGGGAGAGCACGCTGCTGCTCCGGCAGCTTTTGGGAGAGCGTGCTGCTGCTCCGGCAGCTTTGGGAGAGCACGCTGCTGCTCCGGCAGCTTTTGGGAAAGCGTGCTGCTGCTCCGGCAGCTTTGGGAGAGCACGCTGCTGCTCCGGCAGCTTTTGGGAAAGCGTGCTGCTGCTCCAGCAGCTTCTGGGAGAGCACGCTGCTGCTCCGGCAGCTTTTGGGAAAGCGTGCTGCTGCTACGGCAGCTTCTGGGAGAGCACGCTGCTGCTCCGGCAGCTTTTGGGAGAGTGTGCTGCTGCTCTGGCAGCTTTTGGGTTTGTATCATAAGCTCAAAATGAAAAAGATTAAAGGAATTCTGGGAAAAGATGTACCTATCCCACGGACATCCCCGCTGGGGTGTTTGCTAGCACACTGGAAAGAGGGAGGTTTTGGTCAAGAAATGCGGAAAGGAAAGCTGATTGATTATTGTAATATTTGGTGGCCACAGTATAAACTAGAGGACCAAGAAACTTGGCCTGAGAATGGAACATTGCAATATAATACAATTTTACAATTGATGCTATTTTGCAAGCGGGAAGGAAAATATGATGAACTGCCGTATGTGGAATTATTCTTTTATTTGCGCCGAAAGCCTGAATGGCAGCATGCTTGTGGAATAATGGTTCTTGAAGTTTCAACTGAGGAACGTTGTTGTGCATGTACTAAGGAGGGACGCTGTATACAGCATCAGGCAATAGAGAATAATAAGTATTATGGGGAAATGAATAATGGAAATATTGATTTGGAAGTTGCGCCGTCGGCTCCGCCGGAAGAGCCAGGACAGGGAGGGAAAAGAGAAAAGGAAGATAGCAGTAGTGATGGAGAATCCCCGACTTTAGCCTCCCCTGTGTCACATAGGACTCGGCAACAGCGAAGGGCAGGAGAAACTATAAATGAACAGGGAGGGAAAATAATCGCTCCCCTCAGGCAAGGAGTGGGGACAGAAGGACCGGTATATGTTAAGGTGCCTTTTTCAGCTGGGGATTTAATGATATGGAAACAAGCAGCCGGCACCTACAGGGAAAACCCAGATAAAGTAGCTAGGATAATGAAAATGATAATTAAAACCCAAAATCCCGATTGGGATGATCTCCAGGTGATCCTGGATACTTTGATGGACTCGACAGAAAAAGACATGGTATTGCGGGCAGCCAGAGAGAGAGCCCGAGAAGATATACGAAATGGATTAGTGCTTGGAAATCTAGATCAAAACTTCCCCACTGAGGATCCCCAATGGGATTAGAACACAGGGGATGGAATAAGGAGGCTGAAGAGATATCAAGATTGGGTACAAGTCGGGGTACAGAATGCCATGCCCCGGACTTATCAAAGGACTTCCAGCTGTTTGTGCATGAGAGACAACGATTGGCATTAGGAGTACTGACCCAGCGACTTGGGAGCTGGAAAAGATCTGTGGGGTATTTTTCTAAACAATTGGACGCGGTAAGCGCTGGATGGCCCTCGTGTTTAAGGGCCGTGGCAGCCACAGTCCTTTTAATACAGGAAGCCAGGAAGCTCACATTAGGGAAGCAAATTGAGTGTTCGTGCCACATATGGTGACTACAGTATTGGAGCAAAAGGGGGGCCATTGGCTATCGCCCAGCCGAATGATGAAATATCAAGCTATACTAACTGAGCAAGATGATGTAATCTTAAGAACTACTAACTTATTGAACCCAGCAGTGTTTCTAGGAACAACTACGGAGGAAGGAGACCTCAGTCATGATTGCGTGGAGATCATCGAACATACCTATGCCAGCAGAACAGACTTAAAGGATCAGCCTCTGGGGAGACCGGATTGGGAACTTTTCACGGATGGAAGCAGCTTTGTGGAAAATGGGACTCGTTATGCAGGATACGCGGTAACAACATCAAAGGTAGTGATTGAGGCAAATTCCCTACCTCCGGGGACTTCAGCCCAACGAGCAGAAATAGTTGCCCTGACACGAGCCCTGGAACTAAGCGAGGGTAAGAACGTGAATATTTGGACAGATTCAAAATATGCATTCGGGGTAGTTCATGTACATGGGGCATTATGGAAAGAAAGGGGAATGCTATCCTCACAAGGGACTAATATAAAATACCAGGAAGAAATATTGAAATTAATAACAGCTGTACAGAAACCCCAACAGGTGGCCATAATGCATTGTAAAGCTCATCAAGGAGGGGTGTCAGAGATTGCAGAAGGTAACAGACTGGCAGATTTGACGGCCCGGAAGGTTGCGCGTGAAGTATGGAAAGTAATGGCTCTAATTCCATCAAAGGTAGGCCTCTCTTGTTTTAAATTACCTAAAGACCCAAAGTATTCAGCAGAAGATGAGAGACTTGCAAATTTGATGAAGGCCCAGAAGAATCCTGACGGATGGTATGTGACTGCGACAGGACAACTCATAGTGCCTCCTATAGTAATGCGAGAAAACTTACAAATAAAACATAATGAATGTCACTGGGGTGCAGGAGCAATGGTGACCTATTTGAAACGAGGTGTCATCTCGGTACACATGTTAACAATGGCAAAGTCAGTAATGTCAAAATGTGAGCTTTGCTTAAAGAATAATCCGGTAGCAAGGAAACATGCTGAGATGGGAAGAACTAGAGCTGGGATAGAGCCTGGAGATTACTGGCAAATAGACTTTGTGGAACTGCCTAAAGCAAGAGGTTATAAATACCTATTGGTAGGGGTTGATACTTTTTCAGGATGGCCAGAGGCCCTTCCCTGTCGCACCAACCAAGCAAAGGAAACGGTAAAATGGTTACTACGGGAAATAATCCCTAGATTTGGTGTACCATTGGGTATTTCTTCAAACAGGGGACCACATTTCATTGCCAATGTGGTTAAGGAGGTTAGTAGGTTACTGGGAATTACCTGGAACTTACATACCCCATGGAGGCCTCAATCTAGTGGTCAGGTAGAGAGGATGAACCAAACTTTAAAAGGACAATTAAGCAAAATCTGTCAGGAGGCTAAGATACAGTGGCCACAGGCCTTACCGATAGCTTTGCTAAGAATTAGAATAAAGCCAAGAAGTGGGATGTCAGTAAGTCCCTATGAAATCATGTATGGAAAACCTTATGAGTCTCCTGAACCGAACCCGAATATGCATGTTACCGGTAAACAGGATGTATATAATTATGTTTTAATAGTAATGAAAATACTTGCTCTTGGTATGAGTGAAGTATTTTCAAAGGGGGGAAATGTTAGTGTTGGGGAGAATCGAATGGATGTTTTACTAATGTCTCTTAGGTAATGGGACATACAGTATAATTAAGCATTGCCAAATGTACTTACATTATCAATTAATCTATGTACACTGGAAACTTAGGGAGTACACTGAACATTTAAAGGAATCCTTGAAGGGGAACCCTGGGAGGGAACAGGTACAACCTGACCTTGGATAAGGGCCTGGAAATGCTGAAATGAGTTGAAGCAGAACCAAGGAGCGGAGGGAGCATGCGTCGAGTGAGAAAGGTGAAAAGTTTAGCGGAGAGGAAGACTCCTTACTTCATCTGGACGACCACCTGGACGACCACCAGAGTGCGCCACGCATGTGCAAAGGGGAGGGGAGCTAATTAGAATGGAATGCGAGGCTGATGTTGCAACCTGTAATGAATATGTATACCTTACGTAATGTTGAATGTATAAATAATGGCTGGGAAGTAACGGGACTTGAAGCCAGATTTGGGCACCTGCCCCGGCTTCCAGCGCTGAATAAAGCACCTTCATATAATCACTTGGTGGTTATGTGGTTGCTACGCTAACAAGGGGACTAAGAAGTTAGACCCAGGCAGAATCAGTGGAATATTGGCTTTAGCGTCCCCGCGAACTAAAAGGCAGGTACGGCAACTGTTAGGGTTGACCGGATACTGTAGACAATGGATAGAAGATTACAGTGGAAAGGTTAAATTTTTATATAACAAGCTGAATAAGGATGGATTACTCAAATGGACAAAAGAAGATGAGGAATGACTGAACAAGTTAAAGGAGGAACTAGTATGCCCCCCCCAGTGTTAAGCTTACCAGATTTAAGGAGGCTGTTTTTTTTTTTTTTTTTTTTTTTTTTTTGTGAACAGCGCAGCAGGCACGGCATACGGAGTGCTGGCCCAAGAATGGGCAGGGAGTAAAAAAAAAAAAAAAAAACCTGTGGCTTATTTGTCTAAATTATTGGATCCGGTTAGCCGGGGTTGGCCAAACTGTTTGCAGGTAGTGGTAGCTGCTGCCTTGTTAGCGGAAGAAGCACAGAAGATCACTTTTGGGGGGGAAATCAAAGTAATATCTCTACACAATATATGCGGGGTACTGCAACAGAAGGCAGAGAAATGGATCACTGACGCCAGATTATTAAAATATGAAGGAATTTTGATTTCCTCTCCAAAATTAACCTTAGGAACAACCTCCCTACAGAACCCTGCTCAGTTTCTTTATGGGGAACCAAATGAGTCCTTAGGATACGATTGCCTCCGAAATATAGAAGAGCAAACGAAATTGAGACCTGATCTAGAGGAGGTGGAATTACCCATCGGTGAACAGATATATGTGGATGGTTCTTCGAGAGTAGTCGAGGGAAAGCAAAAATCAGGATACGCGTTAGTAAACGGGAAAACATTTGAGATAGTGGAATCTGGACCTTTGAGTCCTAGCTGGTCTGCCCAAGCTTGCGAGCTATATGCCATATTGCGGGCCCTAAAATTGTTGAAAAATAAAAGCGGTACAACATATACAGATTCAAAATATGCTTATGGGGTAGTACATACATTTGGTAAAATATGGGAAGAAAGGGGGCTCATCAATTCACAAGGAAAGGGTTTAATACATCAGGAATTGATTACCCAGGTTTTACAAGCTATCAGAGAGCCCAAAGAAATTGCTGTAGTACATATAAAAGGGCATCAAAAAGGCCTCACCCCTCAGGTTAGGGGTAATAATCTAGCAGATCAGGAGGCAAAAAGGGCAGCATTAATGAGTATAAGAATTATAAGAACGAGGGAAGATTGCCCAGACTGTGGGAAATACTTAATACTTATACTTAATATATAATAATTAATATAATAATTAATAATATAATAATATATAATAATGCTTAATATAATACTTAATACTGTGGGAAAGGCTTAAAGGAATTTCCATGTTATGATTGCTGGAGTGAATGGGGAGTTGATGGGATTGAATGCAATTGTTCAGAGGAAGAAAGCCCGCCTTATAAAAACTGCTACAAGTGCGGGCCGACTAACTCCCTGTGGTCGAATGGACCCATTCCCCTCCCCTTACTCTGTTTCACTAATACAGAAGAAGACAAGATGACACAAATGGGGGTTCAAAAAAAAAAAAAAAAAAACGATAAAGGGAAATGGGTACTGCCTGATGGACGGGAAGTGTTACCAAAATCAGTAGCTATGAGGGTGCTACGGAGATTTCATGAACAGACGCACTGGGGTACTCAGGCGTTGGTGGATCAATTTGCCACATATTATATGTGTATAGGGATTTATACTATAGCAAAGAGAATCGTAAATGATTGCATAACTTGTCGGAGGGTAAATGCTCAACACATGAGAAAAAGGGTCCCGGGAGGAGGACGAGAATTGGCATATCGACCTTTTGCAAAGATTCAATTAGATTTTACTGAACTTCCAAAAACGGGGCGATATAGATACTTATTAGTTATTGTAGACCACCTCACAAACTTTGTTGAAGCATTCCCTACGGCAAGGGCCACAGCTCAAACCGTGGTAAAGATATTATTAGAAAGCATCATACCCAGATACGGGGTAATAGAAGCAATTGACTCTGATCGAGGCCCACACTTTATGTCAAAGGTATCCCGAGACACGATGAAGGCTCTGGGAATTAAATGGGAATATCACACTCCCTGGCATCCTCAGAGTTCGGGAAAGGTAGAACGAATGAATGGTGAAATTAAAAAGCAACTAACAAAGCTTATGATAGAGACTAAAACCTCCTGGGTGAAATGTTTACCGTTTGCACTATTGAATATCCGGACGTAGCCCCGAGCCGATGTCGGAATCTCACCTTTTGAAAGGCTGTATGGTATGCCTTATGATTTAGAGATGCCATCTGATCACCCCCAGGTACAGGATATCCAATTAAAACCTTATTTAATACAGCTTATGAACCGACGGAGGGAGTTGCAAGCGAAAGGCTTGGTGGCTAGATTTAGCAATCCATAGGATACAACCTGGAGATAGGGTTCTAATTAAGACATGGAAAGAAACGTCTTTAACACCACGGTGGGGAGGCCCCTATGTTGTTTTACTTATCACAGAGACGGCTATCCGGACGGCTGAGAAGGGGTGAACGCATGCCAGTCGCGTGAAAGGACCGATCCAGAAAAGCAAATGGGAAGTGGTCGCAGGCCCTGATGACTTAAAGCTCACGTTGAAACAAACTCGATAAGTATGGTCTAACTGTCTATGTATCGTAAAAAAATAAAAAAAAAAAAAAAAAAAAGAGGAGGAAAGGGGACCCTGTTTGATCAGAAAAAGGTCGCGGTTACCTGAGAAACTCCCCTGAAGAACACTGCTGCTGCCAAGAAGAACCTGCACCTTGTAGTTCTCTGCAACCGAACTGACAAGCGAGGCAGAGAGTGAAACGGTGGGGAATTACGTGGCCAGGTAAAGAACTCTGGAAAATGGGCCCTAGCCATTTTTTTTTGCGATACATAGTAATGGGTACGATTGTTTACACTGTTCCTGGGTCTGCGCACCCTCACAAACCTTTTAAATGGAGCCTGATTAGATGGGAAGATCACCATGTTGTTCAGCAGATAACTACTGCTGGGGGACTGATAGGGGAGGCATCATCTATATAAAGAAGGAAGAGACTAAGAGTCCCCAATGGGTGGGACCAAATCAGAAACTGTCGGGGAGTGTTTTGAGGATTCAGCCTACACAAGCTTTTAGAATGCTAACTCCTAATAGCCCTAAACCACTGGAGGTTGCTAATAAATCAGTAAACCCGGAGTACGGGATTAGAAATGAAGGGGTGACCGGGAATAACATATGGAGAATCATGAATGCTAGTTATCAGTTGTTGAATCAACCAAATCCAGACGTGCCTAGACCTTGCTGGTTATGTCTTGATATAAGGCCCTCATATTACGACGCCACTGGGGATCTGGGAGAAACCACCCGTTCAAACGAAACCGATCCCCCACAATGCCATTGGGGAAGGGATGTAGGAATAACGTTAACGGAAGTAACTGGGAATGGCAGGTGCGTAGGCACGGTCCCTGGTGAGAAGTTCCATCTATGCAATATTACAGAAAATGTTACACAATTAGACAAAGAAAAATGGTTAATACCAGCAGATAACACCAGATGGGTATGTTCGTCTCTGGGGGTAACTCCATGCTTATCTTTGAAATTGTTCAGCTCGTCTCATGATTTTTGTGTACAGGTAGTAATTATACCTAGGATTCTTTACCATTCTGAGGAGTATATGTACATCCAACATGCTATGGCAAAAAAACACTTAGGGAAGAGAGAGCCTATTACGGCTGTTACTTTAGCCACTCTGATGATTCTGGGGGCTGCAGGAGCCGGAACTGGAATTACCTCTCTGGTAAAACAAAGCCAAGAATTTACCTCTCTATGCATTGCTGTAGATGAGGATTTGGCCCGTATCGAGCAATCTGTATCAGCTTTAGAGAAATCTGTACGACAAAATCGTAGGGGATTAGATCTGATTTTTCTACAACAAGGAGGATTGTGTGCAGCCCTACGAGAGGAGTGTTGGAAACTATTAGGAAACTATTAGCTGTAGGAAACTATTAGCAATTACACCTATTGCCTGTTTTCGTTAGGGAGCCAATCTGTGAAGGGGACAGGGGAAGACATGTTTCCCTACCTGTTCACTCTCCCTTTCTCCTTCACCACCACCCTCTTATCCCCCGAGCTAGTTACGGTGGTTCTCCGAGATGTTGAATATCCTTGGGATACTCAGACCAGCCTGCTCTTGTTGTTATGTCTCCTGAATGCGCTTCAGGTTTTGTTGAGGGTTAAACAGCTACTTAGGAATCTCATCCGGAGATCTGTCTTGAGGCGGGATAGTTGCGAGTGGCAGGGAGTGTGGGAGGATATGGGCAGGTTTCTAGAGCAGTGGTCACCTCCAGTGTTTTGGACATTCACCCCTGAACAACTGCAAAATCCTAAAAAGCTGGCAGAATGCTTGAAAAAAAGGTGTCATGACTCTGGCAGTTCCAAAGTGACACAAATCACTGTGGCGTGCTGGGGTCTGGCTTGTGCCTATCGAGCTGCAATTGATGCTACTAGCAACCTAGCTCCAGCTCCAGCTCCTGCAGCCGCTCCAGTTCCAGCTCCTGCAGCCGCTCCAGCTCCTGCAGCTGCTCCAGCTCCAGCTCCTGCAGCCACTCCAGTTCCAGCTCCTGCAGCTGCTCCAGTTCCAGCTCCTGCAGCCGCTCCATCTCCTGCAGCCACTCCAGCTCCAGCTCCTGCAGCCGCTCCAGCTCCAGCTCCTGCAGCCGCTCCAGTTCCAGCTCCTGCAGCCGCTCCAGCTCCTGCAGCTGCTCCAGCTCCAGCTCCTGCAGCCGCTCCAGCTCCTGCAGCCGCTCCGGCTCCTGCAGCCGCTCCAGCTCCAGCCCCTGCAGCCGCTCCAGCTCCTGCAGCCGCTCCAGTTCCAGCTCCTGCAGCCGCTCCAGCCCCTGCAGCCGCTCCAGCTCCAGCTCCAGCTCCTGCAGCCGCTCCAGCCCCTGCAGCCGCTCCAGCTCCAGCTCCTGCAGCCGCTCCAGCCCCTGCAGCTGCTCCAGCTCCAGCTCCTGCAGCCGCTCCAGCTCCTGCAGCCGCTCCAGCTCCAGCTCCCGCAGCCACTCCAGCCCCTGCAGTAGCTCCAGCTCCTGCAGCTGCTCCCACTCCTGTGTCTGGGTCAGAGAAACGAGCTGTAGCAGTGCAAGTTGACCCCGCAGAGGGTATTCCAACCCCTGTGGCAGACCCTGTGGCTGGGTTAGAGAAACGAGCTGTAGCAGTGCAAGTTGCCCCTGTAGACAAGGTGAAAAAATGGTATAGAGGCTCAGGTCGTTTAGAACGCAGACAGTCTTCTGCTAAGTCTGGGCATAGTGAAGACGAGGCTGGGCCATCAAAGGTGCAGGAGACTGAAGATGAGGATGAGGATGTCGAAAAATCAACAGTAACTACCCGGACTCTATACCAGCGTGAGCTACGAGATGTGCGAAAAGATTTTGGTCGCTGTATAGGTGAGCAGCTTGTCACCTGGCTGCTCCGGTGCTGGGACACGGGAGCCAATTATGTGGAATTAGAGGGCAAGGAAGCCAGGCGGCTGGGATCCCTTGCTAGGGACGCGTGCATTGACAAAGCAATTGGAGATGGAGCATGATCTCGCAGCCTCTGGAGGTGTCTCCTGTCAGCTGTGAAGGAAAGGTATCCCTTCAAGGAAGAACTTGTATGTCTACCAGGCAAATGGACCACCATGGAGAAGGGAATTCAGTACCTGAGGGAATTGGCCGTACGGGAAGTAATTTATAAGGACCTAGACGACGCACAAACATCCGCAGATCCAGATGCAGTCCGGTGTACACTACCCATGTGGCGGAAGTTTGTACAGAGTGCACCATCATCATATGCCAGCTCATTGGCAATACTAGCCTGGAAAGCGGAGGAGAATCCCACAGTGAATGAAGTGACTAAAATACTCCGGCAGTACAAAGGAAATCTCTCCTCTTCCCTACAGGCCTGTGTCTCAGCTGTGGAGAAACTCTCTGAAGAGGTCCACCAACTTAAAGAGAATTTATCTTCCCCTCCACCTGAACGAACCAGTGTCCACCAGCTAAAAGAGAATACTTTGGAGAAACTTTCTGAAAAGATCCACCAACTTGAAGAGAGATTATTTTCCTCCCCACCTGTACAAACCAGTGTCTCAGCTATTAGGGGTAAACGTTCATCTATGCAAGGAAGACAATATGGTGGGCACACACACCGCGCCACCCTGTGGTTTTACCTACGTGACCATGGAGAGGACATGAGAAAATGGGATGGAAAATCTACTGCGACCCTAGAGGCACGGGTATGTGAATTGCAAAGGAAAACAATTGGGAAAAAGGAGTTCTCTGAAAAGTTTGCTGCTCCAACTTCCAGCAGGCAGTCCTTTAAACACAGAAACGAAGATTCTGACCAGGACTAGAGGGGCCCTGCCTCCAGCCAGGGGGAGGAAAGGGACAATCGAGTTTATTGGACTGTGTGGATTCGATGGCCTGGCACGTCAGACGCACAGAAGTATAAGGCTTTGGTAGACACCGGTGCACAATGTACTCTAATGCCATCAAGCTATAAAGGGCCAGAGCCCATCTGTATTTATGGTGTGACGGGGGGATCCCAGCAGTTAACTGTATTGGAGGCTGAAGTGAGTCTAACCGGTAATGAGTGGCAAAAGCACCGTATTGTGACTGGCCCAGATGCTCCGTGCATCCTTGGCATAGACTATCTTAGAAGAGGATATTTCAAGGACCCAAAAGGGTTCCGCTGGGCTTTTGGCATAGCTGCCTTGGAGACAGAGGACATTAA
Source organism: Anser anser (assembly GCF_964211835.1). Lineage (NCBI taxonomy): Eukaryota > Metazoa > Chordata > Aves > Anseriformes > Anatidae > Anser > Anser anser. The sequence continues at coordinate 3,213,642 of NC_139731.1, forward strand.
ACAGTTGTCTACCTTGCCTGGTCTCTCAGAGGACCCTTCTGTTGTGGGGTTGCTGAGGGTTGAAGAACAGCAAGTGCCGATCGCTACCACAACTGTGCACCGGCGGCAATATCGCACCAACCGAGACTCCCTGAGTCCCATCCATAAGCTAATTCGTCAACTGGAGAGCCAAGGAGTGATCAGCAAGACTCATTCACCTTTTAATAGTCCTATATGGCCAGTGCGAAAGTCTAATGGTGAGTGGAGACTAACAGTGGACTATCGTGGCCTGAACGAAGTCACGCCACCACTGAGTGCTGCAGTGCCGGACATGCTAGAACTCCAGTATGAACTGGAATCAAAGGCAGCCAAGTGGTATGCCACAATTGATATCGCTAATGCATTTTTCTCCATCCCTCTAGCAGCAGAGTGCAGGCCACAGTTTGCTTTCACTTGGAGGGGAGTCCAATATACTTGGAATCGGCTGCCCCAGGGGTGGAAACACAGCCCTACCATTTGCCATGGACTGATCCAGTCTGCGCTGGAGCAGGGGGAAGCTCCTGAACACCTGCAGTACATCGATGACATCATTGTGTGGGGTGACACAGCACAGGAAGTTTTCGAGAAAGGGAAGAAAATAGTCCAAATCCTTCTGAAGGCCGGTTTTGCCATAAAACAGAATAAAGTTAAAGGACCTGCACGAGAGATCCAGTTTTTAGGAAAAAAATGGCAAGATGGACGTCGTCAAATCCCAATGGATGTGATCAACAAAATAACAGCTATGTCTCCACCAACTAGCAAAAAAGAAACACAAACTTTCCTAGGTGTCGTGGGGTTTTGGAGAATGCATATTCCAAATTACAGTCTGATTGTAAACCCGCTCTACCAAGTAACCCGTAAGAAGAATGCTTTTGAATGCTAAACAATATATAGGGGTGGCTGGCCGGGGTGGGGGGGCTGGCTGCTCGGGGATAGGCTGGGCATCGGTCAGCGGGTGGTGAGCAATTGCATTGTGCATCACTTGTTTTCATACACATTATTATTATTAATACTATTATCATTATCACTATTATTATTATTATTGTTATTATTATATTCCGGTCTTAATAAACTGTCTTTATCTCAACTCACCGGCTTCACTTTCCCGTTTCTCTCCCCCATCCCAGAGAGGGAGGGGGGAGGGTGAGCGAACGGCTGTGTGGTGTTTAGCTGCCAGCCGGGTTAAACCACAACAGAGGGGCAGCCAGAGCCCCCCAGCTAGGCAGCACTCAGTGCCTGCCTCTCCCAGGGATGGGGTTACAAAGTTTGTTAAAGATGGAATTAGTATGCCTGGCCGTTTTTCTCTGTATTTTAGTTTGTGTTAATAGTTCTTTCCTAATTTGTGTTACTTTTCCTTTCTTATTTTCTGTTAATCACGCCTTCTTAATTTGTGTTAAACCTGCTTTCTTAATTTGTGTTAATCGAGCTCTTCTATGTTAATAAAGAAGGGGGAGATGTGGGAGCATGGCCATGGGGGTCCACAAGTCCCATGGTTGGTGATAACATCCGACTCTTAAAGATGAGGCCATCAGGAAAGTAAAGAGTTGAGAGGGAACAAAGAAGGGTGATTCAGGTGACACCTTCTTGTCTGGGGTGGCTTGTTCTCCAGCCATTAAAGCATGGAAGTTGCTGGGTGTTTGCTGTTGCCGGGCAAAGTTGTTGACCAATGACTAGTTAGTGGAAAGGTACTGCTGTGAGGCGGAAGTTATAGGAAGAGAGCCTTTCCTGAATAAGGGATAGAATGAAGTTGTGCCCTCACTCTGAGAGATGAAGTTATGCCCTCAGTAAGAGAGAGTTGAAGTTATGTCATCAATAAAGAGGTAGCAGTTACAGATCCTGAAAGAACCCCGTTGTCTGTGCGGTCTTTACACCACAAATCGCGCCCAAACACGGACATGAAGAAATCAAACAGGGACGAGAAGAAAACAAACAGGGACATGAAGAACAGGAACAGGGACAGGCTAACAGAACAGGGACAAAAACAAAAAAGGAATGAATAGGGACAGGCAAACGGAACAGGGACAAAAACAGAATAGGAATGAATAGGTACAGGCTAACAGAACAGGGACGAACTAACAGAGCTTATGGGAGGGTCACGCTGGCTTACGCAGGACCCACAAACAAGGTCTCCAGGAGGTGGAGGGGCAGCCAGAGCCCCCCGGCTGGGCAGCACTCAGTGCCTGCCTCTCCCAGGGATGGGGTTACAAAGTTTGTTAAAGATGGAATAGTATGCTTGGCAGTTTTTCTCTGTATTTTAGTTTGTGTTAATAGTGCTTTCTTAATTTGTGTTACTCTTGCTTTCTTAATTTCTGTTAATCGCGCCTTCTTAATTTGTGTTAAACCTGCTTTCTTAATTTGTGTTAATCGAGCTCTTTTATGTTAATAAAGAAGGGGGAGATGTGGGAGCCTGGCCATGGGGGTCGACAAGTCCCATGGTTGGTGATAACATCCGACTCTTAAAGATGAGGCCATCAGGAAAGTAAAGAGTTGAGAGGGAACAAAGAAGGCTGATTCAGGAGACACCTTAAACAGGGACATGAAGAACAGGAACAGGGACAGGCTAACAGAGCAGGGAGAAACAAAAAACAGCATATGGGAGGGTCCCACTGGCATATGCTGGACCCAAAACTAGGACTCCAGGAGTTGGAGGGGCAGCCAGAGCCCCCCGGCTGGGCAGCACTCAGTGCCTGCCTCTCCCAGGGATGGTTTTACAAAGGTTGTTAAAGATAGACTTAGTATGCTGTCCTGGTTCCAGTTAGGACAGAGTTAATGAGGTGTGTACCTCAAGGTGATTTGATACTGGGTGAGAATAGCCCATGAGTTGAATTGTAGTATGTTAATTATTATATAATACTGTATGTCATCACTACCATGATTGCTATATATCATAGATGAAAATGGTGATTAATTAGAATGTATTGGAAAGAGTGTAACCTGAGCATGACATAAATGGTATGGAATAAGGGGTGGATATCTGTCCTGGTTCCAGTTAGGACAGAGTTAATTTTCCCTCATAGTAGCTGGTATGTTATGTCTCCTGAATGCGCTTCAGGTTTTGTTGAGGGTTAAACAGCTACTTAGGAATCTCATCCGGAGATCTGTCTTGAGGCGGGGTAGTTGCGAGTGGCAGGGAGTGTGGGAGGATATGGGCAGGTTTCTAGAGCAGTGGTCACCTCCAGTGTTTTGGACATTCACCCCTGAACAACTGCAAAATCCTAAAAAGCTGGCAGAATGCTTGAAAAAAAGGTGTCATGACTCTGGCAGTTCCAAAGTGACACAAATCACTGTGGCGTGCTGGGGTCTGGCTTGTGCCTATCGAGCTGCAATTGATGCTACTAGCAACCTAGCTCCAGTTCCAGCTCCTGCAGCCGCTCCAGCTCCTGCAGCTGCTCCAGCTCCAGCTCCTGCAGCCGCTCCAGCTCCAGCTCCTGCAGCCGCTCCAGCTCCTGCAGCCACTCCAGTTCCAGCTCCTGCAGCCGCTCCAGTTCCAGCTCCTGCAGCCGCTCCAGCTCCTGCAGCCACTCCAGTTCCAGCTCCTGCAGCCGCTCCAGCTCCAGCTCCTGCAGCCGCTCCAGTTCCAGCTCCTGCAGCCGCTCCAGCTCCTGCAGCCGCTCCAGCTCCAGCTCCTGCAGCCGCTCCAGCTCCAGCTCCTGCAGCCGCTCCAGCTCCTGCAGCCGCTCCGGCTCCTGCAGCCACTCCAGCTCCAGCCCCTGCAGCCGCTCCAGCTCCTGCAGCCGCTCCAGTTCCAGCTCCTGCAGCCACTCCAGCCCCTGCAGCCGCTCCAGCTCCAGCTCCAGCTCCTGCAGCCGCTCCAGCCCCTGCAGCCGCTCCAGCTCCAGCTCCTGCAGCCGCTCCAGCCCCTGCAGCTGCTCCAGCTCCAGCTCCTGCAGCCACTCCAGCCCCTGTAGCAGCTCCAGCTCCTGCAGCTGCTCCCACTCTTGTGTCTGGGTCAGAGAAACGAGCTGTAGCAGTGCAAGTTGACCCCGCAGAGGGTATTCCAACCCCTGTGGCAGACCCTGTGGCTGGGTTAGAGAAACGAGCTGTAGCATTGCAAGTTGCCCCTGTAGACAAGGTGAAAAAATGGTATAGAGGCTCAGGTCGTTTAGAACGCAGACAGTCTTCTGCTAAGTCTGGGCATAGTGAAGACGAGGCTGGGCCATCAAAGGTGCAGGAGACTGAAGATGAGGATGAGGATGTCGAAAAATCAACAGTAACTACCCGGACTCTATACCAGCGTGAGCTACGAGATGTGCGAAAAGATTTTGGTCGCTGTATAGGCGAGCAGCTTGTCACCTGGCTGCTCCGGTGCTGGGACACGGGAGCCAATTATGTGGAATTAGAGGGCAAGGAAGCCAGGCGGCTGGGATCCCTTGCTAGGGACGCGTGCATTGACAAAGCAATTGGAGATGGAGCACGATCTCGCAGCCTCTGGAGGCGTCTCCTGTCAGCTGTGAAGGAAAGGTATCCCTTCAAGGAAGAACTTGTATGTCTACCAGGCAAATGGACCACCATGGAGAAGGGAATTCAGTACCTGAGGGAATTGGCCGTACGGGAAGTAATTTATAAGGACCTAGACGACGCACAAACATCCGCAGATCCAGATGCAGTCCGGTGTACACTACCCATGTGGCGGAAGTTTGTACAGAGTGCACCATCATCATATGCCAGCTCATTGGCAATACTAGCCTGGAAAGCGGAGGAGAATCCCACAGTGAATGAAGTGACTAAAATACTCCGGCAGTACAAAGGAAATCTCTCCTCTTCCCTACAGGCCTGTGTCTCAGCTGTGGAGAAACTCTCTGAAGAGGTCCACCAACTTAAAGAGAATTTATCTTCCCCTCCACCTGAACGAACCAGTGTCCACCAGCTAAAAGAGAATACTTTGGAGAAACTTTCTGAAAAGATCCATCAAAGATCCATCTGAAAAGAGCCATCAAACAGGACTATAGGGGGCTGGGACGATTGGTGGAGGGTGCGGGAGTGCAGGTGGTGTTTTCGTCTATCCCTACGGGGGAAGGGAGAGGCACGGAGAGGACACGGAAAGCTCATGTGGTTAATAGGTGGCTCAGAGGCTGGTGCCAGCATAGAAATTTTGGGTTTTTTCACCATGGGGAGCTTTACTCGGCACCCGGCCTGATGGCCCCAGATGGGTCTCTATCTCCAAGGGGAAAACGGATCCTAGGCCAGGAGCTGGCGGGGCTCATAGAGAGAGCTTTAAACTAGGTAAGAAGGGGGACGGGGCTCAAACAAGGCTTGTTGGAGCTGTGCCGGGGGAAACAATGGCTAGGCCGGGGAAGAAGGCGATGGCCCAGCTGAAGTGCATCTACACTAATGCACGCAGCATGGGTAACAAACAGGAGGAGCTGGAAGCCATTGTGCAGCAGGCAGGCTACGACTTGGTTGCCATCACGGAGACGTGGTGGGACCGCTCCCACGACTGGAGTGCTGCAATGCCTGGCTATCGGCTCTTCAGGAGGGACAGGCAGCACAGAAGGGGTGGTGGCGTGGCTCTCTACATTAGAGAATCTTTTGATGTTGTGGAACTCCAGGCTGGGAATGATAAGGTTGAATCCCTGTGGGTTAGGATCCGCGGGAAGGCCGGCAAGGCTAGCATCCTGGTGGGGGTCTGTTATAGACCGCCGAACCAGGATGAGGAGACGGATGAGGAGTTTTATAGGCAACTGACAGAAGTTGCAAAATCGTCGGCGCTTGTCCTCGTGGGGGACTTCAACTTCCCGGACATATCCTGGAAACACAACACGGCACAGAGAAAGCAGTCTAGGAGGTTTCTGGAGAGCGTGGGAGATAGCTTCCTGACGCAGCTGGTCAGTGAACCTACCAGGGGAGTTGCCCCGCTAGACCTTCTCTTCACAAACAGAGAAGGACTGGTGGGAGATGTGGTGGTCGGAAGCTGTCTGGGGCAGAGTGACCACGAAATGGTAGAGTTCTCTATTCTTGGCGAGGCCAGGAAGGGGACCAGTAAAACTGCTGTCTTGGACTTCCGGAGGGCTGACTTTGAGCTGCTCAGGACGCTGGTTGGCCGAGTCCCTTGGGAGGCGGTTCTGAAGGGCAGAGGAGTCCAGGAAGGCTGGGCGCTCCTCAAGAAGGAAATCGTGATGGCACAGGAGCGGTCCGTCCCCACGTGCCCAAAGATGAGCCGGCGTGGAAGAAGACCGGCCTGGCTCAACAGAGAGTTGCGGCTGGAGCTTAGCAGAAAAAAGAGGGTTTATAATCTTTGGAAAAAAGGGCGGGCCACTGAGGAGGACTACAAGGATGTAGCGAGGCTGTGCAGGGAGAAAATTAGAAAGGCCAAAGCTCATCTGGAGCTCAATCTGGCTACTGCCGTTAAAGACAACAAAAAATCCTTTTACAAATACATCAACGCGAAACGGAGGACTAGGGAGAATCTCCATCCTTTACTGGATGCGAGGGGAAACCTAGTTACTAAGGATGAGGAAAAGGCTGAGGTGCTTAATGCCGCCTTTGCCTCAGTCTTTAGCGGCAATACCGGTTGTTCTCCGGACACCCAGTGCCCTGAGCTGGTGGAAGGGGATGGGGAGCAGGATGTGGCCTTCGCTATCCATGAGGAAATGGTTGGCGACCTGCTACGGAGCTTGGATGTGCGCAAGTCGATGGGGCCGGATGGGATCCACCCGAGGGTACTGAGAGAACTGGCGGAGGATCTGGCCGAGCCGCTTTCCATCATTTATCGGCAGTCCTGGCTATCGGGGGAGGTCCCGGTTGACTGGCGGCTAGCCAATGTGACGCCCATCTATAAGAAGGGCCGGAGGGCAGACCCGGGGAACTATAGGCCTGTCAGTTTGACCTCAGTGCCGGGGAAGCTCATGGAGCAGATTATCTTGAGGGTCATCACGCGGCACTTGCAGGGCAAGCAGGCGATCAGGCCCAGTCAGCATGGGTTTATGAAAGGCAGGTCCTGCTTGACGAACCTGATCTCCTTCTATGACCAAGTGACGCGCTTGGTGGATGAGGGAAAGGCTGTGGACGTGGTCTACCTTGACCTCAGTAAGGCTTTTGACACCGTTCCCCACAACATTCTCCTCGAGAAACTGGCTGCTCGGGGCTTGGACTGGCGTACGCTTCGCTGGGTTAGAAACTGGCTGGATGGCCGGGCCCAGAGAGTTGTGGTGAATGGAGTCAAATCTGGTTGGAGGCCGGTCACTAGTGGAGTCCCCCAGGGCTCGGTACTGGGGCCGGTCCTCTTTAATATCTTTATTGATGATCTGGATGAGGGCGTCCAGTGCACCCTCAGTAAGTTTGCAGACGACACCAAGCTAAGTGCGTGTGTCGATCTGCTCGAGGGCAGGAAGGCTCTGCAGGAGGATCTGGATAGGCTGGAGCGATGGGCTGAGGTCAACTGCATGAAGTTCAACAAGGCCAAGTGCCGGGTCCTGCACCTGGGCTGCAACAACCCCAAGCAGAGCTACAGGCTGGGAGATGAGTGGCTGGAAAGCTGCCTGGCCGAGAAGGACCTGGGAGTATTGGTGGATAGTCGGCTGAATATGAGCCAGCAGTGTGCTCAGGTGGCCAAGAAGGCCAACGGCATCCTGGCCTGTATAAGAAGCAGTGTGGCCAGCAGGTCGAGGGAAGTGATTGTGCCCCTGTACTCGGCTCTGGTGAGGCCGCACCTCGAGTACTGTGTTCAGTTTTGGGCCCCTCGCTACAGGAAGGACATGGACGTGCTCGAGCGAGTCCAGAGAAGGGCGACCAAGCTGGTGAGGGGTCTGGAGAACAAGTCTTACGAGGAGCGGCTGAGGGAGCTGGGCTTGTTCAGCCTGGAGAAGAGGAGGCTCAGGGGCGACCTCATCGCTCTCTACAGTTACCTGAAAGGAGGCTGTAGCGAGGTGGGGGTTGGTCTATTCTCCCACGTGCCTAGTGACAGGACGAGGGGGAATGGGCTAAAGTTGCGACAGGGGAGTTTTAGGTTGGATGTTAGGAAGTACTTCTTTACCGAAAGGGTTATTAAGCATTGGAACGGGCTGCCCAGGGAGGTGGTGGAGTCACCATCCCTGGAGGTCTTTAAAAGACGTTTAGATGTAGAGCTTAGGGATATGGTTTAGTGGAGTACTTAGTGTTAGGTCGGAGGTTGGACTCGATGATCTTGAGGTCTCTTCCAACCTAGAGAAATCTGTGAAATCTGTGAATCTGTGAATCCACCAACTTGAAGAGAGATTATTTTCCTCCCCACCTGTACAAACCAGTGTCTCAGCTATTAGGGGTAAACGTTCATCTATGCAAGGAAGACAATATGGTGGGCACACACACCGCGCCACCCTGTGGTTTTACCTACGTGACCATGGAGAGGACATGAGAAAATGGGATGGAAAATCTACTGCGACCCTAGAGGCACGGGTATGTGAATTGCAAAGGAAAACAATTGGGAAAAAGGAGTTCTCTGAAAAGTTTGCTGCTCCAACTTCCAGCAGGCAGTCCTTTAAACACAGAAACGAAGATTCTGACCAGGACTAGAGGGGCCCTGCCTCCAGCCAGGGGGAGGAAAGGGACAATCGAGTTTATTGGACTGTGTGGATTCGATGGCCTGGCACGTCAGACGCACAGAAGTATAAGGCTTTGGTAGACACCGGTGCACAATGTACTCTAATGCCATCAAGCTATAAAGGGCCAGAGCCCATCTGTATTTATGGTGTGACGGGGGGATCCCAGCAGTTAACTGTATTGGAGGCTGAAGTGAGTCTAACCGGTAATGAGTGGCAAAAGCACCGTATTGTGACTGGCCCAGATGCTCCGTGCATCCTTGGCATAGACTATCTTAGAAGAGGATATTTCAAGGACCCAAAAGGGTTCCGCTGGGCTTTTGGCATAGCTGCCTTGGAGACAGAGGACATTAAACAGTTGTCTACCTTGCCTGGTCTCTCAGAGGACCCTTCTGTTGTGGGGTTGCTGAGGGTTGAAGAACAGCAAGTGCCGATCGCTACCACAACTGTGCACCGGCGGCAATATCGCACCAACCGAGACTCCCTGAGTCCCATCCATAAGCTAATTCGTCAACTGGAGAGCCAAGGAGTGATCAGCAAGACTCATTCACCTTTTAATAGTCCTATATGGCCAGTGCGAAAGTCTAATGGTGAGTGGAGACTAACAGTGGACTATCGTGGCCTGAACGAAGTCACGCCACCACTGAGTGCTGCAGTGCCGGACATGCTAGAACTCCAGTATGAACTGGAATCAAAGGCAGCCAAGTGGTATGCCACAATTGATATCGCTAATGCATTTTTCTCCATCCCTCTAGCAGCAGAGTGCAGGCCACAGTTTGCTTTCACTTGGAGGGGAGTCCAATATACTTGGAATCGGCTGCCCCAGGGGTGGAAACACAGCCCTACCATTTGCCATGGACTGATCCAGTCTGCGCTGGAGCAGGGGGAAGCTCCTGAACACCTGCAGTACATCGATGACATCATTGTGTGGGGTGACACAGCACAGGAAGTTTTCGAGAAAGGGAAGAAAATAGTCCAAATCCTTCTGAAGGCCGGTTTTGCCATAAAACAGAATAAAGTTAAAGGACCTGCACGAGAGATCCAGTTTTTAGGAAAAAAATGGCAAGATGGACGTCGTCAAATCCCAATGGATGTGATCAACAAAATAACAGCTATGTCTCCACCAACTAGCAAAAAAGAAACACAAACTTTCCTAGGTGTCGTGGGGTTTTGGAGAATGCATATTCCAAATTACAGTCTGATTGTAAACCCGCTCTACCAAGTAACCCGTAAGAAGAATGCTTTTGAATGCTAAACAATATATAGGGGTGGCTGGCCGGGGTGGGGGGGCTGGCTGCTCGGGGATAGGCTGGGCATCGGTCAGCGGGTGGTGAGCAATTGCATTGTGCATCACTTGTTTTCATACACATTATTATTATTAATACTATTATCATTATCACTATTATTATTATTATTGTTATTATTATATTCCGGTCTTAATAAACTGTCTTTATCTCAACTCACCGGCTTCACTTTCCCGTTTCTCTCCCCCATCCCAGAGAGGGAAGGGGGAGGGTGAGCGAACGGCTGTGTGGTGTTTAGCTGCCAGCCGGGTTAAACCACAACAGAGGGGCAGCCAGAGCCCCCCAGCTAGGCAGCACTCAGTGCCTGCCTCTCCCAGGGATGGGGTTACAAAGTTTGTTAAAGATGGAATTAGTATGCCTGGCAGTTTTTCTCTGTGTTTTAGTTTGTGTTAATAGTTCTTTCCTAATTTGTGTTACTTTTCCTTTCTTATTTCCTGTTAATCACGCCTTCTTAATTTGTGTTAAACCTGCTTTCTTAATTTGTGTTAATCGAGCTCTTTTATGTTAATAAAGAAGGGGGAGTTGTGGGAGCATGGCCATGGGGGTCGACAAGTCCCATGGTTGGTGATAACATGCGACTCTTAAAGATGAGGCCATCAGGAAAGTAAAGAGTTGAGAGGGAACAAAGAAGGGTGATTCAGGAGACACCTTAAACAGGGACATGAAGAACAGGAACAGGGACAGGCTAACAGAGCAGGGAGAAACAAAAAACAGCATATGGGAGGGTCCCACTGGCATATGCTTGACCCACAAACAAGGACTCCAGGAGTTGGAGGGGCAGCCAGAGCCCCCCGGCTGGGCAGCACTCAGTGCCTGCCTCTCCCACGGCTGGTTTTACAAAGGTTGTTAAAGATAGACTTACTATGCCTGGCAGTTTTTCTCTGTGTTTTAGTTTGTGTTGATCCTGCCTTCTTAATTTGTGTTAATCGCGCTTTCTTATTTTAATAAAGAAGGGGAAGATGTGGGAGTGTGGCCATGGGGGTTGACAAGCCCCATGGTTGGTGATCACATCCCACTATTAAAGTAGAGACCATCAGGAAAGTAAAGCCTTGAGAGGGAACAAAGAAGGGTGATTCAGGAGACACCTTAAGCAGGGACATGAAGAACAGGAACAGGGACAGGCTAACAGAACAGGGACAAAACGAAAAAGGAATTAATAGGGACATGCTATCAGAACAGCGACAAACAAAAAACAGCGTATGGGAGGGTCTCGCTGGCATAGGCAGGACCCACAAACAAGGACTCCAGGAGTTGGAGGGGCAGCCAGAGCCCCCCGGCTGGGCAGCACTCAGTGCCTGCCTCGCCCAGGGATGGTTTTACAAAGATTGTTAAAGATAGACTTAGTATGCCTGGCAGTTTTTATCTGTGTTTTAGTTTGTGTTGATCCTGCCTTCTTAATTTGTGTTAATTGCGCTTTCTTATGTTAATAAAGAAGGGGAAGATGTGGGAGTGTGGCCATGGGGGTCGACAAGCCCCATGGTTGGTAATAACATCCGACTCTTAAGGATGAGACCATCAGGAATTTAAAGAGTTGAGAGGGAACAAAGAAGGGTGATTCAGGTGACACCTTGTTGTCTGGGGTGGCTTGTTCTCCAGCCATTAAAGCATGGAAGTTGCTGGGTGTTTGCTGTTGCCGGGCAAAGTTGTTGACCAATGACTAGTTAGTGGAAAGGTACTGCTGTGAGGCGGAAATTATAGGAAGGGAGCCTTTCCTGAATAAGGGATAGAATGAAGTTGTGCCCTCACTCTGAGAGATGAAGTTATGCCCTCAGTAAGAGAGAGTTCAAGTTATGTTGTCAATAAAGAGGTAGCAGTTACAGATCCTGAAAGAACCCCGTTGTCCGTGCGGTCTTTACGCCACAAATCGCCCCCCAACAGGGACATGAAAACGAACAGGGACGAGAAGAAAACAAACAGGGACATGAAGAAGAGGAACAGGGACAGGCTAACAGAACAGGGACAAAAACAAAACAGGAATGAATAGGGACAGGCAAACAGAACAGGGACAAAAACAGAAAAGGAATGAATAGGTACAGGCTAACAGAACAGGGACGAACAAAAAGAGCGTATGGGAGGGTCACGCTGGCTTACGCAGGACCCCCAAACAAGGACTCCAGGAGTTGGAGGGGCAGCCAGAGCCCCCCGGCTGGGCAGCACTCAGTGCCTGCCTCTCCCAGGGTTGGTTTTACAAAGTTTGTTAAAGATGGAATTAGTATGCCTGGCAGTTTTTCTCTGTGTTTTAGTTTGTGTTAATAGTGCTTTCTTAAATTGTGTTACTCTTGCTTTCTTAATTTCTGTTAATCGCGCCTTCATAATTTGTGTTAAATCTGCTTTCTTATTTTATGTTAATCGAGCTCTTTTATGTTAATAAAGAAGGGGGAGATGTGGGAGCATGGCCATGGGGGTCGACAAGTCCCATGGTTGGTGATAACATGCGACTCTTAAAGATGAGGCCATCAGGAAAGTAAAGAGTTGAGAGGGAACAAAGAAGGGTGATTCAGGAGACACCTTAAACAGGGACATGAAGAACAGGAACAGGGATAGTCTAACAGAACAGGGACGAAAACAAAAAAGGAATGAATAGGGACAGGAAAACGGAACAGGGACAAACAAAAAACAGAATATGGGAGGGTCTCGCTGGCATAGGCAGGACCCACAAACAAGGACTCCAGGAGTTGGAGGGTCAGCCAGAGCCCCCCGGCTTGGCAGCACTCAGTGCCTGCCTCTCCCAGGGATGGTTTTACAAAGATCGTTAAAGATAGACTTAGTATGCCTGGCAGTTTTTCTCTGTGTTTTAGTTTGTGTTGATCCTGCCTTCTTAATTTGTGTTAATCGCGCTTTCTTATGTTAATAAAGAAGGGGAAGATGTGGGAGTGTGGCCATGGGGGTCGACAAGCCCCATGGTTGGTAATAACATCCGACTCTTAAGGATGAGACCATCAGGAATTTAAAGAGTTGAGAGGGAACAAAGAAGGGTGATTCAGGTGACACCTTAAACAGGGACATGAAGAACAGGAACAGGGGCAGGCTAACAGAGCAGGAGGAAACAAAAAACAGCATATGGGAGGGTCCCACTGGCATATGCTGGACCCTCAAACAAGGACTCCAGGAGTTGGAGGGGCAGCCAGAGCCCCCCGGCTGGGCAGCACTCAGTGCCTGCCACTCCCAGGGATGGGGTTGCAAAGTTTGTTAAAGATAGTCTTAGTATGCCTGGCAGTTTTTCTCTGTGTTTTAGTTTGTGTTGATCCTGCCTTCTTAATTTGTGTTAATCGCGCTTTCTTAATTTCTGTTAATCGCGCCTTCTTAATTTGTGTTAAACCTGCTTTCTTAATTTGTGTTAATCGAGCTCTTTTATGTTAATAAAGAAGGGGGAGATGTGGGAGCGTGGCCATGGGGGTCGACAAGTCCCATGGTTGGTGATAACATCCAAATCTTAAAGATGAGGCCATCAGGAAAGTAAAGAGTTTAGAGGGAACAAAGAAGGGTGATTCAGGAGACACCTTAAACAGGGACATGAAGAACAGGAACAGGGATAGTCTAACAGAACAGGGACGAAAACAAAAAAGGAATGAATAGGGACAGGAAAACGGAACAGGGACAAACAAAAAACAGCATATGGGAGGGTCTTGCTGGCATAGGCAGGACCCACAAACAAGGACTCCAGGAGTTGGAGGGTCAGCCAGAGCCCCCCGGCTGGGCAGCACTCAGTGCCTGCCTCTCCCACGGCTGGTTTTACAAAGATTGTTAAAGATAGACTTAGTATGCCTGGCAGTTTTTATCTGTGTTTTAGTTTGCGCTGATCCTGCCTTCTTAATTTGTGTTAATCGCGCTTTCTTAAGTTAATAAAGAAGGGGGAGATGTGGGAGTGTGGCCATGGGGGTCGACAGGCCCCATGGTTGGTAATAACATCCTACTCTTAAGGATGAGACCATCAGGAATTTAAAGAGTTGAGAGGGAACAAAGAAGGGTGATTCAGGTGACACCTTGTTGTCTGGGGTGGCTTGTTCTCCAGCCATTAAAGCATGGAAGTTGCTGGGTGTTTGCTGTTTCCGGGCAAAGTTGTTGACCAATGACTAGTTAGTGGAAAGGTACTGCTATGAGGCGGAAATTATAGGAAGGGAGCCTTTCCTGAATAAGGGATAGAATGAAGTTGTGCCCTCACTCTGAGAGATGAAGTTATGCCTTCAGTAAGAGAGAGTTCAAGTTATGCTATCAATAAAGAGGTAGCAGTTACAGATCCTGAAAGAACCCCGTTGTCCGTGCGGTCTTTACGCCATAAATCGCCCCCCAACAGGGACATGAAAACGAACAGGGACAAGAAGAAAACAAACAGGGGAATGAAGAACAGGAACAGGGACAGGCTAACAGAACAGGGACAAAAACAAAAAAGGAATGAATAGGGACAGGCAAACGGAACAGGGACAAAAACAGAAAAGGAATGAATAGGTACAGGCTAACAGAACAGGGACGAACAAAAAGAGCTTATGGGAGGGTCACGCTGCCTTACGCAGGACCCACAAACAAGGACTCCAGGAGGTGGAGGGGCAGCCAGAGCCCCCCGGCTGGGCAGCACTCAGTGCCTGCCACTCCCAGGGATGGGGTTGCAAAGTTTGTTAAAGATGGAATTAGTATGCCTGGCAGTTTTTCTCTGTGTTTTAGTTTGTGTTGATCCTGCCTTCTTAATTTGTGTTAATTGCGCTTTCTTATGTTAATAAAGAAGGGGGAGATGTGGGAGTGTGGCCATGGGGGTCAACAAGTCCCATGGTTGGTGATAACATCCGACTATTAAAGTAGAGACCATCAGGAAAGTAAAGAGTTGAGAGGGAACAAAGAAGGGTGATTCAGGAGACACCTTAAACAGGGACATGAAGAACAGGAACAGGGGCAGGCTAACAGAGCAGGAGGAAACAAAAAACAGCATATGGGAGGGTCCCACTGGCATATGCTGGACCCACAATCAAGGACTCCAGGAGTTGGAGGGGCAGCCAGAGCCCCCCGGCTGGGCAGCACTCAGTGCCTGCCTCTCCCAGGGAGTGTTTTACGAAGATTGTTAAAGATAGACTTAGTATGCCTGCCAGTTTTTCTCTGTGTTTTAGCTTGTGTTGATCCTGCCTTCTTAATTTGTGTTAATCGCGCTTTCTTATGTTAATAAAGAAGGGGAAGATGTGGGAGTGTGGCCATGGGGGTCGACAAGCCCCATGGTTGGTGATAACATCCGACTATTAAAGTAGAGACCATCAGGAATGTAAACCCTTGAGAGGGAACAAAGAAGGGTGATTCAGGAGACACCTTAAACAGGGACATGAAGGACAGGAACAGGGATGGTCTAACAGAACAGGGACGAAAACAAAAAAGGAATGAATAGGGACAGGAAAACGGAACAGGGACAAACAAAAAACAGCATATGGGAGGGTCTCGCTGGCATAGGCAGGACCCACAAACAAGGACTCCAGGAGTTGGAGGGTCAGCCAGAGCCCCCCGGCTGGGCAGCACTCAGTGCCTGCCTCTCCCACGGCTGGTTTTACAAAGATTGTTAAAGATAGACTTAGTATGCCTGGTAGTTTTTCTCTGTGTTTTAGTTTGTGCTGATCCTGCCTTCTTAATTTGTGTTAATCGCGCTTTCTTAAGTTAATAAAGAAGGGGAAGATGTGGGAGTGTGGCCATGGGGGTCGACAAGCCCCATGGTTGGTGATCACATCCGACTCTTAAGGATGAGACCATCAGGAAAGTAAAGCCCTGAGAGGGAACAAAGGGTGATTCAGGAGACACCTTAAGCAGGGACATGAAGAACAGGAACAGGGACAGGCTAACAGAACAGGGACAAACAAAAAAAAATTGTATGGGATGGTCCCGCTAGCATATGCAGGACCCACAGACAAGGACTCCAGGAGTTGGAGGGGCAGCCAGAGCCCCCCGGCTGGGCAGCACTCAGTGCCTGCCTCTCCCAGGGATGGGGTTACAAAGTCTTTTAAAGATGGAATTAGTATGCCTGGCAGTTTTTCTCTGTGTTTTAGTTTGTGTTAATAGTGCTTTCTTAATTTGTGTTTCTCTTGCTTTCTTAATTTCTGTTAATCGCGCCTTCTTAATTTGTGTTAAACCTGCTTTCTTAATTTTTGTTAATCGAGCTCTTTTATGTTAATAAAGAAGTGGGAGATGTGGGAGCGTGGCCATGGGGGTCGACAAGTCCCATGGTTGTTGATAACATGCGACTCTTAAAGATGAGGCCATCAGGAAAGTAAACCCTTGAGAGGGAACAAAGAAGGGTGATTCAGGAGACACCTTAAACAGGGACATGGAGAACAGGAACAGGGACAGGCTAACAGAACAGGGACAAACAAAAAACAGCGTATGGGAGGGTCTCGCTGGCATAGGCAGGACCCACAAACAAGGACTCCAGGAGTTGGAGGGGCAGCCAGAGCCCCCCAGCTGGGCAGCACTCAGTGCCTGCCTCTCCCAGGGATGGGGTTACAAAGTTTGTTAAAGATGGAATTAGTATGCCTGGCAGTTTTTCTCTGTATTTTAGTTTGTGTTAATAGTGCTTTCTTAATTTGTGTTACTCTTGCTTTCTTAATTTCTGTTAATCGCGTCTTCTTAATTTGTGTTGATCCTGCCTTCTTAATTTGTGTTAATCGCGCTTTCTTATGTTAATAAAGAAGGGGAAGATGTGGGAGTGTGGCCATGGGGGTCGACAAGCCCCATGGTTGGTGATCACATCCGACTATTAAAGTAGAGACCATCAGGAAAGTAAAGCCTTGAGAGGGAACAAAGAAGGGTGATTCAGGAGACACCTTAAACAGGGACATGAAGAACAGGAACAGGGACAGGCTAACAGAACAGGGACAAAAACAAAAAAGGAATGAATAGGGACATGCTATCAGAACAGGGACAAACAAAAAACAGCGTATGGGAGGGTCTCGCTGGCATAGGCCGGACCCCCAAACAAGGACTCCAGGAGTTGGAGGGGCAGCCAGAGCCCCCCGGTGTGGCAGCAGTCAGTGCCTGCCTCTCCCAGGGATGGGGTTGTTAGTGTTGGGGAGAATCGAATGGATGTTCTATTAATGTTTCTCAGGTGATGGATCATACGGTATAATTAAATATTATTAAATGTACTTACATTATCAAGTAATCTATGTATACTGGAAACCTAGGGAGTACACTGAACATTTAAAGGAATCGTTGAAGGGGAACCCTGGGAGGGAATAGGTACAACCTGACCTTGGATAAGGGCCTGGAAATGATGAAATGAGTTGAAGCAGAACCAAGGAGCGGAGGGAGCATGCGTCGAGTAAGAAAGGTGAAAAGTTTAGCGGAGAGGAAGACTCTTTACTTCATCTGGACGACCACCTGGACGACCACCAGAGTGCGCCACGCATGTGCAAAGGGGAGGGGAGCTAATTAGAATGAAAAGCGAGGCTGATGTTGCAACCTGTAATGAATATGTATACCTGACGCAATGTTGAATGTATAAATAATGATCGGGATGTAACGGGACTTGAAGCCAGATTTGGGCACCTGCCCCGGCTTCCAGCGCTGAATAAAGCACCTTCATATAATCACTTGGTGGTTATGTGGTTGCTACGCTAACATTTTGGCGACCAAAAGGGACAGCGTGGGCACTGCTGAGGCGGATCGTGTCTCGGTTTCGCTCCAGCCGGCACCGAGGGATTCTCGGGGAGCAGTCGACCACGACCGACCTCCGCTGCTCACGACGTACCACTGGAGTGGTAAGCAAAGGTGCTTTCAACTTTGGGTATTCGGTACCGATTTGGTTGGGAAAGCCTGCCGGTCAGACGCGGCGAAAGCCACGCTCGGTTGGGCAGGGAGCTCCCGGGGTAAGCCTAGGCGCCGTCCGTTAGACAGAGCGAAAGCTCTGCAGGTTCGGCATTGGTAACTGTATTGGTTTGTGCTGAAGGGTCAGCACCAGGTATTATTGGTATGTAGAAAGCGTGCTGCTGCTGCTCCGGCAGCTTTTGCGAAAGCACGCTGCTGCTCCGGCAGCTTTTGGGAAAGCACACTGCTGCTCCGGCAGCTTCTGGAAAGTGTGCTGTTGCTGCTCCGGCAGCTTTCGGGAGAGTGTGTTGCTGCAGCTTTCGGGAGAGTGTGTTGTTGCTCCGGCAGCTTTCGGGAGAGTGTGTTGTTGCTCCAGCAGCTTTCGGGAGAGTGTGTTGTTGCTCCAGCAGCTTTCGGGAGAGTGTGTTGTTGCTCCGGCAGCTTTCGGGAGAGTGTGTTGTTGCTCCGGCAGCTTTCGGGAGAGTGTGTTGTTGCTCCAGCAGCTTTCGGGAGAGTGTCTTGCTGCAGCTTTCGGGAGAGTGTGTTGTTGCTCCGGCAGCTTTCGGGAGAGTGTGTTGTTGCTCCGGCAGCTTTCGGGAGAGTGTGTTGTTGCTCCAGCAGCTTTCGGGAGAGTGTGTTGTTGCTCCAGCAGCTTTCGGGAGAGTGTGTTGTTGCTCCAGCAGCTTTCGGGAGAGTGTGTTGCTGCTCCGGCAGCTTTCGGGAGAGTGTGTTGCTGCAGCTTTCGGGAGAGTGTGTTGTTGCTCCGGCAGCTTTCGGGAGAGTGTGTTGTTGCTCCAGCAGCTTTCGGGAGAGTGTGTTGTTGCTCCAGCAGCTTTCGGGAGAGTGTGTTGTTGCTCCGGCAGCTTTCGGGAGAGTGTGTTGTTGCTCCGGCAGCTTTCGGGAGAGTGTGTTGTTGCTCCGGCAGCTTTCGGGTCCGTATTATAAGCTCAAAATGAAAAAGATTAAAGAAATTCTGGGAAAAGATGTACCTATCCCGCGGACATCCCCGCTGGGGTGTTTGCTAGCACACTGGAAAGAGGGAGGTTTTGGTCAAGAAATGCGGAAAGGAAAGCTGATTGATTATTGTAATATTTGGTGGCCACAGTATAAACTAGAGGACCAAGAAACTTGGCCTGAGAATGGAACATTGCAATATAATACAATTTTACAATAATGCTATTTTGTAAGTGGGAAGGAAAATATGATGAACTGCCGTATGTGGAATTATTCTTTTATTTGCGCCGAAAGCCTGAATGGCAGCATGCTTGTGGAATAATGGTGCTTGAAGTTTAAACTGAGGAACGTTGTTGTGCATGTACTAAGGAGGGACGCTGTATACAGCATCAGGCAATAGAGAATAATAAGTATTATGGGAAATAATATAATATAATAATATAATAATGTATATAATAATATAATAATATAATATAATAATATAATAATGGAAATATTGATCTGGAAGTTGCGCCGTCGGCTCCGCCGGAAGAGCCAGGACAGGGAGGGAAAATAATCGCTCCCCTCAGGCAAGGAGTGGGGACAGAAGGACCGGTATATGTCAAGGTGCCTTTTTCAGCTGGGGATTTAATGATATGGAAGCAAGCAGCCGGCACCTACAGGGAAAACCCAGATAAAGTAGCTAGGATAATGAAAATGATAATTAAAACCCAAAATCCCGATTGGGATGATCTCCAGGTGATCCTGGATACTTTGATGGATTCAACAGAAAAGGACATGGTATTACGGGCAGCCAGAGAGAGAGCCCGAGAAGATATACGTAATGGATTAGTGCTTGGAAATCTAGATCAAAACTTCCCCACCGAGGATCCCCAACGGGATTATAACACAGGGGATGGAATAAGGAGGCTGAAGAGATATCAAGATTGGGTACAAATCGGGGTACAGAATGCCATGCCCCGGACCATAAATTGGTCAAAATTGTATAATGTCAGGCAAGAAAAAGCGGAATCACCTTCCGCCTTTTTAGAGAGATTGAAAGAAACTAAAGAGCCCTTGGTAAAAAATACAAATAGGAAATAAGGAAGTAAAATTTTTAATTGATACAGGGGCCACATATTCAGTACTCAATAGATTAAGTGGTAAGATAGGGGAAAGGAAAACTACTATTGTAGGTGCCACCGGGAAGGAGGAAATACGGCCGTTCTTACAACCCCTTGATTTACAGTTTGGAGGTAAAGAAATTACGCATGAATTTTTATATGTACCAGAATGCCCTATTCCTCTTTTGGGACGGGATTTGCTAACTAAACTATAATGTTTGAAGATGGAGAATTGATTATGAGAATCCCGGAATCAAAAGTGGGACAAATATTAATGATTAAAGAGAAGGCTGTTCCTCATATCCCAAAAGAGGTAGAAAATGCAGTAATGCCTGCAATTTGGGAAACGGACGTGCCTGGAAAATCAAAAGTAGCCCAGCCAGTAAAAATTGAACTTAAGGAAGGGGCCCGACCGGTATGGATTAAACAGTACCCATTGAAGCTAGAAGCTAGGCTAGGGATAGTAAAGATTATAGATAAATTTCTTAGCTACCACATTCTGGAGGAATGCAAATCTGAATATAATACCCCAATTTTCCCAGTAAAGAAACCTAATGGGGAATACAGGCTAGTGCAGGACCTTAGGGCAATAAACGAAATAACAAAAGATATTCACCCAGTGGTGGCTAATCCTTATACATTGTTAACATCTGTAAAAGAAAAATATAAGTGGTTTACTGTAATTGATTTAAAAGATGCCTTCTTCTGCATACCCATTGACAAGGATAGTAGAAAACTTTTTGCTTTTGAATGGGAAAATCCACGGAACGGACGAAAGATGCAACTAACCTGGACAAGGTTGCCTCAAGGATTCAAGAATAGCCCGACCCTCTTCGGCAGTCAACTAGCTAAAGAAATAGAAGACTGGATTAACCAAGGACAAATTCAGGTACCAAAGGATCGATACCTGCTGTTACAATATGTGGACGATATATTAATAGCTACCGAAGGAGAGTCAGAATGTATTCAGGTAACTGTTGATATTTTGAATCAATTGGGACTAAATGGGTACAAGGTTTCTAAACAAAAGGCACAAATCGCGTGCACAACAGTAATTTATTTGGGATGTGAAATTTCTCAAGGACAAAGAAAATTGGGAGTTAACCGAATACAAGCTATTTGTGAAATCCCCGAGCCGCGAAATCTGCACGAACTACGGGCTTTCCTAGGTATGGCCGGGTGGTGTAGACTGTGGGTCTACTGGGGACTATGGACTCATAGCAAAGCCCCTCTATGAAACCCAAAAGGACTGTACATTTACCTGGGAAGCCACAACAAGAGGCCTTTAAGAAATTAAAAGAAGCCCTGATAAAGGCGCCTGCCTTGGGCTTGCCGGACTTATTAAAGGACTTTCAGCTGTTTGTGCATGAGAGACAACGATTGGCATTAGGAGTACTGACCCAGCGACTTGGGAGCTGGAAAAGACCTGTGGGGTATTTTTCTAAACAATTGGATGCGGTAAGCGCCGGATGGCCCTCGTGTTTAAGGGCCATGGCAGCCACAGTCCTTTTAATACAGGCAAAAGGGGGGCCATTGGCTATCGCCCAGCCGAATGAATCTTAAGAACTACTAACCTATTGAACCCAGCAGTGTTTCTAGGAACAACTGCGGAGGAAGGAGACCTCAGTCATGATTGCGTGGAGATCATCGAACATACCTATGCCAGCAGAACAGACTTAAAAGATCAGCCTCTGGAGAGACCAGATTGGGAACTTTTCACGGATGGAAGCAGCTTCGTGGAAAATGGGACTCGTTACGCAGGATACGCAGTAACTACATCAAAGGTAGTGATTGAGGCAAATTCCCTACCTCCGGGGACTTCAGCCCAACGAGCAGAAATAGTGGCCCTGACACGAGCCCTGGAACTAAGCGAGGGTAAGAATGTGAATATTTGGACAGATTCAAAATATGCATTTCGGGTAGTCCACGTACATGGGGCATTATGGAAAGAAAGGGGAATGCTATCCTCACAAGGGACTAATATAAAATATCAGGAAGAAATATTGAAATTAATAATAGCTGTACAGAACCCCAACAGGTGGCCATAATGCATTGTAAAGCTCATCAAGGAGGGATGTCAGAGATTGCAGAAGGTAACAGATTGGCAGATTTGACGGCCCGGAAGGTCGCGCGTGAAGTACGGAAAGTAATGGCTCTAATTCCATCGAAGGTAGGCCTCTCTTGTTTTAAATTACCTAAAGACCCAAAGTATTCAGCAGAAGATGAGAGACTTGCAAATTTGATGAAGGCCCGGAAGAATCCTGACGGATGGTATGTGACTACGACAGGACAACTCATAGTGCCTCCTATAATAATGCGAGAAATCTTACAAATAAAACATAATGAATGTCACTGGGGTGCAGGAGCAATGGTGACCTATTTGAAACGAGGTGTCATCTCGGTACACATGTTAACAATGGCAAAGTCAGTAATGTCAAAATGTGAGCTTTGCTTAAAGAATAACCCGGTAGCAAGGAAACATGCTGAGATGAGGAGAATTAGAGCTGGAATAGAGCCTGGAGATTACTGGCAAATAGATTTCGTGGAACTGCCTAAAGCAAGAGGTTATAAATACCTATTGGTAGGGGTTGATACTTTTTCAGGATGGCCGGAGGCCCTTCCCTGTCGCACCAACCAAGCAAAGGAAACGGTAAAATGGTTACTACAGGAAATAATCCTTAGATTTGGTGTACCATTGGGTATTTCTTCAGACAGGGGACCACATTTCATTGCCAATGTGGTTAAGGAGGTTAGTAGGTTACTGGGAATCACCCAGAACACCCTATCCCACTTACTCCACCCCCATCCTATAGTACTAGCGTTAACAAGCAGGCATAGAGGAATCAATAAGATAGTAGACTAACAAAGATGCGTTAAGATTATACTTACTAATCTCTATATCAAGTTATACACACTAACCTCTACTAACCTGATTCAACCTAATAGTAATGAAAATACTTGCTCTTGGTATGAGTGAAGTATTTTCAAAGGGGGGAAATGTTAGTGTTGGGGAGAATCGAATGGATGTTCTATTAATGTTTCTCAGGTGATGGATCATACGGTATAATTAAATATTATTAAATGTACTTACATTATCAAGTAATCTATGTATACTGGAAACCTAGGGAGTACACTGAACATTTAAAGGAATCGTTGAAGGGGAACCCTGGGAGGGAATAGGTACAACCTGACCTTGGATAAGGGCCTGGAAATGATGAAATGAGTTGAAGCAGAACCAAGGAGCGGAGGGAGCATGCGTCGAGTAAGAAAGGTGAAAAGTTTAGCGGAGAGGAAGACTCTTTACTTCATCTGGACGACCACCTGGACGACCACCAGAGTGCGCCACGCATGTGCAAAGGGGAGGGGAGCTAATTAGAATGAAAAGCGAGGCTGATGTTGCAACCTGTAATGAATATGTATACCTGACGCAATGTTGAATGTATAAATAATGATCGGGATGTAACGGGACTTGAAGCCAGATTTGGGCACCTGCCCCGGCTTCCAGCGCTGAATAAAGCACCTTCATATAATCACTTGGTGGTTATGTGGTTGCTACGCTAACAGGGTTACAAAGTTTGTAAAAGATGGAATTAGTATGCCTGGCAGTTTTTCTCTGTGTTTTATTTTGTGTTAATAGTGCTTTCTTAATTTGTGTTACTCTTGCTTTCTTAATTTCTGTTAATCGAGCCTTCTTAATTTGTGTTAAACCTGCTTTCTTAATTTGTGTTAATCGACCTCTTTTATGTTAATAAAGAAGGGGGAGATGTGGGAGTGTGGCCATGGGGGTCGACAAGTCCCATGGTTGGTGATAACATGCGACTCTTAAAGATGAGGCCATCAGGAAAGTAAAGAGTTGAGAGGGAACAAAGAAGGGTGATTCAGGAGACACCTTAAACAGGGACATGAAGAACAGGAACAGGGATAGTCTAACAGAACAGGGACGAAAACAAAAAAGGAATGAATAGGGACAGGAAAACGGAACAGGGACAAACAAAAAACAGCATATGGGAGGGTCTCGATGGCATAGGCAGGACCCAGAAACAAGGACTCCAGGAGTTGGAGGGGCAGCCAGAGCCCCCCGGCTGGGCAGCACTCAGTGCCTGCCTCTCCCAGGGTTGGTTTTACAAAGGTTGTTAAAGATAGACTTAGTATGCCTGGCAGTTTTTCTCTGTGTTTTAGTTTGTGTTGATCCTTCCTTCTTAATTTGTGTTAATCGCGCTTTCTTATGTTAATAAAGAAGGGGAAGATGTGTGAGTGTGGCCATGGGGGTCGACAAGCCCCATGGTTGGTAATAACATCCGACTCTTAAGGATGAGACCATCAGGAATTTAAAGAGTTGAGAGGGAACAAAGAAGGGTGATTCAGGTGACACCTTGTTGTCTGGGGTGGCTTGTTCTCCAGCCATTAAAGCATGGAAGTTGCTGGGTGTTTGCTGTTTCCGGGCAAAGTTGTTGACCAATGACTAGTTAGTGGAAAGGTACTGCTGTGAGGCGGAAATTATAGGAAGGGAGCCTTTCCTGAATAAGGGATAGAATGAAGTTGTGCCCTCACTCTGAGAGACGAAGTTATGCCTTCAGTAAGAGAGAGTTCAAGTTATGCTATCAATAAAGAGGTAGCAGTTACAGATCCTGAAAGAACCCCGTTGTCCGTGCGGTCTTTACACCATAAATCGCCCCCCAACAGGGACATGAAAACGAACAGGGACGAGAAGAAAACAAACAGGGGAATGAAGAACAGGAACAGGGACAGGCTAACAGAACAGGGACAAAAACAAAAAAAGGAATGAATAGGGACAGGCAAACGGAACAGGGACGAACAAAAAGAGCTTATGGGAGGGTCAGGCTGGCTTACGCAGGACCCACAAACAAGGACTCCAGGAGGTGGAGGGGCAGCCAGAGCCCCCCGGCTGGGCAGCACTCAGTGCCTGCCACTCCCAGGGATGGGGTTGCAAAGTTTGTTAAAGATGGAATTAGTATGCCTGGCAGTTTTTCTCTGTGTTTTAGTTTGTGTTGATCCTGCCTTCTTAATTTGTGTTAATTGCGCTTTCTTATGTTAATAAAGAAGGGGGAGATGTGGGAGTGTGGCCATGGGGGTCGACAAGTCCCATGGTTGGTGATAACATCCGACTATTAAAGTAGAGACCATCAGGAAAGTAAAGCCTTGAGAGGGAACAAAGAAGGGTGATTCAGGAGACACCTTAAACAGGGACATGAAGAACAGGAACAGGGGCAGGCTAACAGAGCAGGAGGAAACAAAAAACAGCATATGGGAGGGTCCCACTGGCATATGCTGGACCCACAAACAAGGACTCCAGGAGTTGGAGGGGCAGCCAGAGCCCCCCGGCTGGGCAGCACTCAGTGCCTGCCTCTCCCAGGGAGTGTTTTACGAAGATTGTTAAAGATAGACTTAGTATGCCTGCCAGTTTTTCTCTGTGTTTTAGTTTGTGTTGATCCTGCCTTCTTAATTTGTGTTAATCGCGCTTTCTTATGTTAATAAAGAAGGGGAAGATGTGGGAGTGTGGCCATGGGGGTCGACAAGCCCCATGGTTGGTGATAACATCCGACTATTAAAGTAGAGACCATCAGGAATGTAAACCCTTGAGAGGGAACAAAGAAGGGTGATTCAGGAGACACCTTAAACAGGGACATGAAGGACAGGAACAGGGATAGTCTAACAGAACAGGGACGAAAACAAAAAAGGAATGAATAGGGACAGGAAAACGGAACAGGGACAAACAAAAAACAGCATATGGGAGGGTCTCGCTGGCATAGGCAGGACCCACAAACAAGGACTCCAGGAGTTGGAGGGGCAGCCAGAGCCCCCCGGCTGGGCAGCACTCAGTGCCTGCCTCTCCCACGGCTGGTTTTACAAAGATTGTTAAAGATAGACTTAGTATGCCTGGTAGTTTTTCTCTGTGTTTTAGTTTGTGCTGATCCTGCCTTCTTAATTTGTGTTAATCGCGCTTTCTTAAGTTAATAAAGAAGGGGAAGATGTGGGAGTGTGGCCATGGGGGTCGACAAGCCCCATGGTTGGTGATCACATCCGACTCTTAAGGATGAGACCATCAGGAAAGTAAAGCCCTGAGAGGGAACAAAGGGTGATTCAGGAGACACCTTAAGCAGGGACATGAAGAACAGGAACAGGGACAGGCTAACAGAACAGGGACAAACAAAAAAAAATTGTATGGGATGGTCCCGCTAGCATATGCAGGACCCACAGACAAGGACTCCAGGAGTTGGAGGGGCAGCCAGAGCCCCCCGGCTGGGCAGCACTCAGTGCCTGCCTCTCCCAGGGATGGGGTTACAAAGTTTGTTAAAGATGGAATTAGTATGCCTGGCAGTTTTTCTCTGTATTTTAATTTGTGTTAATAGTGCTTTCTTAATTTGTGTTTCTCTTGCTTTCTTAATTTCTGTTAATCGCGCCTTCTTAATTTGTGTTAAACCTGCTTTCTTAATTTGTGTTAATCGAGCTCTTTTATGTTAATAAAGAAGGGGGAGATGTGGGAGCGTGGCCATGGGGGTCGACAAGTCCCATGGTTGGTGATCACATCCGACTATTAAAGTAGAAACCATCAGGAAAGTAAAGCCTTGAGAGGGAACAAAGAAGGGTGATTCAGGAGACACCTTAAACAGGGACATGAAGAACAGGAACAGGGACAGGCTAACAGAACAGGGACAAAAACAAAAAAGGAATGAATAGGGACATGCTATCAGAACAGGGACAAACAAAAAACAGCGTATGGGAGGGTCTCGCTGGCATAGGCCGGACCCACAAACAAGGACTCCAGGAGTTGGAGGGGCAGCCAGAGCCCCCCGGCTGGGCAGCACTCAGTGCCTGCCTCTCCCAGGGATGGGGTTACAAAGTTTGTAAAAGATGGAATTAGTATGCCTGGCAGTTTTTCTCTGTGTTTTATTTTGTGTTAATAGTGCTTTCTTAATTTGTGTTACTCTTGCTTTCTTAATTTCTGTTAATCGCGCCTTCTTAATTTGTGTTAAACCTGCTTTCTTAATTTGTGTTAATCGACCTCTTTTATGTTAATAAAGAAGGGGGAGATGTGGGAGTGTGGCCATGGGGGTCGACAAGTCCCATGGTTGGTGATAACATGCGACTCTTAAAGATGAGGCCATCAGGAAAGTAAAGAGTTGAGAGGGAACAAAGAAGGGTGATTCAGGAGACACCTTAAACAGGGACATGAAGAACAGGAACAGGGATAGTCTAACAGAACAGGGACGAAAACAAAAAAGGAATGAATAGGGACAGGAAAACGGAACAGGGACAAACAAAAAACAGCATATGGGAGGGTCTTGCTGGCATAGGCAGGACCCACAAACAAGGACTCCAGGAGTTGGAGGGTCAGCCAGAGCCCCCCGGCTGGGCAGCACTCAGTGCCTGCCTCTCCCACGGCTGGTTTTACAAAGATTGTTAAAGATAGACTTAGTATGCCTGGCAGTTTTTATCTGTGTTTTAGTTTGCGCTGATCCTGCCTTCTTAATTTGTGTTAATCGCGCTTTCTTAAGTTAATAAAGAAGGGGGAGATGTGGGAGTGTGGCCATGGGGGTCGACAGGCCCCATGGTTGGTAATAACATCCGACTCTTAAGGATGAGACCATCAGGAATTTAAAGAGTTGAGAGGGAACAAAGAAGGGTGATTCAGGTGACACCTTGTTGTCTGGGGTGGCTTGTTCTCCAGCCATTAAAGCATGGAAGTTGCTGGGTGTTTGCTGTTTCCGGGCAAAGTTGTTGACCAATGACTAGTTAGTGGAAAGGTACTGCTGTGAGGCGGAAATTATAGGAAGGGAGCCTTTCCTGAATAAGGGATAGAATGAAGTTGTGCCCTCACTCTGAGAGACGAAGTTATGCCTTCAGTAAGAGAGAGTTCAAGTTATGCTATCAATAAAGAGGTAGCAGTTACAGATCCTGAAAGAACCCCGTTGTCCGTGCGGTCTTTACGCCATAAATCGCCCCCCAACAGGGACATGAAAACGAACAGGGACGAGAAGAAAACAAACAGGGGAATGAAGAACAGGAACAGGGACAGGCTAACAGAACAGGGACAAAAACAAAAAAGGAATGAATAGGGACAGGCAAACGGAACAGGGACGAACAAAAAGAGCTTATGGGAGGGTCACGCTGGCTTACGCAGGACCCACAAACAAGGACTCCAGGAGGTGGAGGGGCAGCCAGAGCCCCCCGGCTGGGCAGCACTCAGTGCCTGCCACTCCCAGGGATGGGGTTGCAAAGTTTGTTAAAGATGGAATTAGTATGCCTGGCAGTTTTTCTCTGTGTTTTAGTTTGTGTTGATCCCGCCTTCTTAATTTGTGTTAATCGCGCTTTCTTAAGTTAATAAAGAAGGGGGAGATGTGGGAGTGTGGCCATGGGGGTCGACAAGTCCCATGGTTGGTGATAACATCCGACTATTAAAGTAGAGACCATCAGGAAAGTAAAGCCTTGAGAGGGAACAAAGAAGGGTGATTCAGGAGACACCTTAAACAGGGACATGAAGAACAGGAACAGGGGCAGGCTAACAGAGCAGGAGGAAACAAAAAACAGCATATGGGAGGGTCCCACTGGCATATGCTGGACCCACAAACAAGGACTCCAGGAGTTGGAGGGGCAGCCAGAGCCCCCCGGCTGGGCAGCACTCAGTGCCTGCCTCTCCCAGGGAGTGTTTTACGAAGATTGTTAAAGATAGACTTAGTATGCCTGCCAGTTTTTCTCTGTGTTTTAGTTTGTGTTGATCCTGCCTTCTTAATTTGTGTTAATCGCGCTTTCTTATGTTAATAAAGAAGGGGAAGATGTGGGAGTGTGGCCATGGGGGTCGACAAGCCCCATGGTTGGTGATAACATCCGACTATTAAAGTAGAGACCATCAGGAATGTAAACCCTTGAGAGGGAACAAAGAAGGGTGATTCAGGAGACACCTTAAACAGGGACATGAAGGACAGGAACAGGGATAGTCTAACAGAACAGGGAGGAAAACAAAAAAGGAATGAATAGGGACAGGAAAACGGAACAGGGACAAACAAAAAACAGCATATGGGAGGGTCTCGCTGGCATAGGCAGGACCCACAAACAAGCACTCCAGGAGTTGGAGGGGCAGCCAGAGCCCCCCGGCTGGGCAGCACTCAGTGCCTGCCTCTCCCACGGCTGGTTTTACAAAGATTGTTAAAGATAGACTTAGTATGCCTGGTAGTTTTTCTCTGTGTTTTAGTTTGTGCTGATCCTGCCTTCTTAATTTGTGTTAATCGCGCTTTCTTAAGTTAATAAAGAAGGGGAAGATGTGGGAGTGTGGCCATGGGGGTCGACAAGCCCCATGGTTGGTGATCACATCCGACTCTTAAGGATGAGACCATCAGGAAAGTAAAGCCCTGAGAGGGAACAAAGGGTGATTCAGGAGACACCTTAAGCAGGGACATGAAGAACAGGAACAGGGACAGGCTAACAGAACAGGGACAAACAAAAAAAAATTGTATGGGATGGTCCCGCTAGCATATGCAGGACCCACAGACAAGGACTCCAGGAGTTGGAGGGGCAGCCAGAGCCCCCCGGCTGGGCAGCACTCAGTGCCTGCCTCTCCCAGGGATGGGGTTACAAAGTTTGTTAAAGATGGAATTAGTATGCCTGGCAGTTTTTCTCTGTATTTTAATTTGTGTTAATAGTGCTTTCTTAATTTGTGTTTCTCTTGCTTTCTTAATTTCTGTTAATCGCGCCTTCTTAATTTGTGTTAAACCTGCTTTCTTAATTTGTGTTAATCGAGCTCTTTTATGTTAATAAAGAAGGGGGAGATGTGGGAGCGTGGCCATGGGGGTCGACAAGTCCCATGGTTGGTGATCACATCCGACTATTAAAGTAGAGACCATCAGGAAAGTAAAGCCTTGAGAGGGAACAAAGAAGGGTGATTCAGGAGACACCTTAAACAGGGACATGAAGAACAGGAACAGGGACAGGCTAACAGAACAGGGACAAAAACAAAAAAGGAATGAATAGGGACATGCTATCAGAACAGGGACAAACAAAAAACAGCGTATGGGAGGGTCTCGCTGGCATAGGCCGGACCCACAAACAAGGACTCCAGGAGTTGGAGGGGCAGCCAGAGCCCCCCGGCTGGGCAGCACTCAGTGCCTGCCTCTCCCAGGGATGGGGTTACAAAGTTTGTAAAAGATGGAATTAGTATGCCTGGCAGTTTTTCTCTGTGTTTTATTTTGTGTTAATAGTGCTTTCTTAATTTGTGTTACTCTTGCTTTCTTAATTTCTGTTAATCGCGCCTTCTTAATTTGTGTTAAACCTGCTTTCTTAATTTGTGTTAATCGACCTCTTTTATGTTAATAAAGAAGGGGGAGATGTGGGAGTGTGGCCATGGGGGTCGACAAGTCCCATGGTTGGTGATAACATGCGACTCTTAAAGATGAGGCCATCAGGAAAGTAAAGAGTTGAGAGGGAACAAAGAAGGGTGATTCAGGAGACACCTTAAACAGGGACATGAAGAACAGGAACAGGGATAGTCTAACAGAACAGGGACGAAAACAAAAAAGGAATGAATAGGGACAGGAAAACGGAACAGGGACAAACAAAAAACAGCATATGGGAGGGTCTCGCTGGCATAGGCAGGACCCACAAACAAGGACTCCAGGGGTTGGAGGGTCAGCCAGAGCCCCCCGGCTGGGCAGCACTCAGTGCCTGCCTCTCCCACGGCTGGTTTTACAAAGATTGTTAAAGATAGACTTAGTATGCCTGGCAGTTTTTATCTGTGTTTTAGTTTGCGCTGATCCTGCCTTCTTAATTTGTGTTAATCGCGCTTTCTTAAGTTAATAAAGAAGGGGGAGATGTGGGAGTGTGGCCATGGGGGTCGACAGGCCCCATGGTTGGTAATAACATCCGACTCTTAAGGATGAGACCATCAGGAATTTAAAGAGTTGAGAGGGAACAAAGAAGGGTGATTCAGGTGACACCTTGTTGTCTGGGGTGGCTTGTTCTCCAGCCATTAAAGCATGGAAGTTGCTGGGTGTTTGCTGTTTCCGGGCAAAGTTGTTGACCAATGACTAGTTAGTGGAAAGGTACTGCTGTGAGGCGGAAATTATAGGAAGGGAGCCTTTCCTGAATAAGGGATAGAATGAAGTTGTGCCCTCACTCTGAGAGACGAAGTTATGCCTTCAGTAAGAGAGAGTTCAAGTTATGCTATCAATAAAGAGGTAGCAGTTACAGATCCTGAAAGAACCCCGTTGTCCGTGCGGTCTTTACGCCATAAATCGCCCCCCAACAGGGACATGAAAACGAACAGGGACGAGAAGAAAACAAACAGGGGAATGAAGAACAGGAACAGGGACAGGCTAACAGAACAGGGACAAAAACAAAAAAGGAATGAATAGGGACAGGCAAACGGAACAGGGACGAACAAAAAGAGCTTATGGGAGGGTCACGCTGGCTTACGCAGGACCCACAAACAAGGACTCCAGGAGGTGGAGGGGCAGCCAGAGCCCCCCAGCTGGGCAGCACTCAGTGCCTGCCACTCCCAGGGATGGGGTTGCAAAGTTTGTTAAAGATGGAATTAGTATGCCTGGCAGTTTTTCTCTGTGTTTTAGTTTGTGTTGATCCTGCCTTCTTAATTTGTGTTAATTGCGCTTTCTTATGTTAATAAAGAAGGGGGAGATGTGGGAGTGTGGCCATGGGGGTCAACAAGTCCCATGGTTGGTGATAACATCCGACTATTAAAGTAGAGACCATCAGGAAAGTAAAGCCTTGAGAGGGAACAAAGAAGGGTGATTCAGGAGACACCTTAAACAGGGACATGAAGAACAGGAACAGGGGCAGGCTAACAGAGCAGGAGGAAACAAAAAACAGCATATGGGAGGGTCCCACTGGCATATGCTGGACCCACAATCAAGGACTCCAGGAGTTGGAGGGGCAGCCAGAGCCCCCCGGCTGGGCAGCACTCAGTGCCTGCCTCTCCCAGGGAGTGTTTTACGAAGATTGTTAAAGATAGACTTAGTATGCCTGCCAGTTTTTCTCTGTGTTTTAGTTTGTGTTGATCCTGCCTTCTTAATTTGTGTTAATCGCGCTTTCTTATGTTAATAAAGAAGGGGAAGATGTGGGAGTGTGGCCATGGGGGTCGACAAGCCCCATGGTTGGTGATCACATCCGACTCTTAAGGATGAGACCATCAGGAAAGTAAAGCCCTGAGAGGGAACAAAGGGTGATTCAGGAGACACCTTAAGCAGGGACATGAAGAACAGGAACAGGGACAGGCTAACAGAACAGGGACAAACAAAAAAAAATTGTATGGGATGGTCCCGCTAGCATATGCAGGACCCACAGACAAGGACTCCAGGAGTTGGAGGGGCAGCCAGAGCCCCCCGGCTGGGCAGCACTCAGTGCCTGCCTCTCCCAGGGATGGGGTTACAAAGTTTGTTAAAGATGGAATTAGTATGCCTGGCAGTTTTTCTCTGTATTTTAATTTGTGTTAATAGTGCTTTCTTAATTTGTGTTTCTCTTGCTTTCTTAATTTCTGTTAATCGCGCCTTCTTAATTTGTGTTAAACCTGCTTTCTTAATTTGTGTTAATCGAGCTCTTTTATGTTAATAAAGAAGGGGGAGATGTGGGAGCGTGGCCATGGGGGTCGACAAGTCCCATGGTTGGTGATCACATCCGACTATTAAAGTAGAGGCCATCAGGAAAGTAAAGCCTTGAGAGGGAACAAAGAAGGGTGATTCAGGAGACACCTTAAACAGGGACATGAAGAACAGGAACAGGGACAGGCTAACAGAACAGGGACAAAAACAAAAAAGGAATGAATAGGGACATGCTATCAGAAGAGCGACAAACAAAAAACAGCGTATGGGAGGGTCTCGCTGGCATAGGCCGGACCCACAAACAAGGACTCCAGGAGTTGGAGGGGCAGCCAGAGCCCCCCGGCTGGGCAGCACTCAGTGCCTGCCTCTCCCAGGGATGGGGTTACAAAGTTTGTAAAAGATGGAATTAGTATGCCTGGCAGTTTTTCTCTGTGTTTTATTTTGTGTTAATAGTGCTTTCTTAATTTGTGTTACTCTTGCTTTCTTAATTTCTGTTAATCGCGCCTTCTTAATTTGTGTTAAACCTGCTTTCTTAATTTGTGTTAATCGACCTCTTTTATGTTAATAAAGAAGGGGGAGATGTGGGAGTGTGGCCATGGGGCTGGACAAGTCCCATGTTTGGTGATAACATGCGACTCTTAAAGATGAGGCCATCAGGAAAGTAAAGAGTTGAGAGGGAACAAAGAAGGGTGATTCAGGAGACACCTTAAACAGGGACATGAAGAACAGGAACAGGGATAGTCTAACAGAACAGGGACGAAAACAAAAAAGGAATGAATAGGGACAGGAAAACGGAACAGGGACAAACAAAAAACAGCATATGGGAGGGTCTCGCTGGCATAGGCAGGACCCACAAACAAGGACTCCAGGAGTTGGAGGGTCAGCCAGAGCCCCCCGGCTGGGCAGCACTCAGTGCCTGCCTCTCCCAGGGATGGTTTTACAAAGATTGTTAAAGATAGACTTAGTATGCCTGGCAGTTTTTCTCTGTGTTTTAGTTTGTGCTGATCCTGCCTTCTTAATTTGTGTTAATCGCGCTTTCTTAAGTTAATAAAGAAGGGGAAGATGTGGGAGTGTGGCCATGGGGGTCGACAAGTCCCATGGTATGTGATAACATCCAAATCTTAAAGATGAGGCCATCAGGAAAGTAAAGAGTTGAGAGGGAACAAAGAAGGGTGATTCAGGAGACACCTTAAACAGGGACATGAAGAACAGGAACAGGGACAGGCTAACAGAACAGGGACAAAAACAAAAAAAGGAATGAATAGGGACAGGCTATCTGAACAGGGACAAATAAAAACAGCATATGGGAGGGTCTCGCTGGCATGGGCAGGACCCAGAAACAAGGACTCCAGGAGTTGGAGGGGCAGCCAGAGCCCCCCGGCTGGGCAGCACTCAGTGCCTGCCTCTCCCAGGGTTGGTTTTACAAAGGTTGTTAAAGATAGACTTAGTATGCCTGGCAGTTTTTCTCTGTGTTTTAGTTTGTGTTGATCCTGCCTTCTTAATTTGTGTTAATCGCGCTTTCTTATGTTAATAAAGAAGGGGAAGATGTGGGAGTGTGGCCATGGGGGTCGACAAGCCCCATGGTTGGTAATAACATCAGACTCTTAAGGATGAGACCATCAGGAATTTAAAGAGTTGAGAGGGAACAAAGAAGGGTGATTCAGGTGACACCTTAAACAGGGACATGAAGAACAGGAACAGGGGCAGGCTAACAGAGCAGGAGGAAACAAAAAACAGCATATGGGAGGGTCCCACTGGCATATGCTGGACCCACAAACAAGGACTCCAGGAGTTGGAGGGGCAGCCAGAGCCCCCCGGCTGGGCAGCACTCCGTGCCTGCCTCTCCCAGGGATGGGGTTGCAAAGTTTGTTGAAGATAGACTTAGTATGCCTGGCAGTTTTTCTCTGTGTTTTAGTTTGTGTTGATCCTGCCTTCTTAATTTGTGTTAATCGCGCTTTCTTAAGTTAATAAAGAAGGGGAAGATGTGGGAGTGTGGCCATGGGGGTCGACAAGCCCCATGGTTGGTGATCACATCCGACTCTTACAGATGAGTCCATCAGGAAAGTAAAGCCTTGAGAGGGAACAAAGAAGGGTGATTCAGGAGACACCTTAACCAGGGACATGAAGAACAGGAACAGGGATAGTCTAACAGAACAGGGACAAAAACAAAAAAGGAATGAATAGGGACAGGCTATCAGAACAGGGACAAACAAAAAACAGCGTATGGGAGGGTCTCGCTGGCATAGGCAGGACCCACAATCAAGGACTCCAGGAGTTGGAGGGGCAGCCAGAGCCCCCCAGCTGGGCAGCACTCAGTGCCTGCCTCTCCCAGGGTTGTGGTTACAAAGTTTGTTAAAGATGGAATTAGTATGCCTGGCAGTTTTTCTCTGTATTTTAATTTGTGTTAATAGTGGTTTCTTAATTTGTGTTTCTCTAGCTTTCTTAATTTCTGTTAAAGATAGACTTATTAATTTGTGTTAAACCTGCCTTCTTAATTTGTGTTAATCGCGCTTTCTTAAGTTTATGAATTAGGGGAAGATGTGGGAGTGTGGCCATGGGGGTCGACAAGCCCCATGGTTGGTGATAACATCGGACTCTTAAAGTAGAGACCATCAGGAAACTAAAGAGTTGAGAGGGAACAAAGAAGGGTGATTCAGGAGACACGTTAAACAGGGACATGAAGAACAGGAACAGGGACACGCTAACAGAGCAGGGAGAAACAAAAAACAGCATATGGGAGGGTCCCACTGGCGTATGCTGGACCCACAAACAAGGACTCCAGGAGTTGGAGGGGCAGCCAGAGCCCCCCGGCTGGGCAGCACTCAGTTCCTGCCTCTCCCAGGGACGGTTTTACAAAGATTGTTAAAGATAGACTTAGTATGCCTGGTAGTTTTTCTCTGTGTTTTAGTTTGTGCTGATCCTGCCTTCTTCATTTGTGTTAATCGCGCTTTCTTAAGTTAATAAAGAAGGGGAAGATGTGGGAGTGTGGCCATGGGGGTCGACAAGCCCCATGGTTGGTGATCACATCCGACTCTTAAGGATGAGACCATCAGGAAAGTAAAGCCCTGAGAGGGAACAAAGGGTGATTCAGGAGACACCTTAAGCAGAGACATGAAGAACAGGAACAGGGACAGGCTAACAGAACAGGGACAAACAAAAAAAAATTGTATGGGATGGTCCCGCTGGCATATGCAGGACCCACAAACAAGGACTCCAGGAGTTGGAGGGGCAGCCAGAGCCCCCCAGCTGGGCAGCACTCAGTGCCTGCCACTCCCAGGGATGGGGTTGCAAAGTTTGTTAGATAGTCTTAGTATGCCTGGCAGTTTTTCTCTGTGTTTTATTTTGTGTTGATCCTGCCTTCTTAATTTGTGTTAATCGCGCTTTCTTATGTTAATAAAGAAGGGGAAGATGTGGGAGTGTGGCCATGGGGGTCGACAAGCCCCATGGTTGGTGATCACATCCGACTCTTAAAGATGAGACCATCAGGAAAGTAAAGCCTTGAGAGGGAACAAAGAAGGGTGATTCAGGAGACACCTTAAGCAGGGACATGAAGAACAGGAACAGGGACAGGCTAACAGAACAGGGACAAAACAAAAAAGGAATGAATAGGGACATGCTATCAGAACAGGGACAAACAAAAAACAGTTTATGGGAGGGTCTCGCTGGCATAGGCCGGACCCCCAAACAAGGACTCCAGGAGTTGGAGGGGCAGCCAGAGCCCCCCGGCTGGGCAGCACTCAGTGCCTGCCTCTCCCAGGGATGGGGTTACAAAGTTTGTTAAAGATGGAATTAGTATGCCTGGCAGTTTTTCTCTGTATTTTAGTTTGTGTTAATAGTGCTTTCTTAATTTGTGTTACTCTTGCTTTCTTAATTTCTGTTAATCGCGCCTTCTTAATTTGTGTTAAACCTGCTTTCTTAATTTCTGTTAATCGAGCTCTTTTATGTTAATAAAGAAGGGGGAGATGTGGGAGCATGGCCATGGGGGTCGACAAGTCCCATGGTTGGTGATAACATCCGACTGTTAAAGTAGAGACCATCAGGAAAGTAAAGAGTTGAGAGGGAACAAAGAAGGGTGATTCAGGAGACAAAAGTGCCTGGCTCTCCCAGGGATGGTTTTACAAAGGTTGTTAAAGATAGACTTAGTATGCCTGGCAGTTTTTCTCTGTGTTTTAGTTTGTGTTGATCCTGCCTTCTGAATTTGTGATAATCGCGCTTTCTTAAGTTAATAAAGAAGGGGGAGATGTGGGAGTGTGGCCATGGGGGTCGACAGGCCCCATGGTTGGTAATAACATCCAACTCTTAAGGATGAGACCATCAGGAATTTAAAGAGTTGAGAGGGAACAAAGAAGGGTGATTCAGGTGACACCTTGTTGTCTGGGGTGGCTTGTTCTCCAGCCATTAAAGCATGGAAGTTGCTGGGTGTTTGGTGTTGCCGGGCAAAGTTGTTGACCAATGACTAGTTAGTGGAAAGGTACTGCTGTGAGGCGGAAATTATAGGAAGGGAGCCTTTCCTGAATAAGGGATAGAATGAAGTTGTGCCCTCACTCTGAGAGACGAAGTTATGCCTTCAGTAAGAGAGAGTTCAAGTTATGCTATCAATAAAGAGGTAGCAGTTACAGATCCTGAAAGAACCCCGTTGTCCGTGCGGTCTTTACGCCATAAATCGCCCCCCAACAGGGACATGAAAACGAACAGGGACGAGAAGAAAACAAACAGGGGAATGAAGAACAGGAACAGGGACAGGCTAACAGAACAGGGACAAAAACAAAAAAGGAATGAATAGGGACAGGCAAACGGAACAGGGACGAACAAAAAGAGCTTATGGGAGGGTCACGCTGGCTTACGCAGGACCCACAAACAAGGACTCCAGGAGGTGGAGGGGCAGCCAGAGCCCCCCAGCTGGGCAGCACTCAGTGCCTGCCACTCCCAGGGATGGGGTTGCAAAGTTTGTTAAAGATGGAATTAGTATGCCTGGCAGTTTTTCTCTGTGTTTTAGTTTGTGTTGATCCTGCCTTCTTAATTTGTGTTAATTGCGCTTTCTTATGTTAATAAAGAAGGGGGAGATGTGGGAGTGTGGCCATGGGGGTCAACAAGTCCCATGGTTGGTGATAACATCCGACTATTAAAGTAGAGACCATCAGGAAAGTAAAGCCTTGAGAGGGAACAAAGAAGGGTGATTCAGGAGACACCTTAAACAGGGACATGAAGAACAGGAACAGGGGCAGGCTAACAGAGCAGGAGGAAACAAAAAACAGCATATGGGAGGGTCCCACTGGCATATGCTGGACCCACAATCAAGGACTCCAGGAGTTGGAGGGGCAGCCAGAGCCCCCCGGCTGGGCAGCACTCAGTGCCTGCCTCTCCCAGGGAGTGTTTTACGAAGATTGTTAAAGATAGACTTAGTATGCCTGCCAGTTTTTCTCTGTGTTTTAGTTTGTGTTGATCCTGCCTTCTTAATTTGTGTTAATCGCGCTTTCTTATGTTAATAAAGAAGGGGAAGATGTGGGAGTGTGGCCATGGGGGTCGACAAGCCCCATGGTTGGTGATAACATCCGACTATTAAAGTAGAGACCATCAGGAATGTAAACCCTTGAGAGGGAACAAAGAAGGGTGATTCAGGAGACACCTTAAACAGGGACATGAAGGACAGGAACAGGGATAGTCTAACAGAACAGGGACGAAAACAAAAAAGGAATGAATAGGGACAGGAAAACGGAACAGGGACAAACAAAAAACAGCATATGGGAGGGTCTCGCTGGCATAGGCAGGACCCACAAACAAGGACTCCAGGAGTTGGAGGGTCAGCCAGAGCCCCCCGGCTGGGCAGCACTCAGTGCCTGCCTCTCCCACGGCTGGTTTTACAAAGATTGTTAAAGATAGACTTAGTATGCCTGGTAGTTTTTCTCTGTGTTTTAGTTTGTGCTGATCCTGCCTTCTTAATTTGTGTTAATCGCGCTTTCTTAAGTTAATAAAGAAGGGGAAGATGTGGGAGTGTGGCCATGGGGGTCGACAAGCCCCATGGTTGGTGATCACATCCGACTCTTAAGGATGAGACCATCAGGAAAGTAAAGCCCTGAGAGGGAACAAAGGGTGATTCAGGAGACACCTTAAGCAGGGACATGAAGAACAGGAACAGGGACAGGCTAACAGAACAGGGACAAACAAAAAAAAATTGTATGGGATGGTCCCGCTAGCATATGCAGGACCCACAGACAAGGACTCCAGGAGTTGGAGGGGCAGCCAGAGCCCCCCGGCTGGGCAGCACTCAGTGCCTGCCTCTCCCAGGGATGGGGTTACAAAGTTTGTTAAAGATGGAATTAGTATGCCTGGCAGTTTTTCTCTGTATTTTAATTTGTGTTAATAGTGCTTTCTTAATTTGTGTTTCTCTTGCTTTCTTAATTTCTGTTAATCGCGCCTTCTTAATTTGTGTTAAACCTGCTTTCTTAATTTGTGTTAATCGACCTCTTTTATGTTAATAAAGAAGGGGGAGATGTGGGAGTGTGGCCATGGGGCTGGACAAGTCCCATGTTTGGTGATAACATGCGACTCTTAAAGATGAGGCCATCAGGAAAGTAAAGAGTTGAGAGGGAACAAAGAAGGGTGATTCAGGAGACACCTTAAACAGGGACATGAAGAACAGGAACAGGGATAGTCTAACAGAACAGGGACGAAAACAAAAAAGGAATGAATAGGGACAGGAAAACGGAACAGGGACAAACAAAAAACAGCATATGGGAGGGTCTCGCTGGCATAGGCAGGACCCACAAACAAGGACTCCAGGAGTTGGAGGGTCAGCCAGAGCCCCCCGGCTGGGCAGCACTCAGTGCCTGCCTCTCCCAGGGATGGTTTTACAAAGATTGTTAAAGATAGACTTAGTATGCCTGGCAGTTTTTCTCTGTGTTTTAGTTTGTGCTGATCCTGCCTTCTTAATTTGTGTTAATCGCGCTTTCTTAAGTTAATAAAGAAGGGGAAGATGTGGGAGTGTGGCCATGGGGGTCGACAAGTCCCATGGTATGTGATAACATCCAAATCTTAAAGATGAGGCCATCAGGAAAGTAAAGAGTTGAGAGGGAACAAAGAAGGGTGATTCAGGAGACACCTTAAACAGGGACATGAAGAACAGGAACAGGGACAGGCTAACAGAACAGGGACAAAAACAAAAAAAGGAATGAATAGGGACAGGCTATCTGAACAGGGACAAATAAAAACAGCATATGGGAGGGTCTCGCTGGCATGGGCAGGACCCAGAAACAAGGACTCCAGGAGTTGGAGGGGCAGCCAGAGCCCCCCGGCTGGGCAGCACTCAGTGCCTGCCTCTCCCAGGGTTGGTTTTACAAAGGTTGTTAAAGATAGACTTAGTATGCCTGGCAGTTTTTCTCTGTGTTTTAGTTTGTGTTGATCCTGCCTTCTTAATTTGTGTTAATCGCGCTTTCTTATGTTAATAAAGAAGGGGAAGATGTGGGAGTGTGGCCATGGGGGTCGACAAGCCCCATGGTTGGTAATAACATCAGACTCTTAAGGATGAGACCATCAGGAATTTAAAGAGTTGAGAGGGAACAAAGAAGGGTGATTCAGGTGACACCTTAAACAGGGACATGAAGAACAGGAACAGGGGCAGGCTAACAGAGCAGGAGGAAACAAAAAACAGCATATGGGAGGGTCCCACTGGCATATGCTGGACCCACAAACAAGGACTCCAGGAGTTGGAGGGGCAGCCAGAGCCCCCCGGCTGGGCAGCACTCCGTGCCTGCCTCTCCCAGGGATGGGGTTGCAAAGTTTGTTGAAGATAGACTTAGTATGCCTGGCAGTTTTTCTCTGTGTTTTAGTTTGTGTTGATCCTGCCTTCTTAATTTGTGTTAATCGCGCTTTCTTAAGTTAATAAAGAAGGGGAAGATGTGGGAGTGTGGCCATGGGGGTCGACAAGCCCCATGGTTGGTGATCACATCCGACTCTTACAGATGAGTCCATCAGGAAAGTAAAGCCTTGAGAGGGAACAAAGAAGGGTGATTCAGGAGACACCTTAACCAGGGACATGAAGAACAGGAACAGGGATAGTCTAACAGAACAGGGACAAAAACAAAAAA
Organism: Anser anser; assembly: GCF_964211835.1. NCBI lineage: Eukaryota > Metazoa > Chordata > Aves > Anseriformes > Anatidae > Anser > Anser anser. The sequence goes on from NC_139731.1 coordinate 3,253,957, forward strand.
GGAATGAATAGGGACAGGCTATCAGAACAGGGACAAACAAAAAACAGCGTATGGGAGGGTCTCGCTGGCATAGGCAGGACCCACAATCAAGGACTCCAGGAGTTGGAGGGGCAGCCAGAGCCCCCCAGCTGGGCAGCACTCAGTGCCTGCCTCTCCCAGGGTTGTGGTTACAAAGTTTGTTAAAGATGGAATTAGTATGCCTGGCAGTTTTTCTCTGTATTTTAATTTGTGTTAATAGTGGTTTCTTAATTTGTGTTTCTCTAGCTTTCTTAATTTCTGTTAAAGATAGACTTATTAATTTGTGTTAAACCTGCCTTCTTAATTTGTGTTAATCGCGCTTTCTTAAGTTTATGAATTAGGGGAAGATGTGGGAGTGTGGCCATGGGGGTCGACAAGCCCCATGGTTGGTGATAACATCGGACTCTTAAAGTAGAGACCATCAGGAAACTAAAGAGTTGAGAGGGAACAAAGAAGGGTGATTCAGGAGACACGTTAAACAGGGACATGAAGAACAGGAACAGGGACACGCTAACAGAGCAGGGAGAAACAAAAAACAGCATATGGGAGGGTCCCACTGGCGTATGCTGGACCCACAAACAAGGACTCCAGGAGTTGGAGGGGCAGCCAGAGCCCCCCGGCTGGGCAGCACTCAGTTCCTGCCTCTCCCAGGGACGGTTTTACAAAGATTGTTAAAGATAGACTTAGTATGCCTGGTAGTTTTTCTCTGTGTTTTAGTTTGTGCTGATCCTGCCTTCTTCATTTGTGTTAATCGCGCTTTCTTAAGTTAATAAAGAAGGGGAAGATGTGGGAGTGTGGCCATGGGGGTCGACAAGCCCCATGCTTGGTGATCACATCCGACTCTTAAGGATGAGACCATCAGGAAAGTAAAGCCCTGAGAGGGAACAAAGGGTGATTCAGGAGACACCTTAAGCAGAGACATGAAGAACAGGAACAGGGACAGGCTAACAGAACAGGGACAAACAAAAAAAAATTGTATGGGATGGTCCCGCTGGCATATGCAGGACCCACAAACAAGGACTCCAGGAGTTGGAGGGGCAGCCAGAGCCCCCCAGCTGGGCAGCACTCAGTGCCTGCCACTCCCAGGGATGGGGTTGCAAAGTTTGTTAGATAGTCTTAGTATGCCTGGCAGTTTTTCTCTGTGTTTTATTTTGTGTTGATCCTGCCTTCTTAATTTGTGTTAATCGCGCTTTCTTATGTTAATAAAGAAGGGGAAGATGTGGGAGTGTGGCCATGGGGGTCGACAAGCCCCATGGTTGGTGATCACATCCGACTCTTAAAGATGAGACCATCAGGAAAGTAAAGCCTTGAGAGGGAACAAAGAAGGGTGATTCAGGAGACACCTTAAGCAGGGACATGAAGAACAGGAACAGGGACAGGCTAACAGAACAGGGACAAAACAAAAAAGGAATGAATAGGGACATGCTATCAGAACAGGGACAAACAAAAAACAGTTTATGGGAGGGTCTCGCTGGCATAGGCCGGACCCCCAAACAAGGACTCCAGGAGTTGGAGGGGCAGCCAGAGCCCCCCGGCTGGGCAGCACTCAGTGCCTGCCTCTCCCAGGGATGGGGTTACAAAGTTTGTTAAAGATGGAATTAGTATGCCTGGCAGTTTTTCTCTGTATTTTAGTTTGTGTTAATAGTGCTTTCTTAATTTGTGTTACTCTTGCTTTCTTAATTTCTGTTAATCGCGCCTTCTTAATTTGTGTTAAACCTGCTTTCTTAATTTCTGTTAATCGAGCTCTTTTATGTTAATAAAGAAGGGGGAGATGTGGGAGCATGGCCATGGGGGTCGACAAGTCCCATGGTTGGTGATAACATCCGACTGTTAAAGTAGAGACCATCAGGAAAGTAAAGAGTTGAGAGGGAACAAAGAAGGGTGATTCAGGAGACAAAAGTGCCTGGCTCTCCCAGGGATGGTTTTACAAAGGTTGTTAAAGATAGACTTAGTATGCCTGGCAGTTTTTCTCTGTGTTTTAGTTTGTGTTGATCCTGCCTTCTGAATTTGTGATAATCGCGCTTTCTTAAGTTAATAAAGAAGGGGGAGATGTGGGAGTGTGGCCATGGGGGTCGACAGGCCCCATGGTTGGTAATAACATCCAACTCTTAAGGATGAGACCATCAGGAATTTAAAGAGTTGAGAGGGAACAAAGAAGGGTGATTCAGGTGACACCTTGTTGTCTGGGGTGGCTTGTTCTCCAGCCATTAAAGCATGGAAGTTGCTGGGTGTTTGGTGTTGCCGGGCAAAGTTGTTGACCAATGACTAGTTAGTGGAAAGGTACTGCTGTGAGGCGGAAGTTATAGGAAGGGAGCCTTTCCTGAATAAGGGATAGAATGAAGTTGTGCCCTCACTCTGAGAGATGAAGTTATGCCTTCAGTAAGAGAGTTCAAGATATGTCATCAATAAAGAGGTAGCAGTTACAGATCCTGAAAGAACCCCGTTGTCCGTGCGGTCTTTACGCCACAAATCGCCCCCCAACAGGGACATGAAAACGAACAGGGACGAGAAGAAAACAAACAGGGGAATGAAGAACAGGAACAGGGACAGGCTAACAGCACAGGGACAAAAACAAAAAAGGAATGAATAGGGACAGGCAAACGGAACAGGGACAAAAACAGAAAAGGAATGAATAGGTACAGGCTAACAGAACAGGGACGAACAAAAAGAGGGTATGGGAGGGTCACGCTGGCTTACACAGGACCCCCAAACAAGGACTCCAGGAGTTGGAGGGGCAGCCAGAGCCCCCCGGCTGGGCAGCACTCAGTGCCTGCCACTCCCAGGGATGGGGTTGCAAAGTTTGTTAAAGATAGTCTTAGTATGCCTGGCAGCTTTTCTCTGTGTTTTAGTTTGTGTTGATCCTGCCTTCTTAATTTGTGTTAATTGCGCTTTCTTACGTTAATAAAGAAGGAGGAGATGTGGGAGTGTGGCCATGGGGGTCGACAAGCCCCATGGTTGGTGATCACATCCGACTCTTAAGAATGAGACCATCAGGAAAGTAAAGCCCTGAGAGGGAACAAAGAAGGGTGATTCAGGAGACACCTTAAACAGGGACATGAAGAACAGGAACAGGGAGAGTCTAACAGAACAGGGACAAAAACAAAAAAGGAATGAATAGGGACAGGCTATCAGAACAGGGACAAACAAAAAACAGCATATGGGAGGGTCTCGCTGGCATACGCAGGACCCTCAAACAAGGACTCCAGGAGTTGGAGGGGCAGCCAGAGCCCCCCGGCTGGGCAGCACTCAGTGCCTGCCTCTCCCAGGGATGGGGTTACAAAGTTTGTTAAAGACGGAATTAGTATGCATGGCAGTTTTTCTCTGTATTTTAATTTGTGTTAATAGTGCTTTCTTAATTTGTGTTTCTCTTGCTTTCTTAATTTCTGTTAATCGCGCCTTCTTAATTTGTGTTAAACCTGCTTTCTTAATTTGTGTTAATCGAGCTCTTTTATGTTAATAAAGAAGGGGGAGATGTGGGAGGGTGGCCATGGGGGTCGAGAAGCCCCATGGTTGGTGATAACATCCGACTATTAAAGATGAGGCCATCAGGAAAGTAAAGAGTTGAGAGGGAACAAAGAAGGGTGATTCAGGAGACACCTTAAACAGGGACATGAAGAACAGGAACAGGGATAGTCTAACAGAACAGGGACGAAAACAAAAAAGGAATGAATAGGGACAGGAAAACGGAACAGGGACAAACAAAAAACAGCATATCGGAGGGTCTCGCTGGCATAGGCAGGACCCACAAACAAGGACTCCAGGAGTTGGAGGGTCAGCCAGAGCCCCCCGGCTGGGCAGCACTCAGTGCCTGCCTCTCCCAGGGATGGTTTTACAAAGATTGTTAAAGATAGACTTAGTATGCCTGGCAGTTTTTATCTGTGTTTTAGTTTGTGCTGATCCTGCCTTCTTAATTTGTGTTAATCGCGCTTTCTTAAGTTATTAAAGAAGGGGAAGATGTGGGAGTGTGGCCATGGGGGTCGACAAGTCCCATGGTATGTGATAACATCCAAATCTTAAAGATGAGGCCATCAGGAAAGTAAAGAGTTGAGAGGGAACAAAGAAAGGTGATTCAGGAGACACCTTAAACAGGGACATGAAGAACAGGAACAGGGACAGGCTAACAGAGCAGGGAGAAACAAAAAGCAGCATATGCTAGGGTCCCACTGGCATATGCTGGACCCACAAACAAGGACTCCAGGAGTTGGAGGGGCAGCCAGAGCCCCCTGGCTGGGCAGTACTCAGTGCCTGCCTCTCCCAGGGATGGTTTTACAAAGGTTGTTAAAGATAGTCTTAGTATGCCTGGCAGCGTTTCTCTGTGTTTTAGTTTGTGTTGATCCTGCCTTCTTAATTTGTGTTAATCGCGCTTTCTTATGTTAATAAAGAAGGGGGAGATGTGGGAGTGTGGCCATGGGGGTCGACAGGCCCCATGGTTGGTAATAACATCCAACTCTTAAGGATGAGACCATCAGGAATTTAAAGAGTTGAGAGGGAACAAAGATGGGTGATTCAGGTGACACCTTGTTGTCTGGGGTGGCTTGTTCTACAGCCATTAAAGCATGGAAGTTGCTGGGTGTTTGCTGTTGCCGGGCAAAGTTGTTGACCAATGACTAGTTAGTGGAAAGGTACTGCTGTGAGGCGGAAATTATAGGAAGGGAGCCTTTCCTGAATCAGGGATAGAATGAAGTTGTGCCCTCACTCTGAGAGATGAAGTTATGCCCTCAGTAAGAGAGAGTTCAAGTTATGTCATCAATAAAGATGTAGCAGTTACAGATCCTGAAAGAACCCCGTTGTCCATGCGGTCTTTACGCCACAAATCGCCCCCCAACAGGGACATGAAAACGAACAGGGACAAGAAGAAAACAAACAGGGACATGAAGAACAGGAACAGGGACAGGCTAACAGCACAGGGACAAAAACAAAAAAGGAATGAATAGGGACAGGCAAACCGAACAGGGACAAAAACAGAAAAGGAATGAATAGGTACAGGCTAACAGAACAGGGACAAACAAAAAGAGGGTATGGGAGGGTCACGCTGGCTTACGCAGGACCCCCAAACAAGGACTCCAGGAGTTGGAGGGGCAGCCAGAGCCCCCCGGCTGGGCAGCACTCAGTGCCTGCCTCTCCTAGGGATGGGGTTACAAAGTTTGTTAAAGATGGAATTAGTATGCCTGGCAGTTTTTCTCTGTATTTTAATTTGTGTTAATAGTGCTTTCTTAATTTGTGTTACTCTTGCTTTCTTAATTTCTGTTAATCGCGCCTTCTTAAATTGTGTTAAACCTGCTTTCTTAATTTGTGTTAATCGAGCTCTTTTATGTTAATAAAGAAGGAGGAGATGTGGGAGCGTGACCATGGGGGTCGACAAGCCCCATGGTTGGTGATCACATCCGACTCTTAAAGACGAGACCATGAGGAAAGTAAAGCCTTGAGAGGGAACAAAGAAGGGTGTTTCAGGAGACACCTTAAGCAGGGACATGAAGAGCAGGAACAGGGATAGTCTAACAGAACAGGGACAAAAACAAAAAAGGAATGAATAGGGACAGGAAAACGAAACAGGGACAAAAAGAGAAAAGGAATGATCAGGTACAGGCTAACAGAACAGGGATGACCAAAAAGAGCATATGGGAGGGTCACGATGGTTTACGCAGGACCCACAAACACGGACTCCAGGAGGTTGAGGGGTAGCCAGAGCCCCCCGGCTGGGCAGCACTCAGTGCCTGCCACTCCCAGGGATGGGGTTGCAAAGTTTGTTGAAGATAGACTTAGTATGCCTGGCAGTTTTTCTCTGTGTTTTAGTTTGTGCTGATCCTGCCTTCTTAATTTGTGTTAATCGCGCTTTCTTATGTTAATAAAGAAGGAGGAGATGTGGGAGTGTGGCCATGGGGGACGACAAGCCCCATGGTTGGTGATAACATCGGACTCTTAAAGTAGAGACCATCAGGAAACTAAAGAGTTGAGAGGGAACAAAGAAGGGTGATTCAGGAGACATGTTAAACAGGGACATGAAGAACAGGAACAGGGACAGGCTAACAGAGCAGGGAGAAACAAAAAATAGCATATGGGAGGGTCCCACTGGCATATGCTGGACCCACAAACAAGGACTCCAGGAGTTGGAGGGGCAGCCAGAGCCCCCCGGCTGGGCAGCACTCAGTTCCTGCCTCTCCCAGGGACGGTTTTACAAAGATTGTTAAAGATAGACTTAGTATGCCTGGCAGTTTTTCTCTGTGTTTTAGTTTGTGTTGATCCTGCCTTCTCAATTTGTGTTAATCGCGCTTTCTTATGTTAATAAAGAAGGGGGAGATGTGGGAGTGTGGCCATGGGGGTCGATAAGTCCCATGGTTGGTGATAACATGCGACTCTTAAAGATGAGGCCATCAGGAAAGTAAAGAGTTGAGAGGGAACAAAGAAGGGTGATTCAGGAGACACCTTAACCAGGGACATGAAGAACAGGAACAGGGATAGTCTAACAGAACAGGGACGAAAACAAAAAAAGGAATGAATAGGGACAGGCTATCAGAACAGGGACAAACAAAAAACAGCGTATGGGAGGGTCTCGCTGGCATAGGCAGGACCCACAAACAAGGACTCCAGGAGTTGGAGGGGCAGCCAGAGCCCCCCAGCTGGGCAGCACTCAGTGCCTGCCTCTCCCAGGGATGGGGTTACAAAGTTTGTTAAAGATGGAATTAGTATGCCTGGCAGTTTTTCTCTGTATTTTAATTTGTGTTAAGAGTGCTTTCTTAATTTGTGTTTCTCTTGCTTTCTTAATTTCTGTTAATCGCGCCTTCTTAATTTGTGTTAAACCTGCTTTCTTAATTTGTGTTAATCGAGCTCTTTTATGTTAATAAAGAAGGGGGAGATGTGGGAGTGTGGCCATGGGGGTCGACAAGCCCCATGGTTGGTGATAACATCCCACTCTTAAAGATGAGGCCATCAGGAAAGTAAAGAGTTGAGAGGGAACAAAGAAGGGTGATTCAGGAGACACTTTAAAGAGGGACATGAAGAACAGGAACAGGGACAGGCTAACAGAGCAGGGAGAAACAAAAAACAGCATATGGGAGGGTCCCACTGGCATATGCTGGACCCACAAACAAGGACTCCAGGAGTTGGAGGGGCAGCCAGAGCCCCCCGGCTGGGCAGCACTTAGTGTCTCCCTCTGCCAGGGATGGGTTTACAAAGTTTGTTAAAGATGGAATTAGTATGCCTGGCAGTTTTTCTCTGTGTTTTAGTTTGTGTTGATCCTGCCTTCTTAATTTGTGTTAATTGCGCTTTCTTATGTTAATAAAGAAGGGGGAGATGTGGGAGTGTGGCCATGGGGGTGGACAAGCCCCATGGTTTGTGATAACATCAGACTATTAAGGATGAGACCATCAGGAATGTAAAGAGTTGAGAGGGAACAAAGAAGGGTGATTCAGGAGACACCTTAAACAGGGACATGAAGAACAGGAACAGGGACAGGCTATCAGAACAGGGACAAACAAAAAACAGCATATGGGAGGGTCACGCTGGTATAGGCAGGACCCACAAACAAGGACTCCAGGAGTTGGAGGGGTAGCCAGAGCCCCCCGTCTGGGCAGCACTCAGTGCCTGCCTCTCCCAGGGATGGTTTTACAAAGGTTGTTAAAGATAGACTTAGTATGCCTGGCAGTTTTTGTCTGTGTTTAAGTTTGTGTTGATCCTGCCTTCTTAATTTGTGTTAATTGCGCTTTCTTATGTTAATAAAGAAGGAGGAGGTGTGGGAGTGTGGCCATGGGGGTCGACAAGCCCCATGGTTGGTGATCACATCCGACTCTTAAAGATGAGACCATCAGGAAAGTAAAGCCTTGAGAGGGAACAAAGAAGGGTGATTCAGGAGACACCTTAAGCAGGGACATGAGGAACAGGAACAGGGATAGTCTAACAGAACAGGGACAAAAACAAAAAGGGAATGAATAGGGACAGGTTATCAGAACAGGGACAAAAACAGAAAAGGAATGAATAGGTACAGGCTAACAGAACAGGGACGAACAAAAAGAGCTTATGGGAGGGTCACGCTGGCTTACGCAGGACCCACAAACAAGGACTCCAGGAGTTGGAGGGGCAGCCAGAGCCCCCCGGCTGGGCAGCACTCAGTGCCTGCCTCTCCCAGGGATGGGGTTGCAAAGTTTGTTAAAGATAGTCTTAGTATGCCTGGCAGTTTTTCTCTGTGTTTTAGTTTGTGTTGATCCTGCCTTCTTAATTTGTGTTAATTGCGCTTTCTTATGTTAATAAAGAAGGGGAAGATGTGGGAGTGTGGCCATGGGGGTCGGCAAGCCCCATGGTTGGTGATAACATCCGACTCTTAAGGATGAGACCATCAGGAAAGGAAAGCCTTGAGAGGGAACAAAGAAGGGTGATTCAGGAGACACCTTAAGCAGGGACATGAGGAACAGGAACAGGGATAGTCTAACAGAACAGGGACAAAAACAAAAAGGGAATGAATAGGGACAGGTTATCAGAACAGGGACAAAAACAGAAAAGGAATGAATAGGTACAGGCTAACAGAACAGGGACGAACAAAAAGAGCTTATGGGAGGGTCACGCTGGCTTACGCAGGACCCACAAACAAGGACTCCAGGAGTTGGAGGGGCAGCCAGAGCCCCCCGGCTGGGCAGCACTCAGTGCCTGCCTCTCCCAGGGATGGGGTTGCAAAGTTTGTTAAAGATAGTCTTAGTATGCCTGGCAGTTTTTCTCTGTGTTTTAGTTTGTGTTGATCCTGCCTTCTTAATTTGTGTTAATTGCGCTTTCTTATGTTAATAAAGAAGGGGAAGATGTGGGAGTGTGGCCATGGGGGTCGGCAAGCCCCATGGTTGGTGATAACATCCGACTCTTAAGGATGAGACCATCAGGAAAGGAAAGCCTTGAGAGGGAACAAAGAAGGGTGATTCAGGAGACACCTTAAGCAGGGACATGAAGAACAGGAACAGGGACAGGCTAACAGAGCAGGGAGAAACAAAAAACAGCATATGGGAGGGTCCCACTGGCATATGCTGGACCCACAAACAAGGACTCCAGTAGTCGGAGGGGCAGCCAGAGCCCCCCGGCTGGGCAGTACTCAGTGCCTGCCTCTCCCAGGGATGGTTTTACAAAGGTTGTTAAACATAGACTTAGTATGCCTGGCAGCTTTTCTCTGTGTTTTAATTTGTGCTGATCCTGCCTTCTTAATTTGTGTTAATCGCGCTTTCTTAAGTTAATAAAGAAGGGGAAGATGTGGGAGTGTGGCCATGGGGGTCGACAAGCCCCATGGTTGGTGATCACATCCGACTCTTAAGGATGAGACCATCAGGAATTTAAAGAGTTGAGAGGGAAAAAAAAAAGGGTGATTCAGGTGACACCTTGTTGTCTGGGGTGGCTTGTTCTCCAGCCATTAAAGCATGGAAGTTGCTGGGTGTTTGCTGTTACCGGGCAAAGTTGTTGACCAATGACTAGTTAGTGGAAAGGTACTGCTGTGAGGCGGAAGTTATAGGAAGGGAGCCTTTCCTGAATAAGGGATAGAATGAAGTTGTGCCCTCACTCTGAGAGATGAAGTTATGCCCTCAGTAAGAGAGAGTTCAAGTTATGTCATCAATAAAGAGGTAGCAGTTACAGATCCTGAAAGAACCCCGTTGTCCGTGCGGTCTTTACGCCACAAATCGCCCCCCAACAGGGACATGAAAACGAACAGGGACGAGAAGAAAACAAACAGGGACATGAAGAACAGGAACAGGGACAGGCTAACAGAACAGGGACAAAAACAAAAAAGGAATGAATAGGGACAGGCAAACGGAACAGGGACAAAAACAGAAAAGGAATGAATAGGTACAGGCTAACAGAACAGGGACGAACAAAAAGAGCTTATGGGAGGGTCACGCTGGCTTACGCAGGACCCACAAACAAGGACTCCAGGAGTTGGAGGGGCAGCCAGAGCCCCCCGGCTGGGCAGCACTCAGTGCCTGCCTCTCCCAGGGATGGGGTTGCAAAGTTTGTTAAAGATAGTCTTAGTATGCCTGGCAGTTTTTCTCTGTGTTTTAGTTTGTGTTGATCCTGCCTTCTTAATTTGTGTTAATTGCGCTTTCTTATGTTAATAAAGAAGGGGAAGATGTGGGAGTGTGGCCATGGGGGTCGGCAAGCCCCATGGTTGGTGATAACATCCGACTCTTAAGGATGAGACCATCAGGAAAGGAAAGCCTTGAGAGGGAACAAAGAAGGGTGATTCAGGAGACACCTTAAGCAGGGACATGAAGAACAGGAACAGGGACAGGCTAACAGAGCAGGGAGAAACAAAAAACAGCATATGGGAGGGTCCCACTGGCATATGCTGGACCCACAAACAAGGACTCCAGTAGTCGGAGGGGCAGCCAGAGCCCCCCGGCTGGGCAGTACTCAGTGCCTGCCTCTCCCAGGGATGGTTTTACAAAGGTTGTTAAACATAGACTTAGTATGCCTGGCAGCTTTTCTCTGTGTTTTAATTTGTGCTGATCCTGCCTTCTTAATTTGTGTTAATCGCGCTTTCTTAAGTTAATAAAGAAGGGGAAGATGTGGGAGTGTGGCCATGGGGGTCGACAAGCCCCATGGTTGGTGATCACATCCGACTCTTAAGGATGAGACCATCAGGAATTTAAAGAGTTGAGAGGGAAAAAAAAAAGGGTGATTCAGGTGACACCTTGTTGTCTGGGGTGGCTTGTTCTCCAGCCATTAAAGCATGGAAGTTGCTGGGTGTTTGCTGTTACCGGGCAAAGTTGTTGACCAATGACTAGTTAGTGGAAAGGTACTGCTGTGAGGCGGAAGTTATAGGAAGGGAGCCTTTCCTGAATAAGGGATAGAATGAAGTTGTGCCCTCACTCTGAGAGATGAAGTTATGCCCTCAGTAAGAGAGAGTTCAAGTTATGTCATCAATAAAGAGGTAGCAGTTACAGATCCTGAAAGAACCCCGTTGTCCGTGCGGTCTTTACGCCACAAATCGCCCCCCAACAGGGACATGAAAACGAACAGGGACGAGAAGAAAACAAACAGGGACATGAAGAACAGGAACAGGGACAGGCTAACAGAACAGGGACAAAAACAAAAAAGGAATGAATAGGTACAGGCTAACAGAACAGGGACGAACAAAAAGAGCTTATGGGAGGGTCACGCTGGCTTACGCAGGACCCACAAACAAGGACTCCAGCAGGTGGAGGGGCAGCCAGAGCCCCACGGTTGGGCAGCACTCAGTGCCTGCCTCTCCCAGGGATGGGGTTGCAAAGTTTGTTAAAGATAGTCTTAGTATGCCTGGCAGTTTTTCTCTGTGTTTTAGTTTGTGTTGATCCTGCCTTCTTAATTTGTGTTAATTGCGCTTTCTTATGTTAATAAAGAAGGAGGAGGTGTGGGAGTGTGGCCATGGGGGTCGACAAGCCCCATGGTTGGTGATCACATCCGACTCTTAAAGATGAGACCATCAGGAAAGTAAAGCCTTGAGAGGGAACAAAGAAGGGTGATTCAGGAGACACCTTAAACAGGGACATGAAGAACAGGAACAGGGACAGGCTAACAGAGCAGGGAGAAACAAAAAACAGCATATGGGAGGGTCCCACTGGCATAGGCAGGACCCACAAACAAGGACTCCAGGAGTTGGAGGGGCAGCCAGAGCCCCCCAGCTGGGAAGCACTCAGTGCCTGCCTCTCCCAGGGATGGGGTTACAAAGTTTGTTAAAGATGGAATTAGTATGCCTGGCACTTTTCCTCTGTATTTTAATTTGTGTTGAGTGCTTTCTTAATTTGTGTTTCTCTTGCTTTCTTAATTTCTGTTAATCGCGCCTTCTTAATTTGTGTTAAACCTGCTTTCTTAATTTGTGTTAATCGAGCTCTTTTATGTTAATAAAGAAGGGGGAGATGTGGGAGCATGGCCATGGGGGTCCACAAGCCCTATGGTTGGTGATAACATCCAACTCTTAAAGATGAGGCCATCAGGAAAGTAAAGAGTTGAGAGGGAACAAATTAGGGTGATTCAGGAGACACCTGAAACAGGGACATGAAGAACAGGAACAGGGACAGGCTAACAGAGCAGGGAGAAACAAAAAACAGCATATGGGAGGGTCCCACTGGCATAGGCAGGACCCACAAAGAAGGACTCCAGGAGTTGGAGGGGCAGCCAGAGCCCCCCAGCTGGGCAGCACTCAGTGCCTGCCTCTCCCAGGGATGGGGTTGCAAAGTTTGTTGAAGATAGACTTAGTATGCCTGGCAGTTTTTCTCTGTGTTTTAGTTTGTGCTGATCCTGCCTTCTTAATTTGTGTTAATCGCGCTTTCTTAAGTTAATAAAGAAGGGGAAGATGTGGGAGTGTGGCCATGGGGGTCGAGAAGCCCCATGGTTGGTAATAACATCCGACTCTTAAGGATGAGACCATCAGGAATTTAAAGAGTTGAGAGGGAACAAAGAAGGGTGATTCAGGTGACACCTTGTTGTCTGGGGTGGCTTGTTCTCCAGCCATTAAAGCATGGAAGTTGCTGGGTGTTTGCTGTTGCCGGGCAAAGTTGTTAACCAATGACTAGTTAGTGGAAAGGTACTGCTGTGAGGCGGAAATTATAGGAAGGGAGCCTTTCCTGAATAAGGGATAGAATGAAGTTGTGCCCTCACTCTGAGAGATGAAGTTATGCCCTCAGTAAGAGAGAGTTCAAGTTATGTCATCAATAAAGAGGTAGCAGTTACAGATCCTGAAAGAACCCCGTTGTCCGTGCGGTCTTTACGCCACAAATCGCCCCCCAACAGGGACATGAAAACGAACAGGGACGAGAAGAAAACAAACAGGGACATGAAGAACAGGAACAGGGACAGGCTAACAGAACAGGGACAAAAACAAAAAAGGAATGAATAGGGACAGGCAAACGGAACAGGGACAAAAACAGAAAAGGAATGAATAGGTACAGGCTAACAGAACAGGGACGAACAAAAAGAGCTTATGGGAGGGTCACGCTGGCTTACGCAGGACCCACAAACAAGGACTCCAGGAGTTGGAGGGGCAGCCAGAGCCCCCCGGCTGGGCAGCACTCAGTGCCTGCCTCTCCCAGGGATGGGGTTGCAAAGTTTGTTAAAGATAGTCTTAGTATGCCTGGCAGTTTTTCTCTGTGTTTTAGTTTGTGTTGATCCTGCCTTCTTAATTTGTGTTAATTGCGCTTTCTTATGTTAATAAAGAAGGGGAAGATGTGGGAGTGTGGCCATGGGGGTCGGCAAGCCCCATGGTTGGTGATAACATCCGACTCTTAAGGATGAGACCATCAGGAAAGGAAAGCCTTGAGAGGGAACAAAGAAGGGTGATTCAGGAGACACCTTAAGCAGGGACATGAAGAACAGGAACAGGGACAGGCTAACAGAGCAGGGAGAAACAAAAAACAGCATATGGGAGGGTCCCACTGGCATATGCTGGACCCACAAACAAGGACTCCAGTAGTCGGAGGGGCAGCCAGAGCCCCCCGGCTGGGCAGTACTCAGTGCCTGCCTCTCCCAGGGATGGTTTTACAAAGGTTGTTAAACATAGACTTAGTATGCCTGGCAGCTTTTCTCTGTGTTTTAATTTGTGCTGATCCTGCCTTCTTAATTTGTGTTAATCGCGCTTTCTTAAGTTAATAAAGAAGGGGAAGATGTGGGAGTGTGGCCATGGGGGTCGACAAGCCCCATGGTTGGTGATCACATCCGACTATTAAAGTAGAGACAATCAGGAAAGTAAAGCCTTGAGAGGGAACAAAGAAGGGTGATTCAGGAGACACCTTAAACAGGGACATGAAGAACAGGAACAGGGATAGTCTAACAGAACAGGGACGAAAACAAAAAAGTAATGAATAGGGACAGGCTATCAGAACAGGGACAAACAAAAAACAGCCTATGGGAGGGTCTCGCTGGCATAGGCAGGACCCCCAAACAAGGACTCCAGGAGTTGGAGGGGCAGCCAGAGCCCCCCGGCTGGGCAGCACTCAGTGCCTGCCTCTCCCAGGGATGGGGTTACGAAGTTTGTTAAAGATGGAATTAGTATGCCTGGCAGTTTTTCTCTGTTTTTTAGTTTGTGTTGATCCTGCCTTCTTAATTTGTGTTAATCGCGCTTTCTTATGTTAATAAAGAAGGGGAAGATGTGGGAGTGTGGCCATGGGGGTCGACAAGCCCCATGGTTGGTGATAACATCCGACTGTTAAAGTAGAGACCATCAGGAAAGTAAAGCCTTGAGAGGGAACAAAGAAGGGTGATTCAGGAGACACCTTAAGCAGGGACATGAAGAACAGGAACAGGGATAGTCTAACAGAACAGGGACAAAAACAAAAAGGGAATGAATAGGGACAGGCTATCAGAACAGGGACAAACAAAAAACAGCGTATGGGAGGGTCTCGCTGGCATAGGCAGGACCCACAAACAAGGACTCCAGGAGTTGGAGGGGCAGCCAGAGCCCCCTGGCTGGGCAGCACTCAGTGCCTGCCTCTCCCAGGGATGGTTTTACAAAGTTTGTTAAAGATGGAATTAGTATGCCTGGCAGTTTTTCTCTGTGTTTTAGTTTGTGTTGATCCTGCCTTCTTAATTTGTGTTAATTGCGCTTTCTTATGTTAATAAAGAAGGGGAAGATGTGGGAGTGTGGCCATGGGGGTCGACAAGCCCCATGGTTGGTGATCACATCCGACTCTAAAAGATGAGACTATGAGGAAAGTAAAGCCTTGAGAGGGAACAAAGAAGGGTGATTCAGGAGACACCTTAAACAGGGACATGAAGAACAGGAACAGGGATAGTCTAACAGAACAGGGACAAAAACAAAAAAGGAATTAATAGGGACAGGCTATCAGAACAGGGACAAACAAAAAACAGCGTATGGGAGGGTCTCGCTGGCATAGTCAGGACCCCCAAACAAGGACTCCAGGAGTTGGAGGGGCAGCCAGAGCCCCCCGGCTGGGCAGCACTCAGTGCCTGCCTCTCCCAGGGATGGGGTTACAAAGTTTGTTAAAGATGGAATTAGTATGCCTGGCAGTTTTTCTCTGTGTTTTAGTTTGTGTTAATAGTGCTTTCTTAATTTCTGTTAATCGCACCTTCTTAATTTGTGTTAAACCTGCTTTCTTAATTTGTGTTAATCGAGCTCTTTTAGGTTAATAAAGAAGGGGGAGATGTGGGAGCCTGGCCATGGGGGTCGACAAGTCCCATGGTTGGTGATAACATCCGACTCTTAAAGATGAGGCCATGAGGAAAGTAAAGCCTTGAGAGGGAACAAAGAAGGGTGATTCAGGAGACACCTTAAACAGGGACATGAAGAACAGGAACAGGGACAGGCTAACAGAGCAGGGAGAAACAAAAAACAGCATATGGGAGGGTCCCACTGGCATATGCTGGACCCACAAACAAGGACTCCAGGAGTTGGAGGGGCAGCCAGAGCCCCCCGGCTGGGCAGTACTCAGTGCCTGCCTCTCCCAGGGATGGTTTTACAGAGGTTGTTAAAGATAGAATTAGTATGCCTGGCAGTTTTTCTCTGTGTTTTTGTTTGTGTTGATCCTGCCTTCTAAATTTGTGTTAATTGTGCTTTCTTATGTTAATAAAGAAGGGGAAGATGTGGGAGTGTGACCATGGGGGTCGACAAGCCCCATGGTTGGTGATAACATCGGACTCTTAAGGATAAGACCATCAGGAAAGGAAAGCCTTGAGAGGGAACAAAGAAGGGTGATTCAGGAGACACCTTAACCAGGGACATGAAGAACAGGAACAGGGATAGTCTAACAGAACAGGGAGGAAAACGAAAAAGGAATGAATAGGGACAGGCTATCAGAACAGGGACAAACAAAAAACAGCCTATGGGAGGGTCTCGCTGGCATAGGCAGGACCCACAAACAAGGACTCCAGGAGTTGGAGGGGCAGCCAGAGCCCCCCAGCTGGGAAGCACTCAGTGCCTGCCTCTCCCAGGGATAGGGTTACAAAGTTTGTTAAAGATGGAATTAGTATGCCTGGCAGTTTTTCTCTGTTTTTTAGTTTGTGTTGATCCTGCCTTCTTAATTTGTGTTAATCGCGCTTTCTTATGTTAATAAAGAAGGGGAAGATGTGGGAGTGTGGCCATGGGGGTCGACAAGCCCCATGGTTGGTGATAACATCGGACTCTTAAGGATGAGACCATCAGGAATTTAAAGAGTTGAGTGGGAACAAAGAAGGGTGATTCAGGTGACACCTTCTTGTCTGGGGTGGCCTTGTTCTCCAGCCATTAATGCATGGAAGTGGCTGGGTGTTTGGTGTTGCCGGGCAAAGTTGTTGACCAATGACTAGTTAGTGGAAAGGTACTGCTGTGAGGCGGAAGTTATAGGAAGGGAGCCTTTCCTGAATAAGGGATAGAATGAAGTTGTGCCCTCACTCTGAGAGATGAAGTTATGCCCTAAGTAAGAGAGAGTTCAAGTTATGTCATCAATAAAGAGGTAGCAGTTACAGATCCTGAAAGAACCCCGTTGTCCGTGCGGTCTTTACGCCACAAATCGCCCCCCAACAGGGACAAGAAAACGAACAGGGACGAGAAGAAAACAAACAGGGACATGAAGAACAGGAACAGGGACAGGCTAACAGAACAGGGACAAAAACAAAAAAGGAATGAATAGGGACAGGCAAACGGAACAGGAAAAAGAAAAAAAAAGGAATGAATAGGTACAGGCTAACAGAACAGGGACGAACAAAAAGAGCTTATGGGAGGGTCACGCTGGCTTACGCAGGACCCACAAACAAGGACTCCAGGAGTTGGAGGGGCAGCCAGAGCCCCCCGGGTGGGCAGCACTCAGTGCCTGCCTCTCCCAGGGATGGTTTTACAAAGGTTGTTAAAGATAGACTTAGTATGTCTGGCAGTTTTTCTCTGTGTTTTAGTTTGTGTTGATCCTGCCTTCTTAATTTGTGTTAATTGCGCTTTCTTATGTTAATAAAGAAGGAGGAGATGTGGGAGTGTTAGTGTTGGGGAGAATCGAATGGATGTTCTATTAATGTTTCTCAGGTGATGGATCATACGGTATAATTAAATATTATTAAATGTACTTACATTATCAAGTAATCTATGTATACTGGAAACCTAGGGAGTACATTGAACATTTAAAGGAATCGTTGAAGGGGAACCCTGGGAGGGAATAGGTACAACCTGACCTTGGATAAGGGCCTGGAGATGATGAAATGAGTTGAAGCAGAACCAAGGAGCGGAGGGAGCATGCGTCGAGTGAGAAAGGTGAAAGAGTTTAGCGGAGAGGAAGACTCCTTACTTCATCTGGACGACCACCTGGACGACCACCAGAGTGCGCCACGCATGTGCAAAGGGGAGGGGAGCTAATTAGAATGAAAAGCGAGGCTGATGTTGCAACCTGTAATGAATATGTATACCTGACGCAATATTGTATGTATAAATAACGGCTGGGAAGTAACGGGACTTGAAGCCAGATTTGGGCACCTGCCCCGGCTTCCAGCGCTGAATAAAGCACCTTCATATAATCACTTGGTGGTTATGTGGTTGCTACGCTAACATTTTGGCGACCCAGATGGGACAGCGTGGGCACTGCTGAGGCGGATCGTGTCTCGGTTTCGCTCCAGCCGGCACCGAGGGATTCTCGGGGAGCAGTCGACCACGACCGACCTCCGCTGCTCACGACGTACCACTGGAGTGGTAAGCAAAGGTGCTTTCAACTTTGGGTATTCGGTACCGATTTGGTTGGGAAAGCCTGCCGGTCAGACGCGGCGAAAGCCACGCTCGGTTGGGCAGGGAGCTCCCGGGGTAAGCCTAGGCGCCGTCCGTTAGACAGAGCGAAAGCTCTGCAGGTTCGGCATTGGTAATTGTATTGGTTTGTGCTGAAGGGTCAGCACCTGGTATTATTGGTATGTAAAAAGCGTGCTGCTGCTGCTCCGGCAGCTTTTGGGAAAGCACGCTGCTGCTCCGGCAGCTTTTGGGAAAGCACGCTGCTGCTCCGGCAGCTTCCGGAAAGTGTGCTGTTGCTGCTCCGGCAGCTTTTGGGAGAGTGTGTTGCTGCTCCGGCAGCTTTCGGAAGAGTGTGTTGCTGCTCCGGCAGCTTTCGAGAGAGTGTGTTGCTGCTCCGGCAGCTTTCGAGAGAGTGTGTTGCTGCTCCGGCAGCTTTCGAGAGAGTGTGTTGCTGCTCCGGCAGCTTTCGAGAGAGTGTGTTGCTGCTCCGGCAGCTTTCGGGAGAGTGTGTTGCTGCTCCGGCAGCTTTCGAGAGAGTGTGTTGCTGCTCCGGCAGCTTTCGGGAGAGTGTGTTGCTGCTCCGGCAGCTTTCGGGAGAGTGTGTTGTTGCTCCGGCAGCTTTCGGGAGAGTGTGTTGTTGCTCCAGCAGCTTTCGGGAGAGTGTCTTGCTGCAGCTTTCGGGAGAGTGTGTTGTTGCTCCGGCAGCTTTCGGGAGAGTGTGTTGTTGCTCCGGCAGCTTTCGGGAGAGTGTGTTGTTGCTCCAGCAGCTTTCGGGAGAGTGTGTTGTTGCTCCAGCAGCTTTCGGGAGAGTGTGTTGTTGCTCCAGCAGCTTTCGGGAGAGTGTGTTGCTGCTCCGGCAGCTTTCGGGAGAGTGTGTTGCTGCAGCTTTCGGGAGAGTGTGTTGTTGCTCCGGCAGCTTTCGGGAGAGTGTGTTGTTGCTCCAGCAGCTTTCGGGAGAGTGTGTTGTTGCTCCAGCAGCTTTCGGGAGAGTGTGTTGTTGCTCCGGCAGCTTTCGGGAGAGTGTGTTGTTGCTCCGGCAGCTTTCGGGAGAGTGTGTTGTTGCTCCGGCAGCTTTCGGGTCCGTATTATAAGCTCAAAATGAAAAAGATTAAAGAAATTCTGGGAAAAGATGTACCTATCCCGCGGACATCCCCGCTGGGGTGTTTGCTAGCACACTGGAAAGAGGGAGGTTTTGGTCAAGAAATGCGGAAAGGAAAGCTGATTGATTATTGTAATATTTGGTGGCCACAGTATAAACTAGAGGACCAAGAAACTTGGCCTGAGAATGGAACATTGCAATATAATACAATTTTACAATAATGCTATTTTGTAAGTGGGAAGGAAAATATGATGAACTGCCGTATGTGGAATTATTCTTTTATTTGCGCCGAAAGCCTGAATGGCAGCATGCTTGTGGAATAATGGTGCTTGAAGTTTAAACTGAGGAACGTTGTTGTGCATGTACTAAGGAGGGACGCTGTATACAGCATCAGGCAATAGAGAATAATAAGTATTATGGGAAATAATATAATATAATAATATAATAATGTATATAATAATATAATAATATAATATAATAATATAATAATGGAAATATTGATCTGGAAGTTGCGCCGTCGGCTCCGCCGGAAGAGCCAGGACAGGGAGGGAAAATAATCGCTCCCCTCAGGCAAGGAGTGGGGACAGAAGGACCGGTATATGTCAAGGTGCCTTTTTCAGCTGGGGATTTAATGATATGGAAGCAAGCAGCCGGCACCTACAGGGAAAACCCAGATAAAGTAGCTAGGATAATGAAAATGATAATTAAAACCCAAAATCCCGATTGGGATGATCTCCAGGTGATCCTGGATACTTTGATGGATTCAACAGAAAAGGACATGGTATTACGGGCAGCCAGAGAGAGAGCCCGAGAAGATATACGTAATGGATTAGTGCTTGGAAATCTAGATCAAAACTTCCCCACCGAGGATCCCCAACGGGATTATAACACAGGGGATGGAATAAGGAGGCTGAAGAGATATCAAGATTGGGTACAAATCGGGGTACAGAATGCCATGCCCCGGACCATAAATTGGTCAAAATTGTATAATGTCAGGCAAGAAAAAGCGGAATCACCTTCCGCCTTTTTAGAGAGATTGAAAGAAACTAAAGAGCCCTTGGTAAAAAATACAAATAGGAAATAAGGAAGTAAAATTTTTAATTGATACAGGGGCCACATATTCAGTACTCAATAGATTAAGTGGTAAGATAGGGGAAAGGAAAACTACTATTGTAGGTGCCACCGGGAAGGAGGAAATACGGCCGTTCTTACAACCCCTTGATTTACAGTTTGGAGGTAAAGAAATTACGCATGAATTTTTATATGTACCAGAATGCCCTATTCCTCTTTTGGGACGGGATTTGCTAACTAAACTATAATGTTTGAAGATGGAGAATTGATTATGAGAATCCCGGAATCAAAAGTGGGACAAATATTAATGATTAAAGAGAAGGCTGTTCCTCATATCCCAAAAGAGGTAGAAAATGCAGTAATGCCTGCAATTTGGGAAACGGACGTGCCTGGAAAATCAAAAGTAGCCCAGCCAGTAAAAATTGAACTTAAGGAAGGGGCCCGACCGGTATGGATTAAACAGTACCCATTGAAGCTAGAAGCTAGGCTAGGGATAGTAAAGATTATAGATAAATTTCTTAGCTACCACATTCTGGAGGAATGCAAATCTGAATATAATACCCCAATTTTCCCAGTAAAGAAACCTAATGGGGAATACAGGCTAGTGCAGGACCTTAGGGCAATAAACGAAATAACAAAAGATATTCACCCAGTGGTGGCTAATCCTTATACATTGTTAACATCTGTAAAAGAAAAAATATAAGTGGTTTACTGTAATTGATTTAAAAGATGCCTTCTTCTGCATACCCATTGACAAGGATAGTAGAAAACTTTTTGCTTTTGAATGGGAAAGTCCACGGAACGGACGAAAGATGCAACTGACCTGGACAAGATTGCCTCAAGGATTCAAGAATAGCCCGACCCTCTTCGGCAGTCAACTAGCTAAAGAAATAGAAGACTGGATTAACCAAGAACAGATTCAGGTACCAAAGGACCGATACTTGCTGCTACAATATGCGGACGATATATTAATAGCTACCGAAGGAGAGTCAGAATGTATTCAGGTAACTATTGATATTTTGAATCAATTGGAACTAAATGGGTACAAGGTTTCTAAACAAAAGGCACAAATCGCGTGCACAACAGTAATTTATTTGGGATGTGAAATTTCTCAAGGACAAAGAAAATTGGGAGTTAACCGAATACAAGCTATTTGTGAAATCCCCGAGCCGCGAAATCTGCACGAACTACGGGCTTTCCTAGGTATGGCCGGGTGGTGTAGACTGTGGGTCTACTGGGGACTATGGACTCATAGCAAAGCCCCTCTATGAAACCCAAAAGGCCTGTACATTTACCTGGGAAGCCACAACAAGAGGCCTTTAAGAAATTAAAAGAAGCCCTGATAAAGGCGCCTGCCTTGGGCTTGCCGGACTTATTAAAGGACTTTCAGCTGTTTGTGCATGAGAGACAACGATTGGCATTAGGAGTACTGACCCAGCGACTTGGGAGCTGGAAAAGACCTGTGGGGTATTTTTCTAAACAATTGGATGCGGTAAGCGCCGGATGGCCCTCGTGTTTAAGGGCCATGGCAGCCACAGTCCTTTTAATACAGGCAAAAGGGGGGCCATTGGCTATCGCCCAGCCGAATGAATCTTAAGAACTACTAACCTATTGAACCCAGCAGTGTTTCTAGGAACAACTGCGGAGGAAGGAGACCTCAGTCATGATTGCGTGGAGATCATCGAACATACCTATGCCAGCAGAACAGACTTAAAAGATCAGCCTCTGGAGAGACCGGATTGGGAACTTTTCACGGATGGAAGCAGCTTTGTGGAAAATGGGACTCGTTATGCAGGATACGCGGTAACAACATCAAAGGTAGTGATTGAGGCAAATTCCCTACCTCCGGGGACTTCAGCCCAACGAGCAGAAATAGTTGCCCTGACACGAGCCCTGGAACTAAGCGAGGGTAAGAATGTGAATATTTGGACAGATTCAAAATATGCATTCGGGGTAGTCCACGTACATGGGGCATTATGGAAAGAAAGGGGAATGCTATCCTCACAAGGGACTAATATAAAATATCAGGAAGAAATATTGAAATTAATAACAGCTGTACAGAAACCCCAACAGGTGGCCATAATGCATTGTAAAGCTCATCAAGGAGGGATGTCAGAGATTGCAGAAGGTAACAGATTGGCAGATTTGACGGCCCGGAAGGTCGCGCGTGAAGTACGGAAAGTAATGGCTCTAATTCCATCGAAGGTAGGCCTCTCTTGTTTTAAATTACCTAAAGACCCAAAGTATTCAGCAGAAGATGAGAGACTTGCAAATTTGATGAAGGCCCGGAAGAATCCTGACGGATGGTATGTGACTACGACAGGACAACTCATAGTGCCTCCTATAATAATGCGAGAAATCTTACAAATAAAACATAATGAATGTCACTGGGGTGCAGGAGCAATGGTGACCTATTTGAAACGAGGTGTCATCTCGGTACACATGTTAACAATGGCAAAGTCAGTAATGTCAAAATGTGAGCTTTGCTTAAAGAATAACCCGGTAGCAAGGAAACATGCTGAGATGGGGAGAACTAGAGCTGGAATAGAGCCTGGAGATTACTGGCAAATAGATTTCGTGGAACTGCCTAAAGCAAGAGGTTATAAATACCTATTGGTAGGGGTTGATACTTTTTCAGGATGGCCAGAGGCCCTTCCCTGTCGAACCAACCAAGCTAAAGAAACGGTAAAATGGTTACTACGGGAAATAGTCCCTAGATTTGGTGTACCATTGGGTATTTCTTCAGACAGGGGACCACATTTCATTGCCAATGTGGTTAAAGAGGTTAGTAGGTTACTAGGAATTACCTGGAACTTACATACCCCATGGAGGCCTCAATCTAGTGGTCAAGTAGAGAGGATGAACCAAACTTTAAAAGGACAATTAAGCAAAATCTGTCAGGAGGCTAAGATACAGTGGCCACAGGCCTTACCGATAGCTTTGCTAAGAATTAGAATAAAGCCAAGAAGTGGGATGTCAGTAAGTCCCTATGAAATCATGTATGGAAAACCTTATGAGTCTCCTGAACCGAACCCGAATATGCATGTTACCGGTAAACAGGATGTATATAATTATGTTTTAATAGTAATGAAAATACTTGCTCTTGGTGTGAGTGAAGTATTTTCAAAGGGGGGAAATGTTAGTGTTGGGGAGAATCGAATGGATGTTCTATTAATGTTTCTCAGGTGATGGATCATACGGTATAATTAAATATTATTAAATGTACTTACATTATCAAGTAATCTATGTATACTGGAAACCTAGGGAGTACATTGAACATTTAAAGGAATCGTTGAAGGGGAACCCTGGGAGGGAATAGGTACAACCTGACCTTGGATAAGGGCCTGGAGATGATGAAATGAGTTGAAGCAGAACCAAGGAGCGGAGGGAGCATGCGTCGAGTGAGAAAGGTGAAAGAGTTTAGCGGAGAGGAAGACTCCTTACTTCATCTGGACGACCACCTGGACGACCACCAGAGTGCGCCACGCATGTGCAAAGGGGAGGGGAGCTAATTAGAATGAAAAGCGAGGCTGATGTTGCAACCTGTAATGAATATGTATACCTGACGCAATATTGTATGTATAAATAACGGCTGGGAAGTAACGGGACTTGAAGCCAGATTTGGGCACCTGCCCCGGCTTCCAGCGCTGAATAAAGCACCTTCATATAATCACTTGGTGGTTATGTGGTTGCTACGCTAACAGGAGTGTGGCCATGGGGGTCGACAAGCCCCATGGTTGGTGATCACATCCGACTCTTAAAGATGAGGCCATGAGGAAAGTAAAGCCTTGAGAGGGAACAAAGAAGGGTGATTCAGGAGACACCTTAAACAGGGACATGAAGAACAGGAACAGGGATAGTCTAACAGAACAGGGACAAAACCAAAAAAGGAATGAATAGGGACAGGCTATCAGAACAGGGACAAACAAAAAACAGCATATGGGAGGGTCTCGCTGGCATAGGCAGGACCCACAAACAAGGACTCCAGGAGTTGGAGAGGCAGCTAGAGCCCCCCGGCTGGGCAGCACTCAGTGCCTGCCACTACCAGGGATGGGGTTGCAAAGTTTGTTAAAGATAGTCTTAGTATGCCTGCCAGTTTTTCTCCGTGTTTTAGTTAGTGTTGATCCTGCCTTCTTAATTTGTGTTAATTGTGCTTTCTTATGTTAATAAAGAAAGAGGAGATGTGGGAGTGTGGCCATGGGGGTCGACAAGCCCCATGGTTGGTGATCACATCCGACTCTTAAAGATGAGGCCATGAGGAAAGTAAAGCCTTGAGAGGGAACAAAGAAGGGTGATTCAGGAGACACCTTAAGCAGGGACATGAAGAACAGGAACAGGGACAGGCTAACAGAGCAGGGAGAAACAAAAAACAGGATATGGGAGGGTCTCGCTGGCATAGGCAGGACCCACAAACAAGGACTCCAGGAGTTGGAGGGGCAGCCAGAGCCCCCCGGCTGGGCAGTACTCAGTGCCTGCCTCTCCCAGGGATGGTTTTACAAAGGTTGTTAAAGATAGACTTAGTATGCCTGGCAGTTTTTCTCTGTGTTTTAGTTTGTGTTGATCCTGCCTTCTTAATTTGTGTTAATTGTGCTTTCTTACGTTAATAATGAAGGGGAAGATGTGGGAGTGTGGCCATGGGGGTCGACAGGCCCCATGGTTGGTGATAACATTGGACTCTTAAGGATGAGACCATCAGGAAAGGAAAGCCTTGAGAGGGAACAAAGAAGGGTGATTCAGGAGACACCTTAACCAGGGACATGAAGAACAGGAACAGGGATAGTCTAACAGAACAGGGAGGAAAACAAAAAAGGAATGAATAGGGACAGGCTATCAAAACAGGGACAAACAAAAAACAGCGTATGGGAGGGTCTCGCTGGCATAGGCAGGACCCACAAACAAGGACTCCAGGAGTTGGAGGGGCAGCCAGAGTCCCCCAGCTGGGAAGCACTCATTGCCTGCCTCTCCCAGGGATGGGGTTACAAAGTTTGTTAAAGATGGAATTAGTATGCCTGGCTGTTTTTCTCTGTGTTTTAGTTTGTGTTAATAGTGCTTTCTTAATTTGTGTTACTCTTGCTTTCTTAATTTCTGTTAATCGCGCCTTCATAATTTGTGTTAAACCTGCTTTCTTAATTTGTGTTAATCGAGCTCTTTTATGTTAATAAAGAAGGGGGAGATGTGGGAGCATGGCCATGGGGGTCGACAAGTCCCATGGTTGGTGATAACAACCGACTCTTAAAGATGAGACCATCAGGAAAGGAAAGCCTTGAGAGGGAACAAAGAAGGGTGATTCAGGAGACACCTTAAGCAGGGACATGAAGAACAGGAACAGGGACAGGCTAACGGAGCAGGGAGAAACAAAAAACAGCATATGGGAGGGTCCCACTGGCATATGCTGGACCCACAAACAAGGACTCCAGGAGTTGGAGGGGCAGCCAGAGCCCCCCGGCTGGGCAGCACTCAGTGCCTGCCTCTCCCAGGGATGGTTTTACAAAGGTTGTTAAAGATAGACTTAGTATGCCTGGCAGTTTTTCTCTGTGTTTTAGTTTGTGTTGATCCTGCCTTCTGAATTTGTGTTAATTGCGCTTTCTTATGTTAATAAAGAAGGAGGAGATGTGGGAGTGTGGCCATGGGGGTCGACAAGCCCCATGGTTGGTGATCACATCCGACTCTTAAAGATGAGACCATGAGGAAAGTAAAGCCTTGAGAGGGAACAAAGAAGGGTGATTCAGGTGACACCTTGTTGTCTGGGGTGGCTTGTTCTCCAGCCATTAATGCGTGGAAGTTGCTGGGTGTTTGCTGTTGCCGGGCAACGTTGTTGACCAATGACTAGTTAGTGGAAAGGTACTGCTGTGAGGCGGAAGTTATAGGAAGGGAGCCTTTCCTGAATAAGGGATAGAATGAAGTTGTGCCCTCACTCTGAGAGATGAAGTTATGCCTTCAGTAAGAGAGAGTTCAAGTTATGTCATCAATAAAGAGGTAGCAGTTACAGATCCTGAAAGAACCCCGTTGTCCGTGCGGTCTTTACGCCACAAATCGCCCCCCAACAGGGACATGAAAACGAACAGGGACAAGAAGAAAACAAACAGGGACATGAAGAACAGGAACAGGGACAGGCTAACAGCACAGGGACAAAAACAAAAAAGGAATGAATAGGGACAGGCTAACAGAACAGGGACGAACAAAAAGAGCTTATGGGAGGGTCACGCTGGCTTACGCAGGACCCCCAAACAAGGACTCCAGGAGTTGGAGGGGCAGCCAGAGCCCCCCGGCTGGGCAGTACTCAGTGCCTGCCACTCCCAGGGATGGGGTTGCAAAGGTTGTTAAACATAGACTTAGTATGCCTGGCACTTTTTCTCTGTATTTTAATTTGTGTTAATAGTGCTTTCTTAATTTGTGTTTCTCTTGCTTTCTTAATTTCTGTTAATCGCGCCTTTTTAATTTGTGTTAAACCTGCTTTCTTAATTTGTGTTAATCGAGCTCTTCTATGTTAATAAAGAAGGGGGAGATGTGGTAGCCTGGCCATGGGGGTCGACAAGTCCCATGGTTGGTGATAACATGCGACTCTTAAAGATGAGGCCATCAGGAAAGTAAAGAGTTGAGAGGGAACAAAGAAGGGTGATTCAGGAGACACCTTAACCAGGGACATGAAGAACAGGAACAGGGACAGGCTAACAGAGCAGGGAGAAACAAAAAAGAGCATATGGGAGGGTCCCACTGGCATAGGCAGGACCCACAAACAAGGACTCCAGGAGTTGGAGGGGCAGCCAGAGCCCCCTGGCTGGGCAGTACTCAGTGCCTGCCTCTCCCAGGGATGGTTTTACAAAGGTTGTTAAAGATAGAATTAGTATGCCTGGCAGTTTTTCTCTGTGTTTTTGTTTGTGTTGATCCTGCCTTCAAAAATTGTGTTAATTGTGCTTTCTTATGTTAATAAAGAAGGGGAAGATGTGGGAGTGTGGCCATGGGGGTCGACAAGCCCCATGGTTGGTGATAACATCCGAATATTAAAGTAGAGACCATGAGGAAAGTAAAGCCTTGAGAGGGAGCAAAGAAGGGTGATTCAGGAGACACCTTAAACAGGGACAGGAAGAACAGGAACAGGGATAGTCTAACAGAACAGGGAGGAAAACAAAAAAGGAATGAATAGGGACAGGCTATCAGAACAGGGACAAACAAAAAACAGCGTATGGGAGGGTCTCGCTGGCATAGGCCGGACCCCCAAACAAGGACTCCAGGAGTTGGAGGGGCAGCCAGAGCCCCCCAGCTGGGCAGCACTCAGTGCCTGCCTCTCCCAGGGATGGGGTTACAAAGTTTGTTAAAGATGGAATTAGTATGCCTGGCAGTTTTTCTCTGTATTTTAGTTTGTGTTAATAGTGCTTTCTTAATTTGTGTTACTCTTGCTTTCTTATGTTAATAAAGAAGGGGAAGATGTGGGAGTGTGGCCATGGGGGTCGACAAGCCCCATGGTTGGTGATAACATCCGACTCTTAAGGATGAGACCATCAGGAAAGGAAAGCCTTGAGAGGGAACAAAGAAGGGTGATTCAGGAGACACCTTAAGCAGGGACATGAAGAACAGGAACAGGGATAGTCTAACAGAACAGGGACAAATACAAAAAAGTAATGAATAGGGACATGCTATCAGAACAGGGACAAACAAAAAACAGCGTATGGGAGGGTCTCGCTGGCATAGGCCGGACCCCCAAACAAGGACTCCAGGAGTTGGAGGGGCAGCCAGAGCCCCCCAGCTGGGCAGCACTCAGTGCCTGCCTCTCCCAGGGATGGGGTTACAATGTTTGTTAAAGATGGAATTAGTATGCCTGGCAGTTTTTCTCTGTATTTTAGTTTGTGTTAATAGTGCTTTCTTAATTTGTGTTACTCTTGCTTTCTTAATTTCTGTTAATCGCGCCTTCATAATTTGTGTTAAACCTGCTTTCTTAATTTGTGTTAATCGAGCTCTTTTATGTTAATAAAGAAGGGGGAGATGTGGGAGCATGGCCATGGGGGTCGACAAGCCCCATGGTTGGTGATCACATCCGACTCTTAAAGATGAGACCATGAGGAAAGTAAAGCCTTGAGAGGGAACAAAGAAGGGTGATTCAGGAGTCACCTTAAACAGGGACATGAAGAACAGGAACAGGGACAGGCTAACAGAGCAGGGAGAAACAAAAAACAGCATATGGGAGGGTCCCACTGGCATAGGCAGGACCCACAAACAAGGACTCCAGGAGTTGGAGGGGCAGCCAGAGCCCCCCGGCTGGGCAGCACTCAGTGCCTGCCTCTCCCAAGGATGGTTTTACAAAGGTTGTTAAAGATAGACTTAGTATGCCTGGCAGTTTTTCTCTGTGTTTTAGTTTGTGTTGATCCTGCCTTCTGAATTTGTGTTAATTGCGCTTTCTTATGTTAATAAAGAAGGAGGAGATGTGGGAGTGTGGCCATGGGGGTCGACAAGCCCCATGGTTGGTGATCACATCCGACTCTTAAAGATGAGACCATGAGGAAAGTAAAGCCTTGCGAGGGAACAAAGAAGGGTGATTCAGGAGACACCTTAAACAGGGACATGAAGAACAGGAACAGGGATAGTCTAACAGAACAGGGACAAAAACAAAAAAGGAATGAATAAGGACAGGCTATCAGAACAGGGACAAACAAAAAACAGCGTATGGGAGGGTCTCGCTGGCATAGGCAGGACCCCCAAACAAGGACTCCAGGAGTTGGAGGGGCAGCCAGAGCCCCCCAGCTGGGCAGCACTCAGTGCCTGCCTCTCCCAGGTTTGTGGTTACAAAGTTTGTTAAAGATGGAATTAGTATGGCTGGCAGTTTTTCTCTGTATTTTAATTTGTGTTAATAGTGGTTTCTTAATTTGTGTTTCTCTAGCTTTCTTAATTTCTGTTAATCGCGCCTTCTTAATTTGTGTTAAACCTGCTTTCTTAATTTGTGTTAATCGAGCTCTTTTATGTTAATAAAGAAGGGGGAGATGTGGGAGCATGGCCATGGGGGTCGACAAGTCCCATGGTTGGTGATAACATCCGACTCTTAAAGATGAGACCATCAGGAAAGGAAAGCCTTGAGAGGGAACAAAGAAGGGTGATTCAGGAGACACCTTAAGCAGGGACATGAAGAACAGGAACAGGGACAGGCTAAGGGAGCAGGGAGAAACAAAAAACAGCATATGGGAGGGTCCCACTGGCATATGCTGGACCCACAAACAAGGACTCCAGGAGTTGGAGGGGCAGCCAGAGCCCCCTGGCTGGGCAGCACTCAGTGCCTGCCTTTCCCAGGGATGGGGTTACAAAGTTTGTTAAAGACGGAATTAGTATGCATGGCAGTTTTTCTCTGTATTTTAATTTGTGTTAATAGTGCTTTCTTAATTTGTGTTTCTCTTGCTTTCTTAATTTCTGTTAATCGCGCCTTCTTAATTTGTGTTAAACCTGCTTTCTAAATTTGTGTTAATCGAGCTCTTTTATGTTAATAAAGAAGGGGGAGATGTGGGAGCGTGGCCAT
The DNA here is from genome assembly GCF_964211835.1 of Anser anser. Lineage (NCBI taxonomy): Eukaryota > Metazoa > Chordata > Aves > Anseriformes > Anatidae > Anser > Anser anser. The sequence continues at coordinate 3,283,276 of NC_139731.1, forward strand.
GGGGGTCGAAAAGCCCCATGGTTGGTGATAACATCCGACTATTAAAGATGAGGCCATCAGGAAAGTAAAGAGTTGAGAGGGAACAAAGAAAGGTGATTCAGGAGACACCTTAAACAGGGACATGAAGAACAGGAACAGGGACAGGCTAACAGAACAGGGACAAAAACAAAAAAAGGAATGAATAGAGACAGGCTATCAGAACAGGGACAAATAATAACAGCATATGGGAGGGTCTCGCTGGCATGGGCAGGACCCAGAAACAAGGACTCCAGGAGTTGGAGTGGCAGCCAGAGCCCCCCGGCTGGGCAGCACTCAGTGCCTGCCTCTCCCAGGGTTGGTTTTACAAAGGTTGTTAAAGATAGACTTAGTATGCCCTTCAGTTTTTCTCTGTGTTTTAGTTTGTGTTGATCCTGCCTTCTTAATTTGTGTTAATCGCGCTTTCTTATGTTAATAAAGAAGGGGGAGATGTGGGAGTGTGGCCATGGGGGTCGACAGGCCCCATGGTTGGTAATAACATCCAACTCTTAAGGATGAGACCATCAGGAATTTAAAGAGTTGAGAGGGAACAAAGATGGGTGATTCAGGTGACACCTTGTTGTCTGGGGTGGCTTGTTCTACAGCCATTAAAGCATGGAAGTTGCTGGGTGTTTGCTGTTGCCGGGCAAAGTTGTTGACCAATGACTAGTTAGTGGAAAGGTACTGCTGTGAGGCGGAAATTATAGGAAGGGAGCCTTTCCTGAATCAGGGATAGAATGAAGTTGTGCCCTCACTCTGAGAGATGAAGTTATGCCCTCAGTAAGAGAGAGTTCAAGTTATGTCATCAATAAAGATGTAGCAGTTACAGATCCTGAAAGAACCCCGTTGTCCATGCGGTCTTTACGCCACAAATCGCCCCCCAACAGGGACATGAAAACGAACAGGGACAAGAAGAAAACAAACAGGGACATGAAGAACAGGAACAGGGACAGGCTAACAGCACAGGGACAAAAACAAAAAAGGAATGAATAGGGACAGGCAAACCGAACAGGGACAAAAACAGAAAAGGAATGAATAGGTACAGGCTAACAGAACAGGGACAAACAAAAAGAGGGTATGGGAGGGTCACGCTGGCTTACGCAGGACCCCCAAACAAGGACTCCAGGAGTTGGAGGGGCAGCCAGAGCCCCCCGGCTGGGCAGCACTCAGTGCCTGCCTCTCCTAGGGATGGGGTTACAAAGTTTGTTAAAGATGGAATTAGTATGCCTGGCAGTTTTTCTCTGTATTTTAATTTGTGTTAATAGTGCTTTCTTAATTTGTGTTACTCTTGCTTTCTTAATTTCTGTTAATCGCGCCTTCTTAAATTGTGTTAAACCTGCTTTCTTAATTTGTGTTAATCGAGCTCTTTTATGTTAATAAAGAAGGAGGAGATGTGGGAGCGTGACCATGGGGGTCGACAAGCCCCATGGTTGGTGATCACATCCGACTCTTAAAGACGAGACCATGAGGAAAGTAAAGCCTTGAGAGGGAAAAAAGAAGGGTGTTTCAGGAGACACCTTAAGCAGGGACATGAAGAGCAGGAACAGGGATAGTCTAACAGAACAGGGACAAAAACAAAAAAGGAATGAATAGGGACAGGAAAACGAAACAGGGACAAAAAGAGAAAAGGAATGATCAGGTACAGGCTAACAGAACAGGGATGACCAAAAAGAGCATATGGGAGGGTCACGATGGTTTACGCAGGACCCACAAACACGGACTCCAGGAGGTTGAGGGGTAGCCAGAGCCCCCCGGCTGGGCAGCACTCAGTGCCTGCCACTCCCAGGGATGGGGTTGCAAAGTTTGTTGAAGATAGACTTAGTATGCCTGGCAGTTTTTCTCTGTGTTTTAGTTTGTGCTGATCCTGCCTTCTTAATTTGTGTTAATCGCGCTTTCTTATGTTAATAAAGAAGGAGGAGATGTGGGAGTGTGGCCATGGGGGACGACAAGCCCCATGGTTGGTGATAACATCGGACTCTTAAAGTAGAGACCATCAGGAAACTAAAGAGTTGAGAGGGAACAAAGAAGGGTGATTCAGGAGACATGTTAAACAGGGACATGAAGAACAGGAACAGGGACAGGCTAACAGAGCAGGGAGAAACAAAAAATAGCATATGGGAGGGTCCCACTGGCATATGCTGGACCCACAAACAAGGACTCCAGGAGTTGGAGGGGCAGCCAGAGCCCCCCGGCTGGGCAGCACTCAGTTCCTGCCTCTCCCAGGGACGGTTTTACAAAGATTGTTAAAGATAGACTTAGTATGCCTGGCAGTTTTTCTCTGTGTTTTAGTTTGTGTTGATCCTGCCTTCTCAATTTGTGTTAATCGCGCTTTCTTATGTTAATAAAGAAGGGGGAGATGTGGGAGTGTGGCCATGGGGGTCGATAAGTCCCATGGTTGGTGATAACATGCGACTCTTAAAGATGAGGCCATCAGGAAAGTAAAGAGTTGAGAGGGAACAAAGAAGGGTGATTCAGGAGACACCTTAACCAGGGACATGAAGAACAGGAACAGGGATAGTCTAACAGAACAGGGACGAAAACAAAAAAAGGAATGAATAGGGACAGGCTATCAGAACAGGGACAAACAAAAAACAGCGTATGGGAGGGTCTCGCTGGCATAGGCAGGACCCACAAACAAGGACTCCAGGAGTTGGAGGGGCAGCCAGAGCCCCCCAGCTGGGCAGCACTCAGTGCCTGCCTCTCCCAGGGATGGGGTTACAAAGTTTGTTAAAGATGGAATTAGTATGCCTGGCAGTTTTTCTCTGTATTTTAATTTGTGTTAAGAGTGCTTTCTTAATTTGTGTTTCTCTTGCTTTCTTAATTTCTGTTAATCGCGCCTTCTTAATTTGTGTTAAACCTGCTTTCTTAATTTGTGTTAATCGAGCTCTTTTATGTTAATAAAGAAGGGGGAGATGTGGGAGTGTGGCCATGGGGGTCGACAAGCCCCATGGTTGGTGATAACATCCCACTCTTAAAGATGAGGCCATCAGGAAAGTAAAGAGTTGAGAGGGAACAAAGAAGGGTGATTCAGGAGACACTTTAAAGAGGGACATGAAGAACAGGAACAGGGACAGGCTAACAGAGCAGGGAGAAACAAAAAACAGCATATGGGAGGGTCCCACTGGCATATGCTGGACCCACAAACAAGGACTCCAGGAGTTGGAGGGGCAGCCAGAGCCCCCCGGCTGGGCAGCACTTAGTGTCTCCCTCTGCCAGGGATGGGTTTACAAAGTTTGTTAAAGATGGAATTAGTATGCCTGGCAGTTTTTCTCTGTGTTTTAGTTTGTGTTGATCCTGCCTTCTTAATTTGTGTTAATTGCGCTTTCTTATGTTAATAAAGAAGGGGGAGATGTGGGAGTGTGGCCATGGGGGTGGACAAGCCCCATGGTTTGTGATAACATCAGACTATTAAGGATGAGACCATCAGGAATGTAAAGAGTTGAGAGGGAACAAAGAAGGGTGATTCAGGAGACACCTTAAACAGGGACATGAAGAACAGGAACAGGGACAGGCTATCAGAACAGGGACAAACAAAAAACAGCATATGGGAGGGTCACGCTGGTATAGGCAGGACCCACAAACAAGGACTCCAGGAGTTGGAGGGGTAGCCAGAGCCCCCCGTCTGGGCAGCACTCAGTGCCTGCCTCTCCCAGGGATGGTTTTACAAAGGTTGTTAAAGATAGACTTAGTATGCCTGGCAGTTTTTGTCTGTGTTTAAGTTTGTGTTGATCCTGCCTTCTTAATTTGTGTTAATTGCGCTTTCTTATGTTAATAAAGAAGGAGGAGGTGTGGGAGTGTGGCCATGGGGGTCGACAAGCCCCATGGTTGGTGATCACATCCGACTCTTAAAGATGAGACCATCAGGAAAGTAAAGCCTTGAGAGGGAACAAAGAAGGGTGATTCAGGAGACACCTTAAGCAGGGACATGAGGAACAGGAACAGGGATAGTCTAACAGAACAGGGACAAAAACAAAAAGGGAATGAATAGGGACAGGTTATCAGAACAGGGACAAAAACAGAAAAGGAATGAATAGGTACAGGCTAACAGAACAGGGACGAACAAAAAGAGCTTATGGGAGGGTCACGCTGGCTTACGCAGGACCCACAAACAAGGACTCCAGGAGTTGGAGGGGCAGCCAGAGCCCCCCGGCTGGGCAGCACTCAGTGCCTGCCTCTCCCAGGGATGGGGTTGCAAAGTTTGTTAAAGATAGTCTTAGTATGCCTGGCAGTTTTTCTCTGTGTTTTAGTTTGTGTTGATCCTGCCTTCTTAATTTGTGTTAATTGCGCTTTCTTATGTTAATAAAGAAGGGGAAGATGTGGGAGTGTGGCCATGGGGGTCGGCAAGCCCCATGGTTGGTGATAACATCCGACTCTTAAGGATGAGACCATCAGGAAAGGAAAGCCTTGAGAGGGAACAAAGAAGGGTGATTCAGGAGACACCTTAAGCAGGGACATGAAGAACAGGAACAGGGACAGGCTAACAGAGCAGGGAGAAACAAAAAACAGCATATGGGAGGGTCCCACTGGCATATGCTGGACCCACAAACAAGGACTCCAGTAGTCGGAGGGGCAGCCAGAGCCCCCCGGCTGGGCAGTACTCAGTGCCTGCCTCTCCCAGGGATGGTTTTACAAAGGTTGTTAAACATAGACTTAGTATGCCTGGCAGCTTTTCTCTGTGTTTTAATTTGTGCTGATCCTGCCTTCTTAATTTGTGTTAATCGCGCTTTCTTAAGTTAATAAAGAAGGGGAAGATGTGGGAGTGTGGCCATGGGGGTCGACAAGCCCCATGGTTGGTGATCACATCCGACTCTTAAGGATGAGACCATCAGGAATTTAAAGAGTTGAGAGGGAAAAAAAAAAGGGTGATTCAGGTGACACCTTGTTGTCTGGGGTGGCTTGTTCTCCAGCCATTAAAGCATGGAAGTTGCTGGGTGTTTGCTGTTACCGGGCAAAGTTGTTGACCAATGACTAGTTAGTGGAAAGGTACTGCTGTGAGGCGGAAGTTATAGGAAGGGAGCCTTTCCTGAATAAGGGATAGAATGAAGTTGTGCCCTCACTCTGAGAGATGAAGTTATGCCCTCAGTAAGAGAGAGTTCAAGTTATGTCATCAATAAAGAGGTAGCAGTTACAGATCCTGAAAGAACCCCGTTGTCCGTGCGGTCTTTACGCCACAAATCGCCCCCCAACAGGGACATGAAAACGAACAGGGACGAGAAGAAAACAAACAGGGACATGAAGAACAGGAACAGGGACAGGCTAACAGAACAGGGACAAAAACAAAAAAGGAATGAATAGGGACAGGCAAACGGAACAGGGACAAAAACAGAAAAGGAATGAATAGGTACAGGCTAACAGAACAGGGACGAACAAAAAGAGCTTATGGGAGGGTCACGCTGGCTTACGCAGGACCCACAAACAAGGACTCCAGGAGTTGGAGGGGCAGCCAGAGCCCCCCGGCTGGGCAGCACTCAGTGCCTGCCTCTCCCAGGGATGGGGTTGCAAAGTTTGTTAAAGATAGTCTTAGTATGCCTGGCAGTTTTTCTCTGTGTTTTAGTTTGTGTTGATCCTGCCTTCTTAATTTGTGTTAATTGCGCTTTCTTATGTTAATAAAGAAGGGGAAGATGTGGGAGTGTGGCCATGGGGGTCGGGAAGCCCCATGGTTGGTGATAACATCCGACTCTTAAGGATGAGACCATCAGGAAAGGAAAGCCTTGAGAGGGAACAAAGAAGGGTGATTCAGGAGACACCTTAAGCAGGGACATGAAGAACAGGAACAGGGACAGGCTAACAGAGCAGGGAGAAACAAAAAACAGCATATGGGAGGGTCCCACTGGCATATGCTGGACCCACAAACAAGGACTCCAGTAGTCGGAGGGGCAGCCAGAGCCCCCCGGCTGGGCAGTACTCAGTGCCTGCCTCTCCCAGGGATGGTTTTACAAAGGTTGTTAAACATAGACTTAGTATGCCTGGCAGCTTTTCTCTGTGTTTTAATTTGTGCTGATCCTGCCTTCTTAATTTGTGTTAATCGCGCTTTCTTAAGTTAATAAAGAAGGGGAAGATGTGGGAGTGTGGCCATGGGGGTCGACAAGCCCCATGGTTGGTGATCACATCCGACTCTTAAGGATGAGACCATCAGGAATTTAAAGAGTTGAGAGGGAAAAAAAAAAGGGTGATTCAGGTGACACCTTGTTGTCTGGGGTGGCTTGTTCTCCAGCCATTAAAGCATGGAAGTTGCTGGGTGTTTGCTGTTACCGGGCAAAGTTGTTGACCAATGACTAGTTAGTGGAAAGGTACTGCTGTGAGGCGGAAGTTATAGGAAGGGAGCCTTTCCTGAATAAGGGATAGAATGAAGTTGTGCCCTCACTCTGAGAGATGAAGTTATGCCTTCAGTAAGAGAGAGTTCAAGTTATGTCATCAATAAAGAGGTAGCAGTTACAGATCCTGAAAGAACCCCGTTGTCCGTGCGGTCTTTACGCCACAAATCGCCCCCCAACAGGGACATGAAAACGAACAGGGACGAGAAGAAAACAAACAGGGACATGAAGAACAGGAACAGGGACAGGCTAACAGAACAGGGACAAAAACAAAAAAGGAATGAATAGGTACAGGCTAACAGAACAGGGACGAACAAAAAGAGCTTATGGGAGGGTCACGCTGGCTTACGCAGGACCCACAAACAAGGACTCCAGCAGGTGGAGGGGCAGCCAGAGCCCCACGGTTGGGCAGCACTCAGTGCCTGCCTCTCCCAGGGATGGGGTTGCAAAGTTTGTTAAAGATAGTCTTAGTATGCCTGGCAGTTTTTCTCTGTGTTTTAGTTTGTGTTGATCCTGCCTTCTTAATTTGTGTTAATTGCGCTTTCTTATGTTAATAAAGAAGGAGGAGATGTGGGAGTGTGGCCATGGGGGTCGACAAGCCCCATGGTTGGTGATCACATCCGACTCTTAAAGATGAGGCCATGAGGAAAGTAAAGCCTTGAGAGGGAACAAAGAAGGGTGATTCAGGAGACACCTTAAACAGGGACATGAAGAACAGGAACAGGGACAGGCTAACAGAGCAGGGAGAAACAAAAAACAGCATATGGGAGGGTCCCACTGGCATAGGCAGGACCCACAAACAAGGACTCCAGGAGTTGGAGGGGCAGCCAGAGCCCCCCAGCTGGGAAGCACTCAGTGCCTGCCTCTCCCAGGGATGGGGTTACAAAGTTTGTTAAAGATGGAATTAGTATGCCTGGCAGTTTTCCTCTGTATTTTAATTTGTGTTGAGTGCTTTCTTAATTTGTGTTTCTCTTGCTTTCTTAATTTCTGTTAATCGCGCCTTCTTAATTTGTGTTAAACCTGCTTTCTTAATTTGTGTTAATCGAGCTCTTTTATGTTAATAAAGAAGGGGGAGATGTGGGAGCATGGCCATGGGGGTCCACAAGCCCTATGGTTGGTGATAACATCCAACTCTTAAAGATGAGGCCATCAGGAAAGTAAAGAGTTGAGAGGGAACAAATTAGGGTGATTCAGGAGACACCTGAAACAGGGACATGAAGAACAGGAACAGGGACAGGCTAACAGAGCAGGGAGAAACAAAAAACAGCATATGGGAGGGTCCCACTGGCATAGGCAGGACCCACAAAGAAGGACTCCAGGAGTTGGAGGGGCAGCCAGAGCCCCCCAGCTGGGCAGCACTCAGTGCCTGCCACTCCCAGGGATGGGGTTGCAAAGTTTGTTGAAGATAGACTTAGTATGCCTGGCAGTTTTTCTCTGTGTTTTAGTTTGTGCTGATCCTGCCTTCTTAATTTGTGTTAATCGCGCTTTCTTAAGTTAATAAAGAAGGGGAAGATGTGGGAGTGTGGCCATGGGGGTCGAGAAGCCCCATGGTTGGTAATAACATCCGACTCTTAAGGATGAGACCATCAGGAATTTAAAGAGTTGAGAGGGAACAAAGAAGGGTGATTCAGGTGACACCTTGTTGTCTGGGGTGGCTTGTTCTCCAGCCATTAAAGCATGGAAGTTGCTGGGTGTTTGCTGTTGCCGGGCAAAGTTGTTAACCAATGACTAGTTAGTGGAAAGGTACTGCTGTGAGGCGGAAATTATAGGAAGGGAGCCTTTCCTGAATAAGGGATAGAATGAAGTTGTGCCCTCACTCTGAGAGATGAAGTTATGCCCTCAGTAAGAGAGAGTTCAAGTTATGTCATCAATAAAGAGGTAGCAGTTACAGATCCTGAAAGAACCCCGTTGTCCGTGCGGTCTTTACGCCACAAATCGCCCCCCAACAGGGACATGAAAACGAACAGGGACGAGAAGAAAACAAACAGGGACATGAAGAACAGGAACAGGGACAGGCTAACAGCACAGGGACAAAAACAAAAAAGGAATGAATAGGGACAGGCAAACGGAACAGGGACAAAAACAGAAAAGGAATGAATAGGTACAGGCTAACAGAACAGGGACGAACAAAAAGAGCTTATGGGAGGGTCACGCTGGCTTACGCAGGACCCACAAACAAGGACTCCAGGAGTTGGAGGGGCAGCCAGAGCCCCCCGGCTGGGCAGCACTCAGTGCCTGCCTCTCCCAGGGATGGGGTTGCAAAGTTTGTTAAAGATAGTCTTAGTATGCCTGGCAGTTTTTCTCTGTGTTTTAGTTTGTGTTGATCCTGCCTTCTTAATTTGTGTTAATTGCGCTTTCTTATGTTAATAAAGAAGGGGAAGATGTGGGAGTGTGGCCATGGGGGTCGGCAAGCCCCATGGTTGGTGATAACATCCGACTCTTAAGGATGAGACCATCAGGAAAGGAAAGCCTTGAGAGGGAACAAAGAAGGGTGATTCAGGAGACACCTTAAGCAGGGACATGAAGAACAGGAACAGGGACAGGCTAACAGAGCAGGGAGAAACAAAAAACAGCATATGGGAGGGTCCCACTGGCATATGCTGGACCCACAAACAAGGACTCCAGTAGTCGGAGGGGCAGCCAGAGCCCCCCGGCTGGGCAGTACTCAGTGCCTGCCTCTCCCAGGGATGGTTTTACAAAGGTTGTTAAACATAGACTTAGTATGCCTGGCAGCTTTTCTCTGTGTTTTAATTTGTGCTGATCCTGCCTTCTTAATTTGTGTTAATCGCGCTTTCTTAAGTTAATAAAGAAGGGGAAGATGTGGGAGTGTGGCCATGGGGGTCGACAAGCCCCATGGTTGGTGATCACATCCGACTATTAAAGTAGAGACAATCAGGAAAGTAAAGCCTTGAGAGGGAACAAAGAAGGGTGATTCAGGAGACACCTTAAACAGGGACATGAAGAACAGGAACAGGGATAGTCTAACAGAACAGGGACGAAAACAAAAAAGTAATGAATAGGGACAGGCTATCAGAACAGGGACAAACAAAAAACAGCCTATGGGAGGGTCTCGCTGGCATAGGCAGGACCCCCAAACAAGGACTCCAGGAGTTGGAGGGGCAGCCAGAGCCCCCCGGCTGGGCAGCACTCAGTGCCTGCCTCTCCCAGGGATGGGGTTACGAAGTTTGTTAAAGATGGAATTAGTATGCCTGGCAGTTTTTCTCTGTTTTTTAGTTTGTGTTGATCCTGCCTTCTTAATTTGTGTTAATCGCGCTTTCTTATGTTAATAAAGAAGGGGAAGATGTGGGAGTGTGGCCATGGGGGTCGACAAGCCCCATGGTTGGTGATAACATCCGACTGTTAAAGTAGAGACCATCAGGAAAGTAAAGCCTTGAGAGGGAACAAAGAAGGGTGATTCAGGAGACACCTTAAGCAGGGACATGAAGAACAGGAACAGGGATAGTCTAACAGAACAGGGACAAAAACAAAAAGGGAATGAATAGGGACAGGCTATCAGAACAGGGACAAACAAAAAACAGCGTATGGGAGGGTCTCGCTGGCATAGGCAGGACCCACAAACAAGGACTCCAGGAGTTGGAGGGGCAGCCAGAGCCCCCTGGCTGGGCAGCACTCAGTGCCTGCCTCTCCCAGGGATGGTTTTACATAGTTTGTTAAAGATGGAATTAGTATGCCTGGCAGTTTTTCTCTGTGTTTTAGTTTGTGTTGATCCTGCCTTCTTAATTTGTGTTAATTGCGCTTTCTTATGTTAATAAAGAAGGGGAAGATGTGGGAGTGTGGCCATGGGGGTCGACAAGCCCCATGGTTGGTGATCACATCCGACTCTAAAAGATGAGACTATGAGGAAAGTAAAGCCTTGAGAGGGAACAAAGAAGGGTGATTCAGGAGACACCTTAAACAGGGACATGAAGAACAGGAACAGGGATAGTCTAACAGAACAGGGACAAAAACAAAAAAGGAATTAATAGGGACAGGCTATCAGAACAGGGACAAACAAAAAACAGCGTATGGGAGGGTCTCGCTGGCATAGTCAGGACCCCCAAACAAGGACTCCAGGAGTTGGAGGGGCAGCCAGAGCCCCCCGGCTGGGCAGCACTCAGTGCCTGCCTCTCCCAGGGATGGGGTTACAAAGTTTGTTAAAGATGGAATTAGTATGCCTGGCAGTTTTTCTCTGTGTTTTAGTTTGTGTTAATAGTGCTTTCTTAATTTCTGTTAATCGCACCTTCTTAATTTGTGTTAAACCTGCTTTCTTAATTTGTGTTAATCGAGCTCTTTTAGGTTAATAAAGAAGGGGGAGATGTGGGAGCCTGGCCATGGGGGTCGACAAGTCCCATGGTTGGTGATAACATCCGACTCTTAAAGATGAGGCCATGAGGAAAGTAAAGCCTTGAGAGGGAACAAAGAAGGGTGATTCAGGAGACACCTTAAACAGGGACATGAAGAACAGGAACAGGGACAGGCTAACAGAGCAGGGAGAAACAAAAAACAGCATATGGGAGGGTCCCACTGGCATATGCTGGACCCACAAACAAGGACTCCAGGAGTTGGAGGGGCAGCCAGAGCCCCCCGGCTGGGCAGTACTCAGTGCCTGCCTCTCCCAGGGATGGTTTTACAGAGGTTGTTAAAGATAGAATTAGTATGCCTGGCAGTTTTTCTCTGTGTTTTTGTTTGTGTTGATCCTGCCTTCTAAATTTGTGTTAATTGTGCTTTCTTATGTTAATAAAGAAGGGGAAGATGTGGGAGTGTGACCATGGGGGTCGACAAGCCCCATGGTTGGTGATAACATCGGACTCTTAAGGATAAGACCATCAGGAAAGGAAAGCCTTGAGAGGGAACAAAGAAGGGTGATTCAGGAGACACCTTAACCAGGGACATGAAGAACAGGAACAGGGATAGTCTAACAGAACAGGGAGGAAAACGAAAAAGGAATGAATAGGGACAGGCTATCAGAACAGGGACAAACAAAAAACAGCCTATGGGAGGGTCTCGCTGGCATAGGCAGGACCCACAAACAAGGACTCCAGGAGTTGGAGGGGCAGCCAGAGCCCCCCAGCTGGGAAGCACTCAGTGCCTGCCTCTCCCAGGGATAGGGTTACAAAGTTTGTTAAAGATGGAATTAGTATGCCTGGCAGTTTTTCTCTGTTTTTTAGTTTGTGTTGATCCTGCCTTCTTAATTTGTGTTAATCGCGCTTTCTTATGTTAATAAAGAAGGGGAAGATGTGGGAGTGTGGCCATGGGGGTCGACAAGCCCCATGGTTGGTGATAACATCGGACTCTTAAGGATGAGACCATCAGGAATTTAAAGAGTTGAGTGGGAACAAAGAAGGGTGATTCAGGTGACACCTTCTTGTCTGGGGTGGCCTTGTTCTCCAGCCATTAATGCATGGAAGTGGCTGGGTGTTTGGTGTTGCCGGGCAAAGTTGTTGACCAATGACTAGTTAGTGGAAAGGTACTGCTGTGAGGCGGAAGTTATAGGAAGGGAGCCTTTCCTGAATAAGGGATAGAATGAAGTTGTGCCCTCACTCTGAGAGATGAAGTTATGCCCTAAGTAAGAGAGAGTTCAAGTTATGTCATCAATAAAGAGGTAGCAGTTACAGATCCTGAAAGAACCCCGTTGTCCGTGCGGTCTTTACGCCACAAATCGCCCCCCAACAGGGACAAGAAAACGAACAGGGACGAGAAGAAAACAAACAGGGACATGAAGAACAGGAACAGGGACAGGCTAACAGAACAGGGACAAAAACAAAAAAGGAATGAATAGGGACAGGCAAACGGAACAGGAAAAAGAAAAAAAAAGGAATGAATAGGTACAGGCTAACAGAACAGGGACGAACAAAAAGAGCTTATGGGAGGGTCACGCTGGCTTACGCAGGACCCACAAACAAGGACTCCAGGAGTTGGAGGGGCAGCCAGAGCCCCCCGGGTGGGCAGCACTCAGTGCCTGCCTCTCCCAGGGATGGTTTTACAAAGGTTGTTAAAGATAGACTTAGTATGTCTGGCAGTTTTTCTCTGTGTTTTAATTTGTGTTGATCCTGCCTTCTTAATTTGTGTTAATTGCGCTTTCTTATGTTAATAAAGAAGGAGGAGATGTGGGAGTGTGGCCATGGGGGTCGACAAGCCCCATGGTTGGTGAAAACATCCGACTCTTAAAGATGAGGCCATGAGGAAAGTAAAGCCTTGAGAGGGAACAAAGAAGGGTGATTCAGGAGACACCTTAAACAGGGACATGAAGAACAGGAACAGGGATAGTCTAACAGAACAGGGACAAAACCAAAAAAGGAATGAATAGGGACAGGCTATCAGAACAGGGACAAACAAAAAACAGCATATGGGAGGGTCTCGCTGGCATAGGCAGGACCCACAAACAAGGACTCCAGGAGTTGGAGAGGCAGCTAGAGCCCCCCGGCTGGGCAGCACTCAGTGCCTGCCACTACCAGGGATGGGGTTGCAAAGTTTGTTAAAGATAGTCTTAGTATGCCTGCCAGTTTTTCTCCGTGTTTTAGTTAGTGTTGATCCTGCCTTCGTAATTTGTGTTAATTGTGCTTTCTTATGTTAATAAAGAAAGAGGAGATGTGGGAGTGTGGCCATGGGGGTCGACAAGCCCCATGGTTGGTGATCACATCCGACTCTTAAAGATGAGGCCATGAGGAAAGTAAAGCCTTGAGAGGGAACAAAGAAGGGTGATTCAGGAGACACCTTAAGCAGGGACATGAAGAACAGGAACAGGGACAGGCTAACAGAGCAGGGAGAAACAAAAAACAGGATATGGGAGGGTCTCGCTGGCATAGGCAGGACCCACAAACAAGGACTCCAGGAGTTGGAGGGGCAGCCAGAGCCCCCCGGCTGGGCAGTACTCAGTGCCTGCCTCTCCCAGGGATGGTTTTACAAAGGTTGTTAAAGATAGACTTAGTATGCCTGGCAGTTTTTCTCTGTGTTTTAGTTTGTGTTGATCCTGCCTTCTTAATTTGTGTTAATTGTGCTTTCTTACGTTAATAATGAAGGGGAAGATGTGGGAGTGTGGCCATGGGGGTCGACAGGCCCCATGGTTGGTGATAACATTGGACTCTTAAGGATGAGACCATCAGGAAAGGAAAGCCTTGAGGGAACAAAGAAGGGTGATTCAGGAGACACCTTAACCAGGGACATGAAGAACAGGAACAGGGATAGTCTAACAGAACAGGGAGGAAAACAAAAAAGGAATGAATAGGGACAGGCTATCAAAACAGGGACAAACAAAAAACAGCATATGGGAGGGTCTCGCTGGCATAGGCAGGACCCACAAACAAGGACTCCAGGAGTTGGAGGGGCAGCCAGAGTCCCCCAGCTGGGAAGCACTCATTGCCTGCCTCTCCCAGGGATGGGGTTACAAAGTTTGTTAAAGATGGAATTAGTATGCCTGGCTGTTTTTCTCTGTGTTTTAGTTTGTGTTAATAGTGCTTTCTTAATTTGTGTTACTCTTGCTTTCTTAATTTCTGTTAATCGCGCCTTCATAATTTGTGTTAAACCTGCTTTCTTAATTTGTGTTAATCGAGCTCTTTTATGTTAATAAAGAAGGGGGAGATGTGGGAGCATGGCCATGGGGGTCGACAAGTCCCATGGTTGGTGATAACAACCGACTCTTAAAGATGAGACCATCAGGAAAGGAAAGCCTTGAGAGGGAACAAAGAAGGGTGATTCAGGAGACACCTTAAGCAGGGACATGAAGAACAGGAACAGGGACAGGCTAACGGAGCAGGGAGAAACAAAAAACAGCATATGGGAGGGTCCCACTGGCATATGCTGGACCCACAAACAAGGACTCCAGGAGTTGGAGGGGCAGCCAGAGCCCCCCGGCTGGGCAGCACTCAGTGCCTGCCTCTCCCAGGGATGGTTTTACAAAGGTTGTTAAAGATAGACTTAGTATGCCTGGCAGTTTTTCTCTGTGTTTTAGTTTGTGTTGATCCTGCCTTCTGAATTTGTGTTAATTGCGCTTTCTTATGTTAATAAAGAAGGAGGAGATGTGGGAGTGTGGCCATGGGGGTCGACAAGCCCCATGGTTGGTGATCACATCCGACTCTTAAAGATGAGACCATGAGGAAAGTAAAGCCTTGAGAGGGAACAAAGAAGGGTGATTCAGGTGACACCTTGTTGTCTGGGGTGGCTTGTTCTCCAGCCATTAATGCGTGGAAGTTGCTGGGTGTTTGCTGTTGCCGGGCAACGTTGTTGACCAATGACTAGTTAGTGGAAAGGTACTGCTGTGAGGCGGAAGTTATAGGAAGGGAGCCTTTCCTGAATAAGGGATAGAATGAAGTTGTGCCCTCACTCTGAGAGATGAAGTTATGCCTTCAGTAAGAGAGAGTTCAAGTTATGTCATCAATAAAGAGGTAGCAGTTACAGATCCTGAAAGAACCCCGTTGTCCGTGCGGTCTTTACGCCACAAATCGCCCCCCAACAGGGACATGAAAACGAACAGGGACAAGAAGAAAACAAACAGGGACATGAAGAACAGGAACAGGGACAGGCTAACAGCACAGGGACAAAAACAAAAAAGGAATGAATAGGGACAGGCTAACAGAACAGGGACGAACAAAAAGAGCTTATGGGAGGGTCACGCTGGCTTACGCAGGACCCCCAAACAAGGACTCCAGGAGTTGGAGGGGCAGCCAGAGCCCCCCGGCTGGGCAGTACTCAGTGCCTGCCACTCCCAGGGATGGGGTTGCAAAGGTTGTTAAACATAGAATTAGTATGCCTGGCACTTTTTCTCTGTATTTTAATTTGTGTTAATAGTGCTTTCTTAATTTGTGTTTCTCTTGCTTTCTTAATTTCTGTTAATCGCGCCTTTTTAATTTGTGTTAAACCTGCTTTCTTAATTTGTGTTAATCGAGCTCTTCTATGTTAATAAAGAAGGGGGAGATGTGGTAGCCTGGCCATGGGGGTCGACAAGTCCCATGGTTGGTGATAACATGCGACTCTTAAAGATGAGGCCATCAGGAAAGTAAAGAGTTGAGAGGGAACAAAGAAGGGTGATTCAGGAGACACCTTAACCAGGGACATGAAGAACAGGAACAGGGACAGGCTAACAGAGCAGGGAGAAACAAAAAAGAGCATATGGGAGGGTCCCACTGGCATAGGCAGGACCCACAAACAAGGACTCCAGGAGTTGGAGGGGCAGCCAGAGCCCCCCGGCTGGGCAGTACTCAGTGCCTGCCTCTCCCAGGGATGGTTTTACAAAGGTTGTTAAAGATAGAATTAGTATGCCTGGCAGTTTTTCTCTGTGTTTTTGTTTGTGTTGATCCTGCCTTCAAAAATTGTGTTAATTGTGCTTTCTTATGTTAATAAAGAAGGGGAAGATGTGGGAGTGTGGCCATGGGGGTCGACAAGCCCCATGGTTGGTGATAACATCCGAATATTAAAGTAGAGACCATGAGGAAAGTAAAGCCTTGAGAGGGAGCAAAGAAGGGTGATTCAGGAGACACCTTAAACAGGGACAGGAAGAACAGGAACAGGGATAGTCTAACAGAACAGGGAGGAAAACAAAAAAGGAATGAATAGGGACAGGCTATCAGAACAGGGACAAACAAAAAACAGCGTATGGGAGGGTCTCGCTGGCATAGGCCGGACCCCCAAACAAGGACTCCAGGAGTTGGAGGGGCAGCCAGAGCCCCCCAGCTGGGCAGCACTCAGTGCCTGCCTCTCCCAGGGATGGGGTTACAAAGTTTGTTAAAGATGGAATTAGTATGCCTGGCAGTTTTTCTCTGTATTTTAGTTTGTGTTAATAGTGCTTTCTTAATTTGTGTTACTCTTGCTTTCTTATGTTAATAAAGAAGGGGAAGATGTGGGAGTGTGGCCATGGGGGTCGACAAGCCCCATGGTTGGTGATAACATCCGACTCTTAAGGATGAGACCATCAGGAAAGGAAAGCCTTGAGAGGGAACAAAGAAGGGTGATTCAGGAGACACCTTAAGCAGGGACATGAAGAACAGGAACAGGGATAGTCTAACAGAACAGGGACAAATACAAAAAAGTAATGAATAGGGACATGCTATCAGAACAGGGACAAACAAAAAACAGCGTATGGGAGGGTCTCGCTGGCATAGGCCGGACCCCCAAACAAGGACTCCAGGAGTTGGAGGGGCAGCCAGAGCCCCCCGGCTGGGCAGCACTCAGTGCCTGCCTCTCCCAGGGATGGGGTTACAATGTTTGTTAAAGATGGAATTAGTATGCCTGGCAGTTTTTCTCTGTATTTTAGTTTGTGTTAATAGTGCTTTCTTAATTTGTGTTACTCTTGCTTTCTTAATTTCTGTTAATCGCGCCTTCATAATTTGTGTTAAACCTGCTTTCTTAATTTGTGTTAATCGAGCTCTTTTATGTTAATAAAGAAGGGGGAGATGTGGGAGCATGGCCATGGGGGTCGACAAGCCCCATGGTTGGTGATCACATCCGACTCTTAAAGATGAGACCATGAGGAAAGTAAAGCCTTGAGAGGGAACAAAGAAGGGTGATTCAGGAGTCACCTTAAACAGGGACATGAAGAACAGGAACAGGGACAGGCTAACAGAGCAGGGAGAAACAAAAAACAGCATATGGGAGGGTCCCACTGGCATAGGCAGGACCCACAAACAAGGACTCCAGGAGTTGGAGGGGCAGCCAGAGCCCCCCGGCTGGGCAGCACTCAGTGCCTGCCTCTCCCAAGGATGGTTTTACAAAGGTTGTTAAAGATAGACTTAGTATGCCTGGCAGTTTTTCTCTGTGTTTTAGTTTGTGTTGATCCTGCCTTCTGAATTTGTGTTAATTGCGCTTTCTTATGTTAATAAAGAAGGAGGAGATGTGGGAGTGTGGCCATGGGGGTCGACAAGCCCCATGGTTGGTGATCACATCCGACTCTTAAAGATGAGACCATGAGGAAAGTAAAGCCTTGCGAGGGAACAAAGAAGGGTGATTCAGGAGACACCTTAAACAGGGACATGAAGAACAGGAACAGGGATAGTCTAACAGAACAGGGACAAAAACAAAAAAGGAATGAATAAGGACAGGCTATCAGAACAGGGACAAACAAAAAACAGCGTATGGGAGGGTCTCGCTGGCATAGGCAGGACCCCCAAACAAGGACTCCAGGAGTTGGAGGGGCAGCCAGAGCCCCCCAGCTGGGCAGCACTCAGTGCCTGCCTCTCCCAGGTTTGTGGTTACAAAGTTTGTTAAAGATGGAATTAGTATGGCTGGCAGTTTTTCTCTGTATTTTAATTTGTGTTAATAGTGGTTTCTTAATTTGTGTTTCTCTAGCTTTCTTAATTTCTGTTAATCGCGCCTTCTTAATTTGTGTTAAACCTGCTTTCTTAATTTGTGTTAATCGAGCTCTTTTATGTTAATAAAGAAGGGGGAGATGTGGGAGCATGGCCATGGGGGTCGACAAGTCCCATGGTTGGTGATAACATCCGACTCTTAAAGATGAGACCATCAGGAAAGGAAAGCCTTGAGAGGGAACAAAGAAGGGTGATTCAGGAGACACCTTAAGCAGGGACATGAAGAACAGGAACAGGGACAGGCTAAGGGAGCAGGGAGAAACAAAAAACAGCATATGGGAGGGTCCCACTGGCATATGCTGGACCCACAAACAAGGACTCCAGGAGTTGGAGGGGCAGCCAGAGCCCCCTGGCTGGGCAGTACTCAGTGCCTGCCTCTCCCAGGGCTGGTTTTACAAAGGTTGTTAAAGATAGACTTAGTATGCCTGGCAGTTTTTCTCTGTGTTTTAGTTTGTGTTGATCCTGCCTTCTGAATTTGTGTTAATTGCGCTTTCTTATGTTAATAAAGAAGGAGGAGATGTGGGAGTGTGGCCATGGGGGTCGACAAGCCCCATGGCTGGTGATCACATCCGACTCTTAAAGATGAGACCATCAGGAAAGTAAAGCCTTGAGAGGGAACAAAGAAGAGTGATTCAGGAGACACCTTAAGCAGGGACATGAAGAACAGGAACAGGGACATGCTATCAGAACAGGGACAAACAAAAAACAGCGTATGGGAGGGTCTCGCTGGCATAGGCAGGACCCACAAACAAGGACTCCAGGAGTTGGAGGGGCAGCCAGAGCCCCCCAGCTGGGCAGCACTCAGTGCCTGCCTCTCCCAGGGATGGGGTTACAAAGTTTGTTAAAGATGGAATTAGTATGCCTGGCAGTTTTTCTCTGTATTTTAGTTTGTGTTAATAGTGCTTTCTTAATTTGTGTTACTCTTGCTTTCTTAATTTCTGTTAATCGCGCCTTCATAACTTGTGTTAAACCTGCTTTCTTAATTTGTGTTAATCGAGCTCTTTTATGTTAATAAAGAAGGGGGAGTTGTGGGAGCATGGCCATGGGGGTCGACAAGTCCCATGGTTGGTGATAACATCCGACTCTTAAAGATGAGGCCATCAGGAAAGTAAAGAGTTGAGAGGGAACAAAAAAGGGTGATTCAGGAGACACCTTAACCAGGGACATGAAGAACAGGAACAGGGACAGGCTAAGGGAGCAGGGAGAAACAAAAAACAGCATATGGGAGGGTCCCACTGGCATATGCTGGACCCACAAACAAGGACTCCAGGAGTTGGAGGGGCAACCAGAGCCCCCCAGCTGGGCAGCACTCAGTTCCTGCCTCTCCCAAGGAAGGTTTTACAAAGATTGTTAAAGATAGACTTAGTATGCCTGGCAGTTTTTCTCTGTGTTTTAGTTTGTGTTGATCCTGCCTTCTTAATTTGTGTTAATCGCGCTTTCTTATGTTAATAAAGAAGGGGGAGATGTGGGAGTGTGGCCATGGGGGTCGACAAGTCCCATGGTTGGTGATAACATCGGACTCTTAAAGATGAGGCCATCAGGAAAGTAAAGAGTTGAGAGGGAACAAAGAAGGGTGATTCAGGAGACACCTTAACCAGGGACATGAAGAACAGGAACAGGGATAGTCTAACAGAACAGGGACGAAAACAAAAAAAGGAATGAATAGGGACAGGCTATCAGAACAGGGACAAACAAAAAACAGCGTATGGGAGGGTCTCGCTGGCATAGGCAGGACCCACAAACAAGGACTCCAGGAGTTGGAGGGGCAGCCAGAGCCCCCCGGCTGGGCAGCACTCAGTGCCTGCCTCTCCCACGGCTGGTTTTACAAAGATTGTTAAAGATAGACTTAGTATGCCTGGTAGTTTTTCTCTGTGTTTTAATTTGTGCTGATCCTGCCTTCTTAATTTGTGTTAATCGCGCTTTCTTAAGTTAATAAAGAAGGGGAAGATGTGGGAGTGTGGCCATGGGGGTCGACAAGCCCCATGGTTGGTGATCACATCCGACTCTTAAGGATGAGACCATCAGGAAAGTAAAGCCCTGAGAGGGAACAAAGGGTGATTCAGGAGACACCTTAAGCAGGGACATGAAGAACAGGAACAGGGACAGGCTAACAGAACAGGGACAAACAAAAAAAAATTGTATGGGATGGTCCCGCTGGCATATGCAGGACCCACAAACAAGGACTCCAGGAGTTGGAGGGGCAGCCAGAGCCCCCCAGCTGGGCAGCACTCAGTGCCTGCCACTCCCAGGGATGGGGTTGCAAAGTTTGTTAGATAGTCTTAGTATGCCTGGCAGTTTTTCTCTGTGTTTTATTTTGTGTTGATCCTGCCTTCTTAATTTGTGTTAATCGCGCTTTCTTATGTTAATAAAGAAGGGGAAGATGTGGGAGTGTGGCCATGGGGGTCGACAAGCCCCATGGTTGGTGATCACATCCGACTCTTAAAGATGAGACCATCAGGAAAGTAAAGCCTTGAGAGGGAACAAAGAAGGGTGATTCAGGAGACACCTTAAGCAGGGACATGAAGAACAGGAACAGGGACAGGCTAACAGAACAGGGACAAAACAAAAAAGGAATGAATAGGGACATGCTATCAGAACAGGGACAAACAAAAAACAGTTTATGGGAGGGTCTCGCTGGCATTGGCCGGACCCCCAAACAAGGACTCCAGGAGTTGGAGGGGCAGCCAGAGCCCCCCAGCTGGGCAGCACTCAGTGCCTGCCTCTCCCAGGGATGGGGTTACAAAGTTTGTTAAAGATGGAATTAGTATGCCTGGCAGTTTTTCTCTGTATTTTAGTTTGTGTTAATAGTGCTTTCTTAATTTGTGTTACTCTTGCTTTCTTAATTTCTGTTAATCGCGCCTTCTTAATTTGTGTTAAACCTGCTTTCTTAATTTCTGTTAATCGAGCTCTTTTATGTTAATAAAGAAGGGGGAGATGTGGGAGCATGGCCATGGGGGTCGACAAGTCCCATGGTTGGTGATAACATCCGACTGTTAAAGTAGAGACCATCAGGAAAGTAAAGAGTTGAGAGGGAACAAAGAAGGGTGATTCAGGAGACAAAAGTGCCTGGCTCTCCCAGGGATGGTTTTACAAAGGTTGTTAAAGATAGACTTAGTATGCCTGGCAGTTTTTCTCTGTGTTTTAGTTTGTGTTGATCCTGCCTTCTTAATTTGTGATAATCGCGCTTTCTTAAGTTAATAAAGAAGGGGGAGATGTGGGAGTGTGGCCATGGGGGTCGACAGGCCCCATGGTTGGTAATAACATCCAACTCTTAAGGATGAGACCATCAGGAATTTAAAGAGTTGAGAGGGAACAAAGAAGGGTGATTCAGGTGACACCTTGTTGTCTGGGGTGGCTTGTTCTCCAGCCATTAAAGCATGGAAGTTGCTGGGTGTTTGGTGTTGCCGGGCAAAGTTGTTGACCAATGACTAGTTAGTGGAAAGGTACTGCTGTGAGGCGGAAGTTATAGGAAGGGAGCCTTTCCTGAATAAGGGATAGAATGAAGTTGTGCCCTCACTCTGAGAGATGAAGTTATGCCTTCAGTAAGAGAGTTCAAGATATGTCATCAATAAAGAGGTAGCAGTTACAGATCCTGAAAGAACCCCGTTGTCCGTGCGGTCTTTACGCCACAAATCGCCCCCCAACAGGGACATGAAAACGAACAGGGACGAGAAGAAAACAAACAGGGACATGAAGAACAGGAACAGGGACAGGCTAACAGCACAGGGACAAAAACAAAAAAGGAATGAATAGGGACAGGCAAACGGAACAGGGACAAAAACAGAAAAGGAATGAATAGGTACAGGCTAACAGAACAGGGACGAACAAAAAGAGGGTATGGGAGGGTCACGCTGGCTTACACAGGACCCCCAAACAAGGACTCCAGGAGTTGGAGGGGCAGCCAGAGCCCCCCGGCTGGGCAGCACTCAGTGCCTGCCACTCCCAGGGATGGGGTTGCAAAGTTTGTTAAAGATAGTCTTAGTATGCCTGGCAGCTTTTCTCTGTGTTTTAGTTTGTGTTGATCCTGCCTTCTTAATTTGTGTTAATTGCGCTTTCTTACGTTAATAAAGAAGGAGGAGATGTGGGAGTGTGGCCATGGGGGTCGACAAGCCCCATGGTTGGTGATCACATCCGACTCTTAAGAATGAGACCATCAGGAAAGTAAAGCCCTGAGAGGGAACAAAGAAGGGTGATTCAGGAGACACCTTAAACAGGGAAATGAAGAACAGGAACAGGGAGAGTCTAACAGAACAGGGACAAAAACAAAAAAGGAATGAATAGGGACAGGCTATCAGAACAGGGACAAACAAAAAACAGCATATGGGAGGGTCTCGCTGGCATACGCAGGACCCTCAAACAAGGACTCCAGGAGTTGGAGGGGCAGCCAGAGCCCCGCGGCTGGGCAGCACTCAGTGCCTGCCTTTCCCAGGGATGGGGTTACAAAGTTTGTTAAAGACGGAATTAGTATGCATGGCAGTTTTTCTCTGTATTTTAATTTGTGTTAATAGTGCTTTCTTAATTTGTGTTTCTCTTGCTTTCTTAATTTCTGTTAATCGCGCCTTCTTAATTTGTGTTAAACCTGCTTTCTAAATTTGTGTTAATCGAGCTCTTTTATGTTAATAAAGAAGGGGGAGATGTGGGAGCGTGGCCATGGGGGTCGAAAAGCCCCATGGTTGGTGATAACATCCGACTATTAAAGATGAGGCCATCAGGAAAGTAAAGAGTTGAGAGGGAACAAAGAAAGGTGATTCAGGAGACACCTTAAACAGGGACATGAAGAACAGGAACAGGGACAGGCTAACAGAACAGGGACAAAAACAAAAAAAGGAATGAATAGAGACAGGCTATCAGAACAGGGACAAATAATAACAGCATATGGGAGGGTCTCGCTGGCATGGGCAGGACCCAGAAACAAGGACTCCAGGAGTTGGAGTGGCAGCCAGAGCCCCCCGGCTGGGCAGCACTCAGTGCCTGCCTCTCCCAGGGTTGGTTTTACAAAGGTTGTTAAAGATAGACTTAGTATGCCCTTCAGTTTTTCTCTGTGTTTTAGTTTGTGTTGATCCTGCCTTCTTAATTTGTGTTAATCGCACTTTCTTATGTTAATAAAGAAGGGGAAGATGTGGGAGTGTGGCCATGGGGGTCGACAAGCCCCATGGTTGGTAATAACATCCGACTCTTAAGGATGAGACAATCAGGAATTTAAAGAGTTGAGAGGGAACAAAGAAGGGTGATTCAGGTGACACCTTAAACAGGGACATGAAGAACAGGAACAGGGGCAGGCTAACAGAGCAGGAGGAAACAAAAAACAGCATATGGGAGGGTCCCACTGGCATATGCTGGACCCACAAACAAGGACTCCAGGAGTTGGAGGGGCAGCCAGAGCCCCCCGGCTGGGCAGCACTCCGTGCCTGCCTCTCCCAGGGATGGGGTTACAAAGTTTGTTAAAGATGGAATTAGTATGCCTGGCAGTTTTTCTCTGTATTTTAATTTGTGTTAATAGTGCTTTCTTAATTTGTGTTTCTCTTGCTTTCTTAATTTCTGTTAATCGCGCTTTCTTATGTTAATAAAGAAGGGGAAGATGTGGGAGTGTGGCCATGGGGGTCGAGAAGCCCCATGGTTGGTGATAACATCCGACTATTAAAGATGAGGCCATCAGGAAAGTAAAGAGTTGAGAGGGAACAAAGAAGGGTGATTCAGGAGACACCTTAAACAGGGACATGAAGAACAGGAACAGGGATAGTCTAACAGAACAGGGACGAAAACAAAAAAGGAATGAATAGGGACAGGAAAACGGAACAGGGACAAACAAAAAACAGCATATGGGAGGGTCTCGCTGGCATAGGCAGGACCCACAAACAAGGACTCCAGGAGTTGGAGGGTCAGCCAGAGCCCCCCGGCTGGGCAGCACTCAGTGCCTGCCTCTCCCAGGGATGGTTTTACAAAGATTGTTAAAGATAGACTTAGTATGCCTGGCAGTTTTTCTCTGTGTTTTAGTTTGTGCTGATCCTGCCTTCTTAATTTGTGTTAATCGCGCTTTCTTAAGTTAATAAAGAAGGGGAAGATGTGGGAGTGTGGCCATGGGGGTCGACAAGTCCCATGGTATGTGATAACATCCAAATCTTAAAGATGAGGCCATCAGGAAAGTAAAGAGTTGAGAGGGAACAAAGAAAGGTGATTCAGGAGACACCTTAAACAGGGACATGAAGAACAGGAACAGGGACAGGCTAACAGAGCAGGGAGAAACAAAAAGCAGCATATGGGAGGGTCCCACTGGCATAGGCAGGACCCACAAACAAGGACTCCAGGAGTTGGAGGGGCAGCCAGAGCCCCCTGGCTGGGCAGTACTCAGTGCCTGCCTCTCCCAGGGATGGTTTTACAAAGGTTGTTAAAGATAGTCTTAGTATGCCTGGCAGCTTTTCTCTGTGTTTTAGTTTGTGTTGATCCTGCCTTCTTAATTTGTGTTAATCGCGCTTTCTTATGTTAATAAAGAAGGGGGAGATGTGGGAGTGTGGCCATGGGGGTCGACAGGCCCCATGGTTGGTAATAACATCCAACTCTTAAGGATGAGACCATCAGGAATTTAAAGAGTTGAGAGGGAACAAAGATGGGTGATTCAGGTGACACCTTGTTGTCTGGGGTGTCTTGTTCTACAGCCATTAAAGCATGGAAGTTGCTGGGTGTTTGCTGTTGCCGGGCAAAGTTGTTGACCAATGACTAGTTAGTGGAAAGGTACTGCTGTGAGGCGGAAATTATAGGAAGGGAGCCTTTCCTGAATCAGGGATAGAATGAAGTTGTGCCCTCACTCTGAGAGATGAAGTTATGCCCTCAGTAAGAGAGAGTTCAAGTTATGTCATCAATAAAGATGTAGCAGTTACAGATCCTGAAAGAACCCCGTTGTCCATGCGGTCTTTACGCCACAAATCGCCCCCCAACAGGGACATGAAAACGAACATGGACAAGAAGAAAACAAACAGGGACATGAAGAACAGGAACAGGGACAGGCTAACAGCACAGGGACAAAAACAAAAAAGGAATGAATAGGGACAGGCAAACCGAACAGGGACAAAAACAGAAAAGGAATGAATAGGTACAGGCTAACAGAACAGGGACGAACAAAAAGAGGGTATGGGAGGGTCACGCTGGCTTACGCAGGACCCCCAAACAAGGACTCCAGGAGTTGGAGGGGCAGCCAGAGCCCCCCGGCTGGGCAGCACTCAGTGCCTGCCTCTCCTAGGGATGGGGTTACAAAGTTTGTTAAAGATGGAATTAGTATGCCTGGCAGTTTTTCTCTGTATTTTAATTTGTGTTAATAGTGCTTTCTTAATTTGTGTTACTCTTGCTTTCTTAATTTCTGTTAATCGCGCCTTCTTAAATTGTGTTAAACCTGCTTTCTTAATTTGTGTTAATCGAGCTCTTTTATGTTAATAAAGAAGGAGGAGATGTGGGAGCGTGACCATGGGGGTCGACAAGCCCCATGGTTGGTGATCACATCCGACTCTTAAAGACGAGACCATGAGGAAAGTAAAGCCTTGAGAGGGAACAAAGAAGGGTGTTTCAGGAGACACCTTAAGCAGGGACATGAAGAGCAGGAACAGGGATAGTCTAACAGAACAGGGACAAAAACAAAAAAGGAATGAATAGGGACAGGAAAACGAAACAGGGACAAAAAGAGAAAAGGAATGATCAGGTACAGGCTAACAGAACAGGGATGACCAAAAAGAGCATATGGGAGGGTCACGATGGTTTACGCAGGACCCACAAACAAGGACTCCAGGAGGTTGAGGGGTAGCCAGAGCCCCCCTGCTGGGCAGCACTCAGTGCCTGCCACTCCCAGGGATGGGGTTGCAAAGTTTGTTGAAGATAGACTTAGTATGCCTGGCAGTTTTTCTCTGTGTTTTAGTTTGTGCTGATCCTGCCTTCTTAATTTGTGTTAATCGCGCTTTCTTAAGTTAATAAAGAAGGGGAAGATGTGGGAGTGTGGCCATGGGGGTCGACAAGCCCCATGGTTGGTGATCACATCCGACTGTTACAGATGAGTCCATCAGGAAAGTAAAGCCTTGAGAGGGAACAAAGAAGGGTGATACAGGAGACACCTTAAGCAGGGACATGAAGAACAGGAACAGGGATAGTCTAACAGAACAGGGACAAAAACAAAAAAGGAATGAATAGGGACAGGCTATCAGAACAGGGACAAACAAAAAACAGCGTATGGGAGGGTCTCGCTGGCATAGGCAGGACCCACAATCAAGGACTCCAGGAGTTGGAGGGGCAGCGTGAGCCCCCCAGCTGGGCAGCACTCAGTGCCTGCCTCTCCCAGGGTTGTGGTTACAAAGTTTGTTAAAGATGGAATTAGTATGCCTGGCAGTTTTTCTCTGTATTTTAATTTGTGTTAATAGTGGTTTCTTAATTTGTGTTTCTCTAGCTTTCTTAATTTCTGTTAAAGATAGACTTATTAATTTGTGTTAAACCTGCATTCTTAATTTGTGTTAATCGCGCTTTCTTAAGTTAATGAAGAAGGGGAAGATGTGGGAGTGTGGCCATGGGGGTCGACAAGCCCCATGGTTGGTGATAACATCGGACTCTTAAAGTAGAGACCATCAGGAAACTAAAGAGTTGAGAGGGAACAAAGAAGGGTGATTCAGGAGACACCTTAAACAGGGACATGAAGAACAGGAACAGGGACAGGCTAACAGAGCAGGGAGAAACAAAAAACAGCATATGGGAGGGTCCCACTGGCATATGCTGGACCCACAAACAAGGACTCCAGGAGTTGGAGGGGCAGCCAGAGCCCCCCGGCTGGGCAGCACTCAGTTCCTGCCTCTCCCAGGGACGGTTTTACAAAGATTGTTAAAGATAGACTTAGCATGCCTGGCAGTTTTTCTCTGTGTTTTAGTTTGTGTTGATCCTGCCTTCTTAATTTCTGTTAATCGCGCTTTCTTAAGTTAATGAAGAAGGGGAAGATGTGGGAGTGTGGCCATGGGGGTCGACAACCCCCATGGTTGGTGATAACATCCGACTATTACAGTAGAGACCATCAGGAATGTAAACCCTTGAGAGGGAACAAAGAAGGGTTATTCAAAAGACACCTTATCCAGGGACATGAAGAACAGGAACAGGGATAGTCTAACAGAACAGGGACAGAAACAAAAAAGGAATGAATAGGGAAAGGCTATCAGAACAGGGACAAACAAAAAACAGCGTATGGGAGGGTCTCGCTGGCATAGGCAGGACCCACAAAGAAGGACTCCAGGAGTTGGAGGGGCAGCCAGAGCCCCCCGGGTGGGCAGCACTCAGTGCCTGCCTCTCCCAGGGATGGGGTTACAAAGTTTGTTAAAGATGGAATTAGTATGCCTGGCAGTTTTTCTCTGTATTTTAGTTTGTGTTAATAGTGCTTTCTTAATTTGTGTTACTCTTGCTTTCTTAATTTCTGTTAATCGCGCCTTCACAATTTGTGTTAAACCTGCTTTCTTAATTTGTGTTAATCGAGCTCTTTTATGTTAATAAAGAAGGGGGAGTTGTGGGAGCATGGCCATGGGGGTCGACAAGTCCCATGGTTGGTGATAACATCCGACTCTTAAAGATGAGGCCATCAGGAAAGTAAAGAGTTGAGAGGGAACAAAAAAGGGTGATTCAGGAGACACCTTAACCAGGGACATGAAGAACAGGAACAGGGACAGGCTAACAGAGCAGGGAGAAACAAAAAACAGCATATGGGAGGGTCCCACTGGCATATGCTGGACCCACAAACAAGGACTCCAGGAGTTGGAGGGGCAGCCAGAGCCCCCCAGCTGGGCAGCACTCAGTGCCTGCCTCTCCCAGGGATGGGGTTACAAAGTTTGTTAAAGATGGAATTAGTATGCCTGGCAGTTTTTCTCTGTATTTTAGTTTGTGTTAATAGTGCTTTCTTAATTTGTGTTACTCTTGTTTTCTTAATTTCTGTTAATCACGCCTTCTTAATTTGTGTTAAATCTGCTTTCTTAATTTGTGTTAATCGAGCTCTTTTATGTTAATAAAGAAGGGGGAGATGTGGGAGCCTGGCCATGGGGGTCGACAAGTCCCATGGTTGTTGATAACATCCGACTCTTAAAGATGAGGCCATCAGGAAAGTAAAGAGTTGAGAGGGAACAAAGAAGGGTGATTCAGGAGACACCTTAACCAGGGACATGAAGAACAGGAACAGGGACAGGGTAACAGAGCAGGGAGAAACAAAAAAGAGCATATGGGAGGGTCCCACTGGCATAGGCAGGACCCACAAACAAGGACTCCAGGAGTTGGAGGGGCAGCCAGAGCCCCCTGGCTGGGCAGTACTCAGTGCCTGCCTCTCCCAGGGCTGGTTTTACAAAGGTTGTTAAAGATAGACTTAGTATGCCTGGCAGTTTTTCTCTGTGTTTTAGTTTGTGTTGATCCTGCCTTCTTAATTTGTGTTAATCGCGCTTTCTTATGTTAATAAAGAAGGGGGAGATGTGGGAGTGTGGCCATGGGGGTCGACAAGTCCCATGGTTGGTGATAACATCGGACTCTTAAAGATGAGGCCATCAGGAAAGTAAAGAGTTGAGAGGGAACAAAGAAGGGTGATTCAGGAGACACCTTAACCAGGGACATGAAGAACAGGAACAGGGATAGTCTAACAGAACAGGGACGAAAACAAAAAAAGGAATGAATAGGGACAGGCTATCAGAACAGGGACAAACAAAAAACAGCGTATGGGAGGGTCTCGCTGGCATAGGCAGGACCCACAAACAAGGACTCCAGGAGTTGGAGGGGCAGCCAGAGCCCCCCGGCTGGGCAGCACTCAGTGCCTGCCTCTCCCACGGCTGGTTTTACAAAGATTGTTAAAGATAGACTTAGTATGCCTGGTAGTTTTTCTCTGTGTTTTAATTTGTGCTGATCCTGCCTTCTTAATTTGTGTTAATCGCGCTTTCTTAAGTTAATAAAGAAGGGGAAGATGTGGGAGTGTGGCCATGGGGGTCGACAAGCCCCATGGTTGGTGATCACATCCGACTCTTAAGGATGAGACCATCAGGAAAGTAAAGCCCTGAGAGGGAACAAAGGGTGATTCAGGAGACACCTTAAGCAGGGACATGAAGAACAGGAACAGGGACAGGCTAACAGAACAGGGACAAACAAAAAAAAATTGTATGGGATGGTCCCGCTGGCATATGCAGGACCCACAAACAAGGACTCCAGGAGTTGGAGGGGCAGCCAGAGCCCCCCAGCTGGGCAGCACTCAGTGCCTGCCACTCCCAGGGATGGGGTTGCAAAGTTTGTTAGATAGTCTTAGTATGCCTGGCAGTTTTTCTCTGTGTTTTATTTTGTGTTGATCCTGCCTTCTTAATTTGTGTTAATCGCGCTTTCTTATGTTAATAAAGAAGGGGAAGATGTGGGAGTGTGGCCATGGGGGTCGACAAGCCCCATGGTTGGTGATCACATCCGACTCTTAAAGATGAGACCATCAGGAAAGTAAAGCCTTGAGAGGGAACAAAGAAGGGTGATTCAGGAGACACCTTAAGCAGGGACATGAAGAACAGGAACAGGGACAGGCTAACAGAACAGGGACAAAACAAAAAAGGAATGAATAGGGACATGCTATCAGAACAGGGACAAACAAAAAACAGTTTATGGGAGGGTCTCGCTGGCATTGGCCGGACCCCCAAACAAGGACTCCAGGAGTTGGAGGGGCAGCCAGAGCCCCCCAGCTGGGCAGCACTCAGTGCCTGCCTCTCCCAGGGATGGGGTTACAAAGTTTGTTAAAGATGGAATTAGTATGCCTGGCAGTTTTTCTCTGTATTTTAGTTTGTGTTAATAGTGCTTTCTTAATTTGTGTTACTCTTGCTTTCTTAATTTCTGTTAATCGCGCCTTCTTAATTTGTGTTAAACCTGCTTTCTTAATTTCTGTTAATCGAGCTCTTTTATGTTAATAAAGAAGGGGGAGATGTGGGAGCATGGCCATGGGGGTCGACAAGTCCCATGGTTGGTGATAACATCCGACTGTTAAAGTAGAGACCATCAGGAAAGTAAAGAGTTGAGAGGGAACAAAGAAGGGTGATTCAGGAGACAAAAGTGCCTGGCTCTCCCAGGGATGGTTTTACAAAGGTTGTTAAAGATAGACTTAGTATGCCTGGCAGTTTTTCTCTGTGTTTTAGTTTGTGTTGATCCTGCCTTCTTAATTTGTGATAATCGCGCTTTCTTAAGTTAATAAAGAAGGGGGAGATGTGGGAGTGTGGCCATGGGGGTCGACAGGCCCCATGGTTGGTAATAACATCCAACTCTTAAGGATGAGACCATCAGGAATTTAAAGAGTTGAGAGGGAACAAAGAAGGGTGATTCAGGTGACACCTTGTTGTCTGGGGTGGCTTGTTCTCCAGCCATTAAAGCATGGAAGTTGCTGGGTGTTTGGTGTTGCCGGGCAAAGTTGTTGACCAATGACTAGTTAGTGGAAAGGTACTGCTGTGAGGCGGAAGTTATAGGAAGGGAGCCTTTCCTGAATAAGGGATAGAATGAAGTTGTGCCCTCACTCTGAGAGATGAAGTTATGCCTTCAGTAAGAGAGTTCAAGATATGTCATCAATAAAGAGGTAGCAGTTACAGATCCTGAAAGAACCCCGTTGTCCGTGCGGTCTTTACGCCACAAATCGCCCCCCAACAGGGACATGAAAACGAACAGGGACGAGAAGAAAACAAACAGGGACATGAAGAACAGGAACAGGGACAGGCTAACAGCACAGGGACAAAAACAAAAAAGGAATGAATAGGGACAGGCAAACGGAACAGGGACAAAAACAGAAAAGGAATGAATAGGTACAGGCTAACAGAACAGGGACGAACAAAAAGAGGGTATGGGAGGGTCACGCTGGCTTACACAGGACCCCCAAACAAGGACTCCAGGAGTTGGAGGGGCAGCCAGAGCCCCCCGGCTGGGCAGCACTCAGTGCCTGCCACTCCCAGGGATGGGGTTGCAAAGTTTGTTAAAGATAGTCTTAGTATGCCTGGCAGCTTTTCTCTGTGTTTTAGTTTGTGTTGATCCTGCCTTCTTAATTTGTGTTAATTGCGCTTTCTTACGTTAATAAAGAAGGAGGAGATGTGGGAGTGTGGCCATGGGGGTCGACAAGCCCCATGGTTGGTGATCACATCCGACTCTTAAGAATGAGACCATCAGGAAAGTAAAGCCCTGAGAGGGAACAAAGAAGGGTGATTCAGGAGACACCTTAAACAGGGAAATGAAGAACAGGAACAGGGAGAGTCTAACAGAACAGGGACAAAAACAAAAAAGGAATGAATAGGGACAGGCTATCAGAACAGGGACAAACAAAAAACAGCATATGGGAGGGTCTCGCTGGCATACGCAGGACCCTCAAACAAGGACTCCAGGAGTTGGAGGGGCAGCCAGAGCCCCGCGGCTGGGCAGCACTCAGTGCCTGCCTTTCCCAGGGATGGGGTTACAAAGTTTGTTAAAGACGGAATTAGTATGCATGGCAGTTTTTCTCTGTATTTTAATTTGTGTTAATAGTGCTTTCTTAATTTGTGTTTCTCTTGCTTTCTTAATTTCTGTTAATCGCGCCTTCTTAATTTGTGTTAAACCTGCTTTCTAAATTTGTGTTAATCGAGCTCTTTTATGTTAATAAAGAAGGGGGAGATGTGGGAGCGTGGCCATGGGGGTCGAAAAGCCCCATGGTTGGTGATAACATCCGACTATTAAAGATGAGGCCATCAGGAAAGTAAAGAGTTGAGAGGGAACAAAGAAAGGTGATTCAGGAGACACCTTAAACAGGGACATGAAGAACAGGAACAGGGACAGGCTAACAGAACAGGGACAAAAACAAAAAAAGGAATGAATAGAGACAGGCTATCAGAACAGGGACAAATAATAACAGCATATGGGAGGGTCTCGCTGGCATGGGCAGGACCCAGAAACAAGGACTCCAGGAGTTGGAGTGGCAGCCAGAGCCCCCCGGCTGGGCAGCACTCAGTGCCTGCCTCTCCCAGGGTTGGTTTTACAAAGGTTGTTAAAGATAGACTTAGTATGCCCTTCAGTTTTTCTCTGTGTTTTAGTTTGTGTTGATCCTGCCTTCTTAATTTGTGTTAATCGCACTTTCTTATGTTAATAAAGAAGGGGAAGATGTGGGAGTGTGGCCATGGGGGTCGACAAGCCCCATGGTTGGTAATAACATCCGACTCTTAAGGATGAGACAATCAGGAATTTAAAGAGTTGAGAGGGAACAAAGAAGGGTGATTCAGGTGACACCTTAAACAGGGACATGAAGAACAGGAACAGGGGCAGGCTAACAGAGCAGGAGGAAACAAAAAACAGCATATGGGAGGGTCCCACTGGCATATGCTGGACCCACAAACAAGGACTCCAGGAGTTGGAGGGGCAGCCAGAGCCCCCCGGCTGGGCAGCACTCCGTGCCTGCCTCTCCCAGGGATGGGGTTACAAAGTTTGTTAAAGATGGAATTAGTATGCCTGGCAGTTTTTCTCTGTATTTTAATTTGTGTTAATAGTGCTTTCTTAATTTGTGTTTCTCTTGCTTTCTTAATTTCTGTTAATCGCGCTTTCTTATGTTAATAAAGAAGGGGAAGATGTGGGAGTGTGGCCATGGGGGTCGAGAAGCCCCATGGTTGGTGATAACATCCGACTATTAAAGATGAGGCCATCAGGAAAGTAAAGAGTTGAGAGGGAACAAAGAAGGGTGATTCAGGAGACACCTTAAACAGGGACATGAAGAACAGGAACAGGGATAGTCTAACAGAACAGGGACGAAAACAAAAAAGGAATGAATAGGGACAGGAAAACGGAACAGGGACAAACAAAAAACAGCATATGGGAGGGTCTCGCTGGCATAGGCAGGACCCACAAACAAGGACTCCAGGAGTTGGAGGGTCAGCCAGAGCCCCCCGGCTGGGCAGCACTCAGTGCCTGCCTCTCCCAGGGATGGTTTTACAAAGATTGTTAAAGATAGACTTAGTATGCCTGGCAGTTTTTCTCTGTGTTTTAGTTTGTGCTGATCCTGCCTTCTTAATTTGTGTTAATCGCGCTTTCTTAAGTTAATAAAGAAGGGGAAGATGTGGGAGTGTGGCCATGGGGGTCGACAAGTCCCATGGTATGTGATAACATCCAAATCTTAAAGATGAGGCCATCAGGAAAGTAAAGAGTTGAGAGGGAACAAAGAAAGGTGATTCAGGAGACACCTTAAACAGGGACATGAAGAACAGGAACAGGGACAGGCTAACAGAGCAGGGAGAAACAAAAAGCAGCATATGGGAGGGTCCCACTGGCATAGGCAGGACCCACAAACAAGGACTCCAGGAGTTGGAGGGGCAGCCAGAGCCCCCTGGCTGGGCAGTACTCAGTGCCTGCCTCTCCCAGGGATGGTTTTACAAAGGTTGTTAAAGATAGTCTTAGTATGCCTGGCAGCTTTTCTCTGTGTTTTAGTTTGTGTTGATCCTGCCTTCTTAATTTGTGTTAATCGCGCTTTCTTATGTTAATAAAGAAGGGGGAGATGTGGGAGTGTGGCCATGGGGGTCGACAGGCCCCATGGTTGGTAATAACATCCAACTCTTAAGGATGAGACCATCAGGAATTTAAAGAGTTGAGAGGGAACAAAGATGGGTGATTCAGGTGACACCTTGTTGTCTGGGGTGTCTTGTTCTACAGCCATTAAAGCATGGAAGTTGCTGGGTGTTTGCTGTTGCCGGGCAAAGTTGTTGACCAATGACTAGTTAGTGGAAAGGTACTGCTGTGAGGCGGAAATTATAGGAAGGGAGCCTTTCCTGAATCAGGGATAGAATGAAGTTGTGCCCTCACTCTGAGAGATGAAGTTATGCCCTCAGTAAGAGAGAGTTCAAGTTATGTCATCAATAAAGATGTAGCAGTTACAGATCCTGAAAGAACCCCGTTGTCCATGCGGTCTTTACGCCACAAATCGCCCCCCAACAGGGACATGAAAACGAACATGGACAAGAAGAAAACAAACAGGGACATGAAGAACAGGAACAGGGACAGGCTAACAGCACAGGGACAAAAACAAAAAAGGAATGAATAGGGACAGGCAAACCGAACAGGGACAAAAACAGAAAAGGAATGAATAGGTACAGGCTAACAGAACAGGGACGAACAAAAAGAGGGTATGGGAGGGTCACGCTGGCTTACGCAGGACCCCCAAACAAGGACTCCAGGAGTTGGAGGGGCAGCCAGAGCCCCCCGGCTGGGCAGCACTCAGTGCCTGCCTCTCCTAGGGATGGGGTTACAAAGTTTGTTAAAGATGGAATTAGTATGCCTGGCAGTTTTTCTCTGTATTTTAATTTGTGTTAATAGTGCTTTCTTAATTTGTGTTACTCTTGCTTTCTTAATTTCTGTTAATCGCGCCTTCTTAAATTGTGTTAAACCTGCTTTCTTAATTTGTGTTAATCGAGCTCTTTTATGTTAATAAAGAAGGAGGAGATGTGGGAGCGTGACCATGGGGGTCGACAAGCCCCATGGTTGGTGATCACATCCGACTCTTAAAGACGAGACCATGAGGAAAGTAAAGCCTTGAGAGGGAACAAAGAAGGGTGTTTCAGGAGACACCTTAAGCAGGGACATGAAGAGCAGGAACAGGGATAGTCTAACAGAACAGGGACAAAAACAAAAAAGGAATGAATAGGGACAGGAAAACGAAACAGGGACAAAAAGAGAAAAGGAATGATCAGGTACAGGCTAACAGAACAGGGATGACCAAAAAGAGCATATGGGAGGGTCACGATGGTTTACGCAGGACCCACAAACAAGGACTCCAGGAGGTTGAGGGGTAGCCAGAGCCC
Organism: Anser anser; assembly: GCF_964211835.1. Taxonomy (NCBI): domain Eukaryota; kingdom Metazoa; phylum Chordata; class Aves; order Anseriformes; family Anatidae; genus Anser; species Anser anser. The sequence goes on from NC_139731.1 coordinate 3,317,698, forward strand.
CCCTGCTGGGCAGCACTCAGTGCCTGCCACTCCCAGGGATGGGGTTGCAAAGTTTGTTGAAGATAGACTTAGTATGCCTGGCAGTTTTTCTCTGTGTTTTAGTTTGTGCTGATCCTGCCTTCTTAATTTGTGTTAATCGCGCTTTCTTAAGTTAATAAAGAAGGGGAAGATGTGGGAGTGTGGCCATGGGGGTCGACAAGCCCCATGGTTGGTGATCACATCCGACTGTTACAGATGAGTCCATCAGGAAAGTAAAGCCTTGAGAGGGAACAAAGAAGGGTGATACAGGAGACACCTTAAGCAGGGACATGAAGAACAGGAACAGGGATAGTCTAACAGAACAGGGACAAAAACAAAAAAGGAATGAATAGGGACAGGCTATCAGAACAGGGACAAACAAAAAACAGCGTATGGGAGGGTCTCGCTGGCATAGGCAGGACCCACAATCAAGGACTCCAGGAGTTGGAGGGGCAGCGTGAGCCCCCCAGCTGGGCAGCACTCAGTGCCTGCCTCTCCCAGGGTTGTGGTTACAAAGTTTGTTAAAGATGGAATTAGTATGCCTGGCAGTTTTTCTCTGTATTTTAATTTGTGTTAATAGTGGTTTCTTAATTTGTGTTTCTCTAGCTTTCTTAATTTCTGTTAAAGATAGACTTATTAATTTGTGTTAAACCTGCATTCTTAATTTGTGTTAATCGCGCTTTCTTAAGTTAATGAAGAAGGGGAAGATGTGGGAGTGTGGCCATGGGGGTCGACAAGCCCCATGGTTGGTGATAACATCGGACTCTTAAAGTAGAGACCATCAGGAAACTAAAGAGTTGAGAGGGAACAAAGAAGGGTGATTCAGGAGACACCTTAAACAGGGACATGAAGAACAGGAACAGGGACAGGCTAACAGAGCAGGGAGAAACAAAAAACAGCATATGGGAGGGTCCCACTGGCATATGCTGGACCCACAAACAAGGACTCCAGGAGTTGGAGGGGCAGCCAGAGCCCCCCGGCTGGGCAGCACTCAGTTCCTGCCTCTCCCAGGGACGGTTTTACAAAGATTGTTAAAGATAGACTTAGCATGCCTGGCAGTTTTTCTCTGTGTTTTAGTTTGTGTTGATCCTGCCTTCTTAATTTCTGTTAATCGCGCTTTCTTAAGTTAATGAAGAAGGGGAAGATGTGGGAGTGTGGCCATGGGGGTCGACAACCCCCATGGTTGGTGATAACATCCGACTATTACAGTAGAGACCATCAGGAATGTAAACCCTTGAGAGGGAACAAAGAAGGGTTATTCAAAAGACACCTTATCCAGGGACATGAAGAACAGGAACAGGGATAGTCTAACAGAACAGGGACAGAAACAAAAAAGGAATGAATAGGGAAAGGCTATCAGAACAGGGACAAACAAAAAACAGCGTATGGGAGGGTCTCGCTGGCATAGGCAGGACCCACAAAGAAGGACTCCAGGAGTTGGAGGGGCAGCCAGAGCCCCCCGGGTGGGCAGCACTCAGTGCCTGCCTCTCCCAGGGATGGGGTTACAAAGTTTGTTAAAGATGGAATTAGTATGCCTGGCAGTTTTTCTCTGTATTTTAGTTTGTGTTAATAGTGCTTTCTTAATTTGTGTTACTCTTGCTTTCTTAATTTCTGTTAATCGCGCCTTCACAATTTGTGTTAAACCTGCTTTCTTAATTTGTGTTAATCGAGCTCTTTTATGTTAATAAAGAAGGGGGAGTTGTGGGAGCATGGCCATGGGGGTCGACAAGTCCCATGGTTGGTGATAACATCCGACTCTTAAAGATGAGGCCATCAGGAAAGTAAAGAGTTGAGAGGGAACAAAAAAGGGTGATTCAGGAGACACCTTAACCAGGGACATGAAGAACAGGAACAGGGACAGGCTAACAGAGCAGGGAGAAACAAAAAACAGCATATGGGAGGGTCCCACTGGCATATGCTGGACCCACAAACAAGGACTCCAGGAGTTGGAGGGGCAGCCAGAGCCCCCCAGCTGGGCAGCACTCAGTGCCTGCCTCTCCCAGGGATGGGGTTACAAAGTTTGTTAAAGATGGAATTAGTATGCCTGGCAGTTTTTCTCTGTATTTTAGTTTGTGTTAATAGTGCTTTCTTAATTTGTGTTACTCTTGTTTTCTTAATTTCTGTTAATCACGCCTTCTTAATTTGTGTTAAATCTGCTTTCTTAATTTGTGTTAATCGAGCTCTTTTATGTTAATAAAGAAGGGGGAGATGTGGGAGCCTGGCCATGGGGGTCGACAAGTCCCATGGTTGTTGATAACATCCGACTCTTAAAGATGAGGCCATCAGGAAAGTAAAGAGTTGAGAGGGAACAAAGAAGGGTGATTCAGGAGACACCTTAACCAGGGACATGAAGAACAGGAACAGGGACAGGGTAACAGAGCAGGGAGAAACAAAAAAGAGCATATGGGAGGGTCCCACTGGCATAGGCAGGACCCACAAACAAGGACTCCAGGAGTTGGAGGGGCAGCCAGAGCCCCCTGGCTGGGCAGTACTCAGTGCCTGCCTCTCCCAGGGCTGGTTTTACAAAGGTTGTTAAAGATAGACTTAGTATGCCTGGCAGTTTTTCTCTGTGTTTTAGTTTGTGTTGATCCTGCCTTCTTAATTTGTGTTAATTGCGCTTTCTTATGTTAATAAAGAAGGAGGAGATGTGGGAGTGTGGCCATGGGGGTCGACAAGCCCCATGGCTGGTGATCACATCCGACTCTTAAAGATGAGACCATCAGGAAAGTAAAGCCTTGAGAGGGAACAAAGAAGGGTGATTCAGGAGACACCTTAAGCAGGGACATGAAGAACAGGAACAGGGACATGCTATCAGAACAGGGACAAACAAAAAACAGCGTATGGGAGGGTCTCGCTGGCATAGGCAGGACCCACAAACAAGGACTCCAGGAGTTGGAGGGGCAGCCAGAGCCCCCCAGCTGGGCAGCACTCAGTGCCTGCCTCTCCCAGGGATGGGGTTACAAAGTTTGTTAAAGATGGAATTAGTATGCCTGGCAGTTTTTCTCTGTATTTTAGTTTGTGTTAATAGTGCTTTCTTAATTTGTGTTACTCTTGCTTTCTTAATTTCTGTTAATCGCGCCTTCATAATTTGTGTTAAACCTGCTTTCTTAATTTGTGTTAATCGAGGTCTTTTATGTTAATAAAGAAGGGGGAGTTGTGGGAGCATGGCCATGGGGGTCGACAAGTCCCATGGTTGGTGATAACATCCGACTCTTAAAGATGAGGCCATCAGGAAAGTAAAGAGTTGAGAGGGAACAAAAAAGGGTGATTCAGGAGACACCTTAACCAGGGACATGAAGAACAGGAACAGGGACAGGGTAACAGAGCAGGGAGAAACAAAAAACAGCATATGGGAGGGTCCCACTGGCATATGCTGGACCCACAAACAAGGACTCCAGGAGTTGGAGGGGCAACCAGAGCCCCCCAGCTGGGCAGCACTCAGTGCCTGCCTCTCCCAGGGATGGTTTTACAAAGGTTGTTAAAGATAGACTTAGTATGCCTGGCAGTTTTTCTCTGTGTTTTAGTTTGTGTTGATCCTGCCTTCTTAATTTGTGTTAATTGTCCTTTCTTATGTTAATAATGAAGGGGAAGATGTGGGAGTGTGGCCATGGGGGTCGACAAGCCCCATGGTTGGTGATAACATCCGACTCTTAAGGATGAGACCATCAGGAAAGGAAAGCCTTGAGAGGGAACAAAGAAGGGTGATTCAGGAGACACCTTAACCAGGGACATGAAGAACAGGAACAGGGATAGTCTAACAGAACAGGGACAAAAACAAAAAAGGAATGAATAGGGACAGGCTATCAGAACAGCGAGAAACAAAAAGCAGCGTATGGGAGGGTCTCGCTGGCATAGGCAGGACCCACAAACAAGGACTCCAGGAGTTGGAGGGGCAGCCAGAGCCCCCCAGCTGGGCAGCACTCAGTGCCTGCCTCTCCCAGGGATGGGGTTACAAAGTTTGTTAAAGATGGAATTAGTATGCCTGGCAGTTTTTCTCTGTATTTTAGTTTGTGTTAATAGTGCTTTCTTAATTTGTGTTACTCTTGCTTTCTTAATTTCTGTTAATCGCGCCTTCACAATTTGTGTTAATCCTGCTTTCTTAATTTGTGTTAATCGAGCTCTTTTATGTTAATAAAGAAGGGGGAGTTGTGGGAGCATGGCCATGGGGGTCGACAAGTCCCATGGTTGGTGATAACATCCGACTCTTAAAGATGAGGCCATCAGGAAAGTAAAGAGTTGAGAGGGAACAAAAAAGGGTGATTCAGGAGACACCTTAACCAGGGACATGAAGAACAGGAACAGGGACAGGCTAACAGAGCAGGGAGAAACAAAAAACAGCATATGGGAGGGTCCCACTGGCATATGCTGGACCCACAAACAAGGACTCCAGGAGTTGGAGGGGCAGCCAGAGCCCCCCAGCTGGGCAGCACTCAGTGCCTGCCTCTCCCAGGGATGGGGTTACAAAGTTTGTAAAAGATGGAATTAGTATGCCTGGCAGTTTTTCTCTGTATTTTAGTTTGTGTTAATAGTGCTTTCTTAATTTGTGTTACTCTTGCTTTCTTAATTTCTGTTAATCGCGCCTTCTTAATTTGTGTTAAATCTGCTTTCTTAATTTGTGTTAATCGAGCTCTTTTATGTTAATAAAGAAGGGGGAGATGTGGAAGCCTGGCCATGGGGGTCGACAAGTCCCATGGTTGTTGATAACATCCGACTCTTAAAGATGAGGCCATCAGGAAAGTAAAGAGTTGAGAGGGAACAAAGAAGGGTGATTCAGGAGACACCTTAAACAGGGACATGAAGAACAGGAACAGGGACAGGCTAACAGAGCAGGGAGAAACAAAAAAGAGCATATGGGAGGGTCCCACTGGCATAGGCAGGACCCACAAACAAGGACTCCAGGAGTTGGAGGGGCAGCCAGAGCCCCCTGGCTGGGCAGTACTCAGTGCCTGCCTCTCCCAGGGCTGGTTTTACAAAGGTTGTGAAAGATAGACTTAGTATGCCTGGCAGTTTTTCTCTGTGTTTTAGTTTGTGTTGATCCTGCCCTCTTAATATGTGTTAATCACGCTTTCTTATATTAATAAAGAAGAAGGAGATGTGGGAGTGTGGCCATGGGGGTCGACAAGCCCCATGGTTGGTGATAACATCCGACTCTTAAGGATGAGACCATCAGGAATTTAAAGAGTTGAGAGGGAACAAAGAAGGGTGATTCAGGTGACACCTTCTTGTCTGGGGTGGCTAGTTCTCCAGCCATTAATGCATGGAAGTGGCTAGGTGTTTGCTGTTGCCGGGCAAAGTTGTTGACCAATGACTAGTTAGTGGAAAGGTACTGTTGTGAGGCGGAAGTTATAGGAAGGGAGCCTTTCCTGAATAAGGGATAGAATGAAGTTGTGCCCTCACTCTGAGAGATGAAGTTATGCCCTCAGTAAGAGAGAGTTCAAGTTATGTCATCAATAAAGAGGTAGCAGTTACAGATCCTGAAAGAACCCCGTTGTCCGTGCGGTCTTTACGCCACAAATCGCCCCCCAACAGGGACATGAAAACGAACAGGGACGAGAAGAAAACAAACAGGGACATGAAGAACAGGAACAGGGACAGGCTAACAGAACAGGGACAAAAAAAAAAAAGGAATGAATAGGGACAGGCAAACGGAACAGGGAAAAAAAAAAAAAAAGAATGAATAGGTACAGGCTATCAGAACAGGGACAAACAAAAAACAGCTTATGGGAGGGTCTCGCTGGCATAGGCAGGACCCACAAACAATGACTCCAGGAGTTGGAGGGGCAGCCAGAGCCCCCCGGCTGGGCAGCACTCAGTGCCTGCCTCTCCCAGGGATGGGGTTGCAAAGTTTGTTAAAGATGGAATTAGTATGCCTGGCAGTTTTTCTCTGTATTTTAGTTTGTGTTAATAGTGCTTTTTTAATGTGTGTTACTCTTGCTATCTTAATTTCTGTTAATCGCGCCTTCTTAATTTGTGTTAAACCTGCTTTCTTAATTTGTGTTAATCGAGCTCTTTTATGTTAATAAAGAAGGGGGAGATGTGGGAGCCTGGCCATGGGGGTCGACAAGTCCCATGGTTGGTGATAACAACCCACTCTTAAAGATGAGGCCATCAGGAAAGTAAAGAGTTGAGAGGGAACAAAGAAGGGTGATTCAGGAGACACCTTAACCAGGGACATGAAGAACAGGAACAGGGACAGGCTAACAGAGCAGGGAGAAACAAAAAAAAGCATATGGGAGGGTCCCACTGGCATATGCTGGACCCACAAACAAGGACTCCAGGAGTTGGAGGGGCAGCCAGAGCCCCCCGGCTGGGCAGCACTCAGTGCCTGCCTCTCCCAGGGATGGTTTTACAAAGATTGTTAAAGATAGACTTAGTATGCCTGGCAGTTTTTCTCTGTGTTTTAGTTTGTGTTGATCCTGCCTTCTTAATTTGTGTTAATCGCGCTTTCTTATGTTAATAAAGAAGGAGGAGATGTGGGAGTGTGGCCATGGGGGTCCACAAGCCCCATGGTTGGTGATAACATCCGACTCTTAAGGATGAGACCATCAGGAATTTAAAGAGTTGAGAGGGAACAAAGAAGGGTGATTCAGGTGACACCTTGTTGTCTGGGGTGGCTAGTTCTCCAGCCATTAATGCATGGAAGTGGCTGGGTGTTTGCTGTTGCCGGGCAAAGTTGTTGACCAATGACTAGTTAGTGGAAAGTTACTGCTGTGAGGGGGAAGTTATAGGAAGGGAGCCTTTCCTGAATAAGGGATAGAATGAAGTTGTGCCCTCACTCTGAGAGATGAAGTTATGCCCTCAGTAAGAGAGAGTTCAAGTTATGTCATCAATAAAGAGGTAGCAGTTACAGATCCTGAAAGAACCCCATTGTCCGTGCGGTCTTTACGCCACAAATCGCCCCCCAACAGGGACATGAAAACTAACAGGGACGAGAAGAAAACAAACAGGGACATGAAGAACAGGAACAGGGACAGGCTAACAGAACAGGGACAAAAACAAAAAAGGAATGAATAGGTACAGGCTATCAGAACAGGGATAAACAAAAAGAGCTTATGGGAGGGCCACGCTGGCTTACGCAGGACCCACAAACAAGGACTCCAGGAGTTGGAGGGGCAGCCAGAGCCCCCCGGCTGGGCAGCACTCAGTGCCTGCCTCTCCCAGGGATGGGGTTGCAAAGTTTGTTAAAGATAGTCTTAGTATGCCTGGCAGTTTTTCTCTGTATTTTAGTTTGTGTTAATAGTTCTTTCTTAATTTGTGTTACTCTTCCTTTCTTAATTTCTGTTAATCGCGCCTTCTTAATTTGTGTTAAACCTGCTTTCTTAATTTGTGTTAATCAAGCTCTTTTATGTTAATAAAGAAGGGGGAGATGTGGGAGCGTGGCCATGGGGGTGGACAAGTCCCATGGTTGGTGATAACATCCGACTATTAAAGTAGAGACCATCAGGAAAGTAAAGAGTTGAAAGGGAACAAAGAAGGGTGATTCAGGAGACACCTTAAACAGGGACATGAAGAACAGGAACAGGGATAGTCTAACAGAACAGGGACGAAAACAAAAAAGGAATGAATAGGGACAGGCTATCAGAACAGGGACAAACAAAAAACAGCGTATGGGAGGGTCTCGTTGGCATACGCAGGACCCACAAACAAGGACTCCAGGAGTTGGAGGGGCAGCCAGAGCCCCCTGGCTGGGCAGTACTCAGTGCCTGCCTCTCCCAGGGATGGTTTTACAAAGGTTGTTAAAGATAGACTTAGTATGCCTGGCAGTTTTTCTCTGTGTTTTAGTTTGTGTTGATCCTGCCTTCTTAATTTGTGTTAATCGCGCTTTCTTAAGTTAATAAAGAAGGGGGAGATGTGGGAGTGTGGCCATGGGGGTCGACAGGCCCCATGGTTGGTGATAACATAGGACTCTTAAGGATGAGACCATCAGGAATTTAAAGAGTTGAGAGGGAACAAAGAAGGGTGATTCAGGTGACACCTTCTTGTCTGGGGTGGCTAGTTCTCCAGCCATTAATGCATGGAAGTGGCTGGGTGTTTGGTGTTGCCGGGCAAAGTTGTTGTCCAATGACTAGTTAGTGGAAAGGTACTGCTGTGAGGCGGAAATTATAGGAAGGGAGCCTTTCCTGAATAAGGGATAGAATGAAGTTGTGCCCTCACTCTGAGAGACGAAGTTATGCCTTCAGTAAGAGAGAGTTCAAGTTATGTCATCAATAAAGAGGTAGCAGTTACAGATCCTGAAAGAACCCCGTTGTCCGTGCGGTCTTTACGCCACAAATCGCCCCCCAACAGGGACATGAAAACGAACAGGGACGAGAAGAAAACAAACAGGGACAAGAAGAACAGGAACAGGGACAGGCTAACAGCACAGGGACAAAAACAAAAAAGGAATGAATAGGGACAGGCAAACGGAACAGGGACAAAAACAGAAAAGGAATGAATAGGTACAGGCTAACAGAACAGGGACGAACAAAAAGAGCTTATGGGAGGGTCACGCTGGCTTACGCAGGACCCACAAACAAGGACTCCAGGAGTTGGAGGGGCAGCCAGAGCCCCCCGGCTGGGCAGCACTCAGTGCCTGCCTCTCCCAGGGATGGGGTTGCAAAGTTTGTTAAAGATAGACTTAGTATGCCTGGCAGTTTTTCTCTGTGTTTTAGTTTGTGTTGATCCTGCCTTCTTAATTTGTGTTAGTTGCGCTTTCTTATTTTAATAAAGAAGGGGAAGATGTGGGAGTGTGGCCATGGGGGTCGACAAGCCCCATGGTTGGTGATAACATCCAACTCTTAAAGATGAAACCATCAGGAAAGTGAAGAGTTGAGAGGGAACAAAGAAGGGTGATTCAGGAGACACCTTAACCAGGGAGATGAAGAACAGGAACAGGGATAGTCTAACAAAACAGGGAGGAAAACAAAAAAGGAATGAAAAGGGACAGGCTAACAGAGCAGGGAGAAACAAAAAACAGCATATGGGAGGGTCCCACTGGCATATGCTGGACCCACAAACAAGGACTCCAGGAGTTGGAGGGGCAGCCAGAGCCCCCCGGCTAGGCAGTACTCAGTGCCTGCCTCTCCCAGGGATGGGGTTACAAAGTTTGTTAAAGATGGAATTAGTATGCCTGGCAGTTTTTCTCTGTATTTTAGTTTGTGTTAATAGTGCTTTCTTAATTTGTGTTACTTTTCCTTTCTTATTTTCTGTTAATCGCGCCTTCATAATTTGTGTTAAACCTGCTTTCTGAATTTGTGTTAATCAAGCTCTTTTATGTTAATAAAGAAGGGGGAGATGTGGTAGCATGGCCATGGGGGTCGACAAGTCCCATGGTTGGTGATCACATCCGACTCTTAAAGATGAGGCCATCAGGAAAGTAAAGAGTTGAGAGGGAACAAAGAAGGGTGATTCAGGAGACACCTTAAGCAGGGACATGAAGAACAGGAACAGGGACAGGCTAACAGAGCAGGGACAAAAACAGAAAAGGAATGAATAGGGACAGGCTAACAGAACAGGGACTAACAAAAAGAGCTTATGGGAGGGTCACGCTGGCTTACGCAGGACCCACAAACAAGGACTCCAGGAGTTGGAGGGGCAGCCAGAGCCCCCCGGCTGGGCAGCACTCAGTGCCTGCCTCTCCCAGGGATGGTTTTACAAAGTTTGTAAAAGATAGACTTAGTATGCCTGGCAGTTTTTCTCTGTGTTTTAGTTTGTGTTGATCCTGCCTTCTTAATATGTGTTAATCGCGCTTTCTTAAGTTAATAAAGAAGGGGGAGATGTGGGAGTGTGGCCATGGGGGTCGACAAGTCCCATGGTTGGTGATAACATCGGACTCTTAAGGATGAGACCATCAGGAAAGTAAAGCCTTGAGAGGGAACAAAGAAGGGTGATTCAGGAGACACCTTAAACAGGGACATGAAGAACAGGAACAGGGACAGGCTAACGGAGCAGGGAGAAACAAAAAACAGCATATGGGAGGGTCCCACTGGCATATGCTGGACCCACAAACAAGGACTCCAGGAGTTGGAGGGGCAGCCAGAGCCCCCCGGCTGGGCAGCACTCAGTGCCTGCCTCTCCCAGGGATGGTTTTACAAAGGTTGTTAAAGATAGACTTAGTATGCCTGGCAGTTTTTCTCTGTGTTTTAGTTTGTGTTGATCCTGCCTTCTGAATTTGTGTTAATTGCGCTTTCTTATGTTAATAAAGAAGGAGGAGATGTGGGAGTGTGGCCATGGGGGTCGACAAGCCCCATGGTTGGTGATCACATCCGACTCTTAAAGATGAGACCATGAGGAAAGTAAAGCCTTGCGAGGGAACAAAGAAGGGTGATTCAGGAGACACCTTAAACAGGGACATGAAGAACAGGAACAGGGATAGTCTAACAGAACAGGGACAAAAACAAAAAAGTAATGAATAGGGACAGGCTATCAGAACAGGGACAAACAAAAAACAGCCTATGGGAGGGTCTCGCTGGCATAGGCAGGACCCACAAACAAGGACTCCAGGAGTTGGAGGGGCAGCCAGAGCCCCCCAGCTGGGAAGCACTCAGTGCCTGCCTCTCCCAGGGATGGGGTTACAAAGTTTGTTAAAGATGGAATTAGTATGCCTGGCAGTTTTTCTCTGTATTTTAGTTTGTGTTAATAGTGCTTTTTTAATTTGTGTTACTCTTGCTATCTTAATTTCTGTTAATCGCGCCTTCATAATTTCTGTTAAACCTGCTTTCTTAATTTGTGTTAATCGAGCTCTTTTATGTTAATAAAGAAGGGGGAGATGTGGGAGTGTGGCCATGGGGGTCGACAAGTCCCATGGTTGGTGATCACATCCGACTCTTAAAGATGAGACCATCAGGAAAGTAAAGAGTTGAGAGGGAACAAAGAAGGGTGATTCAGGAGACACCTTAAACAGGGACATGAAGAACAGGAACAGGGACAGGCTAACAGAGCAGGGAGAAACAAAAAAAGCATAGGGGAGGGTCCCACTGGCATATGCTGGACCCACAAACAAGGACTCCAGGAGTTGGAGGGGCAGCCAGAGACCCCCGGCTGGGCAGCACTCAGTGCCTGCCTCTCCCAGGGATGGTTTTACAAAGATTGTTAAAGATAGACTTAGTATGCCTGGCAGTTTTTCTCTGTGTTTTAGTTTGTGTTGATCCTGCCTTCTTAATTTGTGTTAATCGCGCTTTCTTATGTTAATAAAGAAGGGGCAGATGTGGGAGTGTGGCAATGGGGGTCGACAGGCCCCATGGTTGGTGATAACATCCGACTCTTAAGGATGAGACCATCAGGAATTTAAAGAGTTGAGAGGGAACAAAGAAGGGTGATTCAGGTGACACCTTCTTGTCTGGGGTGGCTAGTTCTCCAGCCATTAATGCATGGAAGTGGCTGGGTGTTTGCTGTTGCCGGGCAAAGTTGTTGACCAATGACTAGTTAGTGGAAAGTTACTGCTGTGAGGCGGAAGTTATAGGAAGGGAGCCTTTCCTGAATAAGGGATAGAATGAAGTTGTGCCCTCACTCTGAGAGATGAAGTTATGCCCTCAGTAAGAGAGAGTTCAAGTTATGTCATCAATAAAGAGGTAGCAGTTACAGATCCTGAAAGAACCCCGTTGTCCGTGCGGTCTTTACTCCACAAATCGCCCCCCAACAGGGACATGAAAACGAACAGGGACAAGAAGAAAACAAACAGGGACATGAAGAACAGGAACAGGGACAGGCAAACCGAACAGGGACAAAAACAGAAAAGGAATGAATAGGTACAGGCTAACAGAACAGGGACGAACAAAAAGAGGGTATGGGAGGGTCACGCTGGCTTACGCAGGACCCCCAAACAAGGACTCCAGGAGTTGGAGGGGCAGCCAGAGCCCCCCGGCTGGGCAGCACTCAGTGCCTGCCTCTCCCAGGGATGGGGTTGCAAAGTTTGTTAAAGATAGTCTTAGTATGCCTGGCAGTTTTTCTCTGTGTTTTAGTTTGTGTTGATCCTGCCTTCTTAATTTGTGTTAATTGCGCTTTCTTATGTTAATAAAGAAGGAGGAGATGTGGGAGTGTGGCCATGGGGGTCGACAAGCCCCATGGTTGGTGATAACATCCGACTCTTAAAGATGAGGCCATCAGGAAAGGAAAGAGTTGAGAGGGAACAAAGAAGGGTGATTCAGGAGACACCTTAAACAGGGACCTGAAGAACAGGAACAGGGACAGGCTAAAGGAGCAGGGAGAAACAAAAAACAGCATATGGGAGGGTCCCACTGGCATAGGCAGGACCCACAAACAAGGACTCCAGGAGTTGGAGGGGCAGCCAGAGCCCCCCGGCTGGGCAGCACTCAGTGCCTGCCTCTCCCAGGGATGGGGTTGCAAAGTTTGTTAAAGATAGTCTTAGTATGCCTGGCAGTTTTTCTCTGTGTTTTAGTTTGTGTTGATCCTGCCTTCTTAATTTGTGTTAATTGCGCTTTCTTATGTTAATAAAGAAGGAGGAGATGTGGGAGTGTGGCCATGGGGGTCGACAAGCCCCATGGTTGGTGATTACATCCGACTCTTAAAGATGAGGCCATGAGGAAAGTAAAGCCTTGAGAGGGAACAAAGAAGGGTCATTCAGGAGACACCTTAAACAGGGACATGAAGAACAGGAACAGGGACAGGCTAACAGAGCAGGGAGAAACACAAAACAGCATATGGGAGGGTCCAACTGGCATATGGTGTACCCAAAAACAAGGACTCCAGGAGCTGGAGGGAACAAAGAAGGGTGATTCAGGAGACACCTTAAACAGGGACATGAAGAACAGGAACAGGCATAGTCTAACAGAACAGGGACAAAACCAAAAAAGGAATGAATAGGGACAGGCTATCAGAACAGGGACATACAAAAAACAGCATATGGGAGGGTCTCGCTGGCATAGGCAGGACCCACAAACAAGGACTCCAGGAGTTGGAGAGGCAGCTAGAGCCCCCCGGCTGGGCAGCACTCAGTGCCTGCCACTCCCAGGGATGGGGTTACAAAGTTTGTTAAAGATAGTCTTAGTATGCCTGGCAGTTTTTCTCTGTGTTTTAGTTTGTGTTGATCCTGCCTTCTTAATTTGTGTTAATCGAGCTCTTTTATGTTAATAAAGAAGGGGGAGTTGTGGGAGTGTGGCCATGGGGGTCGACAAGCCCCATGGTTGGTGATAACATCCGACTCTTAAGGATGAGACCATCAGGAAAGGAAAGCCTTGAGAGGGAACAAAGAAGGGTGATTCAGGAGACACCTTAACCAGGGACATGAAGAACAGGAACAGGGACAGGCTAACAGAGCAGGGAGAAACAAAAAAAAGCATATGGGAGGGTCCCACTGGCATATGCTGGACCCACAAACAAGGACTCCAGTAGTCGGAGGGGCAGCCAGAGCCCCCCGGCTGGGCAGTACTCAGTGCCTGCCTCTCCCAGGGATGGTTTTACAAAGGTTGTTAAAGATAGACTTACTATGCCTGGCAGTTTTTCTCTGTGTTTTAGTTTGTGTTGATCCTGCCTTCTTAATTTGTGTTAATTGTGCTTTCTAATGTTAATAATGAAGGGGAAGATGTGGGAGTGTGGCCATGGGGGTCGACAAGCCCCATGGTTGGTGATAACATCCGACTCTTAAGGATGAGACCATCAGGAAAGGAAAGCCTTGAGAGGGAACAAAGAAGGGTGATTCAGGAGACACCTTAAGCAGGGACATGAAGAACAGGAACAGGGATAGTCTAACAGAACAGGGACAAAAACAAAAAAGGAATGAATAGGGACAGGCTATCAGAACAGCGACAAACAAAAAGCAGCGTATGGGAGGGTCTCGCTGGCATAGGCAGGACCCACAAACAAGGACTCCAGGAGTTGGAGGGGCAGCCAGAGCCCCCCAGCTGGGCAGCACTCAGTGCCTGCCTCTCCCAGGGATGGGGTTACAAAGTTTGTTAAAGATGGAATTAGTATGCCTGGCAGTTTTTCTCTGTATTTTAGTTTGTGTTAATAGTGCTTTCTTAATTTGTGTTACTCTTGCTTTCTTAATTTCTGTTAATCGCGCCTTCTTAATTTGTGTTAAACCTGCTTTCTTAATTTGTGTTAATCGAGCTCTTTTATGTTAATAAAGAAGGAGGAGATGTGGGAGTGTGGCCATGGGGGTCGACAAGCCCCATGGTTGGTGATCACATCCGACTCTTAAAGATGAGACCATCAGGAAAGGAAAGCCTTGAGAGGGAACAAAGAAGGGTGATTCAGGAGACACCTTAAACAGGGACATGAAGAACAGGAACAGGGACAGGCTAACGGAGCAGGGAGAAACAAAAAACAGCATATGGGAGGGTCCCACTGGCATATGCTGGACCCACAAACAAGGACTCCAGGAGTTGGAGGGGCAGCCAGAGCCCCCCGGCCTGGCAGCACTCAGTGCCTGCCTCTCCCAGGGATGGTTTTACAAAGTTTGTTAAAGATGGAATTAGTATGCCTGGCAGTTTTTCTCTGTGTTTTAGTTTGTGTTGATCCTGCCTTCTGAATTTGTGTTAATTGCGCTTTCTTATGTTAATAAAGAAGGAGGAGATGTGGGAGTGTGGCCATGGGGGTCGACAAGCCCCATGGTTGGTGATAACATAGGACTCTTAAGGATGAGACCATCAGGAATTTAAAGAGTTGAGAGGGAACAAAGAAGGGTGATTCAGGTGACACCTTCTTGTCTGGGGTGGCTAGTTCTCCAGCCATTAATGCATGGAAGTGGCTGGGTGTTTGCTGTTGCCGGGCAAAGTTGTTGACCAATGACTAGTTAGTGGAAAGGTACTGCTGTGAGGCGGAAGTTATAGGAAGGGAGCCTTTCCTGAATAAGGGATAGAATGAAGTTGTGCCCTCACTCTGAGAGATGAAGTTATGCCCTCAGTAAGAGAGAGTTCAAGTTATGTCATCAATAAAGAGGTAGCAGTTACAGATCCTGAAAGAACCCCGTTGTCCGTGCGGTCTTTACGCCACAAATCGCCCCCCAACAGGGACATGAAAACGAACAGGGACGAGAAGAAAACAAACAGGGACATGAAGAACAGGAACAGGGACAGGCTAACAGAACAGGGACGAACAAAAAGAGCTTATGGGAGGGTCACGCTGGCTTACGCAGGACCCACAAACAAGGACTCCAGGAGTTGGAGGGGCAGCCAGAGCCCCCCGGCTGGGCAGCACTCAGTGCCTGCCTCTCCCAGGGATGGGGTTGCAAAGTTTGTTAAAGATAGTCTTAGTATGCCTGGCAGTTTTTCTCTGTGTTTTAGTTTGTGTTGATCCTGCCTTCTGAATTTGTGTTAATTGCGCTTTCTTATGTTAATAAAGAAGGAGGAGATGTGGGAGTGTGGCCATGGGGGTCGACAAGCCCCATGGTTGGTGATCACATCCGACTCTTAAAGATGAGACCATGAGGAAAGTAAAGCCTTGCGAGGGAACAAAGAAGGGTGATTCAGGAGACACCTTAAACAGGGACATGAAGAACAGGAACAGGGATAGTCTAACAGAACAGGGACAAAAACAAAAAAGTAATGAATAGGGACAGGCTATCAGAACAGGGACAAACAAAAAACAGCATATGGGAGGGTCTCGCTGGCATAGGCAGGACCCACAAACAAGGACTCCAGGAGTTGGAGGGGCAGCCAGAGCCCCCCAGCTGGGAAGCACTCAGTGCCTGCCTCTCCCAGGGATGGGGTTACAAAGTTTGTTAAAGATGGAATTAGTATGCCTGGCAGTTTTTCTCTGTGTTTTAGTTTGTGTTGATCCTGCCTTCTTAATTTGTGTTAATCGCGCTTTCTTATGTTAATAAAGAAGGGGAAGATGTGGGAGTGTGGCAATGGGGGTCGACAAGCCCCATGGTTGGTGATAACATCCGACTCTTAAGGATGAGACCATCAGGAATTTAAAGAGTTGAGAGGGAACAAAGAATGGTGATTCAGGTGACACCTTGTTGTCTGGGGTGGCTAGTTCTCCAGCCATTAAAGCATGGAAGTGGCTGGGTGTTTGCTGTTGCCGGGCAAAGTTGTTGACCAATGACTAGTTAGTGGAAAGGTACTGCTGTGAGGTGGAAGTTATAGGAAGGGAGCCTTTCCTGAATAAGGGATAGAATGAAGTTGTGCCCTCACTCTGAGAGATGAAGTTATGCCCTCAGTAAGAGAGAGTTCAAGTTATGTCATCAATAAAGAGGTAGCAGTTACAGATCCTGAAAGAACCCCGTTGTCTGTGCGGTCTTTACACCACAAATCGCGCCCAAACACGGACATGAAGAAATCAAACAGGGACAAGAAGAAAACAAACAGGGACATGAAGAACAGGAACAGGGACAGGCTAACAGAACAGGGACAAAAACAAAAAAGGAATGAATAGGGACAGGCAAACGGAACAGGGACAAAAACAGAATAGGAATGAATAGGTACAGGCTAACAGAACAGGGACGAAAAAAAAGAGCTTATGGGAGGGTCACGCTGGCTTACGCAGGACCCCCAAACAAGGACTCCAGGAGGTGGAGGGGCAGCCAGAGCCCCCCGGCTGGGCAGCACTCAGTGCCTGCCTCTCCCAGGGATGGGGTTACAAAGTTTGTTAAAGATGGAATTAGTATGCCTGGCAGTTTTTCTCTGTATTTTAGTTTGTGTTAATAGTGCTTTCTTAATTTGTGTTATTCTTGCTTTCTTAATTTCTGTTAATCGCGCCTTCTTAATTTGCGTTAAACCTGCTTTCTTAATTTGTGTTAATCAAGCTCTTTTATGTTAATAAAGAAGGGGGAGATGTGGGAGCCTGGACATGGGGGTCGACAAGTCCCATGGTTGGTGATAACATCCGACTCTTAAAGATGAGGCCATCAGGAAAGTAAAGATTTGAGAGGGAACAAAGAAGGGTGATTCAGGAGACACCTTAAACAGGGACATGAAGAACAGGAACAGGGACAGGCTAACAGAGCAGGAGGAAACAAAAACAGCATGTGGGAGGGTCCCACTGGCATAGGCAGGACCCACAAACAAGGACTCCAGGAGTTGGAGGGGCAGCCAGAGCCCCCCGTCTGGGCAGCACTCAGTGCCTGCCTCTCCCAGGGATGGTTTTACAAAGGTTGTTAAAGATAGACTTAGTATGCCTGGCAGTTTTTCTCTGTGTTTTAGTTTGTGTTGATCCTGCCTTCTTAATTTGTGTTAATCGCGCTTTCTTATGTTAAGAAAGAAGGGGAAGATGTGGGAGTTTGGCCATGGGGGTCGATAAGCCCCATGGTTGGTGATAACATCCTACTCTTAAGGATGAGACCATCAGGAATTTAAAGAGTTGAGAGGGAGCAAAGAATGGTGATTCAGGTGACACCTTCTTGTCTGGGGTGGCTTGTTCTCCAGCCATTAAAGCATGGAAGTTGCTGGGTGTTTGCTGTTGCCGGGCAAAGTTGTTGACCAATGACTAGTTAGTGGAAAGGTACTGCTGTGAGGCGGAAATTATAGGAAGGGAGCCTTTCCTGAATAAGGGATAGAATGAAGTTGTGCCCTCACTCTGAGAGATGAAGTTATGCCCTCAGTAAGAGAGAGTTGAAGTTATGTCATCAATAAAGAGGTAGCAGTTACAGATCCTGAAAGAACCCCGTTGTCCATGTGGTCATTACGCCAGAAATCGCGCCCAAACACAGACATGAAGAAATCAAACAGGGACGAGAGGAAAACAAACAGGGACATGAAGAACAGGAACAGGGACAGGCTAACAGAACAGGGACAAAAACAAAAAAGGAATGAATAGGGACAGGCAAACGGAACAGGGACAAAAACAGAATAGGAATGAATAGGTACAGGCTAACAGAACAGGGACGAACTAACAGAGCTTATGGGAGGGTCACGCTGGCTTACGCAGGACCCACAAACAAGGACTCCAGGAGGTGGAGGGGCAGCCAGAGCCCCCCGGCTGGGCAGCACTCAGTGCCTGCCTCTCCCAGGGATGGTTTTACAAAGATTGTTAAAGATAGACTTAGTATGCTGTCCTGGTTCCAGTTAGGACAGAATTAATTTTCCTTCATAGTAGCTGGTAGGGTGCTATGTTTTGGATTAGGATGAGAAGAGCGCTGATAACATGCTGATGTTTTAATTGTTGCAGAGCAGTGTTTACACCAGGCCAAGGACTTTTCGGCTTCTCGCTCTGTCCTGCCAGCGAGCAGGCTGGGGGTGCAGCAGGAGCTGGGAGGGGACAGACCCAGGACAGCTGACCCAAACTGGCCAAAGGGGTATTCCATACCTTCTGACGTCATGCTAAACAATATATAGGGGTGGCTGGCTGGGGTGTGGGGCCGGGCTGCTCGGGGATAGGCTGGGCATCGGTCAGCGGGTGGTGAGCAATTGCATTGTGCATCACTTGTTTTCTTACACATTATTATTATTAATACTATTATCATTATCACTATTATTACTATTATTGTTATTATTATATTTCTGTCTTAATAAACTGTCTTTATCTCAACTCACCGGCTTCACTTTCCCGTTTCTCTCCCCCATCCCAGAGAGGGAGGGGGGAGGGTGAGCGAACGGCTGTGTGGTGTTTAGCTGCCAGCCGGGTTAAACCACAACAGCCCTTTTGGCCCCCAAACTTGGGCACGAAGGGTTGAGATATCGACAAATTTGACCAGAGTGTGTTAAACTAAAATTGGTATAAGTATTGGACCTGCTTAATAGTTGCTAGTCACGATGTTGATTGCCTTAATCTCCAGTCTGCTGTACCTGTATTCCAAATTGAGTTTTATAGTGCGTTACTTTCTGTATGTGCTCCCTGTTGCACTGTTTATCCTTTCCGGGCCCTGGTTTAAGATTGTTATGGTACTGTGCGGTGTAACAATGGCTTATGAAATGATGAAATATCTGGTCACGACTCTAACCTGGTATTTGTACTCAGCACTGATGTCGACTCTATACTTTGTGTGATAAATTAGCGGGTGTTTGTTCATTGTCTTTAAAAGGAATTCAGAGGATCTGCTGAGAAGATAAGGTTTTGCAATTTACGACCTTGTTAAGGGGGAAGACTAAGCAAGTAGATAGTGGGGAGGGGGTGTTGGATAAACATCCTTGGTAAAACAAAGACTCTGTGAAATACTGTTTCCCGCTTCACTACCCTCCCCCTTGAACAGGAGCACAAGGCATGATCATTGAAAGAAACACAACGACCCCCAACAACGAACTGCGCAGCTTCAGAAGGTTCAACAAGTCCTGACAAGCCGAAACTTGGATGCTATAAAACGGCGACACTGAAAAGGGAAAGTTGCGTGCTGTGGTGGAGCGGAGACTCCCCAGCCGCCCAGCGCTGTTTTGTTTGTGCCTGCTTACTTAATTAATAAAATATTTCTGATAGACCAAGAAATTTGTATGGTCTCACTTATAACAAATTTGGTGCCGTGACTCGGATGAAGGCGGATTGACTGGGAATCCCTCTAGGGGAGGCGCCCCGCCGATTCTGGCGGCCCCGGGAACGGGAAATCCCGCTCGAGCCCTTCACCGACGAACCCAAAATTAGGCACAAGCAAATAAAACCGGTAACCCCAAGCAATCTTTGTGCACGAAGACCGAATGAAGACCCACGGGGTGGGTAAGTATAGGCCGGTGATCCGTTTGGTTGGGGTTGGTGATCCCGGAGTGCGTCTGTGTGAGACATCCAATTGCGGACGAAGTGAGTGCGGACCCCTCAGTAGTGCGGTTCCCACATCCCGCGAGGGACTGGGCCACGACCAGGGGGAAGCGGCTCTGTGTGTGTGTGAAGGCACTCCGGAAGATGGGACAGAAGAAGAGTAAGCCTTCTGGTCCCATGGGTGGGGTAATGCCTAGTGCTAGGTTGCCCCCTATTCCCCCAGATAGTCCACTGGGGTTAATGATTAAGAATTGGAGTGATTCCCCTTTTAGGCGGGGAAAGGATAAAGTAAAAATGATTCATTATTGTGTTGAAGTTTGGGGAGGTAGGCAAATTATTGGCCCATATTCGGGTCGTTTGAAGACTGGGTTTGCCAAGCCTTAAACATCTATGTAAATGCAAAGGAACCTTTTTGTTTAGAGGAGAGCGAATATGCGAGCCTTTGGATTGGCTCAGAGAATCGAGTTAATCTGTACCCTCTGTACCCTTTAAAAGAAAAAGGAGGGGCAAAATTACAAATTGTGGAGCAAGAGATAAAGTACCTGGGTCACCAGTTAAGTAAGGGTGTTAGTGTTGGGGAGAATCGAATGGATGTTTTACTAATGTCTCTTAGGTAATGGGGCATACAGTATAATTAAGCATTGCCAAATGTACTTACATTATCAATTAATCTATGTACACTGGAAACTTAGGGAGTACACTGGACATTTAAAGGAATCCTTGAAGGGGAACCCTGGGAGGGAACAGGTACAACCTGACCTTGGATAAGGGCCTGGAAATGCTGAAATGAGTTGAAGCAGAACCAAGGAGCGGAGGGAGCATGCGTCGAGTGAGAAAGGTGAAAAGTTTAGCGGAGAGGAAGACTCCTTACTTCATCTGGACGACCACCTGGACGACCACCAGAGTGCGCCACGCATGTGCAAAGGGGAGGGGAGCTAATTAGAATGAAAAGCGAGGCTGATGTTGCAACCTGTAATGAATATGTATACCTTACGTAATGTTGAATGTATAAATAATGGCTGGGAAGTAACGGGACTTGAAGCCAGATTTGGGCACCTGCCCCGGCTTCCAGCGCTGAATAAAGCACCTTCATATAATCACTTGGTGGTTATGTGGTTGCTACGCTAACATTTTGGCGACCCAGATGGGACAGCGTGGGCACTGCTGAGGCGGCTCGTGTCTCGGTTTCGCTCCAGCCGGCACCGAGGGATTCTCGGGGAGCAGTCGACCACGACCGACCTCCGCTGCTCACGACGTACCACTGGAGTGGTAAGCAAAGGTGCTTTCAACTTGGGTATTCGGTACCGATTTGGTTGGGAAAGCCTGCCGGTCAGACGCGGCGAAAGCCACGCTCGGTTGGGCAGGGAGCTCCCGGGGTAAGCCTAGGCGCCGTCCGTTAGACAGAGCGAAAGCTCTGCAGGTTCGGCATTGGTGGTTTGGTATTGGTAATTGTATTGGTTTGTGCTGAAGGGTCAGCACCTGGTATTATTGGTATGTAGTAAGCACGCTGCTGCTCCGGCAGCTTCTGGGAAAGCGTGCTGCTGCTCCGGCAGCTTCTGGGTGAGCACGCTGCTGCTCCGGCAGCTTCTGGGAAAGCGTGCTGCTGCTCCGGCAGCTTTTGGGAAAGCGTGCTGCTGCTCCGGCAGCTTCTGGGAGAGCACGCTGCTGCTCCGGCAGCTTTTGGGAAAGCGTGCTGCTGCTCCGGCAGCTTCTGGGAGAGCACGCTGCTGCTCCGGCAGCTTTTGGGAGAGCGTGCTGCTGCTCCGGCAGCTTTGGGAGAGCACGCTGCTGCTCCGGCAGCTTTTGGGAAAGCGTGCTGCTGCTCCGGCAGCTTTGGGAGAGCACGCTGCTGCTCCGGCAGCTTTTGGGAAAGCGTGCTGCTGCTCCAGCAGCTTCTGGGAGAGCACGCTGCTGCTCCGGCAGCTTTTGGGAAAGCGTGCTGCTGCTCCGGCAGCTTCTGGGAGAGCACGCTGCTGCTCCGGCAGCTTTTGGGAGAGTGTGCTGCTGCTCTGGCAGCTTTTGGGTTTGTATCATAAGCTCAAAATGAAAAAGATTAAAGGAATTCTGGGAAAAGATGTACCTATCCCACGGACATCCCCGCTGGGGTGTTTGCTAGCACACTGGAAAGAGGGAGGTTTTGGTCAAGAAATGCGGAAAGGAAAGCTGATTGATTATTGTAATATTTGGTGGCCACAGTATAAACTAGAGGACCAAGAAACTTGGCCTGAGAATGGAACATTGCAATATAATACAATTTTACAATTGATGCTATTTTGCAAGCGGGAAGGAAAATATGATGAACTGCCGTATGTGGAATTATTCTTTTATTTGCGCCGAAAGCCTGAATGGCAGCATGCTTGTGGAATAATGGTGCTTGAAGTTTCAACTGAGGAACGTTGTTGTGCATGTACTAAGGAGGGACGCTGTATACAGCATCAGGCAATAGAGAATAATAAGTATTATGGGGAAATGAATAATGGAAATATTGATTTGGAAGTTGCGCCGTCGGCTCCGCCGGAAGAGCCAGGACAGGGAGGGAAAAGAGAAAAGGAAGATAGCAGTAGTGATGGAGAATCCCCGACTTTAGCCTCCCCTGTGTCACATAGGACTCGGCAACAGCGAAGGGCAGGAGAAACTATAAATGAACAGGGAGGGAAAATAATCGCTCCCCTCAGGCAAGGAGTGGGGACAGAAGGACCGGTATATGTTAAGGTGCCTTTTTCAGCTGGGGATTTAATGATATGGAAACAAGCAGCCGGCACCTACAGGGAAAACCCAGATAAAGTAGCTAGGATAATGAAAATGATAATTAAAACCCAAAATCCCGATTGGGATGATCTCCAGGTGATCCTGGATACTTTGATGGACTCGACAGAAAAAGACATGGTATTGCGGGCAGCCAGAGAGAGAGCCCGAGAAGATATACGAAATGGATTAGTGCTTGGAAATCTAGATCAAAACTTCCCCACTGAGGATCCCCAATGGGATTAGAACACAGGGGATGGAATAAGGAGGCTGAAGAGATATCAAGATTGGGTACAAGTCGGGGTACAGAATGCCATGCCCCGGACTTATCAAAGGACTTCCAGCTGTTTGTGCATGAGAGACAACGATTGGCATTAGGAGTACTGACCCAGCGACTTGGGAGCTGGAAAAGATCTGTGGGGTATTTTTCTAAACAATTGGACGCGGTAAGCGCTGGATGGCCCTCGTGTTTAAGGGCCGTGGCAGCCACAGTCCTTTTAATACAGGAAGCCAGGAAGCTCACATTAGGGAAGCAAATTGAGTGTTCGTGCCACATATGGTGACTACAGTATTGGAGCAAAAGGGGGGCCATTGGCTATCGCCCAGCCGAATGATGAAATATCAAGCTATACTAACTGAGCAAGATGATGTAATCTTAAGAACTACTAACTTATTGAACCCAGCAGTGTTTCTAGGAACAACTACGGAGGAAGGAGACCTCAGTCATGATTGCGTGGAGATCATCGAACATACCTATGCCAGCAGAACAGACTTAAAGGATCAGCCTCTGGGGAGACCGGATTGGGAACTTTTCACGGATGGAAGCAGCTTTGTGGAAAATGGGACTCGTTATGCAGGATACGCGGTAACAACATCAAAGGTAGTGATTGAGGCAAATTCCCTACCTCCGGGGACTTCAGCCCAACGAGCAGAAATAGTTGCCCTGACACGAGCCCTGGAACTAAGCGAGGGTAAGAACGTGAATATTTGGACAGATTCAAAATATGCATTCGGGGTAGTTCATGTACATGGGGCATTATGGAAAGAAAGGGGAATGCTATCCTCACAAGGGACTAATATAAAATACCAGGAAGAAATATTGAAATTAATAACAGCTGTACAGAAACCCCAACAGGTGGCCATAATGCATTGTAAAGCTCATCAAGGAGGGATGTCAGAGATTGCAGAAGGTAACAGACTGGCAGATTTGACGGCCCGGAAGGTTGCGCGTGAAGTATGGAAAGTAATGGCTCTAATTCCATCAAAGGTAGGCCTCTCTTGTTTTAAATTACCTAAAGACCCAAAGTATTCAGCAGAAGATGAGAGACTTGCAAATTTGATGAAGGCCCAGAAGAATCCTGACGGATGGTATGTGACTGCGACAGGACAACTCATAGTGCCTCCTATAGTAATGCGAGAAAACTTACAAATAAAACATAATGAATGTCACTGGGGTGCAGGAGCAATGGTGACCTATTTGAAACGAGGTGTCATCTCGGTACACATGTTAACAATGGCAAAGTCAGTAATGTCAAAATGTGAGCTTTGCTTAAAGAATAATCCGGTAGCAAGGAAACATGCTGAGATGGGAAGAACTAGAGCTGGGATAGAGCCTGGAGATTACTGGCAAATAGACTTTGTGGAACTGCCTAAAGCAAGAGGTTATAAATACCTATTGGTAGGGGTTGATACTTTTTCAGGATGGCCAGAGGCCCTTCCCTGTCGCACCAACCAAGCAAAGGAAACGGTAAAATGGTTACTACGGGAAATAATCCCTAGATTTGGTGTACCATTGGGTATTTCTTCAGACAGGGGACCACATTTCATTGCCAATGTGGTTAAGGAGGTTAGTAGGTTACTGGGAATTACCTGGAACTTACATACCCCATGGAGGCCTCAATCTAGTGGTCAGGTAGAGAGGATGAACCAAACTTTAAAAGGACAATTAAGCAAAATCTGTCAGGAGGCTAAGATACAGTGGCCACAGGCCTTACCGATAGCTTTGCTAAGAATTAGAATAAAGCCAAGAAGTGGGATGTCAGTAAGTCCCTATGAAATCATGTATGGAAAACCTTATGAGTCTCCTGAACCGAACCCGAATATGCATGTTACCGGTAAACAGGATGTATATAATTATGTTTTAATAGTAATGAAAATACTTGCTCTTGGTATGAGTGAAGTATTTTCAAAGGGGGGAAATGTTAGTGTTGGGGAGAATCGAATGGATGTTTTACTAATGTCTCTTAGGTAATGGGACATACAGTATAATTAAGCATTGCCAAATGTACTTACATTATCAATTAATCTATGTACACTGGAAACTTAGGGAGTACACTGAACATTTAAAGGAATCCTTGAAGGGGAACCCTGGGAGGGAACAGGTACAACCTGACCTTGGATAAGGGCCTGGAAATGCTGAAATGAGTTGAAGCAGAACCAAGGAGCGGAGGGAGCATGCGTCGAGTGAGAAAGGTGAAAAGTTTAGCGGAGAGGAAGACTCCTTACTTCATCTGGACGACCACCTGGACGACCACCAGAGTGCGCCACGCATGTGCAAAGGGGAGGGGAGCTAATTAGAATGGAATGCGAGGCTGACGTTGCAACCTGTAATGAATATGTATACCTTACGTAATGTTGAATGTATAAATAATGGCTGGGAAGTAACGGGACTTGAAGCCAGATTTGGGCACCTGCCCCGGCTTCCAGCGCTGAATAAAGCACCTTCATATAATCACTTGGTGGTTATGTGGTTGCTACGCTAACAAGGGGACTAAGAAGTTAGACCCAGGCAGAATCAGTGGAATATTGGCTTTAGCGTCCCCGCGAACTAAAAGGCAGGTACGGCAACTGTTAGGGTTGACCGGATACTGTAGACAATGGATAGAAGATTACAGTGGAAAGGTTAAATTTTTATATAACAAGCTGAATAAGGATGGATTACTCAAATGGACAAAAGAAGATGAGGAATGACTGAACAAGTTAAAGGAGGAACTAGTATGCCCCCCCCAGTGTTAAGCTTACCAGATTTAAGGAGGCTGTTTTTTTTTTTTTTTTTTTTTTTTTTTTTTTTGTGAACAGCGCAGCAGGCACGGCATACGGAGTGCTGGCCCAAGAATGGGCAGGGAGTAAAAAAAAAAAAAAAAAACCTGTGGCTTATTTGTCTAAATTATTGGATCCGGTTAGCCGGGGTTGGCCAAACTGTTTGCAGGTAGTGGTAGCTGCTGCCTTGTT
Organism: Anser anser; assembly: GCF_964211835.1. Taxonomy (NCBI): domain Eukaryota; kingdom Metazoa; phylum Chordata; class Aves; order Anseriformes; family Anatidae; genus Anser; species Anser anser. The sequence continues at coordinate 3,343,255 of NC_139731.1, forward strand.
AGCGGAAGAAGCACAGAAGATCACTTTTGGGGGGGAAATCAAAGTAATATCTCTACACAATATATGCGGGGTACTGCAACAGAAGGCAGAGAAATGGATCACTGACGCCAGATTATTAAAATATGAAGGAATTTTGATTTCCTCTCCAAAATTAACCTTAGGAACAACCTCCCTACAGAACCCTGCTCAGTTTCTTTATGGGGAACCAAATGAGTCCTTAGGACACGATTGCCTCCGAAATATAGAAGAGCAAACGAAATTGAGACCTGATCTAGAGGAGGTGGAATTACCCATCGGTGAACAGATATATGTGGATGGTTCTTCGAGAGTAGTCGAGGGAAAGCAAAAATCAGGATACGCGTTAGTAAACGGGAAAACATTTGAGATAGTGGAATCTGGACCTTTGAGTCCTAGCTGGTCTGCCCAAGCTTGCGAGCTATATGCCATATTGCGGGCCCTAAAATTGTTGAAAAATAAAAGCGGTACAACATATACAGATTCAAAATATGCTTATGGGGTAGTACATACATTTGGTAAAATATGGGAAGAAAGGGGGCTCATCAATTCACAAGGAAAGGGTTTAATACATCAGGAATTGATTACCCAGGTTTTACAAGCTATCAGAGAGCCCAAAGAAATTGCTGTAGTACATATAAAAGGGCATCAAAAAGGCCTCACCCCTCAGGTTAGGGGTAATAATCTAGCAGATCAGGAGGCAAAAAGGGCAGCATTAATGAGTATAAGAATTATAAGAACGAGGGAAGATTGCCCAGACTGTGGGAAATACTTAATACTTATACTTAATATATAATAATTAATATAATAATTAATAATATAATAATATATAATAATGCTTAATATAATACTTAATACTGTGGGAAAGGCTTAAAGGAATTTCCATGTTATGATTGCTGGAGTGAATGGGGAGTTGATGGGATTGAATGCAATTGTTCAGAGGAAGAAAGCCCGCCTTATAAAAACTGCTACAAGTGCGGGCCGACTAACTCCCTGTGGTCGAATGGACCCATTCCCCTCCCCTTACTCTGTTTCACTAATACAGAAGAAGACAAGATGACACAAATGGGGGTTCAAAAAAAAAAAAAAAAAAAACGATAAAGGGAAATGGGTACTGCCTGATGGACGGGAAGTGTTACCAAAATCAGTAGCTATGAGGGTGCTATGGAGATTTCATGAACAGACGCACTGGGGTACTCAGGCGTTGGTGGATCAATTTGCCACATATTATATGTGTATAGGGATTTATACTATAGCAAAGAGAATCGTAAATGATTGCATAACTTGTCGGAGGGTAAATGCTCAACACATGAGAAAAAGGGTCCCGGGAGGAGGACGAGAATTGGCATATCGACCTTTTGCAAAGATTCAATTAGATTTTACTGAACTTCCAAAAACGGGGCGATATAGATACTTATTAGTTATTGTAGACCACCTCACAAACTTTGTTGAAGCATTCCCTACGGCAAGGGCCACAGCTCAAACCGTGGTAAAGATATTATTAGAAAGCATCATACCCAGATACGGGGTAATAGAAGCAATTGACTCTGATCGAGGCCCACACTTTATGTCAAAGGTATCCCGAGACACGATGAAGGCTCTGGGAATTAAATGGGAATATCACACTCCCTGGCATCCTCAGAGTTCGGGAAAGGTAGAACGAATGAATGGTGAAATTAAAAAGCAACTAACAAAGCTTATGATAGAGACTAAAACCTCCTGGGTGAAATGTTTACCGTTTGCACTATTGAATATCCGGACATAGCCCCGAGCCGATGTCGGAATCTCACCTTTTGAAAGGCTGTATGGTATGCCTTATGATTTAGAGATGCCATCTGATCACCCCCAGGTACAGGATATCCAATTAAAACCTTATTTAATACAGCTTATGAACCGACGGAGGGAGTTGCAAGCGAAAGGCTTGGTGGCTAGATTTAGCAATCCATAGGATACAACCTGGAGATAGGGTTCTAATTAAGACATGGAAAGAAACGTCTTTAACACCACGGTGGGGAGGCCCCTATGTTGTTTTACTTATCACAGAGACGGCTATCCGGACGGCTGAGAAGGGGTGAACGCATGCCAGTCGCGTGAAAGGACCGATCCAGAAAAGCAAATGGGAAGTGGTCGCAGGCCCTGATAACTTAAAGCTCACGTTGAAACAAACTCGATAAGTATGGTCTAACTGTCTATGTATCGTAAAAAAATAAAAAAAAAAAATAAAAAAGAGGAGGAAAGGGGACCCTGTTTGATCAGAAAAAGGTCGCGGTTACCTGAGAAACTCCCCTGAAGAACACTGCTGCTGCCAAGAAGAACCTGCACCTTGTAGTTCTCTGCAACCGAACTGACAAGCGAGGCAGAGAGTGAAACGGTGGGGAATTACGTGGCCAGGTAAAGAACTCTGGAAAATGGGCCCTAGCCATTTTTTTTTGCGATACATAGTAATGGGTACGATTGTTTACACTGTTCCTGGGTCTGCGCACCCTCACAAACCTTTTAAATGGAGCCTGATTAGATGGGAAGATCACCATGTTGTTCAGCAGATAACTACTGCTGGGGGACTGATAGGGGAGGCATCATCTATATAAAGAAGGAAGAGACTAAGAGTCCCCAATGGGTGGGACCAAATCAGAAACTGTCGGGGAGTGTTTTGAGGATTCAGCCTACACAAGCTTTTAGAATGCTAACTCCTAATAGCCCTAAACCACTGGAGGTTGCTAATAAATCAGTAAACCCGGAGTACGGGATTAGAAATGAAGGGGTGACCGGGAATAACATATGGAGAATCATGAATGCTAGTTATCAGTTGTTGAATCAACCAAATCCAGACGTGCCTAGACCTTGCTGGTTATGTCTTGATATAAGGCCCTCATATTACGACGCCACTGGGGATCTGGGAGAAACCACCCGTTCAAACGAAACCGATCCCCCACAATGCCATTGGGGAAGGGATGTAGGAATAACGTTAACGGAAGTAACTGGGAATGGCAGGTGCGTAGGCACGGTCCCTGGTGAGAAGTTCCATCTATGCAATATTACAGAAAATGTTACACAATTAGACAAAGAAAAATGGTTAATACCAGCAGATAACACCAGATGGGTATGTTCGTCTCTGGGGGTAACTCCATGCTTATCTTTGAAATTGTTCAGCTCGTCTCATGATTTTTGTGTACAGGTAGTAATTATACCTAGGATTCTTTACCATTCTGAGGAGTATATGTACATCCAACATGCTATGGCAAAAAAACACTTAGGGAAGAGAGAGCCTATTACGGCTGTTACTTTAGCCACTCTGATGATTCTGGGGGCTGCAGGAGCCGGAACTGGAATTACCTCTCTGGTAAAACAAAGCCAAGAATTTACCTCTCTATGCATTGCTGTAGATGAGGATTTGGCCCGTATCGAGCAATCTGTATCAGCTTTAGAGAAATCTGTACGACAAAATCGTAGGGGATTAGATCTGATTTTTCTACAACAAGGAGGATTGTGTGCAGCCCTACGAGAGGAGTGTTGGAAACTATTAGGAAACTATTAGCTGTAGGAAACTATTAGCAATTACACCTATTGCCTGTTTTCGTTAGGGAGCCAATCTGTGAAGGGGACAGGGGAAGACATGTTTCCCTACCTGTTCACTCTCCCTTTCTCCTTCACCACCACCCTCTTATCCCCCGAGCTAGTTACGGTGGTTCTCCGAGATGTTGAATATCCTTGGGATACTCAGACCAGCCTGCTCTTGTTGTTATGTCTCCTGAATGCGCTTCAGGTTTTGTTGAGGGTTAAACAGCTACTTAGGAATCTCATCCGGAGATCTGTCTTGAGGCGGGATAGTTGCGAGTGGCAGGGAGTGTGGGAGGATATGGGCAGGTTTCTAGAGCAGTGGTCACCTCCAGTGTTTTGGACATTCACCCCTGAACAACTGCAAAATCCTAAAAAGCTGGCAGAATGCTTGAAAAAAAGTTGTCATGACTCTGGCAGTTCCAAAGTGACACAAATCACTGTGGCGTGCTGGGGTCTGGCTTGTGCCTATCGAGCTGCAATTGATGCTACTAGCAACCTAGCTCCAGCTCCAGCTCCTGCAGCCGCTCCAGTTCCAGCTCCTGCAGCCGCTCCAGCTCCTGCAGCTGCTCCAGCTCCAGCTCCTGCAGCCACTCCAGTTCCAGCTCCTGCAGCTGCTCCAGTTCCAGCTCCTGCAGCCGCTCCATCTCCTGCAGCCACTCCAGCTCCAGCTCCTGCAGCCGCTCCAGCTCCAGCTCCTGCAGCCGCTCCAGTTCCAGCTCCTGCAGCCGCTCCAGCTCCTGCAGCTGCTCCAGCTCCAGCTCCTGCAGCCGCTCCAGCTCCTGCAGCCGCTCCGGCTCCTGCAGCCGCTCCAGCTCCAGCCCCTGCAGCCGCTCCAGCTCCTGCAGCCGCTCCAGTTCCAGCTCCTGCAGCCGCTCCAGCCCCTGCAGCCGCTCCAGCTCCAGCTCCAGCTCCTGCAGCCGCTCCAGCCCCTGCAGCCGCTCCAGCTCCAGCTCCTGCAGCCGCTCCAGCCCCTGCAGCTGCTCCAGCTCCAGCTCCTGCAGCCGCTCCAGCTCCTGCAGCCGCTCCAGCTCCAGCTCCCGCAGCCACTCCAGCCCCTGCAGTAGCTCCAGCTCCTGCAGCTGCTCCCACTCCTGTGTCTGGGTCAGAGAAACGAGCTGTAGCAGTGCAAGTTGACCCCGCAGAGGGTATTCCAACCCCTGTGGCAGACCCTGTGGCTGGGTTAGAGAAACGAGCTGTAGCAGTGCAAGTTGCCCCTGTAGACAAGGTGAAAAAATGGTATAGAGGCTCAGGTCGTTTAGAACGCAGACAGTCTTCTGCTAAGTCTGGGCATAGTGAAGACGAGGCTGGGCCATCAAAGGTGCAGGAGACTGAAGATGAGGATGAGGATGTCGAAAAATCAACAGTAACTACCCGGACTCTATACCAGCGTGAGCTACGAGATGTGCGAAAAGATTTTGGTCGCTGTATAGGTGAGCAGCTTGTCACCTGGCTGCTCCGGTGCTGGGACACGGGAGCCAATTATGTGGAATTAGAGGGCAAGGAAGCCAGGCGGCTGGGATCCCTTGCTAGGGACGCGTGCATTGACAAAGCAATTGGAGATGGAGCATGATCTCGCAGCCTCTGGAGGTGTCTCCTGTCAGCTGTGAAGGAAAGGTATCCCTTCAAGGAAGAACTTGTATGTCTACCAGGCAAATGGACCACCATGGAGAAGGGAATTCAGTACCTGAGGGAATTGGCCGTACGGGAAGTAATTTATAAGGACCTAGACGACGCACAAACATCCGCAGATCCAGATGCAGTCCGGTGTACACTACCCATGTGGCGGAAGTTTGTACAGAGTGCACCATCATCATATGCCAGCTCATTGGCAATACTAGCCTGGAAAGCGGAGGAGAATCCCACAGTGAATGAAGTGACTAAAATACTCCGGCAGTACAAAGGAAATCTCTCCTCTTCCCTACAGGCCTGTGTCTCAGCTGTGGAGAAACTCTCTGAAGAGGTCCACCAACTTAAAGAGAATTTATCTTCCCCTCCACCTGAACGAACCAGTGTCCACCAGCTAAAAGAGAATACTTTGGAGAAACTTTCTGAAAAGATCCACCAACTTGAAGAGAGATTATTTTCCTCCCCACCTGTACAAACCAGTGTCTCAGCTATTAGGGGTAAACGTTCATCTATGCAAGGAAGACAATATGGTGGGCACACACACCGCGCCACCCTGTGGTTTTACCTACGTGACCATGGAGAGGACATGAGAAAATGGGATGGAAAATCTACTGCGACCCTAGAGGCACGGGTACGTGAATTGCAAAGGAAAACAATTGGGAAAAAGGAGTTCTCTGAAAAGTTTGCTGCTCCAACTTCCAGCAGGCAGTCCTTTAAACACAGAAACGAAGATTCTGACCAGGACTAGAGGGGCCCTGCCTCCAGCCAGGGGGAGGAAAGGGACAATCGAGTTTATTGGACTGTGTGGATTCGATGGCCTGGCACGTCAGACGCACAGAAGTATAAGGCTTTGGTAGACACCGGTGCACAATGTACTCTAATGCCATCAAGCTATAAAGGGCCAGAGCCCATCTGTATTTATGGTGTGACGGGGGGATCCCAGCAGTTAACTGTATTGGAGGCTGAAGTGAGTCTAACCGGTAATGAGTGGCAAAAGCACCGTATTGTGACTGGCCCAGATGCTCCGTGCATCCTTGGCATAGACTATCTTAGAAGAGGATATTTCAAGGACCCAAAAGGGTTCCGCTGGGCTTTTGGCATAGCTGCCTTGGAGACAGAGGACATTAAACAGTTGTCTACCTTGCCTGGTCTCTCAGAGGACCCTTCTGTTGTGGGGTTGCTGAGGGTTGAAGAACAGCAAGTGCCGATCGCTACCACAACTGTGCACCGGCGGCAATATCGCACCAACCGAGACTCCCTGAGTCCCATCCATAAGCTAATTCGTCAACTGGAGAGCCAAGGAGTGATCAGCAAGACTCATTCACCTTTTAATAGTCCTATATGGCCAGTGCGAAAGTCTAATGGTGAGTGGAGACTAACAGTGGACTATCGTGGCCTGAACGAAGTCACGCCACCACTGAGTGCTGCAGTGCCGGACATGCTAGAACTCCAGTATGAACTGGAATCAAAGGCAGCCAAGTGGTATGCCACAATTGATATCGCTAATGCATTTTTCTCCATCCCTCTAGCAGCAGAGTGCAGGCCACAGTTTGCTTTCACTTGGAGGGGAGTCCAATATACTTGGAATCGGCTGCCCCAGGGGTGGAAACACAGCCCTACCATTTGCCATGGACTGATCCAGTCTGCGCTGGAGCAGGGGGAAGCTCCTGAACACCTGCAGTACATCGATGACATCATTGTGTGGGGTGACACAGCACAGGAAGTTTTCGAGAAAGGGAAGAAAATAGTCCAAATCCTTCTGAAGGCCGGTTTTGCCATAAAACAGAATAAAGTTAAAGGACCTGCACGAGAGATCCAGTTTTTAGGAAAAAAATGGCAAGATGGACGTCGTCAAATCCCAATGGATGTGATCAACAAGATAACAGCTATGTCTCCACCAACTAGCAAAAAAGAAACACAAACTTCCCTAGGTGTCGTGGGGTTTTGGAGAATGCATATTCCAAATTACAGTCTGATTGTAAACCCGCTCTACCAAGTAACCCGTAAGAAGAATGCTTTTGAATGCTAAACAATATATAGGGGTGGCTGGCCGGGGTGGGGGGGCTGGCTGCTCGGGGATAGGCTGGGCATCGGTCAGCGGGTGGTGAGCAATTGCATTGTGCATCACTTGTTTTCTTACACATTATTATTATTAATACTATTATCATTATCACTATTATTATTATTATTGTTATTATTATATTCCGGTCTTAATAAACTGTCTTTATCTCAACTCACCGGCTTCACTTTCCCGTTTCTCTCCCCCATCCCAGAGAGGGAGGGGGGAGGGTGAGCGAACGGCTGTGTGGTGTTTAGCTGCCAGCCGGGTTAAACCACAACAGAGGGGCAGCCAGAGCCCCCCAGCTAGGCAGCACTCAGTGCCTGCCTCTCCCAGGGATGGGGTTACAAAGTTTGTTAAAGATGGAATTAGTATGCCTGGCAGTTTTTCTCTGTGTTTTAGTTTGTGTTGATCCTGCCTTCTTAATTTGTGTTAATCGCGCTTTCTTATGTTAATAAAGAAGGGGAAGATGTGGGAGTGTGGCCATGGGGGTCGACAAGCCCCATGGTTTGTGATCACATCCGACTATTAAAGTAGAGACCATCAGGAAAGTAAAGCCTTGAGAGGGAACAAGGAAGGGTGATTCAGGAGACACCTTAAGCAGGGACATGAAGAACAGGAACAGGGATAGTCTAACAGAACAGGGACAAAAACAAAAAAGGAATAGGGACAGGCTATCAGAACAGGGACAAACAAAAAACAGCGTATGGGAGGGTCTCGCTGGCATAGGCAGGACCCACAAACAAGGACTCCAGGAGTTGGAGGGGCAGCCAGAGCCCCCCAGCTGGGCAGCACTCAGTGCCTGCCTCTCCCAGGGATGGGGTTACAAAGTTTGTTAAAGATGGAATTTGTATGCCTGGCCGTTTTTCTCTGTATTTTAGTTTGTGTTAATAGTGCTTTCTTAATTAGTGTTACTCTTGCTTTCTTAATTTCTGTTAATCGCGCCTTCTTAATTTGTGTTAAACCTGCTTTCTTAATTTGTGTTAATCGAGCTCTTTTATGTTAATAAAGAAGGGGGAGTTGTGGGAGCATGGCCATGGGGGTCGACAAGTCCCATGGTTGGTGATAACATCCGACTCTTAAAGATGAGGCCATCAGGAAAGTAAAGAGTTGAGAGGGAACAAAGAAGGGTGATTCAGGAGACACCTTAAACAGGGACATGAAGAACAGGAACAGGGACAGGCTAACAGAGCAGGGAGAAACAAAAAACAGCATATGGGAGGGTCCCACTGGCATATGCTTGACCCACAAACAAGGACTCCAGGAGTTGGAGGGGCAGCCAGAGCCCCCCGGCTGGGCAGCACTCAGTGCCTGCCTCTCCCACGGCTGGTTTTACAAAGGTTGTTAAAGATAGACTTACTATGCCTGGCAGTTTTTCTCTGTGTTTTAGTTTGTGTTGATCCTGCCTTCTTAATTTGTGTTAATCGCGCTTTCTTATTTTAATAAAGAAGGGGAAGATGTGGGAGTGTGGCCATGGGGGTTGACAAGCCCCATGGTTGGTGATCACATCCCACTATTAAAGTAGAGACCATCAGGAAAGTAAAGCCTTGAGAGGGAACAAAGAAGGGTGATTCAGGAGACACCTTAAGCAGGGACATGAAGAACAGGAACAGGGACAGGCTAACAGAACAGGGACAAAACGAAAAAGGAATTAATAGGGACATGCTATCAGAACAGCGACAAACAAAAAACAGCGTATGGGAGGGTCTCGCTGGCATAGGCAGGACCCACAAACAAGGACTCCAGGAGTTGGAGGGGCAGCCAGAGCCCCCCGGCTGGGCAGCACTCAGTGCCTGCCTCGCCCAGGGATGGTTTTACAAAGATTGTTAAAGATAGACTTAGTATGCCTGGCAGTTTTTATCTGTGTTTTAGTTTGTGTTGATCCTGCCTTCTTAATTTGTGTTAATCGCGCTTTCTTATGTTAATAAAGAAGGGGAAGATGTGGGAGTGTGGCCATGGGGGTCGACAAGCCCCATGGTTGGTAATAACATCCGACTCTTAAGGATGAGACCATCAGGAATTTAAAGAGTTGAGAGGGAACAAAGAAGGGTGATTCAGGTGACACCTTGTTGTCTGGGGTGGCTTGTTCTCCAGCCATTAAAGCATGGAAGTTGCTGGGTGTTTGCTGTTGCCGGGCAAAGTTGTTGACCAATGACTAGTTAGTGGAAAGGTACTGCTGTGAGGCGGAAATTATAGGAAGGGAGCCTTTCCTGAATAAGGGATAGAATGAAGTTGTGCCCTCACTCTGAGAGATGAAGTTATGCCCTCAGTAAGAGAGAGTTCAAGTTATGTCGTCAATAAAGAGGTAGCAGTTACAGATCCTGAAAGAACCCCGTTGTCCGTGCGGTCTTTACGCCACAAATCGCCCCCCAACAGGGACATGAAAACGAACAGGGACGAGAAGAAAACAAACAGGGACATGAAGAAGAGGAACAGGGACAGGCTAACAGAACAGGGACAAAAACAAAAAAGGAATGAATAGGGACAGGCAAACGGAACAGGGACAAAAACAGAAAAGGAATGAATAGGGACAGGCTAACAGAACAGGGACGAACAAAAAGAGCGTATGGGAGGGTCACGCTGGCTTATGCAGGACCCCCAAACAAGGACTCCAGGAGTTGGAGGGGCAGCCAGAGCCCCCCGGCTGTGCAGCACTCAGTGCCTGCCTCTCCCAGGGATGGTTTTACAAAGATCGTTAAAGATAGACTTAGTATGCCTGGCAGTTTTTCTCTGTGTTTTAGTTTGTGTTGATCCTGCCTTCTTAATTTGTGTTAATCGCGCTTTCTTATGTTAATAAAGAAGGGGAGGATGTGGGAGTGTGGCCATGGGGGTCGACAAGCCCCATGGTTGGTAATAACATCCGACTCTTAAGGATGAGACCATCAGGAATTTAAAGAGTTGAGAGGGAACAAAGAAGGGTGATTCAGGTGACACCTTAAACAGGGACATGAAGAACAGGAACAGGGGCAGGCTAACAGAGCAGGAGGAAACAAAAAACAGCATATGGGAGGGTCCCACTGGCATATGCTGGACCCTCAAACAAGGACTCCAGGAGTTGGAGGGGCAGCCAGAGCCCCCCGGCTGGGCAGCACTCAGTGCCTGCCTCTCCCAGGGATGGGGTTACAAAGTTTGTTAAAGATGGAATTAGTATGCCTGGCAGTTTTTCTCTGTGTTTTAATTTGTGTTAATAGTGGTTTCTTAATTTGTGTTTCTCTTGCTTTCTTAATTTCTGTTAATCGCGCCTTCCTAATTTGTGTTAAACCTGCTTTCTTAATTTGTGTTAATCGAGCTCTTTTATGTTAATAAAGAAGGGGGAGATGTGGGAGCGTGGCCATGGGGGTCGACAAGTCCCATGGTTGGTGATAACATCCAAATCTTAAAGATGAGGCCATCAGGAAAGTAAAGAGTTGAGAGGGAACAAAGAAGGGTGATTCAGGAGACACCTTAAACAGGGACATGAAGAACAGGAACAGGGACAGGCTAACAGAACAGGGACAAAAACAAAAAAAGGAATGAATAGGGACAGGCTATCAGAACAGGGACAAACAAAAACAGCATATGGGAGGGTCTCGCTGGCATGGGCAGGACCCAGAAACAAGGACTCCAGGAGTTGGAGGGGCAGCCAGAGCCCCCCGGCTGGGCAGCACTCAGTGCCTGCCTCTCCCAGGGTTGGTTTTACAAAGGTTGTTAAAGATAGACTTAGTATGCCCTTCAGTTTTTCTCTGTGTTTTAGTTTGTGTTGATCCTTCCTTCTTAATTTGTGTTAATCGCGCTTTCTTATGTTAATAAAGAAGGGGAAGATGTGTGAGTGTGGCCATGGGGGTCGACAAGCCCCATGGTTGGTAATAACATCCGACTCTTAAGGATGAGACCATCAGGAATTTAAAGAGTTGAGAGGGAACAAAGAAGGGTGATTCAGGTGACACCTTGTTGTCTGGGGTGGCTTGTTCTCCAGCCATTAAAGCATGGAAGTTGCTGGGTGTTTGCTGTTGCCGGGCAAAGTTGTTGACCAATGACTAGTTAGTGGAAAGGTACTGCTGTGAGGCGGAAATTATAGGAAGGGAGCCTTTCCAGAATAAGGGATAGAATGAAGTTGTGCCCTCACTCTGAGAGATGAAGTTATGCCCTCAGTAAGAGAGAGTTCAAGTTATGTCGTCAATAAAGAGGTAGCAGTTACAGATCCTGAAAGAACCCCGTTGTCCATGCGGTCTTTACGCCACAAATCGCCCCCCAACAGGGACATGAAAACGAACAGGGACGAGAAGAAAACAAACAGGGACATGAAGAACAGGAACAGGGACAGGCTAACAGCACAGGGACAAAAAAAAGGAATGAATAGGGACAGGCAAACAGAACAGGGACAAAAACAGAAAAGGAATGAATAGGTACAGGCTAACAGAACAGGGACGAACAAAAAGAGGGTATGGGAGGGTCACGCTGGCTTACGCAGGACCCCCAAACAAGGACTCCAGGAGTTGGAGGGGCAGCCAGAGCCCCTCGGCTGGGCAGCACTCAGTGCCTGCCACTCCCAGGGATGGGGTTGCAAAGTTTGTTAAAGATAGTCTTAGTATGCCTGGCAGCTTTTCTCTGTGTTTTAGTTTGTGTTGATCCTGCCTTCTTAATTTGTGTTAATTGCGCTTTCTTATGTTAATAAAGAAGGAGGAGATGTGGGAGTGTGGCCATGGGGGTCGACAAGCCCCATGGTTGGTGATCACATCCGACTCTTAAAGATGAGGCCATCAGGAAAGTAAAGATTTGAGAGGGAACAAAGAAGGGTGATTCAGGAGACACCTTAAGCAGGGACATGAAGAACAGGAACAGGGGCAGGCTAATAGAGCAGGAGGAAACAAAAAACAGCATATGGGAGGGTCCCACTGGCATATGCTGGACCCACAAACAAGGACTCCAGGAGTTGGAGGGGCAGCCAGAGCCCCCCGGCTGGGCAGCACTCAGTGCCTGCCTCTCCCAGGGATGGGGTTACAAAGTTTGTTAAAGATGGAATTAGTATGCCTGGCAGTTTTTCTCTGTATTTTAATTTGTGTTAATAGTGCTTTCTTAATTTGTGTTTCTCTTGCTTTCTTAATTTCTGTTAATCGCGCCTTCTTAATTTGTGTTAAACCTGCTTTCTTAATTTGTGTTAATCGAGCTCTTTTATGTTAATAAAGAAGGGGGAGATGTGGGAGCGTGGCCATGGGGGTCGACAAGTCCCATGGTTGGTGATAACCTGCGACTCTTAAAGATGAGGCCATCAGGAAAGTAAAGAGTTGAGAGGGAACAAAGAAGGGTGATTCAGGAGACACCTTAAACAGGGACATGAAGAACAGGAACAGGGACAGGCTAACAGAACAGGGACAAACAAAAAAAAATTGTATGGGATGGTCCCGCTAGCATATGCAGGACCCACAAACAAGGACTCCAGGAGGTGGAGGGGCAGCCAGAGCCCCCCGGCTGGGCAGCACTCAGTGCCTGCCTCTCCCAGGGATGGGGTTACAAAGTTTGTAAAAGATGGAATTAGTATGCCTGGCAGTTTTTCTCTGTGTTTTAGTTTGTGTTAATAGTGCTTTCTTAATTTGTGTTTCTCTTGCTTTCTTAATTTCTGTTAATCGCGCCTTCTTAATTTGTGTTAAACCTGCTTTCTTAATTTGTGTTAATCGAGCTCTTTTATGTTAATAAAGAAGGGGGAGATGTGGGAGCGTGGCCATGGGTGTCGACAAGTCCCATGGTTGGTGATAACATCCGACTCTTAAAAATGAGGCCATCAGGAAAGTAAACCCTTGAGAGGGAACAAAGAAGGGTGATTCAGGAGACACCTTAAACAGGGACATGGAGAACAGGAACAGGGACAGGCTAACAGAACAGGGACAAAAACAAAAAAGGAATGAATAGGGACATGCTATCAGAACAGGGACAAACAAAAAACAGCGTATGGGAGGGTCTCGCTGGCATAGGCCGGACCCCCAAACAAGGACTCCAGGAGTTGGAGGGGCAGCCAGAGCCCCCCGGCTGGGCAGCACTCAGTGCCTGCCTCTCCCAGGGATGGGGTTACAAAGTTTGTAAAAGATGGAATTAGTATGCCTGGCAGTTTTTCTCTGTGTTTTATTTTGTGTTAATAGTGCTTTCTTAATTTGTGTTACTCTTGCTTTCTTAATTTCTGTTAATCGCGCCTTCTTAATTTGTGTTAAACCTGCTTTCTTAATTTGTGTTAATCGACCTCTTTTATGTTAATAAAGAAGGGGGAGATGTGGGAGTGTGGCCATGAGGGGTCGACAGGCCCCATGGTTGGTAATAACATCCGACTCTTAAGGATGAGACCATCAGGAATTTAAAGAGTTGAGAGGGAACAAAGAAGGGTGATTCAGGTGACACCTTGTTGTCTGGGGTGGCTTGTTCTCCAGCCATTAAAGCATGGAAGTTGCTGGGTGTTTGCTGTTTCCGGGCAAAGTTGTTGACCAATGACTAGTTAGTGGAAAGGTACTGCTGTGAGGCGGAAATTATAGGAAGGGAGCCTTTCCTGAATAAGGGATAGAATGAAGTTGTGCCCTCACTCTGAGAGACGAAGTTATGCCTTCAGTAAGAGAGAGTTCAAGTTATGCTATCAATAAAGAGGTAGCAGTTACAGATCCTGAAAGAACCCCGTTGTCCGTGCGGTCTTTACGCCACAAATCGCCCCCCAACAGGGACATGAAAACGAACAGGGACGAGAAGAAAACAAACAGGGGAATGAAGAACAGGAACAGGGACAGGCTAACAGAACAGGGACAAAAACAAAAAAGGAATGAATAGGGACAGGCAAACGGAACAGGGACAAAAACAGAAAAGGAATGAATAGGGACAGGCTAACAGAACAGGGACGAACAAAAAGAGCGTATGGGAGGGTCACGCTGGCTTATGCAGGACCCCCAAACAAGGACTCCAGGAGTTGGAGGGGCAGCCAGAGCCCCCCGGCTGGGCAGCACTCAGTGCCTGCCTCTCCCAGGGATGGTTTTACAAAGATCGTTAAAGATAGACTTAGTATGCCTGGCAGTTTTTCTCTGTGTTTTAGTTTGTGTTGATCCTGCCTTCTTAATTTGTGTTAATCGCGCTTTCTTATGTTAATAAAGAAGGGGAAGATGTGGGAGTGTGGCCATGGGGGTCGACAAGCCCCATGGTTGGTAATAACATCCGACTCTTAAGGATGAGACCATCAGGAATTTAAAGAGTTGAGAGGGAACAAAGAAGGGTGATTCAGGTGACACCTTAAACAGGGACATGAAGAACAGGAACAGGGGCAGGCTAACAGAGCAGGAGGAAACAAAAAACAGCATATGGGAGGGTCCCACTGGCATATGCTGGACCCTCAAACAAGGACTCCAGGAGTTGGAGGGGCAGCCAGAGCCCCCCGGCTGGGCAGCACTCAGTGCCTGCCTCTCCCAGGGATGGGGTTACAAAGTTTGTTAAAGATGGAATTAGTATGCCTGGCAGTTTTTCTCTGTGTTTTAATTTGTGTTAATAGTGGTTTCTTAATTTGTGTTTCTCTTGCTTTCTTAATTTCTGTTAATCGCGCCTTCCTAATTTGTGTTAAACCTGCTTTCTTAATTTGTGTTAATCGAGCTCTTTTATGTTAATAAAGAAGGGGGAGATGTGGGAGCGTGGCCATGGGGGTCGACAAGTCCCATGGTTGGTGATAACATCCAAATCTTAAAGATGAGGCCATCAGGAAAGTAAAGAGTTGAGAGGGAACAAAGAAGGGTGATTCAGGAGACACCTTAAACAGGGACATGAAGAACAGGAACAGGGACAGGCTAACAGAACAGGGACAAAAACAAAAAAAGGAATGAATAGGGACAGGCTATCGGAACAGGGACAAACAAAAACAGCATATGGGAGGGTCTCGCTGGCATGGGCAGGACCCAGAAACAAGGACTCCAGGAGTTGGAGGGGCAGCCAGAGCCCCCCGGCTGGGCAGCACTCAGTGCCTGCCTCTCCCAGGGTTGGTTTTACAAAGGTTGTTAAAGATAGACTTAGTATGCCCTTCAGTTTTTCTCTGTGTTTTAGTTTGTGTTGATCCTTCCTTCTTAATTTGTGTTAATCGCGCTTTCTTATGTTAATAAAGAAGGGGAAGATGTGTGAGTGTGGCCATGGGGGTCGACAAGCCCCATGGTTGGTAATAACATCCGACTCTTAAGGATGAGACCATCAGGAATTTAAAGAGTTGAGAGGGAACAAAGAAGGGTGATTCAGGTGACACCTTGTTGTCTGGGGTGGCTTGTTCTCCAGCCATTAAAGCATGGAAGTTGCTGGGTGTTTGCTGTTGCCGGGCAAAGTTGTTGACCAATGACTAGTTAGTGGAAAGGTACTGCTGTGAGGCGGAAATTATAGGAAGGGAGCCTTTCCAGAATAAGGGATAGAATGAAGTTGTGCCCTCACTCTGAGAGATGAAGTTATGCCCTCAGTAAGAGAGAGTTCAAGTTATGTCGTCAATAAAGAGGTAGCAGTTACAGATCCTGAAAGAACCCCGTTGTCCATGCGGTCTTTACGCCACAAATCGCCCCCCAACAGGGACATGAAAACGAACAGGGACGAGAAGAAAACAAACAGGGACATGAAGAACAGGAACAGGGACAGGCTAACAGCACAGGGACAAAAAAAAGGAATGAATAGGGACAGGCAAACAGAACAGGGACAAAAACAGAAAAGGAATGAATAGGTACAGGCTAACAGAACAGGGACGAACAAAAAGAGGGTATGGGAGGGTCACGCTGGCTTACGCAGGACCCCCAAACAAGGACTCCAGGAGTTGGAGGGGCAGCCAGAGCCCCTCGGCTGGGCAGCACTCAGTGCCTGCCACTCCCAGGGATGGGGTTGCAAAGTTTGTTAAAGATAGTCTTAGTATGCCTGGCAGCTTTTCTCTGTGTTTTAGTTTGTGTTGATCCTGCCTTCTTAATTTGTGTTAATTGCGCTTTCTTATGTTAATAAAGAAGGAGGAGATGTGGGAGTGTGGCCATGGGGGTCGACAAGCCCCATGGTTGGTGATAACATCCGACTCTTAAAGATGAGGCCATCAGGAAAGTAAAGATTTGAGAGGGAACAAAGAAGGGTGATTCAGGAGACACCTTAAGCAGGGACATGAAGAACAGGAACAGGGGCAGGCTAACAGAGCAGGAGGAAACAAAAAACAGCATATGGGAGGGTCCCACTGGCATATGCTGGACCCACAAACAAGGACTCCAGGAGTTGGAGGGGCAGCCAGAGCCCCCCGGCTGGGCAGCACTCAGTGCCTGCCTCTCCCAGGGATGGGGTTACAAAGTTTGTTAAAGATGGAATTAGTATGCCTGGCAGTTTTTCTCTGTATTTTAATTTGTGTTAATAGTGCTTTCTTAATTTGTGTTTCTCTTGCTTTCTTAATTTCTGTTAATCGCGCCTTCTTAATTTGTGTTAAACCTGCTTTCTTAATTTGTGTTAATCGAGCTCTTTTATGTTAATAAAGAAGGGGGAGATGTGGGAGCGTGGCCATGGGGGTCGACAAGTCCCATGGTTGGTGATAACCTGCGACTCTTAAAGATGAGGCCATCAGGAAAGTAAAGAGTTGAGAGGGAACAAAGAAGGGTGATTCAGGAGACACCTTAAACAGGGACATGAAGAACAGGAACAGGGACAGGCTAACAGAACAGGGACAAACAAAAAAAAATTGTATGGGATGGTCCCGCTAGCATATGCAGGACCCACAAACAAGGACTCCAGGAGGTGGAGGGGCAGCCAGAGCCCCCCGGCTGGGCAGCACTCAGTGCCTGCCTCTCCCAGGGATGGGGTTACAAAGTTTGTAAAAGATGGAATTAGTATGCCTGGCAGTTTTTCTCTGTGTTTTAGTTTGTGTTAATAGTGCTTTCTTAATTTGTGTTTCTCTTGCTTTCTTAATTTCTGTTAATCGCGCCTTCTTAATTTGTGTTAAACCTGCTTTCTTAATTTGTGTTAATCGAGCTCTTTTATGTTAATAAAGAAGGGGGAGATGTGGGAGCGTGGCCATGGGGGTCGACAAGTCCCATGGTTGGTGATAACATCCGACTCTTAAAAATGAGGCCATCAGGAAAGTAAACCCTTGAGAGGGAACAAAGAAGGGTGATTCAGGAGACACCTTAAACAGGGACATGGAGAACAGGAACAGGGACAGGCTAACAGAACAGGGACAAAAACAAAAAAGGAATGAATAGGGACATGCTATCAGAACAGGGACAAACAAAAAACAGCGTATGGGAGGGTCTCGCTGGCATAGGCCGGACCCCCAAACAAGGACTCCAGGAGTTGGAGGGGCAGCCAGAGCCCCCCGGCTGGGCAGCACTCAGTGCCTGCCTCTCCCAGGGATGGGGTTACAAAGTTTGTAAAAGATGGAATTAGTATGCCTGGCAGTTTTTCTCTGTGTTTTATTTTGTGTTAATAGTGCTTTCTTAATTTGTGTTACTCTTGCTTTCTTAATTTCTGTTAATCGCGCCTTCTTAATTTGTGTTAAACCTGCTTTCTTAATTTGTGTTAATCGACCTCTTTTATGTTAATAAAGAAGGGGGAGATGTGGGAGTGTGGCCATGAGGGGTCGACAGGCCCCATGGTTGGTAATAACATCCGACTCTTAAGGATGAGACCATCAGGAATTTAAAGAGTTGAGAGGGAACAAAGAAGGGTGATTCAGGTGACACCTTGTTGTCTGGGGTGGCTTGTTCTCCAGCCATTAAAGCATGGAAGTTGCTGGGTGTTTGCTGTTTCCGGGCAAAGTTGTTGACCAATGACTAGTTAGTGGAAAGGTACTGCTGTGAGGCGGAAATTATAGGAAGGGAGCCTTTCCTGAATAAGGGATAGAATGAAGTTGTGCCCTCACTCTGAGAGACGAAGTTATGCCTTCAGTAAGAGAGAGTTCAAGTTATGCTATCAATAAAGAGGTAGCAGTTACAGATCCTGAAAGAACCCCGTTGTCCGTGCGGTCTTTACGCCATAAATCGCCCCCCAACAGGGACATGAAAACGAACAGGGACGAGAAGAAAACAAACAGGGGAATGAAGAACAGGAACAGGGACAGGCTAACAGAACAGGGACAAAAACAAAAAAGGAATGAATAGGGACAGGCAAACGGAACAGGGACGAACAAAAAGAGCTTATGGGAGGGTCACGCTGGCTTACGCAGGACCCACAAACAAGGACTCCAGGAGGTGGAGGGGCAGCCAGAGCCCCCCGGCTGGGCAGCACTCAGTGCCTGCCACTCCCAGGGATGGGGTTGCAA
The DNA here is from genome assembly GCF_964211835.1 of Anser anser. NCBI lineage: Eukaryota > Metazoa > Chordata > Aves > Anseriformes > Anatidae > Anser > Anser anser. Next base: position 3,361,758 of record NC_139731.1, read on the forward strand.
AGTTTGTTAAAGATGGAATTAGTATGCCTGGCAGTTTTTCTCTGTGTTTTAGTTTGTGTTGATCCTGCCTTCTTAATTTGTGTTAATTGCGCTTTCTTATGTTAATAAAGAAGGGGGAGATGTGGGAGTGTGGCCATGGGGGTCGACAAGTCCCATGGTTGGTGATAACATCCGACTATTAAAGTAGAGACCATCAGGAAAGTAAAGCCTTGAGAGGGAACAAAGAAGAGTGATTCATGAGACACCTTAAACAGGGACATGAAGAACAGGAACAGGGGCAGGCTAACAGAGCAGGAGGAAACAAAAAACAGCATATGGGAGGGTCCCACTGGCATATGCTGGACCCACAATCAAGGACTCCAGGAGTTGGAGGGGCAGCCAGAGCCCCCCGGCTGGGCAGCACTCAGTGCCTGCCTCTCCCAGGGAGTGTTTTACGAAGATTGTTAAAGATAGACTTAGTATGCCTGCCAGTTTTTCTCTGTGTTTTAGTTTGTGTTGATCCTGCCTTCTTAATTTGTGTTAATCGCGCTTTCTTATGTTAATAAAGAAGGGGAAGATGTGGGAGTGTGGCCATGGGGGTCGACAAGCCCCATGGTTGGTGATAACATCCGACTATTAAAGTAGAGACCATCAGGAATGTAAACCCTTGAGAGGGAACAAAGAAGGGTGATTCAGGAGACACCTTAAACAGGGACATGAAGGACAGGAACAGGGATAGTCTAACAGAACAGGGACGAAAACAAAAAAGGAATGAATAGGGACAGGAAAACGGAACAGGGACAAACAAAAAACAGCATATGGGAGGGTCTAGCTGGCATAGGCAGGACCCACAAACAAGGACTCCAGGAGTTGGAGGGTCAGCCAGAGCCCCCCGGCTGGGCAGCACTCAGTGCCTGCCTCTCCCACGGCTGGTTTTACAAAGGTTGTTAAAGATAGACTTAGTATGCCTGGTAGTTTTTCTCTGTGTTTTAGTTTGTGCTGATCCTGCCTTCTTAATTTGTGTTAATCGCGCTTTCTTAAGTTAATAAAGAAGGGGAAGATGTGGGAGTGTGGCCATGGGGGTCGACAAGCCCCATGGTTGGTGATCACATCCGACTCTTAAGGATGAGACCATCAGGAAAGTAAAGCCCTCAGAGGGAACAAAGGGTGATTCAGGAGACACCTTAAGCAGGGACATGAAGAACAGGAACAGGGACAGGCTAACAGAACAGGGACAAACAAAAAAAAATTGTATGGGATGGTCCCGCTAGCATATGCAGGACCCACAGACAAGGACTCCAGGAGTTGGAGGGGCAGCCAGAGCCCCCCGGCTGGGCAGCACTCAGTGCCTGCCTCTCCCAGGAATGGGGTTACAAAGTTTGTTAAAGACGGAATTAGTATGCCTGGCAGTTTTTCTCTGTATTTTAATTTGTGTTAATAGTGCTTTCTTAATTTGTGTTTCTCTTGCTTTCTTAATTTCTGTTAATCGCGCCTTCTTAATTTGTGTTAAACCTGCTTTCTTAATTTGTGTTAATCGAGCTCTTTTATGTTAATAAAGAAGGGGGAGATGTGGGAGCGTGGCCATGGGGGTCGACAAGTCCCATGGTTGGTGATCACATCCGACTATTAAAGTAGAGACCATCAGGAAAGTAAAGCCTTGAGAGGGAACAAAGAAGGGTGATTCAGGAGACACCTTAAACAGGGACATGAAGAACAGGAACAGGGACAGGCTAACAGAACAGGGACAAAAACAAAAAAGGAATGAATAGGGACATGCTATCAGAACAGGGACAAACAAAAAACAGCGTATGGGAGGGTCTCGCTGGCATAGGCCGGACCCCCAAACAAGGACTCCAGGAGTTGGAGGGGCAGCCAGAGCCCCCCGGCTGGGCAGCACTCAGTGCCTGCCTCTCCCAGGGATGGGGTTACAAAGTTTGTAAAAGATGGAATTAGTATGCCTGGCAGTTTTTCTCTGTGTTTTATTTTGTGTTAATAGTGCTTTCTTAATTTGTGTTACTCTTGCTTTCTTAATTTCTGTTAATCGCGCCTTCTTAATTTGTGTTAAACCTGCTTTCTTAATTTGTGTTAATCGACCTCTTTTATGTTAATAAAGAAGGGGGAGATGTGGGAGTGTGGCCATGGGGCTGGACAAGTCCCATGTTTGGTGATAACATGCGACTCTTAAAGATGAGGCCATCAGGAAAGTAAAGAGTTGAGAGGGAACAAAGAAGGGTGATTCAGGAGACACCTTAAACAGGGACATGAAGAACAGGAACAGGGATAGTCTAACAGAACAGGGACGAAAACAAAAAAGGAATGAATAGGGACAGGAAAACGGAACAGGGACAAACAAAAAACAGCATATGGGAGGGTCTTGCTGGCATAGGCAGGACCCACAAACAAGGACTCCAGGAGTTGGAGGGTCAGCCAGAGCCCCCCGGCTGGGCAGCACTCAGTGCCTGCCTCTCCCACGGCTGGTTTTACAAAGATTGTTAAAGATAGACTTAGTATGCCTGGCAGTTTTTATCTGTGTTTTAGTTTGCGCTGATCCTGCCTTCTTAATTTGTGTTAATCGCGCTTTCTTAAGTTAATAAAGAAGGGGGAGATGTGGGAGTGTGGCCATGGGGGTCGACAGGCCCCATGGTTGGTAATAACATCCGACTCTTAAGGATGAGACCATCAGGAATTTAAAGAGTTGAGAGGGAACAAAGAAGGGTGATTCAGGTGACACCTTGTTGTCTGGGGTGGCTTGTTCTCCAGCCATTAAAGCATGGAAGTTGCTGGGTGTTTGCTGTTTCCGGGCAAAGTTGTTGACCAATGACTAGTTAGTGGAAAGGTACTGCTGTGAGGCGGAAATTATAGGAAGGGAGCCTTTCCTGAATAAGGGATAGAATGAAGTTGTGCCCTCACTCTGAGAGACGAAGTTATGCCTTCAGTAAGAGAGAGTTCAAGTTATGCTATCAATAAAGAGGTAGCAGTTACAGATCCTGAAAGAACCCCGTTGTCCGTGCGGTCTTTACGCCATAAATCGCCCCCCAACAGGGACATGAAAACGAACAGGGACGAGAAGAAAACAAACAGGGGAATGAAGAACAGGAACAGGGACAGGCTAACAGAACAGGGACAAAAACAAAAAAGGAATGAATAGGGACAGGCAAACGGAACAGGGACGAACAAAAAGAGCTTATGGGAGGGTCACGCTGGCTTACGCAGGACCCACAAACAAGGACTCCAGGAGGTGGAGGGGCAGCCAGAGCCCCCCGGCTGGGCAGCACTCAGTGCCTGCCACTCCCAGGGATGGGGTTGCAAAGTTTGTTAAAGATGGAATTAGTATGCCTGGCAGTTTTTCTCTGTGTTTTAGTTTGTGTTGATCCTGCCTTCTTAATTTGTGTTAATTGCGCTTTCTTATGTTAATAAAGAAGGGGGAGATGTGGGAGTGTGGCCATGGGGGTCGACAAGTCCCATGGTTGGTGATAACATCCGACTATTAAAGTAGAGACCATCAGGAAAGTAAAGCCTTGAGAGGGAACAAAGAAGAGTGATTCATGAGACACCTTAAACAGGGACATGAAGAACAGGAACAGGGGCAGGCTAACAGAGCAGGGACAAATAAAAACAGCATATGGGAGGGTCTCGCTGGCATGGGCAGGACCCAGAAACAAGGACTCCAGGAGTTGGAGGGGCAGCCAGAGCCCCCCGGCTGGGCAGCACTCAGTGCCTGCCTCTCCCAGGGTTGGTTTTACAAAGGTTGTTAAAGATAGACTTAGTATGCCTGGCAGTTTTTCTCTGTGTTTTAGTTTGTGTTGATCCTGCCTTCTTAATTTGTGTTAATCGCGCTTTCTTATGTTAATAAAGAAGGGGAAGATGTGGGAGTGTGGCCATGGGGGTCGACAAGCCCCATGGTTGGTAATAACATCCGACTCTTAAGGATGAGACCATCAGGAATTTAAAGAGTTGAGAGGGAACAAAGAAGGGTGATTTAGGTGACACCTTAAACAGGGACATGAAGAACAGGAACAGGGATAGTCTAACAGAACAGGGACGAAAACAAAAAAGGAATGAATAGGGACAGGAAAACGGAACAGGGACAAACAAAAAACAGCATATGGGAGGGTCTCGCTGGCATAGGCAGGACCCACAAACAAGGACTCCAGGAGTTGGAGGGTCAGCCAGAGCCCCCCGGCTGGGCAGCACTCAGTGCCTGCCTCTCCCAGGGATGGTTTTACAAAGATTGTTAAAGATAGACTTAGTATGCCTGGCAGTTTTTCTCTGTGTTTTAGTTTGTGCTGATCCTGCCTTCTTAATTTGTGTTAACCGCGCTTTCTTAAGTTAATAAAGAAGGGGAAGATGTGGGAGTGTGGCCATGGGGGTCGAAAAGTCCCATGGTATGTGATAACATCCAAATCTTAAAGATGAGGCCATCAGGAAAGTAAAGAGTTGAGAGGGAACAAAGAAAGGTGATTCAGGAGACACCTTAAACAGGGACATGAAGAACAGGAACAGGGACAGGCTAACAGAGCAGGGAGAAACAAAAAGCAGCATATGCTAGGGTCCCACTGGCATATGCTGGACCCACAAACAAGGACTCCAGGAGTTGGAGGGGCAGCCAGAGCCCCCTGGCTGGGCAGTACTCAGTGCCTGCCTCTCCCAGGGATGGTTTTACAAAGGTTGTTAAAGATAGTCTTAGTATGCCTGGCAGCTTTTCTCTGTGTTTTAGTTTGTGTTGATCCTGCCTTCTTAATTTGTGTTAATCGCGCTTTCTTATGTTAATAAAGAAGGGGGAGATGTGGGAGTGTGGCCATGGGGGTCGACAGGCCCCATGGTTGGTAATAACATCCGACTCTTAAGGATGAGACCATCAGGAATTTAAAGAGTTGAGAGGGAACAAAGAAGGGTGATTCAGGTGACACCTTGTTGTCGGGGGTGGCTTGTTCTACAGCCATTAAAGCATGGAAGTTGCTGGGTGTTTGCTGTTGCCGGGCAAAGTTATTGACCAATGACTAGTTAGTGGAAAGGTACTGCTGTGAGGCGGAAATTATAGGAAGGGAGCCTTTCCTGAATCAGGGATAGAATGAAGTTGTGCCCTCACTCTGAGAGATGAAGTTATGCCCTCAGTAAGAGAGAGTTCAAGTTATGTCATCAATAAAGATGTAGCAGTTACAGATCCTGAATGAACCCCGTTGTCCATGCGGTCTTTACGCCACAAATCGCCCCCCAACAGGGACATGAAAACGAACAGGGACAAGAAGAAAACAAACAGGGACATGAAGAACAGGAACAGGGACAGGCTAACAGCACAGGGACAAAAACAAAAAAGGAATGAATAGGGACAGGCAAACCGAACAGGGACAAAAACAGAAAAGGAATGAATAGGTACAGGCTAACAGAACAGGGACGAACAAAAAGAGGGTATGGGAGGGTCACGCTGGCTTACGCAGGACCCCCAAACAAGGACTCCAGGAGTTGGAGGGGCAGCCAGAGCCCCCCGGCTGGGCAGCACTCAGTGCCTGCCTCTCCCACGGCTGGTTTTACAAAGATTGTTAAAGATAGACTTAGTATGCCTGGCAGTTTTTATCTGTGTTTTAGTTTGCGCTGATCCTGCCTTCTTAATTTGTGTTAATCGCGCTTTCTTAAGTTAATAAAGAAGGGGGAGATGTGGGAGTGTGGCCATGGGGGTCGACAGGCCCCATGGTTGGTAATAACATCCGACTCTTAAGGATGAGACCATCAGGAATTTAAAGAGTTGAGAGGGAACAAAGAAGGGTGATTCAGGTGACACCTTGTTGTCTGGGGTGGCTTGTTCTCCAGCCATTAAAGCATGGAAGTTGCTGGGTGTTTGCTGTTTCCGGGCAAAGTTGTTGACCAATGACTAGTTAGTGGAAAGGTACTGCTGTGAGGCGGAAATTATAGGAAGGGAGCCTTTCCTGAATAAGGGATAGAATGAAGTTGTGCCCTCACTCTGAGAGACGAAGTTATGCCTTCAGTAAGAGAGAGTTCAAGTTATGCTATCAATAAAGAGGTAGCAGTTACAGATCCTGAAAGAACCCCGTTGTCCGTGCGGTCTTTACGCCATAAATCGCCCCCCAACAGGGACATGAAAACGAACAGGGACGAGAAGAAAACAAACAGGGGAATGAAGAACAGGAACAGGGACAGGCTAACAGAACAGGGACAAAAACAAAAAAGGAATGAATAGGGACAGGCAAACGGAACAGGGACGAACAAAAAGAGCTTATGGGAGGGTCACGCTGGCTTACGCAGGACCCACAAACAAGGACTCCAGGAGGTGGAGGGGCAGCCAGAGCCCCCCGGCTGGGCAGCACTCAGTGCCTGCCACTCCCAGGGATGGGGTTGCAAAGTTTGTTAAAGATGGAATTAGTATGCCTGGCAGTTTTTCTCTGTGTTTTAGTTTGTGTTGATCCTGCCTTCTTAATTTGTGTTAATTGCGCTTTCTTATGTTAATAAAGAAGGGGGAGATGTGGGAGTGTGGCCATGGGGGTCGACAAGTCCCATGGTTGGTGATAACATCCGACTATTAAAGTAGAGACCATCAGGAAAGTAAAGCCTTGAGAGGGAACAAAGAAGAGTGATTCATGAGACACCTTAAACAGGGACATGAAGAACAGGAACAGGGGCAGGCTAACAGAGCAGGGACAAATAAAAACAGCATATGGGAGGGTCTCGCTGGCATGGGCAGGACCCAGAAACAAGGACTCCAGGAGTTGGAGGGGCAGCCAGAGCCCCCCGGCTGGGCAGCACTCAGTGCCTGCCTCTCCCAGGGTTGGTTTTACAAAGGTTGTTAAAGATAGACTTAGTATGCCTGGCAGTTTTTCTCTGTGTTTTAGTTTGTGTTGATCCTGCCTTCTTAATTTGTGTTAATCGCGCTTTCTTATGTTAATAAAGAAGGGGAAGATGTGGGAGTGTGGCCATGGGGGTCGACAAGCCCCATGGTTGGTAATAACATCCGACTCTTAAGGATGAGACCATCAGGAATTTAAAGAGTTGAGAGGGAACAAAGAAGGGTGATTTAGGTGACACCTTAAACAGGGACATGAAGAACAGGAACAGGGATAGTCTAACAGAACAGGGACGAAAACAAAAAAGGAATGAATAGGGACAGGAAAACGGAACAGGGACAAACAAAAAACAGCATATGGGAGGGTCTCGCTGGCATAGGCAGGACCCACAAACAAGGACTCCAGGAGTTGGAGGGTCAGCCAGAGCCCCCCGGCTGGGCAGCACTCAGTGCCTGCCTCTCCCAGGGATGGTTTTACAAAGATTGTTAAAGATAGACTTAGTATGCCTGGCAGTTTTTCTCTGTGTTTTAGTTTGTGCTGATCCTGCCTTCTTAATTTGTGTTAACCGCGCTTTCTTAAGTTAATAAAGAAGGGGAAGATGTGGGAGTGTGGCCATGGGGGTCGAAAAGTCCCATGGTATGTGATAACATCCAAATCTTAAAGATGAGGCCATCAGGAAAGTAAAGAGTTGAGAGGGAACAAAGAAAGGTGATTCAGGAGACACCTTAAACAGGGACATGAAGAACAGGAACAGGGACAGGCTAACAGAGCAGGGAGAAACAAAAAGCAGCATATGCTAGGGTCCCACTGGCATATGCTGGACCCACAAACAAGGACTCCAGGAGTTGGAGGGGCAGCCAGAGCCCCCTGGCTGGGCAGTACTCAGTGCCTGCCTCTCCCAGGGATGGTTTTACAAAGGTTGTTAAAGATAGTCTTAGTATGCCTGGCAGCTTTTCTCTGTGTTTTAGTTTGTGTTGATCCTGCCTTCTTAATTTGTGTTAATCGCGCTTTCTTATGTTAATAAAGAAGGGGGAGATGTGGGAGTGTGGCCATGGGGGTCGACAGGCCCCATGGTTGGTAATAACATCCGACTCTTAAGGATGAGACCATCAGGAATTTAAAGAGTTGAGAGGGAACAAAGAAGGGTGATTCAGGTGACACCTTGTTGTCTGGGGTGGCTTGTTCTACAGCCATTAAAGCATGGAAGTTGCTGGGTGTTTGCTGTTGCCGGGCAAAGTTATTGACCAATGACTAGTTAGTGGAAAGGTACTGCTGTGAGGCGGAAATTATAGGAAGGGAGCCTTTCCTGAATCAGGGATAGAATGAAGTTGTGCCCTCACTCTGAGAGATGAAGTTATGCCCTCAGTAAGAGAGAGTTCAAGTTATGTCATCAATAAAGATGTAGCAGTTACAGATCCTGAATGAACCCCGTTGTCCATGCGGTCTTTACGCCACAAATCGCCCCCCAACAGGGACATGAAAACGAACAGGGACAAGAAGAAAACAAACAGGGACATGAAGAACAGGAACAGGGACAGGCTAACAGCACAGGGACAAAAACAAAAAAGGAATGAATAGGGACAGGCAAACCGAACAGGGACAAAAACAGAAAAGGAATGAATAGGTACAGGCTAACAGAACAGGGACGAACAAAAAGAGGGTATGGGAGGGTCACGCTGGCTTACGCAGGACCCCCAAACAAGGACTCCAGGAGTTGGAGGGGCAGCCAGAGCCCCCCGGCTGGGCAGCACTCAGTGCCTGCCTCTCCTAGGGATGGGGTTACAAAGTTTGTTAAAGATGGAATTAGTATGCCTGGCAGTTTTTCTCTGTATTTTAATTTGTGTTAATAGTGCTTTCTTAATTTGTGTTACTCTTGCTTTCTTAATTTCTGTTAATCGCGCCTTCTTAAATTGTGTTAAACCTGCTTTCTTAATTTGTGTTAATCGAGCTCTTTTATGTTAATAAAGAAGGAGGAGATGTGGGAGCGTGACCATGGGGGTCGACAAGCCCCATGGTTGGTGATCACATCCGACTCTTAAAGACGAGACCATGAGGAAAGTAAAGCCTTGAGAGGGAACAAAGAAGGGTGATTCAGGAGACACCTTAAGCAGGGACATGAAGAGCAGGAACAGGGATAGTCTAACAGAACAGGGACAAAAACAAAAAAGGAATGAATAGGGACAGGAAAACGAAACAGGGACAAAAAGAGAAAAGGAATGATCAGGTACAGGCTAACAGAACAGGGATGACCAAAAAGAGCATATGGGAGGGTCACGATGGTTTACGCAGGACCCACAAACAAGGACTCCAGGAGGTTGAGGGGTAGCAGGAGCCCCCCTGCTGGGCAGCACTCAGTGCCTGCCACTACCAGGGATGGGGTTGCAAAGTTTGTTGAAGATAGACTTAGTATGCCTGGCAGTTTTTCTCTGTGTTTTAGTTTGTGCTGATCCTGCCTTCTTAATTTGTGTTAATCGCGCTTTCTTAAGTTAATAAAGAAGGGGGAGATGTGGGAGTGTGGCCATGGGGGTCGACAAGCCCCATGGTTGGTGATCACATCCGACTCCTACAGATGAGTCCATCAGGAAAGTAAAGCCTTGAGAGGGAACAAAGAAGGGTGATACAGGAGACACCTTAAGCAGGGACATGAAGAACAGGAACAGGGATAGTCTAACAGAACAGGGACAAAAACAAAAAAGGAATGAATAGGGACAGGCTATCAGAACAGGGACAAACAAAAAACAGCGTATGGGAGGGTCTCGCTGGCATAGGCAGGACCCACAAACAAGGACTCCAGGAGTTGGAGGGGCAGCCAGAGCCCCCCAGCTGGGCAGCACTCAGTGCCTGCCTCTCCCAGGGTTGTGGTTACAAAGTTTGTTAAAGATGGAATTAGTATGCCTGGCAGTTTTTCTCTGTATTTTAATTTGTGTTAATAGTGGTTTCTTAATTTGTGTTTCTCTAGCTTTCTTAATTTCTGTTAAAGATAGACTTATTAATTTGTGTTAAACCTGCCTTCTTAATTTGTGTTAATCGCGCTTTCTTAAGTTAATGAAGTAGGGGAAGATGTGGGAGTGTGGCCATGGGGGTCGACAAGCCCCATGGTTGGTGATAACATCGGACTCTTAAAGTAGAGACCATCAGGAAAGTAAAGAGTTGAGAGGGAACAAAGAAGGGTGATTCAGGAGACACCTTAAAAAGAGACATGAAGAACAGGAACAGGGACAGGCTAACAGAGCAGGGAGAAACAAAAAACAGCATATGGGAGGGTCCCACTGGCGTATGCTGGACCCACAAACAAGGACTCCAGGAGTTGGAGGGGCAGCCAGAGCCCCCCGGCTGGGCAGCACTCAGTTCCTGCCTCTCCCAGGGACGGTTTTACAAAGATTGTTAAAGATAGACTTAGTATGCCTGGCAGTTTTTCTCTGTGTTTTAGTTTGTGTTGATCCTGCCTACTTAGTTTGTGTTAATCGCGCTTTCTTATGTTAATAAAGAAGGGGGAGATGTGGGAGTGTGGCCATGGGGGTCGACAAGTCCCATGGTATGTGGTAACATCCAAATCTTAAAGATGAGGCCATCAGGAAAGTAAAGAGTTGAGAGGGAACAAAGAAGGGTGATTCAGGAGACACCTTAACCAGGGACATGAAGAACAGGAACAGGGATAGTCTAAAAGAACAGGGACGAAAACAAAAAAAGGAATGAATAGGGACAGGCTATCAGAACAGGGACAAACAAAAAACAGCGTATGGGAGGGTCTCGCTGTCATAGGCCGGACCCCCAAACAAGGACTCCAGGAGTTGGAGGGGCAGCCAGAGCCCCCCGGCTGGGCAGCACTCAGTGCCTGCCTCTCCCAGGGATGGGGTTACAAAGTTTGTTAAAGATGGAATTAGTATGCCTGGCAGTTTTTCTCTGTATTTTAGTTTGTGTTAATAGTGCTTTCTTAATTTGTGTTACTCTTGCTTTCTTAATTTCTGTTAATCGAGCTCTTTTATGTTAATAAAGAAGGGGGAGATGTGGGAGCATGGCCATGGGGGTCGACAAGTCCCATGGTTGGTGATAACATCCGACTGTTAAAGTAGAGACCATCAGGAAAGTAAAGAGTTGAGAGGGAACAAAGAAGGGTGATTCAGGAGACAAAAGTGCCTGGCTCTCCCAGGGATGGTTTTACAAAGGTTGTTAAAGATAGACTTAGTATGCCTGGCAGTTTTTCTCTGTGTTTTAGTTTGTGTTGATCCTGCCTTCTTAATTTGTGTTAATCGCGCTTTCTTAAGTTAATAAAGAAGGGGGAGATGTGGGAGTGTGGCCATGGGGGTCGACAGGCCCCATGGTTGGTAATAACATCCAACTCTTAAGGATGAGACCATCAGGAATTTAAAGAGTTGAGAGGGAACAAAGAAGGGTGATTCAGGTGACACCTTGTTGTCTGGGGTGGCTTGTTCTCCAGCCATTAAAGCATGGAAGTTGCTGGGTGTTTGGTGTTGCCGGGCAAAGTTGTTGACCAATGACTAGTTAGTGGAAAGGTACTGCTGTGAGGCGGAAGTTATAGGAAGGGAGCCTTTCCTGAATAAGGGATAGAATGAAGTTGTGCCCTCACTCTGAGAGATGAAGTTATGCCTTCAGTAAGAGAGTTCAAGATATGTCATCAATAAAGAGGTAGCAGTTACAGATCCTGAAAGAACCCCGTTGTCCGTGCGGTCTTTACGCCACAAATCGCCCCCCAACAGGGACATGAAAACGAACAGGGACGAGAAGAAAACAAACAGGGGAATGAAGAACAGGAACAGGGACAGGCTAACAGCACAGGGACAAAAACAAAAAAGGAATGAATAGGTACAGGCTAACAGAACAGGGACGAACAAAAAGAGGGTATGGGAGGGTCACGCTGGCTTACACAGGACCCCCAAACAAGGACTCCAGGAGTTGGAGGGGCAGCCAGAGCCCCCCGGCTGGGCAGCACTCAGTGCCTGCCACTCCCAGGGATGGGGTTGCAAAGTTTGTTAAAGATGGAATTAGTATGCCTGGCAGTTTTTCTCTGTGTTTTAGTTTGTGTTGATCCTGCCTTCTTAATTTGTGTTAATTGCGCTTTCTTATGTTAATAAAGAAGGAGGAGATGTGGGAGTGTGGCCATGGGGGTCGACAAGCCCCATGGTTGTTGATCACATCCGACTCTTAAGAATGAGACCATCAGGAAAGTAAAGCCCTGAGAGGGAACAAAGAAGGGTGATTCAGGAGACACCTTAAACAGGGACATGAAGAACAGGAACAGGGAGAGTCTAACAGAACAGGGACAAAAACAAAAAAGGAATGAATAGGGACAGGCTATCAGAACAGGGACAAACAAAAAACAGCATATGGGAGGGTCTCGCTGGCATACGCAGGACCCTCAAACAAGGACTCCAGGAGTTGGAGGGGCAGCCAGAGCCCCCCGGCTGGGCAGCACTCAGTGCCTGCCTCTCCCAGGGATGGGGTTACAAAGTTTGTTAAAGACGGAATTAGTATGCATGGCAGTTTTTCTCTGTATTTTAGTTTGTGTTAATAGTGCTTTCTTAATTTGTGTTTCTCTTGCTTTCTTAATTTCTGTTAATCGCGCCTTCTTAATTTGTGTTAAACCTGCTTTCTTAATTTGTGTTAATCGAGCTCTTTTATGTTAATAAAGAAGGGGGAGATGTGGGAGCGTGGCCATGGGGGTCGAGAAGCCCCATGGTTGGTGATAACATCCGACTATTAAAGATGAGGCCATCAGGAAAGTAAAGAGTTGAGAGGGAACAAAGAAGGGTGATTCAGGTGACACCTTAAACAGGGACATGAAGAACAGGAACAGGGGCAGGCTAACAGAGCAGGGACGAAAACAAAAAAGGAATGAATAGGGACAGGAAAACGGAACAGGGACAAACAAAAAACAGCATATGGGAGGGTCTCGCTGGCATAGGCAGGACCCACAAACAAGGACTCCAGGAGTTGGAGGGTCAGCCAGAGCCCCCCGGCTGGGCAGCACTCAGTGCCTGCCTCTCCCAGGGATGGTTTTACAAAGATTGTTAAAGATAGACTTAGTATGCCTGGCAGTTTTTATCTGTGTTTTAGTTTGTGCTGATCCTGCCTTCTTAATTTGTGTTAATCGCGCTTTCTTAAGTTAATAAAGAAGGGGAAGATGTGGGAGTGTGGCCATGGGGGTCGACAAGTCCCATGGTATGTGATAACATCCAAATCTTAAAGATGAGGCCATCAGGAAAGTAAAGAGTTGAGAGGGAACAAAGAAAGGTGATTCAGGAGACACCTTAAACAGGGACATGAAGAACAGGAACAGGGACAGGCTAACAGAACAGGGACAAAAACAAAAAAAGGAATGAATAGAGACAGGCTATCAGAACAGGGACAAATAAAAACAGCATATGGGAGGGTCTCGCTGGCATGGGCAGGACCCCCAAACAAGGACTCCAGGAGTTGGAGGGGCAGCCAGAGCCCCCCGGCTGGGCAGCACTCAGTGCCTGCCTCTCCCAGGGTTGGTTTTACAAAGGTTGTTAAAGATAGACTTAGTATGCCCTTCAGTTTTTCTCTGTGTTTTAGTTTGTGTTGATCCTGCCTTCTTAATTTGTGTTAATCGCGCTTTCTTATGTTAATAAAGAAGGGGAAGATGTGGGAGTGTGGCCATGGGGGTCGACAAGCCCCATGGTTGGTAATAACATCCGACTCTTCAGGATGAGACAATCAGGAATTTAAAGAGTTGAGAGGGAACAAAGAAGGGTGATTCAGGTGACACCTTAAACAGGGACATGAAGAACAGGAACAGGGGCAGGCTAACAGAGCAGGAGGAAACAAAAAACAGCATATGGGAGGGTCCCACTGGCATATGCTGGACCCACAAACAAGGACTCCAGGAGTTGGAGGGGCAGCCAGAGCCCCCCGGCTGGGCAGCACTCCGTGCCTGCCTCTCCCAGGGATGGGGTTACAAAGTTTGTTAAAGATGGAATTAGTATGCCTGGCAGTTTTTCTCTGTATTTTAATTTGTGTTAATAGTGCTTTCTTAATTTGTGTTTCTCTTGCTTTCTTAATTTCTGTTAATCGCGCTTTCTTATGTTAATAAAGAAGGGGAAGATGTGGGAGTGTGGCCATGGGGGTCGAGAAGCCCCATGGTTGGTGATAACATCCGACTATTAAAGATGAGGCCATCAGGAAAGTAAAGAGTTGAGAGGGAACAAAGAAGGGTGATTCAGGAGACACCTTAAACAGGGACATGAAGAACAGGAACAGGGATAGTCTAACAGAACAGGGACGAAAACCAAAAAGGAATGAATAGGGACAGGAAAACGGAACAGGGACAAACAAAAAACAGCATATGGGAGGGTCTCGCTGGCATAGGCAGGACCCACAAACAAGGACTCCAGGAGTTGGAGGGTCAGCCAGAGCCCCCCGGCTGGGCAGCACTCAGTGCCTGCCTCTCCCAGGGATGGTTTTACAAAGATTGTTAAAGATAGACTTAGTATGCCTGGCAGTTTTTATCTGTGTTTTAGTTTGTGCTGATCCTGCCTTCTTAATTTGTGTTAATCGCGCTTTCTTATGTTAATAAAGAAGGGGAAGATGTGGGAGTGTGGCCATGGGGGTCGACAGGCCCCATGGTTGGTGATAACATCCGACTCTTAAAGATGAGGCCATCAGGAATTTAAAGATTTGAGAGGGAACAAAGAAGGGTGATTCAGGTGACACCTTCTTGTCTGGGGTGGCTAGTTCTCCAGTCATTAATGCATGGAAGTGGCTGGGTGTTTGCTGTTGCAGGGCAAAGTTGTTTAACCAATGACTAGTTAGTGGAAAGGTACTGCTGTGAGGTGGAAGTTATAGGAAGGGAGCCTTTCCTGAATAAGGGATAGAATGAAGTTGTGCCCTCACTCTGAGAGAGGAAGTTATGCCCTCAGTAAGAGAGAGTTCAAGTTATGTCATCAATAATGAGGTAGCAGTTACAGATCCTGAAAGAACCCCGGTGTCCGTGCGGTCTTTACGCCACAAATCGCCCCCCAACAGGGACATGAAAACGAACAGGGACGAGAAGAATACAAACAGGGACATGAAGAAGAGGAACAGGGACAGGCAAACAGCACAGGGACAAAAACAAAAAAGGAATGAATAGGGACAGGCAAACGGAACAGGGACAAAAACAGAAAAGGAATAATCAGGTACAGGCTAACAGAACAGGGATGACCAAAAAGAGCATATGGGAGGGTCACGATGGTTTACGCAGGACCCCCAAACAATGACTCCAGGAGTTGGAGGGGCAGCCAGAGCCCCCCGGCTGGGCAGCACTCAGTGCCTGCCTCTCCCAGGGATGGGGTTGCAAAGTTTGTTAAAGATGGAATTAGTATGCCTGGCAGTTTTTCTCTGTATTTTAGTTTGTGTTAATAGTTCTTTCTTAATTTGTGTTACTCTTCCTTTCTTAATTTCTGTTAATCGCGCCTTCTTAATTTGTGTTAAACCTGCTTTCTTAATTTGTGTTAATCAAGCTCTTTTATGTTAATAAAGAAGGGGGAGATGTGGGAGCGTGGCCATGGGGGTGGACAAGTCCCATGGTTGGTGATAACATCCTTCTATTAAAGTAGAGACCATCAGGAAAGTAAAGAGTTGAAAGGGAACAAAGAAGGGTGATTCAGGAGACACCTTAAACAGGGACATGAAGAACAGGAACAGGGATAGTCTAACAGAACAGGGACGAAAACAAAAAAGGAATGAATAGGGACAGGCTATCAGAACAGGGACAAACAAAAACAGCGTATGGGAGGGTCTCGTTGGCATACGCAGGACCCACAAACAAGGACTCAAGGAGTTGGATGGGCAGCCAGAGCCCCCTGGCTGGGCAGTACTCAGTGCCTGCCTCTCCCAGGGATGGTTTTACAAAGGTTGTTAAAGATAGACTTAGTATGCCTGGCAGTTTTTCTCTGTGTTTTAGTTTGTGTTGATCCTGCCTTCTTAATTTGTGTTAATCGCGCTTTCTTAAGTTAATAAAGAAGGGGGAGATGTGGGAGTGTGGCCATGGGGGTCGACAGGCCCCATGGTTGGTGATAACATAGGACTCTTAAGGATGAGACCATCAGGAATTTAAAGAGTTGAGAGGGAACAAAGAAGGGTGATTCAGGTGACACCTTCTTGTCTGGGGTGGCTAGTTCTCCAGCCATTAATGCATGGAAGTGGCTGGGTGTTTGGTGTTGCCGGGCAAAGTTGTTGTCCAATGACTAGTTAGTGGAAAGGTACTGCTGTGAGGCGGAAATTATAGGAAGGGAGCCTTTCCTGAATAAGGGATAGAATGAAGTTGTGCCCTCACTCTGAGAGACGAAGTTATGCCTTCAGTAAGAGAGAGTTCAAGTTATGTCATCAATAAAGAGGTAGCAGTTACAGATCCTGAAAGAACCCCGTTGTCCGTGCGGTCTTTACGCCACAAATCGCCCCCCAACAGGGACATGAAAACGAACAGGGACGAGAAGAAAACAAACAGGGACATGAAGAACAGGAACAGGGACAGGCTAACAGCACAGGGACAAAAACAAAAAAGGAATGAATAGGGACAGGCAAACGGAACAGGGACAAAAACAGAAAAGGAATGAATAGGTACAGGCTAACAGAACAGGGACGAACAAAAAGAGCTTATGGGAGGGTCACGCTGGCTTACGCAGGACCCACAAACAAGGACTCCAGGAGTTGGAAGGGCAGCCAGAGCCCCCCAGCTGGGCAGCACTCAGTGCCTGCCTCTCCCAGGGATGGGGTTGCAAAGTTTGTTAAAGATAGACTTAGTATGCCTGGCAGTTTTTCTCTGTGTTTTAGTTTGTGTTGATCCTGCCTTCTTAATTTGTGTTGATTGCGCTTTCTTATTTTAATAAAGAAGGGGAAGATGTGGGAGTGTGGCCATGGGGGTCGACAAGCCCCATGGTTGGTGATAACATCCAACTCTTAAAGATGAAACCATCAGGAAAGTGAAGAGTTGAGAGGGAACAAAGAAGGGTGATTCAGGAGACACCTTAACCAGGGAGATGAAGAACAGGAACAGGGATAGTCTAACAAAACAGGGAGGAAAACAAAAAAGGAATGAAAAGGGACAGGCTAACAGAGCAGGGAGAAACAAAAAACAGCATATGGGAGGGTCCCACTGGCATATGCTGGACCCACAAACAAGGACTCCAGGAGTTGGAGGGGCAGCCAGAGCCCCCCGGCTGGGCAGCACTCAGTGCCTGCCTCTCCCAGGGATGGTTTTACAAAGGTTGTTAAAGATAGACTTAGTATGCCTGGCAGTTTTTCTCTGTGTTTTAGTTTGTGTTGATCCTGCCTTCTGAATTTGTGTTAATTGCGCTTTCTTATGTTAATAAAGAAGGAGGAGATGTGGGAGTGTGGCCATGGGGGTCGACAAGCCCCATGGTTGGTGATCACATCCGACTCTTAAAGATGAGACCATGAGGAAAGTAAAGCCTTGCGAGGGAACAAAGAAGGGTGATTCAGGAGACACCTTAAACAGGGACATGAAGAACAGGAACAGGGACAGGCTAACAGAACAGGGACAAAAACAAAAAAGGAATGAATAGGGACAGGCTATCAGAACAGCGACAAACAAAAAAGAGCGTATGGGAGGGTCTCGCTGGCATAGGCAGGACCCACAAACAAGGACTCCAGGAATTGGAGGGGCAGCCAGAGCCCCCCAGCTGGGCAGCACTCAGTGCCTGCCTCTCCCAGGGATGGGGTTACAAAGTTTGTTAAAGATGGAATTAGTATGCCTGGTAGTTTTTCTCTGTGTTTTAGTTTGTGTTAATAGTGCTTTCTTAATTTGTGTTACTCTTGCTTTCTTAATTTCTGTTAATCACGCCTTCATAATTTGTGTTAAACCTGCTTTCCTAATTTGTGTTAATCGAGATCTTTTATGTTAATAAAGAAGGGGGAGTTGTGGGAGTGTGGCCATGGGGGTCGACAAGTCCCATGGTTGGTGATAACATCCGACTCTTAAAGATGAGACCATCAGGAAAGTAAAGCCTTGAGAGGGAACAAAGAAGGGTGATTCAGGAGACACCTTAAACAGGGACATGAAGAACAGGAACAGGGACAGGCTAACAGAGCAGGGAGAAACAAAAAACAGCATATGGGAGGGTCCCACTGGCATATGCTGGACCCACAAACAAGGACTCCAGGAGTTGGAGGGGCAGCCAGAGCCCCCCGGCTGGGCAGCACTCAGTGCCTGCCTCTCCCAGGGATGGGGTTGCAAAGTTTGTTAAAGATAGTCTTAGTATGCCTGGTAGTTTTTCTCTGTGTTTTAGTTTGTGTTAATAGTGCTTTCTTAATTTGTGTTACTCTTGCTTTCTTAATTTCTGTTAATCACGCCTTCATAATTTGTGTTAAACCTGCTTTCCTAATTTGTGTTAATCGAGATCTTTTATGTTAATAAAGAAGGGGGAGTTGTGGGAGTGTGGCCATGGGGGTCGACAAGTCCCATGGTTGGTGATAACATCCGACTCTTAAAGATGAGACCATCAGGAAAGTAAAGCCTTGAGAGGGAACAAAGAAGGGTGATTCAGGAGACACCTTAAACAGGGACATGAAGAACAGGAACAGGGACAGGCTAACAGAGCAGGGAGAAACAAAAAACAGCATATGGGAGGGTCCCACTGGCATATGCTGGACCCACAAACAAGGACTCCAGGAGTTGGAGGGGCAGCCAGAGCCCCCCGGCTGGGCAGCACTCAGTGCCTGCCTCTCCCAGGGATGGTTTTACAAAGTTGTTAAAGATAGACTTAGTATGCCTGGCAGTTTTTCTCTGTGTTTTAGTTTGTGTTGATCCTGCCTTCTTAATTTGTGTTAATTGTGCTTTCTTATGTTAATAATGAAGGGGAAGATGTGGGAGTGTGGCCATGGGGGTCGACAAGCCCCATGGCTGGTGATCACATCGGACTCTTAAGGATGAGACCATCAGGAATTTAAAGAGTTGAGAGGGAACAAAGAAGGGTGATTCAGGTGACACCTTCTTGTCTGGGGTGGCTAGTTCTCCAGCCATTAATGCATGGAAGTGGCTGGGTGTTTGGTGTTGCCGGGCAAAGTTGTTGACCAATGACTAGTTAGTGGAAAGGTACTGCTGTGAGGCGGAAGTTATAGGAAGGGAGCCTTTCCTGAATAAGGGATAGAATGAAGTTGTGCCCTCACTCTGAGAGATGAAGTTATGCCCTCAGTAAGAGAGAGTTCAAGTTATGTCATCAATAAAGAGGTAGCAGTTACAGATCCTGAAAGAACCCCGTTGTCCGTGCGGTCTTTACGCCACAAATCGCCCCCCAACAGGGACATGAAAACTAACAGGGACGAGAAGAAAACAAACAGGGACATGAAGAACAGGAACAGGGACAGGCTAACAGCACAGGGACAAAAACAAAAAAGGAATGAATAGGGACAGGCAAAGGGAACAGGGAAAAAAAAAAAAAGGAATGAATAGGTACAGGCTAACAGAACAGGGACGAACAAAAAGAGCTTATGGGAGGGTCACGCTGGCTTACGCAGGACCCACAAACAAGGACTCCAGGAGTTGGAGGGGCAGCCAGAGCCCCCCGGCTGGGCAGCACTCAGTGCCTGCCTCTCCCAGGGATGGGGTTGCAAAGTTTGTTAAAGATAGTCTTAGTATGCCTGGCAGTTTTTCTCTGTGTTTTAGTTTGTGTTGATCCTGCCTTCTGAATTTGTGTTAATTGCGCTTTCTTATGTTAATAAAGAAGGAGGAGATGTGGGAGTGTGGCCATGGGGGTCGACAAGCCCCATGGTTGGTGATCACATCCGACTCTTAAAGATGAGACCATGAGGAAAGGAAAGCCTTGCGAGGGAACAAAGAAGGGTGATTCAGGAGACACCTTAAACAGGGACATGAAGAACAGGAACAGGGATAGTCTAACAGAACAGGGACAAAAACAAAAAAGTAATGAATAGGGACAGGCTATCAGAACAGGGACAAACAAAAAACAGCGTATGGGAGGGTCTCGCTGGCATAGGCAGGACCCACAAACAAGGACTCCAGGAGTTGGAGGGGCAGCCAGAGCCCCCCAGCTGGGAAGCACTCAGTGCCTGCCTCTCCCAGGGATGGGGTTACAAAGTTTGTTAAAGATGGAATTAGTATGCCTGGCAGTTTTTCTCTGTGTTTTAGTTTGTGTTGATCCTGCCTTCTTAATTTGTGTTAATCGCGCTTTCTTATGTTAATAAAGAAGGGGAAGATGTGGGAGTGTGGCAATGGGGGTCGACAAGCCCCATGGTTGGTGATAACATCGGACTCTTAAGGATGAGACCATCAGGAATTTAAAGAGTTGAGAGGGAACAAAGAATGGTGATTCAGGTGACACCTTGTTGTCTGGGGTGGCTAGTTCTCCAGCCATTAAAGCATGGAAGTGGCTGGGTGTTTGCTGTTGCCGGGCAAAGTTGTTGACCAATGACTAGTTAGTGGAAAGGTACTGCTGTGAGGCGGAAGTTATAGGAAGGGAGCCTTTCCTGAATAAGGGATAGAATGAAGTTGTGCCCTCACTCTGAGAGATGAAGTTATGCCCTCAGTAAGAGAGAGTTCAAGTTATGTCATCAATAAAGAGGTAGCAGTTACAGATCCTGAAAGAACCCCGTTGTCCGTGCGGTCTTTACGCCACAAATCGCCCCCCAAAAGGGACATGAAAACGAACAGGGACGAGAAGAAAACAAACAGGGACATGAAGAACAGGAACAGGGACAGGCTAACAGAACAGGGACAAAAACAAAAAAGGAATGAATAGGGACAGGCAAACGGAACAGGGACAAAAACAGAATAGGAATGAATAGGTACAGGCTAACAGAACAGGGACGAAAAAAAGAGCTTATGGGAGGGTCACGCTGGCTTACGCAGGACCCCCAAACAAGGACTCCAGGAGGTGGAGGGGCAGCCAGAGCCCCCCGGCTGGGCAGCACTCAGTGCCTGCCTCTCCCAGGGATGGGGTTACAAAGTTTGTTAAAGATGGAATTAGTATGCCTGGCAGTTTTTCTCTGTATTTTAGTTTGTGTTAATAGTGCTTTCTTAATTTGTGTTATTCTTGCTTTCTTAATTTCTGTTAATCGCGCCTTCTTAATTTGCGTTAAACCTGCTTTCTTAATTTGTGTTAATCAAGCTCTTTTATGTTAATAAAGAAGGGGGAGATGTGGGAGCCTGGACATGGGCGTCGACAAGTCCCATGGTTGGTGATAACATCCGACTCTTAAAGATGAGGCCATCAGGAAAGTAAAGATTTGAGAGGGAACAAAGAAGGGTGATTCAGGAGACACCTTAAACAGGGACATGAAGAACAGGAACAGGGACAGGCTAACAGAGCAGGGAGAAACAAAAACAGCATATGGGAGGGTCCCACTGGCATAGGCAGGACCCACAAACAAGGACTCCAGGAGTTGGAGGGGCAGCCAGAGCCCCCCGTCTGGGCAGCACTCAGTGCCTGCCTCTCCCAGGGATGGTTTTACAAAGGTTGTTAAAGATAGAATTAGTATGCCTGGCAGTTTTTCTCTTTGTTTTAGTTTGTGTTGATCCTGCCTTCTTAATTTGTGTTAGTCGCGCTTTCTTATGTTAAGAAAGAAGGGGAAGATGTGGGAGTTTGGCCATGGGGGTCGATAAGCCCCATGGTTGGTGATAACATCCTACTCTTAAGGATGAGACCATCAGGAATTTAAAGAGTTGAGAGGGAACAAAGAATGGTGATTCAGGTGACACCTTCTTGTCTGGGGTGGCTTGTTCTCCAGCCATTAAAGCATGGAAGTTGCTGGGTGTTTGCTGTTGCCGGGCAAAGTTGTTGACCAATGACTAGTTAGTGGAAAGGTACTGCTGTGAGGCGGAAATTATAGGAAGGGAGCCTTTCCTGAATAAGGGATAGAATGAAGTTGTGCCCTCACTCTGAGAGATGAAGTTATGCCCTCAGTAAGAGAGAGTTGAAGTTATGTCATCAATAAAGAGGTAGCAGTTACAGATCCTGAAAGAACCCCGTTGTCCATGTGGTCATTACGCCAGAAATCGCGCCCAAACACAGACATGAAGAAATCAAACAGGGACGAGAGGAAAACAAACAGGGACATGAAGAACAGGAACAGGGACAGGCTAACAGAACAGGGACAAAAACAAAAAAGGAATGAATAGGGACAGGCAAACGGAACAGGGACAAAAACAGAATAGGAATGAATAGGTACAGGCTAACAGAACAGGGACGAACTAACAGAGCTTATGGGAGGGTCACGCTGGCTTACGCAGGACCCACAAACAAGGACTCCAGGAGGTGGAGGGGCAGCCAGAGCCCCCCGGCTGGGCAGCACTCAGTGCCTGCCTCTCCCAGGGATGGTTTTACAAAGATTGTTAAAGATAGACTTAGTATGCTGTCCTGGTTCCAGTTAGGACAGAATTAATTTTCCTTCATAGTAGCTGGTAGGGTGCTATGTTTTGGATTAGGATGAGAAGAGCGCTGATAACATGCTGATGTTTTAATTGTTGCAGAGCAGTGTTTACACCAGGCCAAGGACTTTTCGGCTTCTCGCTCTGTCCTGCCAGCGAGCAGGCTGGGGGTGCAGCAGGAGCTGGGAGGGGACAGACCCAGGACAGCTGACCCAAACTGGCCAAAGGGGTATTCCATACCTTCTGACGTCATGCTAAACAATATATAGGGGTGGCTGGCTGGGGTGTGGGGCCGGGCTGCTCGGGGATAGGCTGGGCATCGGTCAGCGGGTGGTGAGCAATTGCATTGTGCATCACTTGTTTTCTTACACATTATTATTATTAATACTATTATCATTATCACTATTATTACTATTATTGTTATTATTATATTTCTGTCTTAATAAACTGTCTTTATCTCAACTCACCGGCTTCACTTTCCCGTTTCTCTCCCCCATCCCAGAGAGGGAGGGGGGAGGGTGAGCGAACGGCTGTGTGGTGTTTAGCTGCCAGCCGGGTTAAACCACAACAGCCCTTTTGGCCCCCAAACTTGGGCACGAAGGGTTGAGATATCGACAAATTTGACCAGAGTGTGTTAAACTAAAATTGGTATAAGTATTGGACCTGCTTAATAGTTGCTAGTCACGATGTTGATTGCCTTAATCTCCAGTCTGCTGTACCTGTATTCCAAATTGAGTTTTATAGTGCGTTACTTTCTGTATGTGCTCCCTGTTGCACTGTTTATCCTTTCCGGGCCCTGGTTTAAGATTGTTATGGTACTGTGCGGTGTAACAATGGCTTATGAAATGATGAAATATCTGGTCACGACTCTAACCTGGTATTTGTACTCAGCACTGATGTCGACTCTATACTTTGTGTGATAAATTAGCGGGTGTTTGTTCATTGTCTTTAAAAGGAATTCAGAGGATCTGCTGAGAAGATAAGGTTTTGCAATTTACGACCTTGTTAAGGGGGAAGACTAAGCAAGTAGATAGTGGGGAGGGGGTGTTGGATAAACATCCTTGGTAAAACAAAGACTCTGTGAAATACTGTTTCCCGCTTCACTACCCTCCCCCTTGAACAGGAGCACAAGGCATGATCATTGAAAGAAACACAACGACCCCCAACAACGAACTGCGCAGCTTCAGAAGGTTCAACAAGTCCTGACAAGCCGAAACTTGGATGCTATAAAACGGCGACACTGAAAAGGGAAAGTTGCGTGCTGTGGTGGAGCGGAGACTCCCCAGCCGCCCAGCGCTGTTTTGTTTGTGCCTGCTTACTTAATTAATAAAATATTTCTGATAGACCAAGAAATTTGTATGGTCTCACTTATAACAAATTTGGTGCCGTGACTCGGATGAAGGCGGATTGACTGGGAATCCCTCTAGGGGAGGCGCCCCGCCGATTCTGGCGGCCCCGGGAACGGGAAATCCCGCTCGAGCCCTTCACCGACGAACCCAAAATTAGGCACAAGCAAATAAAACCGGTAACCCCAAGCAATCTTTGTGCACGAAGACCGAATGAAGACCCACGGGGTGGGTAAGTATAGGCCGGTGATCCGTTTGGTTGGGGTTGGTGATCCCGGAGTGCGTCTGTGTGAGACATCCAATTGCGGACGAAGTGAGTGCGGACCCCTCAGTAGTGCGGTTCCCACATCCCGCGAGGGACTGGGCCACGACCAGGGGGAAGCGGCTCTGTGTGTGTGTGAAGGCACTCCGGAAGATGGGACAGAAGAAGAGTAAGCCTTCTGGTCCCATGGGTGGGGTAATGCCTAGTGCTAGGTTGCCCCCTATTCCCCCAGATAGTCCACTGGGGTTAATGATTAAGAATTGGAGTGATTCCCCTTTTAGGCGGGGAAAGGATAAAGTAAAAATGATTCATTATTGTGTTGAAGTTTGGGGAGGTAGGCAAATTATTGGCCCATATTCGGGTCGTTTGAAGACTGGGTTTGCCAAGCCTTAAACATCTATGTAAATGCAAAGGAACCTTTTTGTTTAGAGGAGAGCGAATATGCGAGCCTTTGGATTGGCTCAGAGAATCGAGTTAATCTGTACCCTCTGTACCCTTTAAAAGAAAAAGGAGGGGCAAAATTACAAATTGTGGAGCAAGAGATAAAGTACCTGGGTCACCAGTTAAGTAAGGGTGTTAGTGTTGGGGAGAATCGAATGGATGTTTTACTAATGTCTCTTAGGTAATGGGACATACAGTATAATTAAGCATTGCCAAATGTACTTACATTATCAATTAATCTATGTACACTGGAAACTTAGGGAGTACACTGGACATTTAAAGGAATCCTTGAAGGGGAACCCTGGGAGGGAACAGGTACAACCTGACCTTGGATAAGGGCCTGGAAATGCTGAAATGAGTTGAAGCAGAACCAAGGAGCGGAGGGAGCATGCGTCGAGTGAGAAAGGTGAAAAGTTTAGCGGAGAGGAAGACTCCTTACTTCATCTGGACGACCACCTGGACGACCACCAGAGTGCGCCACGCATGTGCAAAGGGGAGGGGAGCTAATTAGAATGAAAAGCGAGGCTGATGTTGCAACCTGTAATGAATATGTATACCTTACGTAATGTTGAATGTATAAATAATGGCTGGGAAGTAACGGGACTTGAAGCCAGATTTGGGCACCTGCCCCGGCTTCCAGCGCTGAATAAAGCACCTTCATATAATCACTTGGTGGTTATGTGGTTGCTACGCTAACATTTTGGCGACCCAGATGGGACAGCGTGGGCACTGCTGAGGCGGCTCGTGTCTCGGTTTCGCTCCAGCCGGCACCGAGGGATTCTCGGGGAGCAGTCGACCACGACCGACCTCCGCTGCTCACGACGTACCACTGGAGTGGTAAGCAAAGGTGCTTTCAACTTGGGTATTCGGTACCGATTTGGTTGGGAAAGCCTGCCGGTCAGACGCGGCGAAAGCCACGCTCGGTTGGGCAGGGAGCTCCCGGGGTAAGCCTAGGCGCCGTCCGTTAGACAGAGCGAAAGCTCTGCAGGTTCGGCATTGGTGGTTTGGTATTGGTAATTGTATTGGTTTGTGCTGAAGGGTCAGCACCTGGTATTATTGGTATGTAGTAAGCACGCTGCTGCTCCGGCAGCTTCTGGGAAAGCGTGCTGCTGCTCCGGCAGCTTTTGGGTGAGCACGCTGCTGCTCCGGCAGCTTCTGGGAAAGCGTGCTGCTGCTCCGGCAGCTTTTGGGAAAGCGTGCTGCTGCTCCGGCAGCTTCTGGGAGAGCACGCTGCTGCTCCGGCAGCTTTTGGGAAAGCGTGCTGCTGCTCCGGCAGCTTCTGGGAGAGCACGCTGCTGCTCCGGCAGCTTTTGGGAGAGCGTGCTGCTGCTCCGGCAGCTTTGGGAGAGCACGCTGCTGCTCCGGCAGCTTTTGGGAAAGCGTGCTGCTGCTCCGGCAGCTTTGGGAGAGCACGCTGCTGCTCCGGCAGCTTTTGGGAAAGCGTGCTGCTGCTCCAGCAGCTTCTGGGAGAGCACGCTGCTGCTCCGGCAGCTTTTGGGAAAGCGTGCTGCTGCTCCGGCAGCTTCTGGGAGAGCACGCTGCTGCTCTGGCAGCTTTTGGGTTTGTATCATAAGCTCAAAATGAAAAAGATTAAAGGAATTCTGGGAAAAGATGTACCTATCCCACGGACATCCCCGCTGGGGTGTTTGCTAGCACACTGGAAAGAGGGAGGTTTTGGTCAAGAAATGCGGAAAGGAAAGCTGATTGATTATTGTAATATTTGGTGGCCACAGTATAAACTAGAGGACCAAGAAACTTGGCCTGAGAATGGAACATTGCAATATAATACAATTTTACAATTGATGCTATTTTGCAAGCGGGAAGGAAAATATGATGAACTGCCGTATGTGGAATTATTCTTTTATTTGCGCCGAAAGCCTGAATGGCAGCATGCTTGTGGAATAATGGTGCTTGAAGTTTCAACTGAGGAACGTTGTTGTGCATGTACTAAGGAGGGACGCTGTATACAGCATCAGGCAATAGAGAATAATAAGTATTATGGGGAAATGAATAATGGAAATATTGATTTGGAAGTTGCGCCGTCGGCTCCGCCGGAAGAGCCAGGACAGGGAGGGAAAAGAGAAAAGGAAGATAGCAGTAGTGATGGAGAATCCCCGACTTTAGCCTCCCCTGTGTCACATAGGACTCGGCAACAGCGAAGGGCAGGAGAAACTATAAATGAACAGGGAGGGAAAATAATCGCTCCCCTCAGGCAAGGAGTGGGGACAGAAGGACCGGTATATGTTAAGGTGCCTTTTTCAGCTGGGGATTTAATGATATGGAAACAAGCAGCCGGCACCTACAGGGAAAACCCAGATAAAGTAGCTAGGATAATGAAAATGATAATTAAAACCCAAAATCCCGATTGGGATGATCTCCAGGTGATCCTGGATACTTTGATGGACTCGACAGAAAAAGACATGGTATTGCGGGCAGCCAGAGAGAGAGCCCGAGAAGATATACGAAATGGATTAGTGCTTGGAAATCTAGATCAAAACTTCCCCACTGAGGATCCCCAATGGGATTAGAACACAGGGGATGGAATAAGGAGGCTGAAGAGATATCAAGATTGGGTACAAGTCGGGGTACAGAATGCCATGCCCCGGACTTATCAAAGGACTTCCAGCTGTTTGTGCATGAGAGACAACGATTGGCATTAGGAGTACTGACCCAGCGACTTGGGAGCTGGAAAAGATCTGTGGGGTATTTTTCTAAACAATTGGACGCGGTAAGCGCTGGATGGCCCTCGTGTTTAAGGGCCGTGGCAGCCACAGTCCTTTTAATACAGGAAGCCAGGAAGCTCACATTAGGGAAGCAAATTGAGTGTTCGTGCCACATATGGTGACTACAGTATTGGAGCAAAAGGGGGGCCATTGGCTATCGCCCAGCCGAATGATGAAATATCAAGCTATACTAACTGAGCAAGATGATGTAATCTTAAGAACTACTAACTTATTGAACCCAGCAGTGTTTCTAGGAACAACTACGGAGGAAGGAGACCTCAGTCATGATTGCGTGGAGATCATCGAACATACCTATGCCAGCAGAACAGACTTAAAGGATCAGCCTCTGGGGAGACCGGATTGGGAACTTTTCACGGATGGAAGCAGCTTTGTGGAAAATGGGACTCGTTATGCAGGATACGCGGTAACAACATCAAAGGTAGTGATTGAGGCAAATTCCCTACCTCCGGGGACTTCAGCCCAACGAGCAGAAATAGTTGCCCTGACACGAGCCCTGGAACTAAGCGAGGGTAAGAACGTGAATATTTGGACAGATTCAAAATATGCATTCGGGGTAGTTCATGTACATGGGGCATTATGGAAAGAAAGGGGAATGCTATCCTCACAAGGGACTAATATAAAATACCAGGAAGAAATATTGAAATTAATAACAGCTGTACAGAAACCCCAACAGGTGGCCATAATGCATTGTAAAGCTCATCAAGGAGGGGTGTCAGAGATTGCAGAAGGTAACAGACTGGCAGATTTGACGGCCCGGAAGGTTGCGCGTGAAGTATGGAAAGTAATGGCTCTAATTCCATCAAAGGTAGGCCTCTCTTGTTTTAAATTACCTAAAGACCCAAAGTATTCAGCAGAAGATGAGAGACTTGCAAATTTGATGAAGGCCCAGAAGAATCCTGACGGATGGTATGTGACTGCGACAGGACAACTCATAGTGCCTCCTATAGTAATGCGAGAAAACTTACAAATAAAACATAATGAATGTCACTGGGGTGCAGGAGCAATGGTGACCTATTTGAAACGAGGTGTCATCTCGGTACACATGTTAACAATGGCAAAGTCAGTAATGTCAAAATGTGAGCTTTGCTTAAAGAATAATCCGGTAGCAAGGAAACATGCTGAGATGGGAAGAACTAGAGCTGGGATAGAGCCTGGAGATTACTGGCAAATAGACTTTGTGGAACTGCCTAAAGCAAGAGGTTATAAATACCTATTGGTAGGGGTTGATACTTTTTCAGGATGGCCAGAGGCCCTTCCCTGTCGCACCAACCAAGCAAAGGAAACGGTAAAATGGTTACTACGGGAAATAATCCCTAGATTTGGTGTACCATTGGGTATTTCTTCAGACAGGGGACCACATTTCATTGCCAATGTGGTTAAGGAGGTTAGTAGGTTAGTGGGAATTACCTGGAACTTACATACCCCATGGAGGCCTCAATCTAGTGGTCAGGTAGAGAGGATGAACCAAACTTTAAAAGGACAATTAAGCAAAATCTGTCAGGAGGCTAAGATACAGTGGCCACAGGCCTTACCGATAGCTTTGCTAAGAATTAGAATAAAGCCAAGAAGTGGGATGTCAGTAAGTCCCTATGAAATCATGTATGGAAAACCTTATGAGTCTCCTGAACCGAACCCGAATATGCATGTTACCGGTAAACAGGATGTATATAATTATGTTTTAATAGTAATGAAAATACTTGCTCTTGGTATGAGTGAAGTATTTTCAAAGGGGGGAAATGTTAGTGTTGGGGAGAATCGAATGGATGTTTTACTAATGTCTCTTAGGTAATGGGACATACAGTATAATTAAGCATTGCCAAATGTACTTACATTATCAATTAATCTATGTACACTGGAAACTTAGGGAGTACACTGAACATTTAAAGGAATCCTTGAAGGGGAACCCTGGGAGGGAACAGGTACAACCTGACCTTGGATAAGGGCCTGGAAATGCTGAAATGAGTTGAAGCAGAACCAAGGAGCGGAGGGAGCATGCGTCGAGTGAGAAAGGTGAAAAGTTTAGCGGAGAGGAAGACTCCTTACTTCATCTGGACGACCACCTGGACGACCACCAGAGTGCGCCACGCATGTGCAAAGGGGAGGGGAGCTAATTAGAATGGAATGCGAGGCTGATGTTGCAACCTGTAATGAATATGTATACCTTACGTAATGTTGAATGTATAAATAATGGCTGGGAAGTAACGGGACTTGAAGCCAGATTTGGGCACCTGCCCCGGCTTCCAGCGCTGAATAAAGCACCTTCATATAATCACTTGGTGGTTATGTGGTTGCTACGCTAACAAGGGGACTAAGAAGTTAGACCCAGGCAGAATCAGTGGAATATTGGCTTTAGCGTCCCCGCGAACTAAAAGGCAGGTACGGCAACTGTTAGGGTTGACCGGATACTGTAGACAATGGATAGAAGATTACAGTGGAAAGGTTAAATTTTTATATAACAAGCTGAATAAGGATGGATTACTCAAATGGACAAAAGAAGATGAGGAATGACTGAACAAGTTAAAGGAGGAACTAGTATGCCCCCCCCAGTGTTAAGCTTACCAGATTTAAGGAGGCTGTTTTTTTTTTTTTTTTTTTTTTTTTTTTTTTTGTGAACAGCGCAGCAGGCACGGCATACGGAGTGCTGGCCCAAGAATGGGCAGGGAGTAAAAAAAAAAAAAAAAAACCTGTGGCTTATTTGTCTAAATTATTGGATCCGGTTAGCCGGGGTTGGCCAAACTGTTTGCAGGTAGTGGTAGCTGCTGCCTTGTTAGCGGAAGAAGCACAGAAGATCACTTTTGGGGGGGAAATCAAAGTAATATCTCTACACAATATATGCGGGGTACTGCAACAGAAGGCAGAGAAATGGATCACTGACGCCAGATTATTAAAATATGAAGGAATTTTGATTTCCTCTCCAAAATTAACCTTAGGAACAACCTCCCTACAGAACCCTGCTCAGTTTCTTTATGGGGAACCAAATGAGTCCTTAGGACACGATTGCCTCCGAAATATAGAAGAGCAAACGAAATTGAGACCTGATCTAGAGGAGGTGGAATTACCCATCGGTGAACAGATATATGTGGATGGTTCTTCGAGAGTAGTCGAGGGAAAGCAAAAATCAGGATACGCGTTAGTAAACGGGAAAACATTTGAGATAGTGGAATCTGGACCTTTGAGTCCTAGCTGGTCTGCCCAAGCTTGCGAGCTATATGCCATATTGCGGGCCCTAAAATTGTTGAAAAATAAAAGCGGTACAACATATACAGATTCAAAATATGCTTATGGGGTAGTACATACATTTGGTAAAATATGGGAAGAAAGGGGGCTCATCAATTCACAAGGAAAGGGTTTAATACATCAGGAATTGATTACCCAGGTTTTACAAGCTATCAGAGAGCCCAAAGAAATTGCTGTAGTACATATAAAAGGGCATCAAAAAGGCCTCACCCCTCAGGTTAGGGGTAATAATCTAGCAGATCAGGAGGCAAAAAGGGCAGCATTAATGAGTATAAGAATTATAAGAACGAGGGAAGATTGCCCAGACTGTGGGAAATACTTAATACTTATACTTAATATATAATAATTAATATAATAATTAATAATATAATAATATATAATAATGCTTAATATAATACTTAATACTGTGGGAAAGGCTTAAAGGAATTTCCATGTTATGATTGCTGGAGTGAATGGGGAGTTGATGGGATTGAATGCAATTGTTCAGAGGAAGAAAGCCCGCCTTATAAAAACTGCTACAAGTGCGGGCCGACTAACTCCCTCTGGTCGAATGGACCCATTCCCCTCCCCTTACTCTGTTTCACTAATACAGAAGAAGACAAGATGACACAAATGGGGGTTCAAAAAAAAAAAAAAAAAAACGATAAAGGGAAATGGGTACTGCCTGATGGACGGGAAGTGTTACCAAAATCAGTAGCTATGAGGGTGCTACGGAGATTTCATGAACAGACGCACTGGGGTACTCAGGCGTTGGTGGATCAATTTGCCACATATTATATGTGTATAGGGATTTATACTATAGCAAAGAGAATCGTAAATGATTGCATAACTTGTCGGAGGGTAAATGCTCAACACATGAGAAAAAGGGTCCCGGGAGGAGGACGAGAATTGGCATATCGACCTTTTGCAAAGATTCAATTAGATTTTACTGAACTTCCAAAAACGGGGCGATATAGATACTTATTAGTTATTGTAGACCACCTCACAAACTTTGTTGAAGCATTCCCTACGGCAAGGGCCACAGCTCAAACCGTGGTAAAGATATTATTAGAAAGCATCATACCCAGATACGGGGTAATAGAAGCAATTGACTCTGATCGAGGCCCACACTTTATGTCAAAGGTATCCCGAGACACGATGAAGGCTCTGGGAATTAAATGGGAATATCACACTCCCTGGCATCCTCAGAGTTCGGGAAAGGTAGAACGAATGAATGGTGAAATTAAAAAGCAACTAACAAAGCTTATGATAGAGACTAAAACCTCCTGGGTGAAATGTTTACCGTTTGCACTATTGAATATCCGGACATAGCCCCGAGCCGATGTCGGAATCTCACCTTTTGAAAGGCTGTATGGTATGCCTTATGATTTAGAGATGCCATCTGATCACCCCCAGGTACAGGATATCCAATTAAAACCTTATTTAATACAGCTTATGAACCGACGGAGGGAGTTGCAAGCGAAAGGCTTGGTGGCTAGATTTAGCAATCCATAGGATACAACCTGGAGATAGGGTTCTAATTAAGACATGGAAAGAAACGTCTTTAACACCACGGTGGGGAGGCCCCTATGTTGTTTTACTTATCACAGAGACGGCTATCCGGACGGCTGAGAAGGGGTGAACACATGCCAGTCGCGTGAAAGGACCGATCCAGAAAAGCAAATGGGAAGTGGTCGCAGGCCCTGATGACTTAAAGCTCACGTTGAAACAAACTCGATAAGTATGGTCTAACTGTCTATGTATCGTAAAAAAATAAAAAAAAAAAAAAAAAAAAGAGGAGGAAAGGGGACCCTGTTTGATCAGAAAAAGGTCGCGGTTACCTGAGAAACTCCCCTGAAGAACACTGCTGCTGCCAAGAAGAACCTGCACCTTGTAGTTCTCTGCAACCGAACTGACAAGCGAGGCAGAGAGTGAAACGGTGGGGAATTACGTGGCCAGGTAAAGAACTCTGGAAAATGGGCCCTAGCCATTTTTTTTTGTGATACATAGTAATGGGTACGATTGTTTACACTGTTCCTGGGTCTGCGCACCCTCACAAACCTTTTAAATGGAGCCTGATTAGATGGGAAGATCACCATGTTGTTCAGCAGATAACTACTGCTGGGGGACTGATAGGGGAGGCATCATCTATATAAAGAAGGAAGAGACTAAGAGTCCCCAATGGGTGGGACCAAATCAGAAACTGTCGGGGAGTGTTTTGAGGATTCAGCCTACACAAGCTTTTAGAATGCTAACTCCTAATAGCCCTAAACCACTGGAGGTTGCTAATAAATCAGTAAACCCGGAGTACGGGATTAGAAATGAAGGGGTGACCGGGAATAACATATGGAGAATCATGAATGCTAGTTATCAGTTGTTGAATCAACCAAATCCAGACGTGCCTAGACCTTGCTGGTTATGTCTTGATATAAGGCCCTCATATTACGACGCCACTGGGGATCTGGGAGAAACCACCCGTTCAAACGAAACCGATCCCCCACAATGCCATTGGGGAAGGGATGTAGGAATAACGTTAACGGAAGTAACTGGGAATGGCAGGTGCGTAGGCACGGTCCCTGGTGAGAAGTTCCATCTATGCAATATTACAGAAAATGTTACACAATTAGACAAAGAAAAATGGTTAATACCAGCAGATAACACCAGATGGGTATGTTCGTCTCTGGGGGTAACTCCATGCTTATCTTTGAAATTGTTCAGCTCGTCTCATGATTTTTGTGTACAGGTAGTAATTATACCTAGGATTCTTTACCATTCTGAGGAGTATATGTACATCCAACATGCTATGGCAAAAAAACACTTAGGGAAGAGAGAGCCTATTACGGCTGTTACTTTAGCCACTCTGATGATTCTGGGGGCTGCAGGAGCCGGAACTGGAATTACCTCTCTGGTAAAACAAAGCCAAGAATTTACCTCTCTATGCATTGCTGTAGATGAGGATTTGGCCCGTATCAAGCAATCTGTATCAGCTTTAGAGAAATCTGTACGACAAAATCGTAGGGGATTAGATCTGATTTTTCTACAACAAGGAGGATTGTGTGCAGCCCTACGAGAGGAGTGTTGGAAACTATTAGGAAACTATTAGCTGTAGGAAACTATTAGCAATTACACCTATTGCCTGTTTTCGTTAGGGAGCCAATCTGTGAAGGGGACAGGGGAAGACATGTTTCCCTACCTGTTCACTCTCCCTTTCTCCTTCACCACCACCCTCTTATCCCCCGAGCTAGTTACGGTGGTTCTCCGAGATGTTGAATATCCTTGGGATACTCAGACCAGCCTGCTCTTGTTGTTATGTCTCCTGAATGCGCTTCAGGTTTTGTTGAGGGTTAAACAGCTACTTAGGAATCTCATCCGGAGATCTGTCTTGAGGCGGGATAGTTGCGAGTGGCAGGGAGTGTGGGAGGATATGGGCAGGTTTCTAGAGCAGTGGTCACCTCCAGTGTTTTGGACATTCACCCCTGAACAACTGCAAAATCCTAAAAAGCTGGCAGAATGCTTGAAAAAAAGTTGTCATGACTCTGGCAGTTCCAAAGTGACACAAATCACTGTGGCGTGCTGGGGTCTGGCTTGTGCCTATCGAGCTGCAATTGATGCTACTAGCAACCTAGCTCCAGCTCCAGCTCCTGCAGCCGCTCCAGTTCCAGCTCCTGCAGCCGCTCCAGCTCCTGCAGCTGCTCCAGCTCCAGCTCCTGCAGCCACTCCAGCTCCAGCTCCTGCAGCCGCTCCAGCTCCAGCTCCTGCAGCCGCTCCAGTTCCAGCTCCTGCAGCCGCTCCAGCTCCTGCAGCTGCTCCAGCTCCAGCTCCTGCAGCCGCTCCAGCTCCTGCAGCCGCTCCGGCTCCTGCAGCCGCTCCAGCTCCAGCCCCTGCAGCCGCTCCAGCTCCTGCAGCCGCTCCAGTTCCAGCTCCTGCAGCCGCTCCAGCCCCTGCAGCCGCTCCAGCTCCAGCTCCAGCTCCTGCAGCCGCTCCAGCCCCTGCAGCCGCTCCAGCTCCAGCTCCTGCAGCCGCTCCAGCCCCTGCAGCTGCTCCAGCTCCAGCTCCTGCAGCCGCTCCAGCTCCTGCAGCCGCTCCAGCTCCAGCTCCCGCAGCCACTCCAGCCCCTGCAGTAGCTCCAGCTCCTGCAGCTGCTCCCACTCCTGTGTCTGGGTCAGAGAAACGAGCTGTAGCAGTGCAAGTTGACCCCGCAGAGGGTATTCCAACCCCTGTGGCAGACCCTGTGGCTGGGTTAGAGAAACGAGCTGTAGCAGTGCAAGTTGCCCCTGTAGACAAGGTGAAAAAATGGTATAGAGGCTCAGGTCGTTTAGAACGCAGACAGTCTTCTGCTAAGTCTGGGCATAGTGAAGACGAGGCTGGGCCATCAAAGGTGCAGGAGACTGAAGATGAGGATGAGGATGTCGAAAAATCAACAGTAACTACCCGGACTCTATACCAGCGTGAGCTACGAGATGTGCGAAAAGATTTTGGTCGCTGTATAGGTGAGCAGCTTGTCACCTGGCTGCTCCGGTGCTGGGACACGGGAGCCAATTATGTGGAATTAGAGGGCAAGGAAGCCAGGCGGCTGGGATCCCTTGCTAGGGACGCGTGCATTGACAAAACAATTGGAGATGGAGCATGATCTCGCAGCCTCTGGAGGTGTCTCCTGTCAGCTGTGAAGGAAAGGTATCCCTTCAAGGAAGAACTTGTATGTCTACCAGGCAAATGGACCACCATGGAGAAGGGAATTCAGTACCTGAGGGAATTGGCCGTACGGGAAGTAATTTATAAGGACCTAGACGACGCACAAACATCCGCAGATCCAGATGCAGTCCGGTGTACACTACCCATGTGGCGGAAGTTTGTACAGAGTGCACCATCATCATATGCCAGCTCATTGGCAATACTAGCCTGGAAAGCGGAGGAGAATCCCACAGTGAATGAAGTGACTAAAATACTCCGGCAGTACAAAGGAAATCTCTCCTCTTCCCTACAGGCCTGTGTCTCAGCTGTGGAGAAACTCTCTGAAGAGGTCCACCAACTTAAAGAGAATTTATCTTCCCCTCCACCTGAACGAACCAGTGTCCACCAGCTAAAAGAGAATACTTTGGAGAAACTTTCTGAAAAGATCCACCAACTTGAAGAGAGATTATTTTCCTCCCCACCTGTACAAACCAGTGTCTCAGCTATTAGGGGTAAACGTTCATCTATGCAAGGAAGACAATATGGTGGGCACACACACAGCGCCACCCTGTGGTTTTACCTACGTGACCATGGAGAGGACATGAGAAAATGGGATGGAAAATCTACTGCGACCCTAGAGGCACGGGTACGTGAATTGCAAAGGAAAACAATTGGGAAAAAGGAGTTCTCTGAAAAGTTTGCTGCTCCAACTTCCAGCAGGCAGTCCTTTAAACACAGAAACGAAGATTCTGACCAGGACTAGAGGGGCCCTGCCTCCAGCCAGGGGGAGGAAAGGGACAATCGAGTTTATTGGACTGTGTGGATTCGATGGCCTGGCACGTCAGACGCACAGAAGTATAAGGCTTTGGTAGACACCGGTGCACAATGTACTCTAATGCCATCAAGCTATAAAGGGCCAGAGCCCATCTGTATTTATGGTGTGACGGGGGGATCCCAGCAGTTAACTGTATTGGAGGCTGAAGTGAGTCTAACCGGTAATGAGTGGCAAAAGCACCGTATTGTGACTGGCCCAGATGCTCCGTGCATCCTTGGCATAGACTATCTTAGAAGAGGATATTTCAAGGACCCAAAAGGGTTCCGCTGGGCTTTTGGCATAGCTGCCTTGGAGACAGAGGACATTAAACAGTTGTCTACCTTGCCTGGTCTCTCAGAGGACCCTTCTGTTGTGGGGTTGCTGAGGGTTGAAGAACAGCAAGTGCCGATCGCTACCACAACTGTGCACCGGCGGCAATATCGCACCAACCGAGACTCCCTGAGTCCCATCCATAAGCTAATTCGTCAACTGGAGAGCCAAGGAGTGATCAGCAAGACTCATTCACCTTTTAATAGTCCTATATGGCCAGTGCGAAAGTCTAATGGTGAGTGGAGACTAACAGTGGACTATCGTGGCCTGAACGAAGTCACGCCACCACTGAGTGCTGCAGTGCCGGACATGCTAGAACTCCAGTATGAACTGGAATCAAAGGCAGCCAAGTGGTATGCCACAATTGATATCGCTAATGCATTTTTCTCCATCCCTCTAGCAGCAGAGTGCAGGCCACAGTTTGCTTTCACTTGGAGGGGAGTCCAATATACTTGGAATCGGCTGCCCCAGGGGTGGAAACACAGCCCTACCATTTGCCATGGACTGATCCAGTCTGCGCTGGAGCAGGGGGAAGCTCCTGAACACCTGCAGTACATCGATGACATCATTGTGTGGGGTGACACAGCACAGGAAGTTTTCGAGAAAGGGAAGAAAATAGTCCAAATCCTTCTGAAGGCCGGTTTTGCCATAAAACAGAATAAAGTTAAAGGACCTGCACGAGAGATCCAGTTTTTAGGAAAAAAATGGCAAGATGGACGTCGTCAAATCCCAATGGATGTGATCAACAAGATAACAGCTATGTCTCCACCAACTAGCAAAAAAGAAACACAAACTTTCCTAGGTGTCGTGGGGTTTTGGAGAATGCATATTCCAAATTACAGTCTGATTGTAAACCCGCTCTACCAAGTAACCCGTAAGAAGAATGCTTTTGAATGCTAAACAATATATAGGGGTGGCTGGCCGGGGTGGGGGGGCTGGCTGCTCGGGGATAGGCTGGGCATCGGTCAGCGGGTGGTGAGCAATTGCATTGTGCATCACTTGTTTTCATACACATTATTATTATTAATACTATTATCATTATCACTATTATTATTATTATTGTTATTATTATATTCCGGTCTTAATAAACTGTCTTTATCTCAACTCACCGGCTTCACTTTCCCGTTTCTCTCCCCCATCCCAGAGAGGGAGGGGGGAGGGTGAGCGAACGGCTGTGTGGTGTTTAGCTGCCAGCCGGGTTAAACCACAACAGAGGGGCAGCCAGAGCCCCCCAGCTAGGCAGCACTCAGTGCCTGCCTCTCCCAGGGATGGGGTTACAAAGTTTGTTAAAGATGGAATTAGTATGCCTGGCAGTTTTTCTCTGTGTTTTAGTTTGTGTTGATCCTGCCTTCTTAATTTGTGTTAATCGCGCTTTCTTATGTTAATAAAGAAGGGGAAGATGTGGGAGTGTGGCCATGGGGGTCGACAAGCCCCATGGTTTGTGATCACATCCGACTATTAAAGTAGAGACCATCAGGAAAGTAAAGCCTTGAGAGGGAACAAGGAAGGGTGATTCAGGAGACACCTTAAGCAGGGACATGAAGAACAGGAACAGGGATAGTCTAACAGAACAGGGACAAAAACAAAAAAGGAATAGGGACAGGCTATCAGAACAGGGACAAACAAAAAACAGCGTATGGGAGGGTCTCGCTGGCATAGGCAGGACCCACAAACAAGGACTCCAGGAGTTGGAGGGGCAGCCAGAGCCCCCCAGCTGGGCAGCACTCAGTGCCTGCCTCTCCCAGGGATGGGGTTACAAAGTTTGTTAAAGATGGAATTTGTATGCCTGGCCGTTTTTCTCTGTATTTTAGTTTGTGTTAATAGTGCTTTCTTAATTAGTGTTACTCTTGCTTTCTTAATTTCTGTTAATCGCGCCTTCTTAATTTGTGTTAAACCTGCTTTCTTAATTTGTGTTAATCGAGCTCTTTTATGTTAATAAAGAAGGGGGAGATGTGGGAGCGTGGCCATGGGGGTCGACAAGTCCCATGGTTGGTGATCACATCCGACTCTTAAAGATGAGGCCATCAGGAAAGTAAAGAGTTGAGAGGGAACAAAGAAGGGTGATTCAGGAGACACCTTAAGCAGGGACATGAAGAACAGGAACAGGGACAGGCTAACAGAACAGGGACAAAACGAAAAAGGAATTAATAGGGACATGCTATCAGAACAGCGACAAACAAAAAACAGGGTATGGGAGGGTCTCGCTGGCATAGGCAGGACCCACAAACAAGGACTCCAGGAGTTGGAGGGGCAGCCAGAGCCCCCGGGCTGGGCAGCACTCAGTGCCTGCCTCGCCCAGGGATGGTTTTACAAAGATTGTTAAAGATAGACTTAGTATGCCTGGCAGTTTTTATCTGTGTTTTAGTTTGTGTTGATCCTTCCTTCTTAATTTGTGTTAATCGCGCTTTCTTATGTTAATAAAGAAGGGGAAGATGTGGGAGTGTGGCCATGGGGGTCGACAAGCCCCATGGTTGGTAATAACATCCGACTCTTAAGGATGAGACCATCAGGAATTTAAAGAGTTGAGAGGGAACAAAGAAGGGTGATTCAGGTGACACCTTGTTGTCTGGGGTGGCTTGTTCTCCAGCCATTAAAGCATGGAAGTTGCTGGGTGTTTGCTGTTGCCGGGCAAAGTTGTTGACCAATGACTAGTTAGTGGAAAGGTACTGCTGTGAGGCGGAAATTATAGGAAGGGAGCCTTTCCTGAATAAGGGATAGAATGAAGTTGTGCCCTCACTCTGAGAGATGAAGTTATGCCCTCAGTAAGACAGAGTTCAAGTTATGTTGTCAATAAAGATGTAGCAGTTACAGATCCTGAAAGAACCCCGTTGTCCGTGCGGTCTTTACGCCACAAATCGCCCCCCAACAGGGACATGAAAACGAACAGGGACGAGAAGAAAACAAACAGGGACATGAAGAAGAGGAACAGGGACAGGCTAACAGAACAGGGACAAAAACAAAAAAGGAATGAATAGGGACAGGCAAACGGAACAGGGACAAAAACAGAAAAGGAATGAATAGGGACAGGCTAACAGAACAGGGACGAACAAAAAGAGCGTATGGGAGGGTCACGCTGGCTTACGCAGGACCCCCAAACAAGGACTCCAGGAGTTGGAGGGGCAGCCAGAGCCCCCCGGCTGGGCAGCACTCAGTGCCTGCCTCTCCCAGGGATGGTTTTACAAAGATCGTTAAAGATAGACTTAGTATGCCTGGCAGTTTTTCTCTGTGTTTTAGTTTGTGTTGATCCTGCCTTCTTAATTTGTGTTAATCGCGCTTTCTTATGTTAATAAAGAAGGGGAAGATGTGGGAGTGTGGCCATGGGGGTCGACAAGCCCCATGGTTGGTAATAACATCCGACTCTTAAGGATGAGACCATCAGGAATTTAAAGAGTTGAGAGGGAACAAAGAAGGGTGATTCAGGTGACACCTTAAACAGGGACATGAAGAACAGGAACAGGGGCAGGCTAACAGAGCAGGAGGAAACAAAAAACAGCATATGGGAGGGTCCCACTGGCATATGCTGGACCCTCAAACAAGGACTCCAGGAGTTGGAGGGGCAGCCAGAGCCCCCCGGCTGGGCAGCACTCAGTGCCTGCCACTCCCAGGGATGGGGTTGCAAAGTTTGTTAAAGATAGTCTTAGTATGCCTGGCAGCTTTTCTCTGTGTTTTAGTTTGTGTTGATCCTGCCTTCTTAATTTGTGTTAATTGCGCTTTCTTATGTTAATAAAGAAGGAGGAGATGTGGGAGTGTGGCCAT
The DNA here is from genome assembly GCF_964211835.1 of Anser anser. Classification (NCBI taxonomy): domain Eukaryota; kingdom Metazoa; phylum Chordata; class Aves; order Anseriformes; family Anatidae; genus Anser; species Anser anser. The sequence goes on from NC_139731.1 coordinate 3,401,481, forward strand.
GGGGGTCGACAAGCCCCATGGTTGGTGATCACATCCGACTCTTAAAGATGAGGCCATCAGGAAAGTAAAGATTTGAGAGGGAACAAAGAAGGGTGATTCAGGAGACACCTTAAGCAGGGACATGAAGAACAGGAACAGGGGCAGGCTAACGAAGCAGGAGGAAACAAAAAACAGCATATGGCAGGGTCCCACTGGCATATGCTGGACCCACAAACAAGGACTCCAGGAGTTGGAGGGGCAGCCAGAGCCCCCCGGCTGGGCAGCACTCAGTGCCTGCCTCTCCCAGGGATGGGGTTACAAAGTTTGTTAAAGATGGAATTAGTATGCCTGGCAGTTTTTCTCTGTATTTTAATTTGTGTTAATAGTGCTTTCTTAATTTGTGTTTCTCTTGCTTTCTTAATTTCTGTTAATCGCGCCTTCTTAATTTGTGTTAAACCTGCTTTCTTAATTTGTGTTAATCGAGCTCTTTTATGTTAATAAAGAAGGGGGAGATGTGGGAGCGTGGCCATGGGGGTCGACAAGTCCCATGGTTGGTGATAACATCCGACTCTTAAAGATGAGGCCATCAGGAAAGTAAAGAGTTGAGAGGGAACAAAGAAGGGTGATTCAGGAGACACCTTAAACAGGGACATGAAGAACAGGAACAGGGATAGTCTAACAGAACAGGGACGAAAACAAAAAAGGAATGAATAGGGACAGGAAAACGGAACAGGGACAAACAAAAAACAGCATATGGGAGGGTCTTGCTGGCATAGGCAGGACCCACAAACAAGGACTCCAGGAGTTGGAGGGTCAGCCAGAGCCCCCCGGCTGGGCAGCACTCAGTGCCTGCCTCTCCCACGGCTGGTTTTACAAAGATTGTTAAAGATAGACTTAGTATGCCTGGCAGTTTTTCTCTGTGTTTTAGTTTGCGCTGATCCTGCCTTCTTAATTTGTGTTAATCGCGCTTTCTTAAGTTAATAAAGAAGGGGGAGATGTGGGAGTGTGGCCATGGGGGTCGACAGGCCCCATGGTTGGTAATAACATCCGACTCTTAAGGATGAGACCATCAGGAATTTAAAGAGTTGAGAGGGAACAAAGAAGGGTGATTCAGGTGACACCTTGTTGTCTGGTGTGGCTTGTTCTCCAGCCATTAAAGCATGGAAGTTGCTGGGTGTTTGCTGTTTCCGGGCAAAGTTGTTGACCAATGACTAGTTAGTGGAAAGGTACTGCTGTGAGGCGGAAATTATAGGAAGGGAGCTTTTCCTGAATAAGGGATAGAATGAAGTTGTGCCCTCACTCTGAGAGACGAAGTTATGCCTTCAGTAAGAGAGAGTTCAAGTTATGCTATCAATAAAGAGGTAGCAGTTACAGATCCTGAAAGAACCCCGTTGTCCGTGCGGTCTTTACGCCATAAATCGCCCCCCAACAGGGACATGAAAACGAACAGGGACGAGAAGAAAACAAACAGGGGAATGAAGAACAGGAACAGGGACAGGCTAACAGAACAGGGACAAAAACAAAAAAGGAATGAATAGGGACAGGCAAACGGAACAGGGACAAAAACAGAAAAGGAATGAATAGGTACAGGCTAACAGAACAGGGACGAACAAAAAGAGCTTATGGGAGGGTCACGCTGCCTTACGCAGGACCCACAAACAAGGACTCCAGGAGGTGGAGGGGCAGCCAGAGCCCCCCGGCTGGGCAGCACTCAGTGCCTGCCACTCCCAGGGATGGGGTTGCAAAGTTTGTTAAAGATGGAATTAGTATGCCTGGCAGTTTTTCTCTGTGTTTTAGTTTGTGTTGATCCTGCCTTCTTAATTTGTGTTAATTGCGCTTTCTTATGTTAATAAAGAAGGGGGAGATGTGGGAGTGTGGCCATGGGGGTCGACAAGTCCCATGGTTGGTGATAACATCCGACTATTAAAGTAGAGACCATCAGGAAAGTAAAGAGTTGAGAGGGAACAAAGAAGGGTGATTCAGGAGACACCTTAAACAGGGACATGAAGAACAGGAACAGGGGCAGGCTAACAGAGCAGGAGGAAACAAAAAACAGCATATGGGAGGGTCCCACTGGCATATGCTGGACCCACAATCAAGGACTCCAGGAGTTGGAGGGGCAGCCAGAGCCCCCCGGCTGGGCAGCACTCAGTGCCTGCCTCTCCCAGGGAGTGTTTTACGAAGATTGTTAAAGATAGACTTAGTATGCCTGCCAGTTTTTCTCTGTGTTTTAGTTTGTGTTGATCCTGCCTTCTTAATTTGTGTTAATCGCGCTTTCTTATGTTAATAAAGAAGGGGAAGATGTGGGAGTGTGGCCATGGGGGTCGACAAGCCCCATGGTTGGTGATAACATCCGACTATTAAAGTAGAGACCATCAGGAATGTAAACCCTTGAGAGGGAACAAAGAAGGGTGATTCAGGAGACACCTTAAACAGGGACATGAAGGACAGGAACAGGGATAGTCTAACAGAACAGGGACGAAAACAAAAAAGGAATGAATAGGGACAGGAAAACGGAACAGGGACAAACAAAAAACAGCATATGGGAGGGTCTCGCTGGCATAGGCAGGACCCACAAACAAGGACTCCAGGAGTTGGAGGGTCAGCCAGAGCCCCCCGGCTGGGCAGCACTCAGTGCCTGCCTCTCCCACGGCTGGTTTTACAAAGATTGTTAAAGATAGACTTAGTATGCCTGGTAGTTTTTCTCTGTGTTTTAGTTTGTGCTGATCCTGCCTTCTTAATTTGTGTTAATCGCGCTTTCTTAAGTTAATAAAGAAGGGGAAGATGTGGGAGTGTGGCCATGGGGGTCGACAAGCCCCATGGTTGGTGATCACATCCGACTCTTAAGGATGAGACCATCAGGAAAGTAAAGCCCTGAGAGGGAACAAAGGGTGATTCAGGAGACACCTTAAGCAGGGACATGAAGAACAGGAACAGGGACAGGCTAACAGAACAGGGACAAACAAAAAAAAATTGTATGGGATGGTCCCGCTAGCATATGCAGGACCCACAGACAAGGACTCCAGGAGGTGGAGGGGCAGCCAGAGCCCCCCGGCTGGGCAGCACTCAGTGCCTGCCTCTCCCAGGGATGGGGTTACAAAGTTTGTTAAAGATGGAATTAGTATGCCTGGCAGTTTTTCTCTGTGTTTTAGTTTGTGTTAATAGTGCTTTCTTAATTTGTGTTTCTCTTGCTTTCTTAATTTCTGTTAATCGCGCCTTCTTAATTTGTGTTAAACCTGCTTTCTTAATTTGTGTTAATCGAGCTCTTTTATGTTAATAAAGAAGGGGGAGATGTGGGAGCGTGGCCATGGGGGTCGACAAGTCCCATGGTTGGTGATAACATCCGACTCTTAAAAATGAGGCCATCAGGAAAGTAAACCCTTGAGAGGGAACAAAGAAGGGTGATTCAGGAGACACCTTAAACAGGGACATGGAGAACAGGAACAGGGACAGGCTAACAGAACAGGGACAAACAAAAAACAGCGTATGGGAGGGTCTCGCTGGCATAGGCAGGACCCACAAACAAGGACTCCAGGAGTTGGAGGGGCAGCCAGAGCCCCCCAGCTGGGCAGCACTCAGTGCCTGCCTCTCCCAGGGATGGGGTTACAAAGTTTGTTAAAGATGGAATTAGTATGCCTGGCAGTTTTTCTCTGTATTTTAGTTTGTGTTAATAGTGCTTTTTTAATTTGTGTTACTCTTGCCTTCTTAATTTCTGTTAATCGCGTCTTCTTAATTTGTGTTGATCCTGCCTTCTTAATTTGTGTTAATCGCGCTTTCTTATGTTAATAAAGAAGGGGAAGATGTGGGAGTGTGGCCATGGGGGTCGACAAGCCCCATGGTTGGTGATCACATCCGACTCTTAAAGATGAGGCCATCAGGAAAGTAAAGAGTTGAGAGGGAACAAAGAAGGGTCATTCAGGAGACACCTTAAACAGGGACATGAAGAACAGGAACAGGGACAGGCTAACAGAACAGGGACGAAAACAAAAAAGGAATGAATAGGGACAGGAAAACGGAACAGGGACAAACAAAAAACAGCATATGGGAGGGTCTTGCTGGCATAGGCAGGACCCACAAACAAGGACTCCAGGAGTTGGAGGGTCAGCCAGAGCCCCCCGGCTGGGCAGCACTCAGTGCCTGCCTCTCCCAGGGATGGTTTTACAAAGATTGTTAAAGATAGACTTATTATGCCTGGCAGTTTTTATCTGTGTTTTAGTTTGCGCTGATCCTGCCTTCTTAATTTGTGTTAATCGCGCTTTCTTAAGTTAATAAAGAAGGGGGAGATGTGGGAGTGTGGCCATGGGGGTCGACAGGCCCCATGGTTGGTAATAACATCCGACTCTTAAGGATGAGACCATCAGGAATTTAAAGAGTTGAGAGGGAACAAAGAAGGGTGATTCAGGTGACACCTTGTTGTCTGGGGTGGCTTGTTCTCCAGCCATTAAAGCATGGAAGTTGCTGGGTGTTTGCTGTTTCCGGGCAAAGTTGTTGACCAATGACTAGTTAGTGGAAAGGTACTGCTGTGAGGCGGAAATTATAGGAAGGGAGCCTTTCCTGAATAAGGGATAGAATGAAGTTGTGCCCTCACTCTGAGAGACGAAGTTATGCCTTCAGTAAGAGAGAGTTCAAGTTATGCTATCAATAAAGAGGTAGCAGTTACAGATCCTGAAAGAACCCCGTTGTCCGTGCGGTCTTTACGCCATAAATCGCCCCCCAACAGGGACATGAAAACGAACAGGGACGAGAAGAAAACAAACAGGGGAATGAAGAACAGGAACAGGGACAGGCTAACAGAACAGGGACAAAAACAAAAAAGGAATGAATAGGGACAGGCAAACGGAACAGGGACGAACAAAAAGAGCTTATGGGAGGGTCACGCTGGCTTACGCAGGACCCACAAACAAGGACTCCAGGAGGTGGAGGGGCAGCCAGAGCCCCCCGGCTGGGCAGCACTCAGTGCCTGCCACTCCCAGGGATGGGGTTGCAAAGTTTGTTAAAGATGGAATTAGTATGCCTGGCAGTTTTTCTCTGTGTTTTAGTTTGTGTTGATCCTGCCTTCTTAATTTGTGTTAATTGCGCTTTCTTATGTTAATAAAGAAGGGGGAGATGTGGGAGTGTGGCCATGGGGGTCCACAAGTCCCATGGTTGGTGATAACATCCGACTATTAAGTAGAGACCATCAGGAAAGTAAAGCCTTGAGAGGGAACAAAGAAGAGTGATTCATGAGACACCTTAAACAGGGACATGAAGAACAGGAACAGGGGCAGGCTAACAGAGCAGGAGGAAACAAAAAACAGCATATGGGAGGGTCCCACTGGCATATGCTGGACCTGTTAGCGTAGCAACCACATAACCACCAAGTGATTATATGAAGGTGCTTTATTCAGCGCTGGAAGCCGGGGCAGGTGCCCAAATCTGGCTTCAAGTCCCGTTACTTCCCAACCGTTATTTATACATACAACATTGCGTCAGGTATACATATTCATTACAGGTTGCAACATCAGCCTCGCTTTTCATTCTAATTAGCTCCCCTCCCCTTTGCACATGCGTGGCGCACTCTGGTGGTCGTCCAGGTGGTCGTCCAGATGAAGTAAGGAGTCTTCCTCTCCGCTAAACTCTTTCACCTTTCTCACTCGACGCATGCTCCCTCCGCTCCTTGGTTCTGCTTCAACTCATTTCATCATCTCCAGGCCCTTATCCAAGGTCAGGTTGTACCTATTTCCTCCCGGGGTTCCCCTCCAACGATTCTTTTGATTGTTCAATGTACTCCCTAAGTTTCCAGTATACATAGATTACTTGATAATGTAAGTACATTTAATAATATTTAATTATACCGTATGATCCATCACCTGAGAAACATTAATAGAACATCCATTCGATTCTCCCCAACACTAACATTTCCCCCCTTTGAAAATACTTCACTCATACCAAGAGCAAGTATTTTCATTACTATTAAAACATAATTATATACATCCTGTTTACCGGTAACATGCATATTCGGGTTCGGTTCAGGAGACTCATAAGGTTTTCCATACATGATTTCATAGGGACTTACTGACATCCCACTTCTTGGCTTTATTCTAATTCTTAGCAAAGCTATCGGTAAGGCCTGTGGCCACTGTATCTTAGCCTCCTGACAGATTTTGCTTAATTGTCCTTTTAAAGTTTGGTTCATCCTCTCTACCTGACCACTAGATTGAGGCCTCCATGGGGTATGTAAGTTCCAGGTAATTCCCACTAACCTACTAACCTCCTTAACCACATTGGCAATGAAATGTGGTCCCCTGTCTGAAGAAATACCCAATGGTACACCAAATCTAGGGATTATTTCCTGTAGTAACCATTTTACCGTTTCCTTTGCTTGGTTGGTGCGACAGGGAAGGGCCTCCGGCCATCCTGAAAAAGTATCAACCCCTACCAATAGGTATTTATAACCTCTTGCTTTAGGCAGTTCTACGAAGTCTATTTGCCAGTAATCTCCAGGCTCTATTCCAGCTCTAATTCTCCCCATCTCAGCATGTTTCCTTGCTACCGGGTTATTCTTTAAGCAAAGCTCACATTTTGACATTACTGACTTTGCCATTGTTAACATGTGTACCGAGATGACACCTCGTTTCAAATAGGTCACCATTGCTCCTGCACCCCAGTGACATTCATTATGTTTTATTTGTAAGATTTCTCGCATTACTATAGGAGGCACTATAAGTTGTCCTGTCGCAGTCACATACCATCCGTCAGGATTCTTCCGGGCCTTCATCAAATTTGCAAGTCTCTCATCTTCTGCTGAATACTTTGGGTTTTTAGGTAATTTGAAACAAGAGAGGCCTACCTTCGATGGAATTAGAGCCATTACTTTCCGTACTTCACGCGCGACCTTCCGGGCCGTCAAATCTGCCAATCTGTTACCTTCTGCAATCTCTGACATCCCTCCTTGATGAGCTTTACAATGCATTATGGCCACCTGTTGGGGTTTCTGTACAGCTGTTATTAATTTCAATATTTCTTCCTGATATTTTATATTAGTCCCTTATGAGGATAGCATTCCCCTTTCTTTCCATAATGCCCCATGTACGTGGACTACCCCGAATGCATATTTTGAATCTGTCCAAATATTCACATTCTTACCCTCGCTTAGTTCCAGGGCCCGCGTCAGGGCGACTATTTCTGCTCGTTGGGCTGAAGTCCCCGGAGGTAGGGAATTTGCCTCAATCACTACCTTTGATGTAGTTACCGTGTATCCTGCATAACGAGTCCCATTTTCCACAAAGCTGCTTCCATCCGTGAAAAGTTCCCAATCCGGTCTCCCCAGAGGCTGATCCTTTAAGTCTGTTCTGCTGGCATAGGTATATTCGATGATCTCCACGCAATCATGACTGAGGTCTCCTTCCTCCGTAGTTGTTCCTAGAAACACTGCTGGGTTCAATAGGTTAGTAGTTCTTAAGATTACATCATCTTGCTCAGTTAATATAGCTTGATATTTCATCATTCGGCTGGGCGATAGCCAATGGCCCCCCTTTTGCTCCAATACCGTAGTCACCATATGTGGCACGAACACTTCAATTTGTTTCCCTAATGTGAGCTTCCTGGCTTCCTGTATTAAAAGGACTGTGGCTGCCACGGCCCTTAAACACGAGGGCCATCCGGCGCTTACCGCATCCAATTGTTTAGAAAAATACCCCACAGGTCTTTTCCAGCTCCCAAGTCGCTGGGTCAGTACTCCTAATGCCAATCGTTGTCTCTCATACACAAACAGCTGTAAGTCCTTTGATAAGTCCGGCAAGCCCAAGGCAGGCGCCTTTATCGGGGCTTCTTTTAATTTCTTAAAGGCCTCTTGTTGTGGCTTTCCCCAGGTAAATGTACAGTCCTTTTGGGTTTCATAGAGGGGCTTTGCTATGAGTCCATAGTCCCCAGTAGACCCACAGTCTACACCACCCGGCCATACCTAGGAAAGCCCGTAGTTCGTGCAGATTTCGCGGCTCGGGGATTTCACAAATAGCTTGTATTCGGTTAACTCCCAATTTTCTTTGTCCTTGAGAAATTTCACATCCCAAATAAATTACTGTTGTGCACGCGATTTGTGCCTTTTGTTTAGAAACCTTGTACCCATTTAGTCCCAATTGATTCAAAATATCAACAGTTACCTGAATACATTCTGACTCTCCTTCGGTAGCTATTAATATATCGTCCACATATTGTAACAGCAGGTATCGATCCTTTGGTACCTGAATCTGTCCTTGGTTAATCCAATCTTCTATTTCTTTAGCTAGTTGACTGCCGAAGAGGGTCGGGCTATTCTTGAATCCTTGAGGCAATCTTGTCCAGGTCAGTTGCATCTTTCGTCCGTTCCGTGGACTTTCCCATTCAAAAGCAAAAAGTTTTCTACTATCCTTGTCAATGGGTATGCAGAAGAAGGCATCTTTAAATCAATTACAGTAAACCACTTATATTTTTCTTTTACAGATGTTAACAATGTATAAGGATTAGCCACCACTGGGTGAATATCTTTTGTTATTTCGTTTATTGCCCTAAGGTCCTGCACTAGCCTGTATTCCCCATTAGGTTTCTTTACTGGGAAAATTGGGGTATTATATTCAGATTTGCATTCCTCCAGAATGTGGTAGCTAAGAAATTTATCTATAATCTTTACTATCCCTAGCCTAGCTTCTAGCTTCAATGGGTACTGTTTAATCCATACCGGTCGGGCCCCTTCCTTAAGTTCAATTTTTACTGGCTGGGCTACTTTTGATTTTCCAGGCACGTCCGTTTCCCAAATTGCAGGCATTACTGCATTTTCTACCTCTTTTGGGATATGAGGAACAGCCTTCTCTTTAATCATTAATATTTGTCCCACTTTTGATTCCGGGATTCTCATAATCAATTCTCCATCTTCAAACATTATAGTTTAGTTAGCAAATCCCGTCCCAAAAGAGGAATAGGGCATTCTGGTACATATAAAAATTCATGCGTAATTTCTTTACCTCCAAACTGTAAATCAAGGGGTTGTAAGAACGGCCGTATTTCCTCCTTCCCGGTGGCACCTACAATAGTAGTTTTCCTTTCCCCTATCTTACCACTTAATCTATTGAGTACTGAATATGTGACCCCTGTATCAATTAAAATTTTACTTCCTTATTTCCTATTTGAATTTTTTACCAAGGGCTCTTTAGTTTCTTTCAATCTCTCTAAAAAAGGCGGAAGGTGATTCCGCTTTTTCTTGCCTGACATTATACAATTTTGACCAATTTATGGTCCGGGGCATGGCATTCTGTACCCCGATTTGTACCCAATCTTGATATCTCTTCAGCCTCCTTATTCCATCCCCCGTGTTATAATCCCATTGGGGATCCTCAGTGGGGAAGTTTTGATCTAGATTTCCAAGCACTAATCCATTTCATATATCTTCTCGGGCTCTCTCTCTGGCTGCCCGCAATACCATGTCTTTTTCTGTCGAGTCCATCAAAGTATCCAGGATCACCTGGAGATCATCCCAATCGGGATTTTGGGTTTTAATTATCATTTTCATTACCCTGGCTACTTTATCTGGGTTTTCCCTGTAGGTGCCAGCTGCTTGCTTCCATATCATTAAATCCCCAGCTGAAAAAGGCACCTTAACATATACCGGTCCTTCTGTCCCCACTCCTTGCCTGAGGGGAGCGATTATTTTCCCTCCCTGTTCGTTTATAGTTTCTCCTGCCCTTCGCTGTTGCCGGGTCCTATGTGACACAGGGAGACTAAAATCAGGGATTCTCCATCACTACTGCTATCTTCCTTTTCTCTTTTCCCTCCTTGTCCTGGCTCTTCCGGCGGAGCCGACGGCGCAACTTCCAGATCAATATTTCCATTATTCATTTCCCATAATACTTATTATTCTCTATTGCTTGATGCTGTATACAGCGTCCCTCCTTAGTACATGCACAACAACGTTCCTCAGTTGAAACTTCAAGCACCATTATTCCACAAGCATGCTGCCATTCAGGCTTTCGGCGCAAATAAAAGAATAATTCCACATACGGCAGTTCATCATATTTTCCTTCCCACTTACAAAATAGCATTAATTGTAAAATTGTATTATATTGCAATGTTCCATTCTCAGGCCAAGTTTCTTGGTCCTCTAGTTTATACTGTGGCCACCAAATATTACAATAATCAATCAGCTTTCCTTTCCGCATTTCTTGACCAAAACCTCCCTCTTTCCAGTGTGCTAGCAAACACCCCAGCGGGGATGTCCGCGGGATAGGTACATCTTTTCCCAGAATTTCTTTAATCTTTTTCATTTTGAGCTTATGATACGGACCCAAAAGCTGCCGGAGCAGCAACACACTCTCCCGGAAGCTGCCGGAGCAGCAATACACTCTCCCGAAAGCTGCCGGAGCAGCAACACACTCTTCCGAAAGCTGCCGGAGCAGCAACACACTCTCCCGAAAGCTGCCGGAGCAGCAACACACTCTCCCGAAAGCTGCCGGAGCAGCAACACACTCTCCCGAAAGCTGCCGGAGCAGCAACACACTCTCCCGAAAGCTGCCGGAGCAGCAACACACTCTCCCAAAAGCTGCCGGAGAAGCAACACACTCTCCCAAAAGCTGCCGGAGCAGCAACAGCACACTTTCCGGAAGCTGCCGGAGCAGCAGCGTGCTTTCCCAAAAGCTGCCGGAGCAGCAGCGTGCTTTCCCAAAAGCTGCCGGAGCAGCAGCAGCACGCTTTTTACATACCAATAATACCAGGTGCTGACCCTTCAGCACAAACCAATACAATTACCAATGCCGAACCTGCAGAGCTTTCGCTCTGTCTAACGGACGGCGCCTAGGCTTACCCCGGGAGCTCCCTGCCCAACCGAGCGTGGCTTTCGCCGCGTCTGACCGGCAGGCTTTCCCAACCAAATCGGTACCGAATACCCAAAGTTGAAAGCACCTTTGCTTACCACTCCAGTGGTACGTCGTGAGCAGCAGAGGTCGGTCGTGGTCGACTGCTCCCCGAGAATCCCTCGGTGCCGGCTGGAGCGAAACCGAGACACGAGCCGCCTCAGCAGTGCCCACGCTGTCCCATCTGGGTCGCCAAAATGTTAGCGTAGCAACCACATAACCACCAAGTGATTATATGAAGGTGCTTTATTCAGCGCTGGAAGCCGGGGCAGGTGCCCAAATCTGGCTTCAAGTCCCGTTACTTCCCAGCCGTTATTTATACATACAACATTGCGTCAGGTATACATATTCATTACAGGTTGCAACATCAGCCTCGCTTTTCATTCTAATTAGCTCCCCTCCCCTTTGCACATGCGTGGCGCACTCTGGTGGTCGTCCAGGTGGTCGTCCAGATGAAGTAAGGAGTCTTCCTCTCCGCTAAACTCTTTCACCTTTCTCACTCGACGCATGCTCCCTCCGCTCCTTGGTTCTGCTTCAACTCATTTCATCATCTCCAGGCCCTTATCCAAGGTCAGGTTGTACCTATTCCCTCCCGGGGTTCCCCTCCAACGATTCTTTTGATTGTTCAATGTACTCCCTAAGTTTCCAGTATACATAGATTACTTGATAATGTAAGTACATTTAATAATATTTAATTATACCGTATGATCCATCACCTGAGAAACATTAATAGAACATCCATTCGATTCTCCCCAACACTAACAGACCCACAATCAAGGACTCCAGGAGTTGGAGGGGCAGCCAGAGCCCCCCGGCTGGGCAGCACTCAGTGCCTGCCTCTCCCAGGGAGTGTTTTACGAAGATTGTTAAAGATAGACTTAGTATGCCTCCCAGTTTTTCTCTGTGTTTTAGTTTGTGTTGATCCTGCCTTCTTAATTTGTGTTAATCGCGCTTTCTTATGTTAATAAAGAAGGGGAAGATGTGGGAGTGTGGCCATGGGGGTCGACAAGCCCCATGGTTGGTGATAACATCCGACTATTAAAGTAGAGACCATCAGGAATGTAAACCCTTGAGAGGGAACAAAGAAGGGTGATTCAGGAGACACCTTAAACAGGGACATGAAGGACAGGAACAGGGATAGTCTAACAGAACAGGGACGAAAACAAAAAAGGAATGAATAGGGACAGGAAAACGGAACAGGGACAAACAAAAAACAGCATATGGGAGGGTCTCGCTGGCATAGGCAGGACCCACAAACAAGGACTCCAGGAGTTGGAGGGTCAGCCAGAGCCCCCCGGCTGGGCAGCACTCAGTGCCTGCCTCTCCCACGGCTGGTTTTACAAAGATTGTTAAAGATAGACTTAGTATGCCTGGTAGTTTTTCTCTGTGTTTTAGTTTGTGCTGATCCTGCCTTCTTAATTTGTGTTAATCGCGCTTTCTTAAGTTAATAAAGAAGGGGAAGATGTGGGAGTGTGGCCATGGGGGTCGACAAGCCCCATGGTTGGTGATCACATCCGACTCTTAAGGATGAGACCATCAGGAAAGTAAAGCCCTGAGAGGGAACAAAGGGTGATTCAGGAGACACCTTAAGCAGGGACATGAAGAACAGGAACAGGGACAGGCTAACAGAACAGGGACAAACAAAAAAAAATTGTATGGGATGGTCCCGCTAGCATATGCAGGACCCACAGACAAGGACTCCAGGAGTTGGAGGGGCAGCCAGAGCCCCCTGGCTGGGCAGCACTCAGTGCCTGCCTCTCCCAGGGATGGGGTTACAAAGTTTGTTAAAGATGGAATTAGTATGCCTGGCAGTTTTTCTCTGTATTTTAATTTGTGTTAATAGTGCTTTCTTAATTTGTGTTTCTCTTGCTTTCTTAATTTCTGTTAATCGCGCCTTCTTAATTTGTGTTAAACCTGCTTTCTTAATTTGTGTTAATCGAGCTCTTTTATGTTAATAAAGAAGGGGGAGATGTGGGAGCGTGGCCATGGGGGTCGACAAGTCCCATGGTTGGTGATAACATCCGACTGTTAAAGTAGAGACCATCAGGAAAGTAAAGAGTTGAGAGGGAACAAAGAAGGGTGATTCAGGAGACAAAAGTGCCTGGCTCTCCCAGGGATGGTTTTACAAAGGTTGTTAAAGATAGACTTAGTATGCCTGGCAGTTTTTCTCTGTGTTTTAGTTTGTGTTGATCCTGCCTTCTTAATTTGTGTTAATCGCGCTTTCTTAAGTTAATAAAGAAGGGGGAGATGTGGGAGTGTGGCCATGGGGGTCGACAGGCCCCATGGTTGGTAATAACATCCAACTCTTCAGGATGAGACCATCAGGAATTTAAAGAGTTGAGAGGGAACAAAGAAGGGTGATTCAGGTGACACCTTGTTGTCTGGGGTGGCTTGTTCTCCAGCCATTAAAGCATGGAAGTTGCTGGGTGTTTGGTGTTGCCGGGCAAAGTTGTTGACCAATGACTAGTTAGTGGAAAGGTACTGCTGTGAGGCGGAAGTTATAGGAAGGGAGCCTTTCCTGAATAAGGGATGGAATGAAGTTGTGCCCTCACTCTGAGAGATGAAGTTATGCCTTCAGTAAGAGAGTTCAAGATATGTCATCAATAAAGAGGTAGCAGTTACAGATCCTGAAAGAACCCCGTTGTCCGTGCGGTCTTTACGCCACAAATCGCCCCCCAACAGGGACATGAAAACGAACAGGGACGAGAAGAAAACAAACAGGGGAATGAAGAACAGGAACAGGGACAGGCTAACAGCACAGGGACAAAAACAAAAAAGGAATGAATAGGGACAGGCAAACGGAACAGGGACAAAAACAGAAAAGGAATGAATAGGTACAGGCTAACAGAACAGGGACGAACAAAAAGAGGGTATGGGAGGGTCACGCTGGCTTACACAGGACCCCCAAACAAGGACTCCAGGAGTTGGAGGGGCAGCCAGAGCCCCCCGGCTGGGCAGCACTCAGTGCCTGCCACTCCCAGGGATGGGGTTGCAAAGTTTGTTAAAGATAGTCTTAGTATGCCTGGCAGCTTTTCTCTGTGTTTTAGTTTGTGTTGATCCTGCCTTCTTAATTTGTGTTAATTGCGCTTTCTTATGTTAATAAAGAAGGAGGAGATGTGGGAGTGTGGCCATGGGGGTCGACATGCCCCATGGTTGGTGATCACATCCGACTCTTAAGGATGAGACCATCAGGAAAGTAAAGCCCTGAGAGGGAACAAAGAAGGGTGATTCAGGAGACACCTTAAACAGGGACATGAAGAACAGGAACAGGGAGAGTCTAACAGAACAGGGACAAAAACAAAAAAGGAATGAATAGGGACAGGCTATCAGAACAGGGACAAACAAAAAACAGCATATGGGAGGGTCTCGCTGGCATACGCAGGACCCTCAAACAAGGACTCCAGGAGTTGGAGGGGCAGCCAGAGCCCCCCGGCTGGGCAGCACTCAGTGCCTGCCTCTCCCAGGGATGGGGTTACAAAGTTTGTTAAAGACGGAATTAGTATGCATGGCAGTTTTTCTCTGTATTTTAATTTGTGTTAATAGTGCTTTCTTAATTTGTGTTTCTCTTGCTTTCTTAATTTCTGTTAGTCGCGCCTTCTTAATTTGTGTTAAACCTGCTTTCTTAATTTGTGTTAATCGAGCTCTTTTATGTTAATAAAGAAGGGGGAGATGTGGGAGCGTGGCCATGGGGGTCGAGAAGCCCCATGGTTGGTGATAACATCCGACTATTAAAGATGAGGCCATCAGGAAAGTAAAGAGTTGAGAGGGAACAAAGAAGGGTGATTCAGGAGACACCTTAAACAGGGACATGAAAAACAGGAACAGGGATAGTCTAACAGAACAGGGACGAAAACAAAAAAGGAATGAATAGGGACAGGAAAACGGAACAGGGACAAACAAAAAACAGCATATGGGAGGGTCTCGCTGGCATAGGCAGGACCCACAAACAAGGACTCCAGGAGTTGGAGGGTCAGCCAGAGCCCCCCGGCTGGGCAGCACTCAGTGCCTGCCTCTCCCAGGGATGGTTTTACAAAGATTGTTAAAGATAGACTTAGTATGCCTGGCAGTTTTTATCTGTGTTTTAGTTTGTGCTGATCCTGCCTTCTTAATTTGTGTTAATCGCGCTTTCTTAAGTTAATAAAGAAGGGGAAGATGTGGGAGTGTGGCCATGGGGGTCGACAAGTCCCATGGTATGTGATAACATCCAAATCTTAAAGATGAGGCCATCAGGAAAGTAAAGAGTTGAGAGGGAACAAAGAAAGGTGATTCAGGAGACACCTTAAACAGGGACATGAAGAACAGGAACAGGGACAGGCTAACAGAGCAGGGAGAAACAAAAAGCAGCATATGCTAGGGTCCCACTGGCATATGCTGGACCCACAAACAAGGACTCCAGGAGTTGGAGGGGCAGCCAGAGCCCCCTGGCTGGGCAGTACTCAGTGCCTGCCTCTCCCAGGGATGGTTTTACAAAGGTTGTTAAAGATAGTCTTAGTATGCCTGGCAGCTTTTCTCTGTGTTTTAGTTTGTGTTGATCCTGCCTTCTTAATTTGTGTTAATCGCTCTTTCTTAAGTTAATAAAGAAGGGGGAGATGTGGGAGTGTGGCCATGGGGGTCGACAGGCCCCATGGTTGGTAATAACATCCAACTCTTAAGGATGAGACCATCAGGAATTTAAAGAGTTGAGAGGGAACAAAGAAGGGTGATTCAGGTGACACCTTGTTGTCTGGGGTGGCTTGTTCTACAGCCATTAAAGCATGGAAGTTGCTGGGTGTTTGCTGTTGCCGGGCAAAGTTGTTGACCAATGACTAGTTAGTGGAAAGGTACTGCTGTGAGGCGGAAATTATAGGAAGGGAGCCTTTCCTGAATCAGGGATAGAATGAAGTTGTGCCCTCACTCTGAGAGATGAAGTTATGCCCTCAGTAAGAGAGAGTTCAAGTTATGTCATCAATAAAGATGTAGCAGTTACAGATCCTGAAAGAACCCCGTTGTCCATGCGGTCTTTACGCCACAAATCGCCCCCCAACAGGGACATGAAAACGAACAGGGACAAGAAGAAAAAAAAACAGGGACATGAAGAACAGGAACAGGGACAGGCTAACAGCACAGGGACAAAAACAAAAAAGGAATGAATAGGGACAGGCAAACCGAACAGGGACAAAAACAGAAAAGGAATGAATAGGTACAGGCTAACAGAACAGGGACGAACAAAAAGAGGGTATGGGAGGGTCACGCTGGCTTACGCAGGACCCCCAAACAAGGACTCCAGGAGTTGGAGGGGCAGCCAGAGCCCCCCGGCTGGGCAGCACTCAGTGCCTGCCTCTCCTAGGGATGGGGTTACAAAGTTTGTTAAAGATGGAATTAGTATGCCTGGCAGTTTTTCTCTGTATTTTAGTTTGTGTTAATAGTGCTTTTTTAATTTGTGTTACTCTTGCTTTCTTAATTTCTGTTAGTCGCGCCTTCTTAATTTGTGTTAAACCTGCTTTCTTAATTTGTGTTAATCGAGCTCTTTTATGTTAATAAAGAAGGGGGAGATGTGGGAGCATGGCCATGGGGGTCCACAAGTCCCATGGTTGGTGATAACATCCGACTCTTAAGGATGAGGCCATCAGGAAAGTAAAGAGTTGAGAGGGAACAAAGAAGGGTGATTCAGGTGACACCTTAAACAGGGACATGAAGAACAGGAACAGGGACAGGCTAACAGAGCAGGGAGAAACAAAAAACAGCATATGGGAGGGTCCCACTGGCATATGCTGGACCCACAAACAAGGACTCCAGGAGTTGGAGGGGCAGCCAGAGCCCCCCGGCTGGGCAGCACTCAGTGCCTGCCTCTCCCAGGGATGGTTTTACAAAGATTGTTAAAGATAGACTTAGTATGCCTGGCAGTTTTTCTCTGTGTTTTAGTTTGTGTTGATCCTGCCTTCTTAATTTGTGTTAATCGCGCTTTCTTATGTTAATAAAGAAGGGGAAGATGTGGGAGTGTGGCAATGGGGTCCGCAAGCCCCATGGTTGGTGATAACATCCGACTCTTAAGGATGAGACCATCAGGAATTTAAAGAGTTGAGAGGGAACAAAGAAGGGTGATTCAGGTGACACCTTGTTGTCTGGGGTGGCTTGTTCTCCAGCCATTAATGCATGGAAGTGGCTGGGTGTTTGCTGTTGCCGGGCAAAGTTGTTGACCAATGACTAGTTAGTGGAAAGTTACTGCTGTGAGGTGGAAGTTATAGGAAGGGAGCCTTTCCTGAATAAGGGATAGAATGAAGTTGTGCCCTCACTCTGAGAGATGAAGTTATGCCTTCAGTAAGAGAGTTCAAGATATGTCATCAATAAAGAGGTAGCAGTTACAGATCCTGAAAGAACCCCGTTGTCCGTGCGGTCTTTACGCCACAAATCGCCCCCCAACAGGGACATGAAAACGAACAGGGACGAGAAGAAAACAAACAGGGGAATGAAGAACAGGAACAGGGACAGGCTAACAGAACAGGGACAAAAACAAAAAAGGAATGAATAGGGACAGGCAAACGGAACAGGGACAAAAACAGAAAAGGAATGAATAGGTACAGGCTAACAGAACAGGGACGAACAAAAAGAGGGTATGGGAGGGTCACGCTGGCTTACACAGGACCCCCAAACAAGGACTCCAGGAGTTGGAGGGGCAGCCAGAGCCCCCCGGCTGGGCAGCACTCAGTGCCTGCCTCTCCCAGGGATGGGGTTGCAAAGTTTGTTAAAGATAGTCTTAGTATGCCTGGCAGTTTTTCTCTGTGTTTTAGTTTGTGCTGATCCTCCCTTCTTAATTTGTGTTAATCGCGCTTTCTTATGTTAATAAAGAAGGGGGAGATGTGGGAGTGTGGCCATGGGGGTCGACAAGTCCCATGCTTGGTGATAACATCAGACTCTTAATGATGAGACCATCAGGAAAGTAAAGCCTTGAGAGGGAACAAAGAAGGGTGATTCAGGAGACACCTTAAAAAGGGACATGAAGAACAGGAACAGGGACAGGCTAACAGAGCAGGGAGAAACAAAAAACAGCATATGGGAGGGTCCCGCTGGCATATGCTGGACCCAAAAACAAGGACTCCAGGAGTTGGAGGGGCAGCCAGAGCCCCCCCGCTGGGCAGCACTCAGTGCCTGCCTCTCCCAGGGATGGGGTTGCAAAGTTTGTTAAAGATGGAATTAGTATGCCTGGCAGTTTTTCTCTGTATTTTAGTTTGTGTAAATAGTGCTTTCGTAATTTGTGTTACTCTTGCTTTCTTAATTTCTGTTAATCGCGCCTTCATAATTTGTGTTAAACCTGCTTTCTTAATTTGTGTTAATCGACCTCTTTTATGTTAATAAAGAAGGGGGAGATGTGGGAGTGTGGCCATGGGGGTCGACAGGCCCCATGGTTGGTAATAACATCCGACTCTTAAGGATGAGACCATCAGGAATTTAAAGAGTTGAGAGGGAACAAAGAAGGGTGATTCAGGTGACACCTTAAACAGGGACATGAAGGACAGGAACAGGGATAGTCTAACAGAACAGGGACGAAAACAAAAAAGGAATGAATAGGGACAGGAAAACGGAACAGGGACAAACAAAAAACAGCATATGGGAGGGTCTTGCTGGCATAGGCAGGACCCACAAACAAGGACTCCAGGAGTTGGAGGGTCAGCCAGAGCCCCCCGGCTGGGCAGCACTCAGTGCCTGCCTCTCCCACGGCTGGTTTTACAAAGATTGTTAAAGATAGACTTAGTATGCCTGGCAGTTTTTATCTGTGTTTTAGTTTGCGCTGATCCTGCCTTCTTAATTTGTGTTAATCGCGCTTTCTTAAGTTAATAAAGAAGGGGGAGATGTGGGAGTGTGGCCATGGGGGTCGACAGGCCCCATGGTTGGTAATAACATCCGACTCTTAAGGATGAGACCATCAGGAATTTAAAGAGTTGAGAGGGAACAAAGAAGGGTGATTCCGGTGACACCTTGTTGTCTGGGGTGGCTTGTTCTCCAGCCATTAAAGCATGGAAGTTGCTGGGTGTTTGCTGTTTCCGGGCAAAGTTGTTGACCAATGACTAGTTAGTGGAAAGGTACTGCTGTGAGGCGGAAATTATAGGAAGGGAGCCTTTCCTGAATAAGGGATAGAATGAAGTTGTGCCCTCACTCTGAGAGACGAAGTTATGCCTTCAGTAAGAGAGAGTTCAAGTTATGCTATCAATAAAGAGGTAGCAGTTACAGATCCTGAAAGAACCCCGTTGTCCGTGCGGTCTTTACGCCATAAATCGCCCCCCAACAGGGACATGAAAACGAACAGGGACGAGAAGAAAACAAACAGGGGAATGAAGAACAGGAACAGGGACAGGCTAACAGAACAGGGACAAAAACAAAAAAGGAATGAATAGGGACAGGCAAACGGAACAGGGACAAAAACAGAAAAGGAATGAATAGGTACAGGCTAACAGAACAGGGACGAACAAAAAGAGCTTATGGGAGGGTCACGCTGGCTTACGCAGGACCCACAAACAAGGACTCCAGGAGGTGGAGGGGCAGCCAGAGCCCCCCGGCTGGGCAGCACTCAGTGCCTGCCACTCCCAGGGATGGGGTTGCAAAGTTTGTTAAAGATGGAATTAGTATGCCTGGCAGTTTTTCTCTGTGTTTTAGTTTGTGTTGATCCTGCCTTCTTAATTTGTGTTAATTGCGCTTTCTTATGTTAATAAAGAAGGGGGAGATGTGGGAGTGTGGCCATGGGGGTCGACAAGTCCCATGGTTGGTGATCACATCCGACTATTAAAGTAGAGACCATCAGGAAAGTAAAGAGTTGAGAGGGAACAAAGAAGGGTGATTCAGGAGACACCTTAAACAGGGACATGAAGAACAGGAACAGGGGCAGGCTAACAGAGCAGGAGGAAACAAAAAACAGCATATGGGAGGGTCCCACTGGCATATGCTGGACCCACAATCAAGGACTCCAGGAGTTGGAGGGGCAGCCAGAGCCCCCCGGCTGGGCAGCACTCAGTGCCTGCCTCTCCCAGGGAGTGTTTTACGAAGATTGTTAAAGATAGACTTAGTATGCCTGCCAGTTTTTCTCTGTGTTTTAGTTTGTGTTGATCCTGCCTTCTTAATTTGTGTTAATCGCGCTTTCTTATGTTAATAAAGAAGGGGAAGATGTGGGAGTGTGGCCATGGGGGTCGACAAGCCCCATGGTTGGTGATAACATCCGACTATTAAAGTAGAGACCATCAGGAATGTAAACCCTTGAGAGGGAACAAAGAAGGGTGATTCAGGAGACACCTTAAACAGGGACATGAAGGACAGGAACAGGGATAGTCTAACAGAACAGGGACGAAAACAAAAAAGGAATGAATAGGGACAGGAAAACGGAACAGGGACAAACAAAAAACAGCATATGGGAGGGTCTCGCTGGCATAGGCAGGACCCACAAACAAGGACTCCAGGAGTTGGAGGGTCAGCCAGAGCCCCCCGGCTGGGCAGCACTCAGTGCCTGCCTCTCCCACGGCTGGTTTTACAAAGATTGTTAAAGATGGACTTAGTATGCCTGGTAGTTTTTCTCTGTGTTTTAGTTTGTGCTGATCCTGCCTTCTTAATTTGTGTTAATCGCGCTTTCTTAAGTTAATAATGAAGGGGAAGATGTGGGAGTGTGGCCATGGGGGTCGACAAGCCCCATGGTTGGTGATCACATCCGACTCTTAAGGATGAGACCATCAGGAAAGTAAAGCCCTGAGAGGGAACAAAGGGTGATTCAGGAGACACCTTAAGCAGGGACATGAAGAACAGGAACAGGGACAGGCTAACAGAACAGGGACAAACAAAAAAAAATTGTATGGGATGGTCCCGCTAGCATATGCAGGACCCACAGACAAGGACTCCAGGAGTTGGAGGGGCAGCCAGAGCCCCCCGGCTGGGCAGCACTCAGTGCCTGCCTCTCCCAGGGATGGGGTTACAAAGTTTGTTAAAGATGGAATTAGTATGCCTGGCAGTTTTTCTCTGTGTTTTAGTTTGTGTTAATAGTGCTTTCTTAATTTGTGTTTCTCTTGCTTTCTTAATTTCTGTTAATCGCGCCTTCTTAATTTGTGTTAAACCTGCTTTCTTAATTTCTGTTAATCGAGCTCTTTTATGTTAATAAGGAAGGGGGAGATGTGGGAGCGTGGCCATGGGGGTCGACAAGTCCCATGGTTGGTGATAACATCCGACTCTTAAAGATGAGGCCATCAGGAAAGTAAACCCTTGAGAGGGAACAAAGAAGGGTGATTCAGGAGACACCTTAAACAGGGACATGGAGAACAGGAACAGGGACAGGCTAACAGAACAGGGACAAACAAAAAACAGCGTATGGGAGGGTCTCGCTGGCATAGGCAGGACCCACAAACAAGGACTCCAGGAGTTGGAGGGGCAGCCAGAGCCCCCCAGCTGGGCAGCACTCAGTGCCTGCCTCTCCCAGGGATGGGGTTACAAAGTTTCTTAAAGATGGAATTAGTATGCCTGGCAGTTTTTCTCTGTATTTTAGTTTGTGTTAATAGTGCTTTCTTAATTTGTGTTACTCTTGCTTTCTTAATTTCTGTTAATCGCGTCTTCTTAATTTGTGTTGATCCTGCCTTCTTAATTTGTGTTAATCGCGCTTTCTTATGTTAATAAAGAAGGGGAAGATGTGGGAGTGTGGCCATGGGGGTCGACAAGCCCCATGGTTGGTGATCACATCCGACTATTAAAGTAGAGACCATCAGGAAAGTAAAGCCTTGAGAGGGAACAAAGAAGGGTGATTCAGGAGACACCTTAAACAGGGACATGAAGAACAGGAACAGGGACAGGCTAACAGAACAGGGACAAAAACAAAAAAGGAATGAATAGGGACATGCTATCAGAACAGGGACAAACAAAAAACAGCGTATGGGAGGGTCTCGCTGGCATAGGCCGGACCCCCAAACAAGGACTCCAGGAGTTGGAGGGGCAGCCAGAGCCCCCCGGCTGGGCAGCACTCAGTGCCTGCCTCTCCCAGGGTTGGTTTTACAAAGGTTGTTAAAGATAGACTTAGTATGCCTGGCAGTTTTTCTCTGTGTTTTAGTTTGTGTTGATCCTGCCTTCTTAATTTGTGATAATCGCGCTTTCTTATGTTAATAAAGAAGGGGAAGATGTGTGAGTGTGGCCATGGGGGTCGACAAGCCCCATGGTTGGTAATAACATCCGACTCTTAAGGATGAGACCATCAGGAATTTAAAGAGTTGAGAGGGAACAAAGAAGGGTGATTCAGGTGACACCTTGTTGTCTGGGGTGGCTTGTTCTCCAGCCATTAAAGCATGGATTTTGCTGGGTGTTTGCTGTTTTCGGGCAAAGTTGTTGACCAATGACTAGTTAGTGGAAAGGTACTGCTGTGAGGCGGAAATTATAGGAAGGGAGCCTTTCCTGAATAAGGGATAGAATGAAGTTGTGCCCTCACTCTGAGAGACGAAGTTATGCCTTCAGTAAGAGAGAGTTCAAGTTATGCTATCAATAAAGAGGTAGCAGTTACAGATCCTGAAAGAACCCCGTTGTCCGTGCGGTCTTTACGCCATAAATCGCCCCCCAACAGGGACATGAAAACGAACAGGGACGAGAAGAAAACAAACAGGGGAATGAAGAACAGGAACAGGGACAGGCTAACAGAACAGGGACAAAAACAAAAAAGGAATGAATAGGGACAGGCAAACGGAACAGGGACGAACAAAAAGAGCTTATGGGAGGGTCACGCTGGCTTACGCAGGACCCACAAACAAGGACTCCAGGAGGTGGAGGGGCAGCCAGAGCCCCCCGGCTGGGCAGCACTCAGTGCCTGCCACTCCCAGGGATGGGGTTGCAAAGTTTGTTAAAGATGGAATTAGTATGCCTGGCAGTTTTTCTCTGTGTTTTAGTTTGTGTTGATCCTGCCTTCTTAATTTGTGTTAATTGCGCTTTCTTATGTTAATAAAGAAGGGGGAGATGTGGGAGTGTGGCCATGGGGGTCGACAAGTCCCATGGTTGGTGATAACATCTGACTATTAAAGTAGAGACCATCAGGAAAGTAAAGCCTTGAGAGGGAACAAAGAAGGGTGATTCAGGAGACACCTTAAACAGGGACATGAAGAACAGGAACAGGGGCAGGCTAACAGAGCAGGAGGAAACAAAAAACAGCATATGGGAGGGTCCCACTGGCATATGCTGGACCCACAATCAAGGACTCCAGGAGTTGGAGGGGCAGCCAGAGCCCCCCGGCTGGGCAGCACTCAGTGCCTGCCTCTCCCAGGGAGTGTTTTACGAAGATTGTTAAAGATAGACTTAGTATGCCTGCCAGTTTTTCTCTGTGTTTTAGTTTGTGTTGATCCTGCCTTCTTAATTTGTGTTAATCGCGCTTTCTTAAGTTAATAAAGAAGGGGAAGATGTGGGAGTGTGGCCATGGGGGTCGACAAGCCCCATGGTTGGTGATCACATCCGACTCTTAAGGATGAGACCATCAGGAAAGTAAAGCCCTGAGAGGGAACAAAGGGTGATTCAGGAGACACCTTAAGCAGGGACATGAAGAACAGGAACAGGGACAGGCTAACAGAACAGGGACAAACAAAAAAAAATTGTATGGGATGGTCCCGCTAGCATATGCAGGACCCACAGACAAGGACTCCAGGAGTTGGAGGGGCAGCCAGAGCCCCCCGGCTGGGCAGCACTCAGTGCCTGCCTCTCCCAGGGATGGGGTTACAAAGTTTGTTAAAGATGGAATTAGTATGCCTGGCAGTTTTTCTCTGTATTTTAATTTGTGTTAATAGTGCTTTCTTAATTTGTGTTTCTCTTGCTTTCTTAATTTCTGTTAATCGCGCCTTCTTAATTTGTGTTAAACCTGCTTTCTTAATTTGTGTTAATCGAGCTCTTTTATGTTAATAAAGAAGGGGGAGATGTGGGAGCGTGGCCATGGGGGTCGACAAGTCCCATGGTTGGTGATCACATCCGACTATTAAAGTAGAGACCATCAGGAAAGTAAAGAGTTGAGAGGGAACAAAGAAGGGTGATTCAGGAGACACCTTAAACAGGGACATGAAGAACAGGAACAGGGATAGTCTAACAGAACAGGGACGAAAACAAAAAAGGAATGAATAGGGACAGGAAAACGGAACAGGGACAAACAAAAAACAGCATATGGGAGGGTCTCGCTGGCATAGGCAGGACCCACAAACAAGGACTCCAGGAGTTGGAGGGTCAGCCAGAGCCCCCCGGCTGGGCAGCACTCAGTGCCTGCCTCTCCCACGGCTGGTTTTACAAAGATTGTTAAAGATAGACTTAGTATGCCTGGCAGTTTTTATCTGTGTTTTAGTTTGCGCTGATCCTGCCTTCTTAATTTGTGTTAATCGCGCTTTCTTAAGTTAATAAAGAAGGGGGAGATGTGGGAGTGTGGCCATGGGGGTCGACAGGCCCCATGGTTGGTAATAACATCCGACTCTTAAGGATGAGACCATCAGGAATTTAAAGAGTTGAGAGGGAACAAAGAAGGGTGATTCAGGTGACACCTTGTTGTCTGGGGTGGCTTGTTCTCCAGCCATTAAAGCATGGAAGTGGCTGGGTGTTTGCTGTTTCCGAGCAAAGTTGTTGACCAATGACTAGTTAGTGGAAAGGTACTGCTGTGAGGCGGAAATTATAGGAAGGGAGCCTTTCCTGAATAAGGGATAGAATGAAGTTGTGCCCTCACTCTGAGAGACGAAGTTATGCCTTCAGTAAGAGAGAGTTCAAGTTATGCTATCAATAAAGAGGTAGCAGTTACAGATCCTGAAAGAACCCCGTTGTCCGTGCGGTCTTTACGCCATAAATCGCCCCCCAACAGGGACATGAAAACGAACAGGGACGAGAAGAAAACAAACAGGGGAATGAAGAACAGGAACCGGGACAGGCTAACAGAACAGGGACAAAAACAAAAAAGGAATGAATAGGGACAGGCAAACGGAGCAGGGACAAACAAAAAACAGCATATGGGAGGGTCTCGCTGGCATAGGCAGGACCCACAAACAAGGACTCCAGGAGTTGCAGGGTCAGCCAGAGCCCCCCGGCTGGGCAGCACTCAGTGCCTGCCTCTCCCAGGGATGGTTTTACAAAGATTGTTAAAGATAGACTTAGTATGCCTGGCAGTTTTTATCTGTGTTTTAGTTTGTGCTGATCCTGCCTTCTTAATTTGTGTTAATCGCGCTTTCTTAAGTTAATAAAGAAGGGGAAGATGTGGGAGTGTGGCCATGGGGGTCGACAAGTCCCATGGTATGTGATAACATCCAAATCTTAAAGATGAGGCCATCAGGAAAGTAAAGAGTTGAGAGGGAACAAAGAAGGGTGATTCAGGAGACACCTTAAACAGGGACATGAAGAACAGGAACAGGGACAGGCTAACAGAACAGGGACAAAAACAAAAAAAGGAATGAATAGGGACAGGCTATCAGAACAGGGACAAATAAAAACAGCATATGGGAGGGTCTAGCTGGCATGGGCAGGACCCAGAAACAAGGACTCCAGGAGTTGGAGGGGCAGCCAGAGCCCCCCGGCTGGGCAGCACTCCGTGCCTGCCTCTCCCAGGGATGGGGTTACAAAGTTTGTTAAAGATGGAATTAGTATGCCTGGCAGTTTTTCTCTGTATTTTAGTTTGTGTTAATAGTGCTTTCTTAATTTGTGTTACTCTTGCTTTCTTAATTTCTGTTAATCGCGCCTTCTTAATTTGTGTTAAACCTGCTTTCTTAATTTCTGTTAATCGAGCTCTTTTATGTTAATAAAGAAGGGGGAGATGTGGGAGCATGGCCATGGGGGTCCACAAGTCCCATGGTTGGTGATAACATCTGACTCTTAAAGATGAGGCCATCAGGAAAGTAAAGAGTTGAGAGGGAACAAAGAAGGGTGATTCAGGAGACAAAAGTGCCTGGCTCTCCCAGGGATGGTTTTACAAAGGTTGTTAAAGATAGACTTAGTATGCCTGGCAGTTTTTCTCTGTGTTTTAGTTTGTGTTGATCCTGCCTTCTTAATTTGTGATAATCGCGCTTTCTTAAGTTAATAAAGAAGGGGGAGATGTGGGAGTGTGGCCATGGGGGTCGACAGGCCCCATGGTTGGTAATAACATCCAACTCTTAAGGATGAGACCATCAGGAATTTAAAGAGTTGAGAGGGAACAAAGAAGGGTGATTCAGGTGACACCTTGTTGTCTGGGGTGGCTTGTTCTCCAGCCATTAAAGCATGGAAGTTGCTGGGTGTTTGGTGTTGCCGGGCAAAGTTGTTGACCAATGACTAGTTAGTGGAAAGGTACTGCTGTGAGGCGGAAGTTATAGGAAGGGAGCCTTTCCTGAATAAGGGATAGAATGAAGTTGTGCCCTCACTCTGAGAGATGAAGTTATGCCTTCAGTAAGAGAGTTCAAGATATGTCATCAATAAAGAGGTAGCAGTTACAGATCCTGAAAGAACCCCGTTGTCCGTGCGGTCTTTACGCCACAAATCGCCCCCCAACAGGGACATGAAAACGAACAGGGACGAGAAGAAAACAAACAGGGACATGAAGAACAGGAACAGGGACAGGCTAACAGAACAGGGACAAAAACAAAAAAGGAATGAATAGGGACAGGCAAACGGAACAGGGACAAAAACAGAAAAGGAATGAATAGGTACAGGCTAACAGAACAGGGACGAACAAAAAGAGGGTATGGGAGGGTCACGCTGGCTTACACAGGACCCCCAAACAAGGACTCCAGGAGTTGGAGGGGCAGCCAGAGCCCCCCGGCTGGGCAGCACTCAGTGCCTGCCACTCCCAGGGATGGGGTTGCAAAGTTTGTTAAAGATAGTCTTAGTATGCCTGGCAGCTTTTCTCTGTGTTTTAGTTTGTGTTGATCCTGCCTTCTTAATTTGTGTTAATTGCGCTTTCTTACGTTAATAAAGAAGGAGGAGATGTGGGAGTGTGGCCATGGGGGTCGACAAGCCCCATGGTTGGTGATCACATCCGACTCTTAAGAATGAGACCATCAGGAAAGTAAAGCCCTGAGAGGGAACAAAGAAGGGTGATTCAGGAGACACCTTAAACAGGGACATGAAGAACAGGAACAGGGAGAGTCTAACAGAACAGGGACAAAAACAAAAAAGGAATGAATAGGGACAGGCTATCAGAACAGGGACAAACAAAAAACAGCATATGGGAGGGTCTCGCTGGCATACGCAGGACCCTCAAACAAGGACTCCAGGAGTTGGAGGGGCAGCCAGAGCCCCCCGGCTGGGCAGCACTCAGTGCCTGCCTCTCCCAGGGATGGGGTTACAAAGTTTGTTAAAGACGGAATTAGTATGCATGGCAGTTTTTCTCTGTATTTTAATTTGTGTTAATAGTGCTTTCTTAATTTGTGTTTCTCTTGCTTTCTTAATTTCTGTTAATCGCGCCTTCTTAATTTGTGTTAAACCTGCTTTCTTAATTTGTGTTAATCGAGCTCTTTTATGTTAATAAAGAAGGGGGAGATGTGGGAGCGTGGCCATGGGGGTCGAGAAGCCCCATGGTTGGTGATAACATCCGACTATTAAAGATGAGGCCATCAGGAAAGTAAAGAGTTGAGAGGGAACAAAGAAGGGTGATTCAGGAGACACCTTAAACAGGGACATGAAGAACAGGAACAGGGATAGTCTAACAGAACAGGGATGAAAACAAAAAAGGAATGAATAGGGACAGGAAAACGGAACAGGGACAAACAAAAAACAGCATATGGGAGGGTCTCGCTGGCATAGGCAGGACCCACAAACAAGGACTCCAGGAGTTGGAGGGTCAGCCAGAGCCCCCCGGCTGGGCAGCACTCAGTGCCTGCCTCTCCCAGGGATGGTTTTACAAAGATTGTTAAAGATAGACTTAGTATGCCTGGCAGTTTTTATCTGTGTTTTAGTTTGTGCTGATCCTGCCTTCTTAATTTGTGTTAATCGCGCTTTCTTAAGTTAATAAAGAAGGGGAAGATGTGGGAGTGTGGCCATGGGGGTCGACAAGTCCCATGGTATGTGATAACATCCAAATCTTGAAGATGAGGCCATCAGGAAAGTAAAGAGTTGAGAGGGAACAAAGAAGGGTGATTCAGGAGACACCTTAAACAGGGACATGAAGAACAGGAACAGGGATAGTCTAACAGAACAGGGATGAAAACAAAAAAGGAATGAATAGGGACAAGAAAACGGAACAGGGACAAACAAAAAACAGCATATGGGAGGGTCTCGCTGGCATAGGCAGGACCCACAAACAAGGACTCCAGGAGTTGGAGGGTCAGCCAGAGCCCCCCGTCTGGGCAGCACTCAGTGCCTGCCACTCCCAGGGATGGGGTTGCAAAGTTTGTAAAAGATGGAATTAGTATGCCTGGCAGTTTTTCTCTGTGTTTTAGTTTGTGTTGATCCTGCCTTCTTAATTTGTGTTAATCGCGCTTTCTTAAGTTAATGAAGAAGGGGAAGATGTGGGAGTGTGGCCATGGGGGTCGGCAAGCCCCATGGTTGGTGATAACATAGGACTCTGAAGGATGAGACCATCAGGAATTTAAAGAGCTGAGAGGGAACAAAGAAGGGTGATTCAGGTGACACCTTAAGCAGGGACATGAAGAACAGGAACAGGGATAGTCTAACAGAACAGGGACAAAAACAAAAAAGGAATGAATAGGGACAGGCTATCAGAACAGCGACAAACAAAAAACAGCGTATGGGAGGGTCTCGCTGGCATAGGCAGGACCCCCAAACAAGGACTCCAGGAGTTGGAGGGGCAGCCAGAGCCCCCCGGCTAGGCAGTACTCAGTGCCTGCCTCTCCCAGGGATGGGGTTACAAAGTTTGTTAAAGATGGAATTAGTATGCCTGGCAATTTTTCTCTGTATTTTAGTTTGTGTTAATAGTGCTTTCTTAATTTGTGTTACTCTTGCTTTCTTAATTTCTGTTAATCGCGCCTTCACAATTTGTGTTAAACCTGCTTTCTTAATTTGTGTTAATCGAGCTCTTTTATGTTAATAAAGAAGGGGGAGTTGTGGGAGCGTGGCCATGGGGGTCGACAAGTCCCATGGTTGGTGATAACATCCGACTCTTAAAGATGAGGCCATCAGGAAAGTAAAGAGTTGAGAGGGAACAAAAAAGGGTGATTCAGGAGACACCTTAACCAGGGACATGAAGAACAGGAACAGGGACAGGCTAACAGAGCAGGGAGAAACAAAAAACAGCATATGGGAGGGTCCCACTGGCATATGCTGGACCCACAAACAAGGACTCCAGGAGTTGGAGGGGCAGCCAGAGCCCCCCGGCTGGGCAGCACTCAGTGCCTGCCTCTCCCAGGGATGGTTTTACAAAGATTGTTAAAGATAGACTTAGTATGCCTGGCAGTTTTTCTCTGTGTTTTAGTTTGTGTTGATCCTGCCTTCTGAATTTGTGTTAATTGCGCTTTCTTATGTTAATAATGAAGGGGAAGATGTGGGAGTGTGGCCATGGGGGTCGACAAGCCCCATGGTTGGTGATCACATCCGACTCTTAAAGATGAGACCATCAGGAAAGGAAAGCCTTGAGAGGGAACAAAGAAGGGTGATTCAGGAGACACCTTAAACAGGGACATGAAGAACAGGAACAGGGACAGGCTAACGGAGCAGGGAGAAACAAAAAACAGCATATGGGAGGGTCCCACTGGCATATGCTGGACCCACAAACAAGGACTCCAGGAGTTGGAGGGGCAGCCAGAGCCCCCCGGCTGGGCAGCACTCAGTGCCTGCCTCTCCCAGGGATGGTTTTACAAAGGTTGTTAAAGATGGAATTAGTATGCCTGGCAGTTTTTCTCTGTGTTTTAATTTGTGTTGATCCTGCCTTCTGAATTTGTGTTAATTGCGCTTTCTTATGTTAATAAAGAAGGGGGAGATGTGGGAGTGTGGCCATGGGGGTCGACAAGCCCCATGGTTGGTGATCACATCCGACTCTTAAAGATGAGACCATGGGGAAAGTAAAGCCTTGCGAGGGAACAAAGAAGGGTGATTCAGGAGACACCTTAACAAGGGACATGAAGAATAGGAACAGGGATAGTCTAACAGAACAGGGACAAAAACAAAAACGTAATGAATAGGGACAGGCTATCAGAACAGGGACAAACAAAAAACAGCGTATGGGAGGGTCTCGCTGGCATAGGCAGGACCCACAAACAAGGACTCCAGGAGTTGGAGGGGCAGCCAGAGCCCCCCGGCTGGGCAGCACTCAGTGCCTGCCTCTCCCAGGGATGGGGTTGCAAAGTTTGTTAAAGATGGAATTAGTATGCCTGGCAGTTTTTCTCTGTATTTTAGTTTGTGTTAATAGTGCTTTTTTAATTTGTGTTACTCTTGCTATCTTAATTTCTGTTAATCGCGCCTTCTTAATTTGTGTTAAACCTGCTTTCTTAATTTGTGTTAATCGAGCTCTTTTATGTTAATAAAGAAGGGGGAGATGTGGGAGCCTGGCCATGGGGGTCGACAAGTCCCATGGTTGGTGATAACAACCCACTCTTAAAGATGAGGCCATCAGGAAAGTAAAGAGTTGAGAGGGAACAAAGAAGGGTGATTCAGGAGACACCTTAAACAGGGACATGAAGAACAGGAACAGGGACAGGCTAACAGAGCAGGGAGAAACAAAAAAAAGCATATGGGAGGGTCCCACTGGCATATGCTGGACCCACAAACAAGGACTCCAGGAGTTGGAGGGGCAGCCAGAGCCCCCCGGCTGGGCAGCACTCAGTGCCTGCCTCTCCCAGGGATGGTTTTACAAAGATTGTTAAAGATAGACTTAGTATGCCTGGCAGTTTTTCTCTGTGTTTTAGTTTGTGTTGATCCTGCCTTCTTAATTTGTGTTAATCGCGCTTTCTTATGTTAATAAAGAAGGAGGAGATGTGGGAGTGTGGCAATGGGGGTCCACAAGCCCCATGGTTGGTGATAACATCCGACTCTTAAGGATGAGACCATCAGGAATTTAAAGAGTTGAGAGGGAACAAAGAAGGGTGATTCAGGTGACACCTTGTTGTCTGGGGTGGCTAGTTCTCCAGCCATTAATGCATGGAAGTGGCTGGGTGTTTGCTGTTGCCGGGCAAAGTTGTTGACCAATGACTAGTTAGTGGAAAGTTACTGCTGTGAGGGGGAAGTTATAGGAAGGGAGCCTTTCCTGAATAAGGGATAGAATGAAGTTGTGCCCTCACTCTGAGAGATGAAGTTATGCCCTCAGTAAGAGAGAGTTCAAGTTATGTCATCAATAAAGAGGTAGCAGTTACAGATCCTGAAAGAACCCCATTGTCCGTGCGGTCTTTACGCCACAAATCGCCCCCCAACAGGGACATGAAAACTAACAGGGACGAGAAGAAAACAAACAGGGACATGAAGAACAGGAACAGGGACAGGCTAACAGAACAGGGACAAAAACAAAAAAGGAATGAATAGGTACAGGCTATCAGAACAGGGACGAACAAAAAGAGCTTATGGGAGGGCCACGCTGGCTTACGCAGGACCCACAAACAAGGACTCCAGGAGTTGGAGGGGCAGCCAGAGCCCCCCGGCTGGGCAGCACTCAGTGCCTGCCTCTCCCAGGGATGGGGTTGCAAAGTTTGTTAAAGATAGTCTTAGTATGCCTGGCAGTTTTTCTCTGTGTTTTAGTTTGTGTTGATCCTGCCTTCTTAATTTGTGTTAATTCTGCTTTCTTATGTTAATAAAGAAGGAGGAGATGTGGGAGTGTGGCCATGGGGGTCGACAAGCCCCATGGTTGGTGATCACATCCGACTCTTAAAGATGAGACCATCAGGAAAGTAAAGCCTTGAGAGGGAACAAAGAAGGGTCATTCAGGAGACACCTTAAACAGGGACATGAAGAACAGGAACAGGGACAGGCTAACAGAACAGGGACAAAAACAAAAAAGGAATGAATAGGGACAGGCTATCAGAACAGCGACAAACAAAAAACAGCGTATGGGAGGGTCTTGCTGGCATAGGCAGGACCCACAAACAAGGACTCCAGGATTTGGAGGGGCAGCCAGAGCCCCCCAGCTGGGCAGCACTCAGTGCCTGCCTCTCCCAGGGATGGGGTTACAAAGTTTGTTAAAGATGGAATTAGTATGCCTGGCAGTTTTCCTCTGTATTTTAGTTTGTGTAAATAGTGCTTTCTTAATTTGTGTTACTCTTGCTTTCTAAATTTCTGTTAATCACGCCTTCATAATTTGTGTTAAACCTGCTTTCTTAATTTGTATTAATCGAGCTCTTTTAGGTTAATAAAGAAGGGGGAGATGTGGGAGCCTGGCCATGGGGGTCGACAAGTCCCATGGTTGGTGATAACATTGGACTCTTAAAGATGAGTCCATCAGGAAAGTAAAGAGTTGAGAGGGAACAAAGAAGGGTGATTCAGGAGACACCTTAACCAGGGACATGAAGAACAGGAACAGGGACAGGCAAACAGAGCAGGGAGAAACAAAAAACAGCATATGGGAGGGTCCCACTGGCATAGGCAGGACCCACAAACAAGGACTCCAGGAGTTGGAGGGGCAGCCAGAGCCCCCCGGCTGGGCAGCACTCAGTGCCTGCCTCTCCCAGGGATGGGGTTACAAAGTTTGTAAAAGATGGAATTAGTATGCCTGGCAGTTTTTCTCTGTATTTTAGTTTGTGTTGATCCTGCCTTCTTAATTTGTGCTAATCGCGCTTTCTTAAGTTAATAAAGAAGGGGAAGATGTGGGAGTGTGGCCATGGGGGTCGACAGGCCCCATGGTTGGTAATAACATCCGACTCTTAAGGATGAGACCATCAGGAATTTAAAGAGTTGAGAGGGAACAAAGAAGGGTGATTCAGGTGACACCTTGTTGTCTGGGGTGGCTTGTTCTCCAGCCATTAAAGCATGGAAGTTGCTGGGTGTTTGCTGTTGCCGGGCAAAGTTGTTGACCAATGACTAGTTAGTGGAAAGGTACTGCTGTGAGGCGGAAATTATAGGAAGGGAGCCTTTCTTTAATAAGGGATAGAATGAAGTTGTGCCCTCACTCTGAGAGATGAAGTTATGCCCTCAGTAAGAGAGAGTTCAAGTTATGTCGTCAATAAAGAGGTAGCAGTTACAGATCCTGAAAGAACCCCGTTGTCCGTGCGGTCTTTACGCCACAAATCGCCCCCCAACAGGGACATGAAAACGAACAGGGACAAGAAGAAAACAAACAGGGAAATGAAGAACAGGAACAGGGACAGGCTAACAGAACAGGGACAAAAATAAAAAAGGAATGAATACGGACAGGCAAACGGAACAGGGACAAAAACAGAAAAGGAATGAATAGGTACAGGCTAACAGAACAGGGATGAACTAAAAGAGCTTATGGGAGGGTCATGCTGGCTTACGCAGGACCCACAAACAAGGTCTCCAGGAGTTGGAGGGGCAGCCAGAGCCCCCCGGCTGGGCAGCACTCAGTGCCTGCCACTCCCAGGGATGGGGTTGCAAAGTTTGTTAAAGATAGTCTTAGTATGCCTGGCAGCTTTTCTCTGTGTTTTTTTGTTTGTGTTGATCCTGCCTTCTTAATTTGTGTTAAACGCGCTTTCTTATGTTAATAAAGAAGGAGGAGATGTGGGAGCGTGGCCATGGGGGTCGACAAGTCCCATGGTTGGTGATCACATCCGACTCTTAAAGTATAGACCATCACGAAAGTAAAGCCTTGAGAAGGAACAAAGAAGGGTGATTCAGGAGACACCTTAAGCAGGGACATGAAGAACAGGAACAGGGACAGGCTAACAGAACAGGGACAAAACAAAAAAGGAATGAATAGGGACATGCTATCAGTACAGGGACGAACAAAAAACAGCGTATGGGAGGGTCTCGCTGGCATAGGCCGGACCCCCAAACAAGGACTCCAGGAGTTGGAGGGGCAGCCAGAGCCCCCCGGCTGGGCAGCACTCAGTGCCTGCCTCTCCCAGGGATGGGGTTACAAAGTTTGTTAAAGATGGAATTAGTATGCCTGGCAGTTTTTCTCTGTATTTTAGTTTGTGTTAATAGTGATTTCTTAATTTGTGTTACTCTTCCTTTCTTAATTTCTGTTAATCGCGCCTTCTTAATTTGTGTTAAACCTGCTTTCTTAATTTGTGTTAATCAAGCTCTTTTATGTTAATAAAGAAGGGGGAGATGTGGGAGCGTGGCCATGGGGGTGGACAAGTCCCATGGTTGGTGATAACATCCGACTATTAAAGTAGAGACCATCAGGAAAGTAAAGAGTTGAAAGGGAACAAAGAAGGGTGATTCAGGAGACACCTTAAACAGGGACATGAAGAACAGGAACAGGGATAGTCTAACAGAACAGGGACGAAAACAAAAAAGGAATGAATAGGGACAGGCTATCAGAACAGGGACAAACAAAAAACAGCGTATGGGAGGGTCTCGTTGGCATACGCAGGACCCACAAACAAGGACTCCAGGAGTTGGAGGGGCAGCCAGAGCCCCCTGGCTGGGCAGTACTCAGTGCCTGCCTCTCCCAGGGATGGTTTTACAAAGGTTGTTAAAGATAGACTTAGTATGCCTGGCAGTTTTTCTCTGTGTTTTAGTTTGTATTGATCCTGCCTTCTTAATTTGTGTTAATCGCGCTTTCTTAAGTTAATAAAGAAGGGGGAGATGTGGGAGTGTGGCCATGGGGGTCGACAGGCCCCATGGTTGGTGATAACATAGGACTCTTAAGGATGAGACCATCAGGAATTTAAAGAGTTGAGAGGGAACAAAGAAGGGTGATTCAGGTGACACCTTCTTGTCTGGGGTGGCTAGTTCTCCAGCCATTAATGCATGGAAGTGGCTGGGTGTTTGGTGTTGCCGGGCAAAGTTGTTGTCCAATGACTAGTTAGTGGAAAGGTACTGCTGTGAGGCGGAAATTATAGGAAGGGAGCCTTTCCTGAATAAGGGATAGAATGAAGTTGTGCCCTCACTCTGAGAGACGAAGTTATGCCTTCAGTAAGAGAGAGTTCAAGTTATGTCATCAATAAAGAGGTAGCAGTTACAGATCCTGAAAGAACCCCGTTGTCCGTGCGGTCTTTACGCCACAAATCGCCCCCCAACAGGGACATGAAAACGAACAGGGACGAGAAGAAAACAAACAGGGACATGAAGAACAGGAACAGGGACAGGCTAACAGCACAGGGACAAAAACAAAAAAGGAATGAATAGGGACAGGCAAACGGAACAGGGACAAAAACAGAAAAGGAATGAATAGGTACAGGCTAACAGAACAGGGACGAACAAAAAGAGCTTATGGGAGGGTCACGCTGGCTTACGCAGGACCCACAAACAAGGACTCCAGGAGTTGGAGGGGCAGCCAGAGCCCCCCAGATGGGCAGCACTCAGTGCCTGCCTCTCCCAGGGATGGGGTTGCAAAGTTTGTTAAAGATAGACTTAGTATGCCTGGCAGTTTTTCTCTGTGTTTTAGTTTGTGTTGATCCTGCCTTCTTAATTTGTGTTAATTGCGCTTTCTTATTTTAATAAAGAAGGGGAAGATGTGGGAGTGTGGCCATGGGGGTCGACAAGCCCCATGGTTGGTGATAACATCCAACTCTTAAAGATGAAACCATCAGGAAAGTGAAGAGTTGAGAGGGAACAAAGAAGGGTGATTCAGGAGACACCTTAACCAGGGAGATGAAGAACAGGAACAGGGATAGTCTAACAAAACAGGGAGGAAAACAAAAAAGGAATGAAAAGGGACAGGCTAACAGAGCAGGGAGAAACAAAAAACAGCATATGGGAGGGTCCCACTGGCATATGCTGGACCCACAAACAAGGACTCCAGGAGTTGGAGGGGCAGCCAGAGCCCCCCGGCTGGGCAGCACTCTGTGCCTGCCTCTCCCAGGGATGGTTTTACAAAGATTGGTAAAGATAGACTTAGTATGCCTGGCAGTTTTTCTCTGTGTTTTAGTTTGTGTTGATCCTGCCTTCTTAATTTGTGTTAATCGCGTTTTCTTATGTTAATAAAGAAGGGGAAGATGTGGGAGTGTGGCTATGGGGGTCCACAAGCCCCATGGTTGGTGATAACATCCGACTACTAAAGTAGAGACCATCAGGAAAGTAAAGCCTTGAGAGGGAACAAAGAAGGGTGATTCAGGAGACACCTTAAGCAGGGACATGAAGAACAGGAACAGGGATAGTCTAACAGAACAGGGACAAAAACAAAAAAGGAATGAATAGGGACAGGCTATCAGAACAGCGACAAACAAAAAACAGCGTATGGGAGGGTCTCGCTGGCATAGGCAGGACCCCCAAACAAGGACTCCAGGAGTTGGAGGGGCAGCCAGAGCCCCCCGGCTAGGCAGTACTCAGTGCCTGACTCTCCCAGGGATGGGGTTACAACGTTTGTTAAAGATGGAATTAGTATGCCTGGCAGTTTTTCTCTGTATTTTAGTTTGTGTTAATAGTGCTTTCTTAATTTGTGTTACTTTTCCTTTCTTATTTTCTGTTAATCGCGCCTTCATAATTTGTGTTAAACCTGCTTTCTGAATTTGTGTTAATCAAGCTCTTTTATGTTAATAAAGAAGGGGGAGATGTGGTAGCATGGCCATGGGGGTCGACAAGTCCCATGGTTGGTGATCACATCCGACTCTTAAAGATGAGGCCATCAGGAAAGTAAAGAGTTGAGAGGGAACAAAGAAGGGTGATTCAGGAGACACCTTAAACAGGGACATGAAGAACAGGAACAGGGACAGGCTAACAGAGCAGGGACAAAAACAGAAAAGGAATGAATAGGGACAGGCTAACAGAACAGGGACGAACAAAAAGAGCTTATGAGAGGGTCACGCTGGCTTATGCAGGACCCACAAACAAGGACTCCAGGAGTTGGAGGGGCAGCCAGAGCTCCCCGGCTGGGCAGCACTCAGTGCCTGCCTCTCCCAGGGATGGTTTTACAAAGATTGTTAAAGATAGACTTAGTATGCCTGGCAGTTTTTCTCTGTGTTTTAGTTTGTGTTGATCCTGCCTTCTTAATATGTGTTAATCGCGCTTTCTTATGTTAATAAAGAAGGGGGAGATGTGGTAGCATGGCCATGGGGGTCGACAAGTCCCATGGTTGGTGATCACATCCGACTCTTAAAGATGAGACCATCAGGAATTTAAAGAGTTGAGAGGGAACAAAGAAGGGTGATTCAGGTGACACCTTGTTGTCTGGGGTGGCTTGTTCTCCAGCCATTAAAGCATGGAAGTTGCTGGGTGTTTGCTCTTGCCGGGCAACGTTGTTGACCAATGACTAGTTAGTGGAAAGTTACTGCTGTGAGGCGGAAGTTATAGGAAGGGAGCCTTTCCTGAATAAGGGATAGAATGAAGTTGTGCCCTCACTCTGAGAGATGAAGTTATGCCTTCAGTAAGAGAGAGTTCAAGTTATGCCATCAATAAAGAGGTAGCAGTTACAGATCCTGAAAGAACCCCGTTGTCTGTGCGGTCTTTACGCCACAAATCGCCCCCCAAAAGGGACATGAAAACGAACAGGGACAAGAAGAAAACAAACAGGGACATGAAGAACAGGAACAGGGACAGGCTAACAGCACAGGGACAAAAACAAAAAAGGAATGAATAGGGACAGGCTAACAGAACAGGGACGAACAAAAAGAGCTTATGGGAGGGTCTCGCTGGCATTGGCAGGACCCACAAACAAGGACTCCAGGAGTTGGAGGGGCAGCCAGAGCCCCCCGGCTGGGCAGCACTCAGTGCCTGCCTCTCCCAGGGATTGTTAAAGATAGACTTAGTATGCCTGGCAGTTTTTCTCTGTGTTTTAGTTTGTGTTGATCCTGCCTTCTTAATATGTGTTAATCGCGCTTTCTTAAGTTAATAAAGAAGGGGGAGATGTGGGAGTGTGGCCATGGGGGTCGACAAGCCCCATGGTTGGTGATAACATCGGACTCTTAAGGATGAGACCATCAGGAAAGTAAAGCCTTGAGAGGGAACAAAGAAGGGTGATTCAGGAGACACCTTAAACAGGGACATGAAGAACAGGAACAGGGACAGGCTAACGGAGCAGAGAGAAACAAAAAACAGCATATGGGAGGGTCCCACTGGCATATGCTGGACCCACAAACAAGGACTCCAGGAGTTGGAGGGGCAGCCAGAGCCCCCCGGCTGGGCAGCACTCAGTGCCTGCCTCTCCCAGGGATGGTTTTACAAAGGTTGTTAAAGATAGACTTAGTATGCCTGGCAGTTTTTCTCTGTGTTTTAGTTTGTGTTGATCCTGCCTTCTGAATTTGTGTTAATTGCGCATTCTTATGTTAATAAAGAAGGAGGAGATGTGGGAGTGTGGCCATGGGGGTCGACAAGCCCCATGGTTGGTGATCACATCCGACTCTTAAAGATGAGACCATGAGGAAAGTAAAGCCTTGCGAGGGAACAAAGAAGGGTGATTCAGGAGACACCTTAAACAGGGACATGAAGAACAGGAACAGGGATAGTCTAACAGAACAGGGACAAAAACAAAAAAGTAATGAATAGGGACAGGCTATCAGAACAGGGACAAACAAAAAACAGCCTATGGGAGGGTCTCGCTGGCATAGGCAGGACCCACAAACAAGGACTCCAGGAGTTGGAGGGGCAGCCAGAACCCCCCAGCTGGGAAGCACTCAGTGCCTGCCTCTCCCAGGGATGGGGTTACAAAGTTTGTTAAAGATGGAATTAGTATGCCTGGCAGTTTTTCTCTGTATTTTAGTTTGTGTTAATAGTGCTTTTTTAATTTGTGTTACTCTTGCTATCTTAATTTCTGTTAATCGCGCCTTCATAATTTGTGTTAAACCTGCTTTCTTAATTTGTGTTAATCGAGCTCTTTTATGTTAATAAAGAAGGGGGAGTTGTAGGAGTGTGGCCATGGGGGTCGACAAGTCCCATGGTTGGTGATCACATCCGACTCTTAAAGATGAGACCATCAGGAAAGTAAAGAGTTGAGAGGGAACAAAGAAGGGTGATTCAGGAGACACCTTAAACAGGGACATGAAGAACAGGAACAGGGACAGGCTAACAGAGCAGGGAGAAACAAAAAAAGCATAGGGGAGGGTCCCACTGGCATATGCTAGACCCACAAACAAGGACTCCAGGAGTTGGAGGGGCAGCCAGAGACCCCCGGCTGGGCAGCACTCAGTGCCTGCCTCTCCCAGGGATGGTTTTACAAAGATTGTTAAAGATAGACTTAGTATGCCTGGCAGTTTTTCTCTGTGTTTTAGTTTGTGTTGATCCTGCCTTCTTAATTTGTGTTAATCGCGCTTTCTTATGTTAATAAAGAAGGGGAAGATGTGGGAGTGTGGCAATGGGGGTCGACAGGCCCCATGGTTGGTGATAACATCCGACTCTTAAGGATGAGACCATCAGGAATTTAAAGAGTTGAGAGGGAACAAAGAAGGGTGATTCAGGTGACACCTTCTTGTCTGGGGTGGCTAGTTCTCCAGCCATTAATGCATGGAAGTGGCTGGGTGTTTGCTGTTGCCGGGCAAAGTTGTTGACCAATGACTAGTTAGTGGAAAGTTACTGCTGTGAGGCGGAAGTTATAGGAAGGGAGCCTTTCCTGAATAAGGGATAGAATGAAGTTGTGCCCTCACTCTGAGAGATGAAGTTATGCCCTCAGTAAGAGAGATTCAAGTTATGTCATCAATAAAGAGGTAGCAGTTACAGATCCTGAAAGAACCCCGTTGTCCGTGCGGTCTTTACTCCACAAATCGCCCCCCAACAGGGACATGAAAACGAACAGGGACAAGAAGAAAACAAACAGGGACATGACGAACAGGAACAGGGACAGGCTAACAGCACAGGGACAAAAACAAAAAAGGAATGAATAGGGACAGGCTAACAGAACAGGGACGAACAAAAAGAGCTTATGGGACGGTCACGCTGGCTTACGCAGGACCCCCAAACAAGGACTCCAGGAGTTGGAGGGGCAGCCAGAGCCCCCCGGCTGGGCAGCACTCAGTGCCTGCCTCTCCCAGGGATGGGGTTGCAAAGTTTGTTAAAGATAGTCTTAGTATGCCTGGCAGTTTTTCTCTGTGTTTTAGTTTGTGTTGATCCTGCCTTCTTAATTTGTGTTAATTGCGCTTTCTTATGTTAATAAAGAAGGAGGAGATGTGGGAGTGTGGCCATGGGGGTCGACAAGCCCCATGGTTGGTGATAACATCCGACTCTTAAAGATGAGGCCATCAGGAAAGGAAAGAGTTGAGAGGGAACAAAGAAGGGTGATTCAGGAGACACCTTAAACAGGGACATGAAGAACAGGAACAGGGACAGGCTAAAGGAGCAGGGAGAAACAAAAAACAGCATATGGGAGGGTCCCACTGGCATAGGCAGGACCCACAAACAAGGACTCCAGGAGTTGGAGGGGCAGCCAGAGCCCCCCGGCTGGGCAGCACTCAGTGCCTGCCTCTCCCAGGGATGGTTTTACAAAGTTTGTTAAAGATGGAATTAGTATGCCTGGCAGTTTTTCTCTGTATTTTAGTTTGTGTTAATAGTGCTTTTTTAATTTGTGTTACTCTTGCTTTCTTAATTTCTGTTAATAGCGCCTTCTTAATTTGTGTTAAACCTGCTTTCTTAATTTGTGTTAATCGAGCTCTTTTATGTTAATAAAGAAGGGGGAGTTGTAGGAGCGAGGCCATGGGGGTCGACAAGTCCCATGGTTGGTGATCACATCCGACTCTTAAAGATGAGACCATCAGGAAAGTAAAGAGTTGAGAGGGAACAAAGAAGGGTGATTCAGGAGACACCTTAAACAGGGACATGAAGAACAGGGACAGGCTAACAGAGCAGGGAGAAACAAAAAAAGCATATTGGAGGGTCCCACTGGCATAGGCAGGACCCACAAACAAGGACTCCAG
This sequence comes from Anser anser, assembly GCF_964211835.1. Lineage (NCBI taxonomy): Eukaryota > Metazoa > Chordata > Aves > Anseriformes > Anatidae > Anser > Anser anser. Next base: position 3,442,066 of record NC_139731.1, read on the forward strand.
GAGTTGGAGGGGCAGCCAGAGACCCCCGGCTGGGCAGCACTCAGTGCCTGCCTCTCCCAGGGATGGTTTTACAAAGATTGTTAAAGATAGACTTAGTATGCCTGGCAGTTTTTCTCTGTGTTTTAGTTTGTGTTGATCCTGCCTTCTTAATTTGTGTTAATCGCGCTTTCTTAAGTTAATAAAGAAGGGGAAGATGTGGGAGTGTGGCAATGGGGGTCCACAAGCCCCATGGTTGGTGATAACATCCGACTCTTAAGGATGAGACCATCAGGAATTTAAAGAGTTGAGAGGGAACAAAGAAGGGTGATTCAGGTGACACCTTCTTGCCTGGGGTGGCTAGTTCTCCAGCCATTAATGCATGGAAGTGGCTGGGTGTTTGCTGTTGCCGGGCAAAGTTGTTGACCAATGACTAGTTAGTGGAAAGTTACTGCTGTGAGGCGGAAGTTATAGGAAGGGAGCCTTTCCTGAATAAGGGATAGAATGAAGTTGTGCCCTCACTCTGAGAGATGAAGTTATGCCCTCAGTAAGAGAGAGTTCAAGTTATGTCCTCAATAAAGAGGTAGCAGTTACAGATCCTGAAAGAACCCCGTTGTCCGTGCGGTCTTTACTCCACAAATCGCCCCCCAACAGGGACATGAAAACGAACAGGGACAAGAAGAAAACAAACAGGGACATGAAGAACAGGAACAGGGATAGTCTAACAGAACAGGGACAAATACAAAAAAGGAATGAATAGGGACAGGCTATCAGAACAGGGACAAGCAAAAAACAGCATATGGGAGGGTCTCGCTGGCATAGGCAGGACCCACAAACAAGGACTCCAGGAGTTGGAGAGGCAGCTAGAGCCCCCCGGCTGGGCAGCACTCAGTGCCTGCCACTCCCAGGCATGGGGTTGCAAAGTTTGTTAAATATAGTCTTAGTATGCCTGGCAGTTTTTCTCTGTGTTTTAGTTTGTGTTGATCCTGCCTTCTTAATTTGTGTTAATTGTGCTTTCTTATGTTAATAAAGAAGGAGGAGATGTGGGAGTGTGGCCATGGGGGTCGACAAGCCCCATGGTTGGTGATCACATTTGACTCTTAAAGATGAGACCATCAGGAAAGTAAAGCCTTGAGAGGGAACAAAGAAGGGTGATTCAGGAGACACCTTAAACAGGGACATGAAGAACAGGAACAGGGACAGGCTAACAGAACAGGGACAAAAACAAAGAAGGAATGAATAGGGACAGGCTATCAGAACAGCGACAAACAAAAAACAGCGTATGGGAGGGTCTCGCTGGCATAGGCAGGACCCACAAACAAGGACTCCAGGAATTGGAGGGGCAGCCAGAGCCCCCCAGCTGGGCAGCACTCAGTGCCTGCCTCTCCCAGGGATGGGGTTACAAAGTTTGTTAAAGATGGAATTAGTATGCCTGGTAGTTTTTCTCTGTGTTTTAGTTTGTGTTAATAGTGCTTTCTTAATTTGCGTTACTCTTGCTTTCATAATTTCTGTTAATCACGCCTTCATAATTTGTGTTAAACCTGCTTTCCTAATTTGTGTTAATCGAGCTCTTTTATGTTAATAAAGAAGGGGGAGTTGTGGGAGTGTGGCCATGGGGGTCGACAAGTCCCATGGTTGGTGATAACATCCGACTCTTAAAGATGAGACCATCAGGAAAGTAAAGCCTTGAGAGGGAACAAAGAAGGGTGATTCAGGAGACACCTTAAACAGGGACATGAAGAACAGGAACAGGGACAGGCTAACAGAGCAGGGAGAAACAAAAAACAGCATATGGGAGGGTCCCACTGGCATATGCTGGACCCACAAACAAGGACTCCAGTAGTCGGAGGGGCAGCCAGAGCCCCCCGGCTGGGCAGCACTCAGTGCCTGCCTCTCCCAGGGATGGTTTTACAAAGTTGTTAAAGATAGACTTAGTATGCCTGGCAGTTTTTCTCTGTGTTTTAGTTTGTGTTGATCCTGCCTTCTTAATTTGTGTTAATTGTGCTTTCTTATGTTAATAATGAAGGGGAAGATGTGGGAGTGTGGCCATGGGGGTCGACAAGCCCCATGGCTGGTGATAACATCGGACTCTTAAAGATGAGGCCATCAGGAAAGTAAAGAGTTGAGAGGGAACAAAGAAGGGTGATTCAGGAGACACCTTAACCAGGGACATGAACAACAGGAACAGGGACAGGCTAACAGAGCAGGGAGAAACAAAAAAGAGCATATGGGAGGGCCCCACTGGCATAGGCAGGACCCACAAACAAGGACTCCAGGAGTTGGAGGGGCAGCCAGAGCCCCCTGGCTGGGCAGCACTCAGTGCCTGCCTCTCCCAGGGATGGTTTTACAAAGGTTGTTAAAGATAGACTTAGTATGCCTGGCAGTTTTTCTCTGTGTTTTAGTTTGTGTTGATCCTGCCTTCTTAATTTGTGTTAATCGCGCTTTCTTATGTTAATAAAGAAGAAGGAGATGTGGGAGTGTGGCCATGGGGGTCGACAAGCCCCATGGTTGGTGATAACATAGGACTCTTAAGGATGAGACCATCAGGAAAGGAAAGCCTTGAGAGGGAACAAAGAAGGGTGATTCAGGTGACACCTTCTTGTCTGGGGTGGCTAGTTCTCCAGCCATTAATGCATGGAAGTGGCTGGGTGTTTGCTGTTGCCGGGCAAAGTTGTTGACCAATGACTAGTTAGTGGAAAGGTACTGCTGTGAGGCAGAAATTATAGGAAGGGAGCCTTTCCTGAATAAGGGATAGAATGAAGTTGTGCCCTCACTCTGAGAGATGAAGTTATGCCCTCAGTAAGAGAGAGTTCAAGTTATGTCATCAATAAAGAGGTAGCAGTTACAGATCCTGAAAGAACCCCGTTGTCCATGCGGTCTTTACGCCACAAATCGCCCCCCAACAGGGACATGAAAACGAACAGGGACGAGAAGAAAACAAACAGGGACATGAAGAACAGGAACAGGGACAGGCTAACAGAACAGGGACAAAAACAAAAAAGGAATGAATAGGGACAGGCAAAGGGAACAGGGACGAACAAAAAGAGCTTATGGGAGGGTCACGCTGGCTTACGCAGGACCCACAAACAAGGACTCCAGGAGTTGGAGGGGCAGCCAGAGCCCCCCGGCTGGGCAGCACTCAGTGCCTACCACTCCCAGGGATGGGGTTGCAAAGTTTGTTAAAGATAGTCTTAGTATGCCTGGCAGTTTTTCTCTGTGTTTTAGTTTGTGTTGATCCTGCCTTCTTAATTTGTGTTAATTGCGCTTTCTTATGTTAATAAAGAAGGAGGAGATGTGGGAGTGTGGCCATGGGGGTCGACAAGCCCCATGGTTGGTGATTACATCCGACTCTTAAACATGAGGCCATGAGGAAAGTAAAGCCTTGAGAGGGAACAAAGAAGGGTCATTCAGGAGACACCTTAAAGAGGGACATGAAGAACAGGAACAGGGACAGGCTAACAGAGCAGGGAGAAACACAAAACAGCATATGGGAGGGTCCCACTGGCATATGGTGTACCCAAAAACAAGGACTCCAGGAGTTGGAGGGGCAGCCAGAGCCCCCCGGCTGGGCAGCACTCAGTGCCTGCCTCTCCCAGGGATGGGGTTACAAAGTTTGTTAAAGATGGAATTAGTATGCCTGGCAGTTTTTCTCTGTATATTTTAGTTTGTGTTAATAGTGCTTTCTTAATTTGTGTTACTCTTGCTTTCTTAATTTCTGTTAATCGCACCTTCATAATTTGTGTTAAACCTGCTTTCTTAATTTGTGTTAATCGAGCTCTTTTATGTTAATAAAGAAGGGGGAGTTGTGGGAGCCTGGCCATGGGGGTCGACAAGTCCCATGGTTGGTGATAACATCTGACTCTTAAAGATGAGGCCATCAGGAAAGTAAAGAGTTGAGAGGGAACAAAGAAGGGTGATTCAGGAGACACCTTAAACAGGGACATGAAGAACAGGAACAGGGGCAGGCTAACAGAGCAGGGAGAAACAAAAAACTGCATATGGGAGGGTCCCACTGGCGTATGCTGGACCCACAAACAAGGACTCCAGGAGTTGGAGGGGCAGCCAGAGCCCCCCGGCTGGGCAGCACTCAGTGCCTGCCTCTCCCAGGGATGGTTTTACAAAGGTTGTTAAAGATAGTCTTAGTATGCCTGGCAGTTTTTCTCTGTGTTTTAGTTTGTGTTGATCCTGCCTTCTTAATTTGTGTTAATCGCGCTTTCTTATGTTAATAAAGAAGAAGGAGATGTGGGAGTGTGGCCATGGGGGTCGACAAGCCCCATGGTTGGTGATAACATCCAACTCTTAAGGATGAGACCATCAGGAAAGGAAAGCCTTGAGAGGGAACAAAGAAAGGTGATTCAGGTGACACCTTCTTGTCTGGGGTGGCTAGTTCTCCAGCCATTAATGCATGGAAGTGGCTGGGTGTTTGCTGTTGCCGGGCAAAGTTGTTGACCAATGACTAGTTAGTGGAAAGGTACTGCTGTGAGGCAGAAATTATAGGAAGGGAGCCTTTCCTGAATAAGGGATAGAATGAAGTTGTGCCCTCACTCTGAGAGATGAAGTTATGCCCTCAGTAAGAGAGAGTTCAAGTTATGTCATCAATAAAGAGGTAGCAGTTACAGATCCTGAAAGAACCCCGTTGTCCATGCGGTCTTTACGCCACAAATCGCCCCCCAACAGGGACATGAAAACGAACAGGGACGAGAAGAAAACAAACAGGGACATGAAGAACAGGAACAGGGACAGGCTAACAGAACAGGGACAAAAACAAAAAAGGAATGAATAGGGACAGGCAAAGGGAACAGGGACGAACAAAAAGAGCTTATGGGAGGGTCACGCTGGCTTACGCAGGACCCACAAACAAGGACTCCAGGAGTTGGAGGGGCAGCCAGAGCCCCCCGGCTGGGCAGCACTCAGTGCCTACCACTCCCAGGGATGGGGTTGCAAAGTTTGTTAAAGATAGTCTTAGTATGCCTGGCAGTTTTTCTCTGTGTTTTAGTTTGTGTTGATCCTGCCTTCTTAATTTGTGTTAATTGCGCTTTCTTATGTTAATAAAGAAGGAGGAGATGTGGGAGTGTGGCCATGGGGGTCGACAAGCCCCATGGTTGGTGATTACATCCGACTCTTAAACATGAGGCCATGAGGAAAGTAAAGCCTTGAGAGGGAACAAAGAAGGGTCATTCAGGAGACACCTTAAAGAGGGACATGAAGAACAGGAACAGGGACAGGCTAACAGAGCAGGGAGAAACACAAAACAGCATATGGGAGGGTCCCACTGGCATATGGTGTACCCAAAAACAAGGACTCCAGGAGTTGGAGGGGCAGCCAGAGCCCCCCGGCTGGGCAGCACTCAGTGCCTGCCTCTCCCAGGGATGGGGTTACAAAGTTTGTTAAAGATGGAATTAGTATGCCTGGCAGTTTTTCTCTGTATATTTTAGTTTGTGTTAATAGTGCTTTCTTAATTTGTGTTACTCTTGCTTTCTTAATTTCTGTTAATCGCACCTTCATAATTTGTGTTAAACCTGCTTTCTTAATTTGTGTTAATCGAGCTCTTTTATGTTAATAAAGAAGGGGGAGTTGTGGGAGCCTGGCCATGGGGGTCGACAAGTCCCATGGTTGGTGATAACATCTGACTCTTAAAGATGAGGCCATCAGGAAAGTAAAGAGTTGAGAGGGAACAAAGAAGGGTGATTCAGGAGACACCTTAAACAGGGACATGAAGAACAGGAACAGGGGCAGGCTAACAGAGCAGGGAGAAACAAAAAACTGCATATGGGAGGGTCCCACTGGCGTATGCTGGACCCACAAACAAGGACTCCAGGAGTTGGAGGGGCAGCCAGAGCCCCCCGGCTGGGCAGCACTCAGTGCCTGCCTCTCCCAGGGATGGTTTTACAAAGGTTGTTAAAGATAGTCTTAGTATGCCTGGCAGTTTTTCTCTGTGTTTTAGTTTGTGTTGATCCTGCCTTCTTAATTTGTGTTAATCGCGCTTTCTTATGTTAATAAAGAAGAAGGAGATGTGGGAGTGTGGCCATGGGGGTCGACAAGTCCCATGGTTGGTGATAACATCCAACTCTTAAGGATGAGACCATCAGGAATTTAAAGAGTTGAGAGGGAACAAAGAAAGGTGATTCAGGTGACACCTTCTTGTCTGGGGTGGCTAGTTCTCCAGCCATTAATGCATGGAAGTGGCTGGGTGTTTGCTGTTGCCGGGCAAAGTTGTTGACCAATGACTAGTTAGTGGAAAGGTACTGCTGTGAGGCGGAAGTTATAGGAAGGGAGCCTTTCCTGAATAAGGGATAGAATGAAGTTGTGCCCTCACTCTGAGAGATGAAGTTATGCCCTCAGTAAGAGAGAGTTCAAGTTATGTCATCAATAAAGAGGTAGCAGTTACAGATCCTGAAAGAACCCTGTTGTCCGTGCGGTCTTTACGCCACAAATCGCCCCCCAACAGGGACAAGAAATCGAACAGTGACGAGAAGAAAACAAACAGGGACATGAAGAAGAGGAACAGGGACAGGCAAACAGAACAGGGACAAAAACAAAAAAGGAATGAATAGGGACAGGCAAACGGAACAGGGACAAAAACAGAAAAGGAATGATCAGGTACAGGCTAACAGAACAGGGATGACCAAAAAGAGCATATGGGAGGGTCACGATGGTTTACGCAGGACCCCCAAACAAGGACTCCAGGAGTTGGAGGGGCAGCCAGAGCCCCCCAGCTGGGCAGCACTCAGGTCCTGCCTCTCCCAGGGACGGGGTTACAAAGTTTGTTAAAGATGGCATTAGTATGCCTGGCAGTTTTTATCTGTATTTTAGTTTGTGTTAATAGTGCTTTCTTAATTTGTGTTACTCTTGCTTTCTTAATTTCTGTTAATCGCGCCTTGTTAATTAATGTTAAACCTGCTTTCTTAATTTGTGTTAATCGAGCTCTTTTATGTTAATAAAGGTGGGGGAGATGTGGGAGCCTGGCCATGGGGTTAGACAAGCCCCATGGTTGGTGATAAGATCTGACTAATAAAGTAGAGACCATCAGGAAAGTAAAGAGTTGAAAGGGAACAAAGAAGGGTGATTCAGGAGACACCTTAAACAGGGACATGAAGAACAGGAACAGGGATAGTCTAACAGAACAGGGATGAAAACAAAAAAGGAATGATTAGGGACAGGCTATCAGAACAGGGACAAACAAAAAACAGCGTATGGGAGGGTCTTGTTGGAATAGGCAGGACCCTCAAACAAGGACTCCAGGAGTTGGAGGGGCAGCCAGAGCCCCCCGGCTGGGCAGCACTCAGTGCCTGCCTCTCCCAGGGATGGTTTTACAAAGTTTGTTAAACATAGACTTAGTATGCCTGGCAGTTTTTCTCTGTGTTTTAGTTTGTGCTAATCCTGCCTTCTTAATTTGTGTTAATCGCGCTTTCTTAAGTTAATAAAGAAGGGGGAGATGTGGGAGTGTGGCCATGGGGGTCGACAAGCCCCATGGTTGGTGATCACATCTGACTCTTAAAGATGAGACCATCAGGAAAGTAAAGCCCTGAGAGGGAACAAAGAAGGGTGATTCAGGAGACACCTTAAACAGGGACATGAAGAACAGGAACAGGGACAGGCTAACAGAACAGGGACAAACAAAAAACAGCATATGGGAGGGTCTCGCTGGCATAGGCAGGACCCACAAACAAGGACTCCAGGAGTTGGAGGGGCAGCCAGAGCCCCCTGGCTGGGCAGTACTCAGTGCCTGCCTCTCCCAGGGATGGTTTTACAAAGATTGTTAAAGATAGACTTAGTATGCCTGGCAGTTTTTCTCTGTGTTTTAGTTTGTGTTGATCCTGCCTTCTTAATTTGTGTTAAACGCGCTTTCTTATGTTAATAAAGAAGGGGAAAATGTGGGAGTGTGGCCATGGGGGTCGACAAGCCCCATGGTTGGTGATCACATCCGACTATTAAAGTAGAGGCCATCAGGAAAGTAAAGCCTTGAGAGGGAACAAAGAAGGGTGATTCAGGAGACACCTTAACCAGGGACATGAAGAACAGGAACAGGGATAGTCTAACAGAACAGGGACAAAAACAAAAAAGGAATGAATAGGGACATGCTATCAGAACAGCGACAAAGAAAAAACAGCGTATGGGAGGGTCTCGCTGGCATAGGCCGGACCCAAAAACAAGGACTCCAGGAGTTGGAGGGGCAGCCAGAGCCCCCCGGCTGGGCAGCACTCAGTGCCTGCCTCTCCCAGGGATGGTTTTACAAAGATTGTTAAAGATAGACTTAGTATGCCTGGCAGTTTTTCTCTGTGTTTTAGTTTGTGTTGATCCTGCCTTCTTAATATGTGTTAATCGCGCTTTCTTATGTTAATAAAGAAGGGGAAGATGTGGGAGTGTGGCCATGGGGGTCGACAAGCCCCATGGTTGGTGATAACATCGGACTCTTAAGGATGAGACCATCAGGAATTTAAAGAGTTGAGAGGGAACAAAGAAGGGTGATTCAGGTGACACCTTGTTGTCTGGGGTGGCTTGTTCTCCAGCCATTAAAGCACGGAAGTTGCTGGGTGTTTGCTGTTGCCGGGCAACGTTGTTGACCAATGACTAGTTAGTGGAAAGGTACTGCTGTGAGGCGGAAGTTATAGGAAGGGAGCCTTTCCTGAATAAGGGATAGAATGAAGTTGTGCCCTCACTCTGAGAGATGAAGTTATGCCTTCAGTAAGAGAGAGTTCAAGTTATGCCATCAATAAAGAGGTAGCAGTTACAGATCCTTTAAGAACCCCGTTGTCCGTGCGGTCTTTACGCCACAAATCGCCCCCCAAAAGGGACATGAAAACGAACAGTGACAAGAAGAAAACAAACAGGGACATGAAGAACAGGAACAGGGACAGGCTAACAGCACAGGGACAAAAACAATAAAGGAATGAATAGGGACAGGCTAACAGAACAGGGACGAACAAAAAGAGCTTATGGGAGGGTCACGCTGGCTTACGCAGGACCCCCAAACAAGGACTCCAGGAGTTGGAGGGGCAGCCAGAGCCCCCCGGCTGGGCAGCACTCAGTGCCTGCCACTCCCAGGGATGGGGTTGCAAAGTTTGTTAAAGATAGTCTTAGTATGCCTGGCAGTTTTTCTCTGTGTTTTAGTTTGTGTTGATCCTGCCTTCTTAATTTGTGTTAATCGAGCTCTTTTATGTTAATAAAGAAGGGGGAGATGTGGGAGCATGGCCATGGGGGTCGACAAGTCCCATGGTTGGTGATAACATCCAACTCTTAAAGATGAGGCCATCAGGAAAGTAAAGCCTTGAGAGGGAACAAAGAAGGGTGATTCAGGAGACACCTTAAACAGGGACATGAAGAACAGGAACAGGGATAGTCTAACAGAACAGGGAGGAAAACAAAAAAGGAAAGAATAGGGACAGGCAAAGGGAACAGGAAAAAAAAAAAAAGGAATGAATAGGGACAGGCTATCAGAACAGGGACAAACAAAAAACAGCATATGGGAGGGTCTCGCTGGCATAGGCAGGACCCACAAACAAGGACTCCAGGAGTTGGAGAGGCAGCTAGAGCCCCCCGGCTGGGCAGCACTCAGTGCCTGCCACTCCCAGGGATGGGGTTGCAAAGTTTGTTAAAGATAGTCTTAGTATGCCTGGCAGTTTTTCTCTGTGTTTTAGTTTGTGTTGATCCTGCCTTCTTAATTTGTGTTAATTGTGCTTTCTTCTGTTAATAAAGAAGGAGGAGATGTGGGAGTGTGGCCATGGGGGTCGACAAGCCCCATGGTTGGTGATCACATCCGACTCTTAAAGATGAGACCATCAGGAAAGTAAAGCCTTGAGAGGGAACAAAGAAGGGTGATTCAGGAGACACCTTAAGCAGGGACATGAAGAACAGGAACAGGGACAGGCTAACAGAACAGGGACAAAAAAAAAAGGAATGAATAGGGACATGCTATCAGAACAGGGACAAACAAAAAACAGCGTATGGGAGGGTCTCGCTGGCATAGGCAGGACCCACAAACAAGGACTCCAGGAGTTGGAGGGGCAGCCAGAGCCCCCCAGCTGGGAAGCACTCAGTGCCTGCCTCTCCCAGGGATGGGGTTACAAAGTTTGTTAAAGATGGAATTAGTATGCCTGGCAGTTTTTCTCTGTATATTTTAGTTTGTGTTAGTAGTGCTTTCTTAATTTGTGTTACTCTTGCTTTCTTAATTTCTGTTAATCGCACCTTCATAATTTGTGTTAAACCTGCTTTCTTAATTTGTGTTAATCGAGCTCTTTTATGTTAATAAAGAAGGGGGAGTTGTGGGAGCCTGGCCATGGGGGTCGACAAGTCCCATGGTTGGTGATAACATCTGACTCTTAAAGATGAGGCCATCAGGAAAGTAAAGAGTTGAGAGGGAACAAAGAAGGGTGATTCAGGAGACACCTTAAACAGGGACATGAAGAACAGGAACAGGGGCAGGCTAACAGAGCAGGGAGAAACAAAAAACAGCATATGGGAGGGTCCCACTGGCGTATGCTGGACCCACAAACAAGGACTCCAGGAGTTGGAGGGGCAGCCAGAGCCCCCCGGCTGGGCAGCACTCAGTGCCTGCCTCTCCCAGGGATGGTTTTACAAAGGTTGTTAAAGATAGTCTTAGTATGCCTGGCAGTTTTTCTCTGTGTTTTAGTTTGTGTTGATCCTGCCTTCTTAATTTGTGTTAATCGCGCTTTCTTATGTTAATAAAGAAGAAGGAGATGTGGGAGTGTGGCCATGGGGGTCGACAAGTCCCATGGTTGGTGATAACATCCAACTCTTAAGGATGAGACCATCAGGAATTTAAAGAGTTGAGAGGGAACAAAGAAAGGTGATTCAGGTGACACCTTCTTGTCTGGGGTGGCTAGTTCTCCAGCCATTAATGCATGGAAGTGGCTGGGTGTTTGCTGTTGCCGGGCAAAGTTGTTGACCAATGACTAGTTAGTGGAAAGGTACTGCTGTGAGGCGGAAGTTATAGGAAGGGAGCCTTTCCTGAATAAGGGATAGAATGAAGTTGTGCCCTCACTCTGAGAGATGAAGTTATGCCCTCAGTAAGAGAGAGTTCAAGTTATGTCATCAATAAAGAGGTAGCAGTTACAGATCCTGAAAGAACCCCGTTGTCCGTGCGGTCTTTACGCCACAAATCGCCCCCCAACAGGGACAAGAAAACGAACAGTGACGAGAAGAAAACAAACAGGGAAATGAACAGGAACAGGGACAGGCTAACAGAACAGGGACAAAAAAAAAAAAAGGAATGAATAGGGACAGGCAAATGGAACATGGACAAAAACAGAAAAGGAATGATCAGGTACAGGCTAATAGAACAGGGACGAACAAAAAGAGCTTATGGGAGGGTCACGATGGTTTACTCAGGACCCCCAAACAAGGACTCCAGCAGTTGGAGGGGCAGCCAGAGCCCCCCAGCTGGGCAGCACTCAGTGCCTGCCTCTCCCAGGGATGGGGTTACAAAGTTTGTTAAAGATGGAATTAGTATGCGTGGCAGTTTTTGTCTGTATTTTAGTTTGAGTTAATAGTGCTTTCTTAATTTGTGTTTCTCTTGCTTTCCTAATTTCTGTTAATCGAGCCTTCTTAATTTGTGTTAAACCTGCTTTCTTAATTTGTGTTAATTGCGCTTTCTTATGTTAATAAAGAAGGGGGAGATGTGGGAGTGTTGCCATGGGGGTCGACAAGCCCCATGGTTGGTGATAACATCAGACTCTTAATGATGAGACCATCAGGAAAGTAAAGAGTTGAAAGGGAACAAAGAAGGGTGATTCAGGAGACACCTTAAACAGGGACATGAAGAACAGGAACAGGGATAGTCTAACAGAACAGGGATGAAAACAAAAAAGGAATGATTAGGGACAGGCTATCAGAACAGGGACAAACAAAAAACAGCGTATGGGAGGGTCTTGTTGGCATAGGCAGGACCCTCAAACAAGGACTCCAGGAGTTGGAGGGGCAGCCAGAGCCCCCTGGCTGGGCAGTACTCAGTGCCTGCCTCTCCCAGGGATGGTTTTACAAAGTTTGTTAAACATAGACTTAGTATGCCTGGCAGTTTTTCTCTGTGTTTTAGTTTGTGCTAATCCTGCCTTCTTAATTTGTGTTAATCGCGCTTTCTTAAGTTAATAAAGAAGGGGGAGATGTGGGAGTGTGGCCATGGGGGTCGACAAGCCCCATGGCTGGTGATCACATCTGACTCTTAAAGATGAGACCATCAGGAAAGTAAAGCCCTGAGAGGGAACAAAGAAGGGTGATTCAGGAGACACCTTAAACAGGGACATGAAGAACAGGAACAGGGACAGGCTAACAGAACAGGGACAAACAAAAAACAGCATATGGGAGGGTCCCACTGGCATATGCTGCACCCACAAACAAGGACTCCAGGAGTTGGAGGGGCAGCCAGAGCCCCCTGGCTGGGCAGTACTCAGTGCCTGCCTCTCCCAGGGATGGTTTTACAAAGGTTGTTAAAGATAGTCTTAGTATGCCTGGCAGTTTTTCTCTGTGTTTTAGTTTGTGTTGATCCTGCCTTCTTAATTTGTGTTAATCGCGCTTTCTTATGTTAATAAAGAAGGAGGAGGTGTGGGAGTGTGGCCATGGGGGTGGACAAGCCCCATGGTTGGTGATCACATCCGATTCTTAAAGATGAGACCATCAGGAAAGTAAAGCCTTGAGAGGGAACAAAGAAGGGTGATTCAGGAGACACCTTAAGCAGGGACTTTAGGAACAGGAACAGGGATAGTCTAACAGAACAGGGACAAAAGCAGAAAAGGAATGAATAGGTACAGGCTAACAGAACAGGGACGAACAAAAAGAGCGTATGGGAGGGTCACGCTGGCTTACGCAGGACCCCCAAACAAGGACTCCAGGAGTTGGAGGGGCAGCCAGAGCCCCCCGGCTGGGCAGCACTCAGTGCCTGCCTCTCCCAGGGTTGGTTTTACAAAGTTTATTAAAGATGGAATTAGTATGCCTGGCACTTTTTCTCTGTGTTTTAGTTTGTGTTAATAGTGCTTTCTTAATTTGTGTTACTCTTGCTTTCTTAATTTCTGTTAATCGCGCCTTGTTAATTTGTGTTAAACCTGCTTTCTTAATTTGTGTTAATCGAGCTCTTTTATGTTAATAAAGAAGGGGGAGATGTGGGAGCATGGCCATGGGGGTCGACAAGTCCCATGGTTGGTGATAACATGCGACTCTTAAAGATGAGGCCATCAGGAAAGTAAAGAGTTGAGAGGGAACAAAGGGTGATTCAGGAGACACCTTAAGCAGGGACATGAAGAACAGGAACAGGGACAGGCTAACAGAACAGGGACAAACAAAAAACAGCGTATGGGAGGGTTTCGCTGGCATAGGCAGGACCCAGAAACAAGGACTCCAGGAGTTGGAGGGGCAGCCAGAGCTCCCCGGCTGGGCAGCACTCAGTGCCTGCCTCTCCCAGGGATGGGGTTACAAAGTTTGTTAAAGATGGAATTATTATGCCTGGCAGTTTTTCTCTCTATTTTAGTTTGTGTTAATAGTGCTTTCTTAATTTGTGTTACTCTTGCTTTCTTAATTTCTGTTAATCGCGCCTTCATAATTTGTGTTAAACCTGCTTTCTTAATTTGTGTTAATCGAGCTCTTTTATGTTAATAAAGAAGGAGGAGATGTGGGAGCCTGGCCATGGGGGTCGACAAGTCCCATGGTTGGTGATAACATCCAACTCTTAAGGATGAGACCATCAGGAATTTAAAGAGTTGAGAGGGAACAAAGAAGGGTGATTCAGGTGTGTTATAAGTGAGACCATACAAATTTCTTGGTCTATCAGAAATATTTTATTAATTAAGTAAGCAGGCACAAGCAAAACAGCGCTGGGCGGCTGGGGAGTCTCCGCTCCACCATAGCACGCAACTTTCCCCTTTCAGTGTCGCCGTTTTATAGCATCCAAGTTTCGGCTTGTCAGGACTTGTTGGACCTTCTGAAGCTGCGCAGTTTGTTGTTGGGGGTCGTTGTTTTTCTTTCAATGATCATGCGTTGTGCTCCTGTTCAAGGGGGAGGGTAGTGAAGCGGGAAACAGTATTTCACAGAGTCTTTGTTTTACCAAGGATGTTTATCCAACACCCCCTCCCCACTATCTACTTGCTTAGTCTTCCCCCTTAACAAGGTCGTAAATTGCAAAACCTTATCTTCTCAGCAGATCCTCTGAATTCCTTTTAAAGACAATGAACAAACACCCGCTAATTTATCACAATCCCTCCTTTTTCTTTTTCTAACATATTTTGTTCATTGATGAATTTTTGAAGCACTTGTTTGCTCAATATTAAAGTTTCTGCGTCATCCTCCTCCTGTTCAAGAGATTCATATTTCGAACGCACAAGCATAAGGTGAGCTGCCTCTAATCGGTTTACAATCGCGATTATTCGATTGAATATACATGGTACAAAAGTTAGTGTTAATATGAGCAGCAACAAAGGTCCTGCTATAGTTGATAGCAGTGTAGTGAGCCAAAGTGAGTAATTAAACCAGGATTCATACCAATTCTGGTGGGCTTCATTTTCTATTTTTCGTTTTTCTAGCCCTTCTCTCAATTTAGTCATTGTATCCCTTACTACTCCAGTATGATCTGCATATACGCAACACTCCTCTCGTAGGGCTGCACACAATCCTCCTTGTTGTAGAAAAATCAGATCTAATCCCCTACGATTTTGTCGTACAGATTTTTCTAAAGCTGATATAGATTGCTCGATACGGGCCAAATCCTCATCTACAGCAATGCGTAGAGAGGTAAATTCTTGGCTTTGTTTTACCAGAGAGGTAATTTCAGTTCCGGCTCCTGCAGCCCCCAGAATCATCAGAGTGGCTAAAGTGACAGCCGTAATAGGCTCTCTCTTCCTTAAGTGTTTTTTTGCCATAGCATGTTGGATGTACATATACTCCTCAGAATGGTAAAGAATCCTAGGTATAATTACTACCTGTACACAAAAATCATGAGACGAGTTGAACAATTTCAAAGATAAGCATGGAGTTACCCCCAGAGACGAACATACCCATCTGGTGTTATCTGCTGGTATTAACCATTTTTCTTTGTCTAATTGTGTAACATTTTCTGTAATATTGCATAGATGGAACTTCTCACCAGGGACCGTGCCTACGCACCTGCCATTCCCAGTTACTTCCGTTAACGTTATTCCTACATCCCTTCCCCAATTGCATTGTGGGGGATCGGTTTTGTTTGAACGGGTGGTTTCTCCCAGATCCCCAATGGCGTCGTAATATGAGGGCCTTATATCAAGACATAACCAGCAAGGTCTAGGCACGTCTGGATTTGGTTGATTCAACAACTGATAACTAGCATTCATGATTCTCCATATGTTATTCCCGGTCACCCCTTCATTTCTAATCCCATACTCCGGGTTTACTGATTTATTAGCAACCTCCAGTGGTTTAGGACTATTAGGAGTTAGCATTCTAAAAGCTTGTGTAGGCTGAATCCTCAAAACACTCCCCGACAGTTTCTGATTTGGTCCCACCCGTTGGAGACTCTTAGTCTCTTCCTTCTTTATATAGATGATGCCTCCCCTATCAGTCCCCCAGCAGTAGTTATCTGCTGAACAACATGGTGATCTTCCCATCTAATCAGGCTCCATTTAAAAGGTTTGTGAGGGTGCGCAGACCCAGGAACAGTGTAAACAATCGTACCCATTACTATGTATCGCAAAAAAAATGGCTAGGGCCCATTTTCCAGAGTTCTTTACCTGGCCACGTAATTCCCCACCGTTTCACTCTCTGCCTCGCTTGTCAGTTCGGTTGCAGAGAACTACAAGGTGCAAGTTCTTCTTGGCAGCAGCAGTGTTCTTCAGGGGAGTTTCTCAGGTAACCGCGACCTTTTTCTGATCAAACAGGGTCCCCTTTCCTCCTTTTTTTTTTTACGATACATAGACAGTTAGACCATACTTATCGAGTTCGTTTCAACGTGAGCTTTAAGTCATCAGGGCCTGCGACCGCTTCCCATTTGCTTTTCTGGATCGGTCCTTTCACGCGACTGGCATGCGTTCACCCCTTCTCAGCCGTCCGGATAGCCGTCTCTGTGATAAGTAAAACAACATAGGGGCCTCCCCACCGTGGTGTTAAAGACGTTTCTTTCCATGTCTTAATTAGAACCCTATCTCCAGGTTGTATCCTATGGATTGCTATATCTAGCCACCAAGCCTTTCGCTTGCAACTCCCTCCGTTGGTTCATAAGCTGTATTAAATAAGGTTTTAATTGGATATCCTGTACCTGGGGGTGATCAGATGGCATCTCTAAATCATAAGGCATACCATACAGCCTTTCAAAAGGTGAGATTCCGACATCGGCTCTGGGCTATGTCCGGATATTCAATAGTGCAAGCGGTAAACATTTCACCCAGGAGGTTTTTGTCTCTATCATAAGCTTTGTTAGTTGCTTTTTAATTTCACCATTCATTCGTTCTACCTTTCCCGAACTCTGAGGATGCCAGGGAGTGTAATATTCCCATTTAATTCCCAGAGCCTTCATCGTGTCTCGGGATACCTTTGACACAAAGTGTGGGCCTCGATCAGAGTCAATTGCTTCTATTACCCCGTATCTGGGTATGATGCTTTCTAATAATATCTTTACCACGGTTTGAGCTGTGGCCCTTGCCGTAGGGAATGCTTCAACAAAGTTTGTGAGGTGGTCTACAATAACTAATAAGTATCTATATCGCCCCGTTTTTGGAAGTTCAGTAAAATCTAATTGAATCTTTGCAAAAGGTCGATGTGCCAATTCTCGTCCTCCTCCCGGGACCCTTTTTCTCATGTGTTGAGCATTTACCCTCCGACAAGTTATGCAATCATTTACGATCCTCTTTGCTATATTATAAATCCCTATACACATATAATATGTGGCAAATTGATCCACCAACGCCCGAGTACCCCAGTGCGTCTGTTCATGAAATCTCCATAGCACCCTCATAGCTACTGATTTTGATAACACTTCCCGTCCATCAGGCAGTACCCATTTCCCTTTATCTTTTTTTTTTTTTTTTTTTTTTTTTTGAACCACCATTTGTGTCATCTTGTCTTCTTCTGTATTAGTGAAACAGAGTAAGGGGAGGGGAATGGGTCCGTTCGACCAGAGGGAGTTAGTCGGCCCGCACTTGTAGCAGTTTTTATAAGGCGGGCTTTCTTCCTCAGAACAATTGCATTCAATCCCATCAACTCCCCATTCACTCCAGCAATCATAACATGGAAATTCCTTTAAGCCTTTCCCACAGTATTAAGTATTATATTAAGCATTATTATATATTATATTATTATTAATTATTATATTAATTATTATATATTAAGTATAAGTATTAAGTATTTCCCACAGTCTGGGCAATCTTCCCTCGTTCTTATAATACTTATACTCATTAATGCCGCCCTTTTTGCCTCCTGATCTGCTAGATTATTACCCCTAACCTGAGGGGTGAGGCCTTTTTGATGCCCTTTTATATGTACTACAGCAATTTCTTTGGGCTCTCTGATAGCTTGTAAAACCTGGGTAATCAATTCCTGATGTATTAAACCCTTTCCTTGTGAATTGATGAGCCCCCTTTCTTTCCATATTTTACCAAATATATGTACTACCCCATAAGCATATTTTGAATCTGTATATATTGTACCGCTTTTATTTTTCAACAATTTTAGGGCCTGCAATATGGCATATAGCTCGCAAGCTTGGGCAGACCAGCTAGGACTCAAAGGTCCAGATTCCACTATCTCAAATGTTTTCTCGTTTACTAACGCCTATCCTGATTTTTGCTTTCCCTCGACTACTCTCGAGGAACCATCCACATATATCTGTTCACCGATGGGTAATTCCACCTCCTCTAGATCAGGTCTCAATTTCGTTTGCTCTTCTATATTTCGGAGGCAATCGTGTCCTAAGGACTCATTTGGTTCCCCATAAAGAAATTGAGCAGGGTTCTGTAGGGAGGTTGTTCCTAAGGTTAATTTTGGAGAGGAAATCAAAATTCCTTCATATTTTAATAATCTGGCGTCAGTGATCCATTTCTCTGCCTTCTGTTGCAGTACCCCGCATATATTGTGTAGAGATATTACTTTGATTTCCCCCCCAAAAGTGATCTTCTGTGCTTCTTCCACTAACAAGGCAGCAGCTACCACTACCTGCAAACAGTTTGGCCAGCCCCGGCTAACCGGATCCAATAATTTAGACAAATAGGCCACAGGTTTTTTTTTTGTTTTTTTTTTTTACTCCCTGCCCATTCTTGGGCCAGCACTCCGTATGCTGTGCCTTCTGCGCTGTTCACAAAAAAAACGAAACAGCCTCCTTAAATCTGGTAAGCTTAACACTGGGGGGGGCGTACTAGTTCCTCCTTTAAGTTGTTCAGTCGTTCCTCATCTTCTTTTGTCCATTTGAGTAATCCATCCTTATTCAGCTTGTTATATAAAAATTTAACCTTTCCACTATAATCTTCTATCGTATCCGGTCAACCCTAACAGTTGCCGTACCTGCCTTTTAGTTCGCGGGGATGCTAAAGCCAATATTCCACTGATTCTGCCTGGGTCTAACTTCTTAGTCCCCTTACTTAACTGGTGACCCAGGTACTTTATCTCTTGCTCCACAATTTGTAATTTTGCCCCTCCTTTTTCTTTTAAAGGGTACAGAGGGTACAGATTAACTCGATTCTCTGAGCCAATCCAAAGGCTCGCATATTCGCTCTCCTCTAAACAAAAAGGTTCCTTTGCACTTACATAAATGTTTAAGGCTTGGCAAACCCAGTCTTCAAACGACCCGAATATGGGCCAATAATTTGCCTACCTCCCCAAACTTCAACACAATAATGAATCATTTTTACTTTATCCTTTCCCCGCCTAAAAGGGGAATCACTCCAATTCTTAATCATTAACCCCAGTGGACTATCTGGGGGAATAGGGGGCAACCTAGCACTAGGCATTACCCCACCCATGGGACCAGAAGGCTTACTCTTCTTCTGTCCCATCTTCCGGAGTGCCTTCACACACACACAGAGCCGCTTCCCCCTGGTCGTGGCCCAGTCCCTCGCGGGATGTGGGAACCGCACTACTGAGGGGTCCGCACTCACTTCGTCCGCAATTGGACGTCTCACACAGACGCACTCCGGGATCACCAACCCCAACCGAACGGATCACCGGCCTATACTTACCCACCCCGTGGGTCTTCGTTCGGTCTTCGTGCACAAAGATTGCTTGGGGTTACCGGTTTTATTTGCTTGTGCCTAATTTGGGGTTCGTCGGTGAAGGGCTCGAGCGGGATTTCCCGTTCCCGGGGCCGCCAGAATCGGCGGGGCGCCTCCCCTAGAGGGATTCCCAGTCAATCCGCCTTCATCCGAGTCACGGCACCAAATTTGTTATAAGTGAGACCATACAAATTTCTTGGTCTATCAGAAATATTTTATTAATTAAGTAAGCAGGCACAAGCAAAACAGCGCTGGGCGGCTGGGGAGTCTCCGCTCCACCACAGCACGCAACTTTCCCCTTTCAGTGTCGCCGTTTTATAGCATCCAAGTTTCGGCTTGTCAGGACTTGTTGGACCTTCTGAAGCTGCGCAGTTCGTTGTTGGGGGTCGTTGTGTTTCTTTCAATGATCATGCCTTGTGCTCGTGTTCAAGGGGGAGGGTAGTGAAGCGGGAAACAGTATTTCACAGAGTCTTTGTTTTACCAAGGATGTTTATCCAACACCCCCTCCCCACTATCTACTTGCTTAGTCTTCCCCCTTAACAAGGTCGTAAATTGCAAAACCTTATCTTCTCAGCAGATCCTCTGAATTCCTTTTAAAGACAATGAACAAACACCCGCTAATTTATCACAAGGTGACACCTTCTTGTCTGGGGTGGCTAGTTCTCCAGCCATTAATGCATGGAAGTGGCTGGGTGTTTGCTGTTGCCGGGCAAAGTTGTTGACCAATGACTAGTTAGTGGAAAGGTACTGCTGTGAGGCGGAAGTTATAGGAAGGGAGCCTTTCCTGAATAAGGGATAGAATGAAGTTGTGCCCTCACTCTGAGAGATGAAGTTATGCCCTCAGTAAGAGAGAGTTCAAGTTATGTCATCAATAAAGAGGTAGCAGTTACAGATCCTGAAAGAACCCCGTTGTCCGTGCGGTCTTTATGCCACAAATCGCCCCCCAACAGGGACAAGAAAAAGAACAGGGACGAGAAGAAAACAAACAGGGACATGAAGAACAGGAACAGGGACAGGCTAACAGAACAGGGACAAAAACAAAAAAGGAATGAATAGGGACAGGCAAAGGGAACAGGAAAAAGAAAAAAAAAGGAATGAATAGGTACAGGCTAACAGAGCAGGGACGAACAAAAAGAGCTTATGGGAGGGTCACGCTGGCTTACGCAGGACCCACAAACAAGGACTCCAGGAGGTGGAGGGGCAGCCAGAGGCCCCCGGTTGGGCAGCACTCAGTGCCTGCCTCTCCCAGGGATGGGGTTGCAAAGTTTGTTAAAGATAGTCTTAGTATGCCTGGCAGTTTTTCTGTGTGTTTTAGTTTGTGTTGATCCTGCCTTCTTAATTTGTGTTAATTGCGCTTTCTTATGTTAAAAAAGAAGGAGGAGATGTGGGAGCGTGGCCATGGGGGTCGACAAGCCCCATGGTTGGTGATAACATCCCACTCTTAAAGATGAGGCCATCAGGAAAGTAAAGAGTTGAGAGGGAACAAAGAAAGGTGATTCAGGAGACACCTTAAACAGGGACATGAAGAACAGGAACAGGGACAGGCTAACAGAACAGGGACAAAAACAAAAAAGGAATGAATAGGGACAGGCAAAGGGAACAGGAAAAAGAAAAAAAAAGGAATGAATAGGTACAGGCTAACAGAGCAGGGACGAACAAAAAGAGCTTATGGGAGGGTCACGCTGGCTTACGCAGGACCCACAAACAAGGACTCCAGGAGGTGGAGGGGCAGCCAGAGGCCCCCGGTTGGGCAGCACTCAGTGCCTGCCTCTCCCAGGGATGGGGTTGCAAAGTTTGTTAAAGATAGTCTTAGTATGCCTGGCAGTTTTTCTGTGTGTTTTAGTTTGTGTTGATCCTGCCTTCTTAATTTGTGTTAATTGCGCTTTCTTATGTTAAAAAAGAAGGAGGAGATGTGGGAGCGTGGCCATGGGGGTCGACAAGCCCCATGGTTGGTGATAACATCCCACTCTTAAAGATGAGGCCATCAGGAAAGTAAAGAGTTGAGAGGGAACAAAGAAAGGTGATTCAGGAGACACCTTAAACAGGGACATGAAGAACAGGAACAGGGACAGGCTAACAGAGCGGGGAGAAACAAAAAACAGCATATGGGAGGGTCCCACTGGCATATGCTGGACCCACAAACAAGGACTCCAGGAGTTGGAGGGGCAGCCAGAGCCCCCCAGCTGGGCAGCACTTAGTGTCTCCCTCTGCCAGGGATGGGTTTACAAAGTTTGTTAAAGATGGAATTAGTATGCCTGGCAGCTTTTCTCTGTGTTTTAGTTTGTGTTAATAGTGCTTTCTTAATTTGTGTTAATTGCGCTTTCTTATGTTAATAAAGAAGGGGGAGATGTGGGAGTGTGGCCATGGGGGTGGACAAGCCCCATGGTTTGTGATAACATCAGACTATTAAGGATGAGACCATCAGGAATGTAAAGAGTTGAGAGGGAACAAAGAAGGGTGATTCAGGAGACACCTTAAGCAGGGACTTGAGGAACAGGAACAGGGACAGGCTAACAGAACAGGGACAAACAAAAAGGGAATGAATGGGGACAGGCTATCAGAACAGGGACAAACAAAAAACAGCATATGGGAGGGTCACGCTGGCTTACGCAGGACCCCCAAACAAGGACTCCAGGAGTTGGAGGGGCAGCCAGAGCCCCCCGGCTGGGCAGCACTCAGTGTCTGCCTCTCCCAGGGTTGGTTTTACAAAGTTTGTTAAAGATGGAATTAGTATGCCTGGCAGTTTTTCTCTGTGTTTTAGTTTGTGTTAATAGTGCTTTCTTAATTTGTGTTAAATGAGCTCTTTTATGTTAATAAAGAAGGGGGAGATGTGGGAGCGTGGCCATGGGGGTCGACAAGTCCCATGGTTGGTGATAACATCCAACTCTTAAAGATGAGGCCATCAGGAAAGTAAAGAGTTGAGAGGGAACAAAGAAGGGTGATTCAGGAGACACCTTAAACAGGGACATGAAGAACAGGAACAGGGATAGTCTAACAGAACAGGGAGGAAAACAAAAAAGGAATGAATAGGGACAGGCTATCAGAACAGGGACAAACAAAAGCAGCGTATGGGAGGGTCTCGCTGGCATAGGCAGGACCCACAAACAAGGACTCCAGGAGTTGGAGGGGCAGCCAGAGCCCCCCAGCTGGGCAGCACTCAGTGCCTGCCTCTCCCAGGGATGGGGTTACAAAGTTTGTAAAAGATGGAATTAGTATGCCTGGCAGTTTTTCTCTGTGTTTTAGTTTGTGTTAATAGTGCTTTCTTAATTTGTGTTACTCTTGCTTTCTTAATTTCTGTTAATCGCGCCTTCTTAATTTGTGTTAAACCTGCTTTCTTAATTTGTGTTAATCGAGCTCTTTTATGTTAATAAAGAAGGGGGAGATGTGGGAGCATGGCCATGGGGGTCCACAAGTCCCATGGTTGGTGATAACATCCCACTCTTAAAGATGAGGCCATCAGGAAAGTAAAGAGTTGAGAGGGAACAAAGAAGGTTGATTCAGGAGACACCTTAAACAGGGACATGAAGAACAGGAACAGGGATAGTCTAACAGAACAGGGACAAAAACAAAAAAGTAATGAATAGGGACAGGCTATCAGAAAAGGGACAAACAAAAAACAGCGTATGGGAGGGTCTCGCTGGCATAGGCAGGACCCACAAACAAGGACTCCAGGAGTTGGAGGGGCAGCCAGAGCCCCCCAGCTGGGCAGCACTCAGTGCCTGCCTCTCCCAGGGACGGGGTTACAAAGTTTGTTAAAGATGGAACTAGTATGCCTGGCAGTTTTTCTCTGTGTTTTAGTTTGTGTTGATCCTGCCTTTTTAATTTGTGTTAATCGCGCTTTCTTATGTTAATAAAGAAGGGGAAGATGTGGGAGTGTGGCCATGGGGGTCGACAAGCCCCATGGTTGGTGGTAACATCAGACTCTTAATGATGAGACCATCAGGAAAGTAAAGAGTTGAGAGAGAACAAAGAAGGGTGATTCAGGAGACACCTTAAAAAGGGACATGAAGAACAGGAACAGGGACAGGCTAACAGAGCAGGGAGAAACACAAAACAGCATATGGGAGGGGCCCACTGGCATATGCTGGACCCAAAAACAAGGACTCCAGGAGTTGGAGGGGCAGCCAGAGCCCCCCAGCTGGGAAGCACTCAGTGCCTGCCTCTCCCAGGGATGGGGTTACAAAGTTTGTTAAAGATGGAATTAGTATGCCTGGCAGTTTTTCTCTGTATTTTAGTTTGTGTTAATAGTGCTTTTTTAATTTGTGTTACTCTAGCTATCTTAATTTCTGTTAATCGCGCCTTCTTAATTTGTGTTAAACCTGCCTTCTTAATTTGTGTTAATCGAGCTCTTTTATGTTAATAAAGAAGGGGGAGTTGTAGGAGCCTGGCCATGGGGGTCGACAAGTCCCATGGTTGGTGATAACATCGGACTCTTAAAGATGAGGCCATCAGGAAAGTAAAGAGTTGAGAGGGAACAAAGAAGGGTGATTCAGGAGACACCTTAAACAGGGACATGAAGAACAGGAACAGGGATAGTCTAACAGAACAGGGAGGAAAAAAAAAAGGAATGAATAGGGACAGGCTATCAGAACAGGGACAAACAAAAAACAGCGTATGGGAGGGTCTCGCTGGCATAGGCAGGACCCCCAAACAAGGACTCCAGGAGTTGGAGGGGCAGCCAGAGCCCCCCGGCTGGGCAGCACTCAGTGCCTGCCTCTCCCAGGGATGGGGTTACAAAGTTTGTAAAAGATGGAATTAGTATGCCTGGCAGTTTTTCTCTGTGTTTTAGTTTGTGTTAATAGTGCTTTCTTAATTTGTGTTACTCTTGCTTTCTTAATTTCTGTTAATCGCGCCTTCTTAATTTGTGTTAAACCTGCTTTCTTAATTTGTGTTAATCGAGCTCTTTTATGTTAATAAAGAAGGGGGAGATGTGGGAGCATGGCCATGGGGGTCCACAAGTCCCATGGTTGGTGATAACATCCCACTCTTAAAGATGAGGCCATCAGGAAAGTAAAGAGTTGAGAGGGAACAAAGAAGGTTGATTCAGGAGACACCTTAAACAGGGACATGAAGAACAGGAACAGGGATAGTCTAACAGAACAGGGACAAAAACAAAAAAGTAATGAATAGGGACAGGCTATCAGAAAAGGGACAAACAAAAAACAGCGTATGGGAGGGTCTCGCTGGCATAGGCAGGACCCACAAACAAGGACTCCAGGAGTTGGAGGGGCAGCCAGAGCCCCCCAGCTGGGCAGCACTCAGTGCCTGCCTCTCCCAGGGACGGGGTTACAAAGTTTGTTAAAGATGGAACTAGTATGCCTGGCAGTTTTTCTCTGTGTTTTAGTTTGTGTTGATCCTGCCTTTTTAATTTGTGTTAATCGCGCTTTCTTATGTTAATAAAGAAGGGGAAGATGTGGGAGTGTGGCCATGGGGGTCGACAAGCCCCATGGTTGGTGGTAACATCAGACTCTTAATGATGAGACCATCAGGAAAGTAAAGAGTTGAGAGAGAACAAAGAAGGGTGATTCAGGAGACACCTTAAAAAGGGACATGAAGAACAGGAACAGGGACAGGCTAACAGAGCAGGGAGAAACACAAAGCAGCATATGGGAGGGGCCCACTGGCATATGCTGGACCCAAAAACAAGGACTCCAGGAGTTGGAGGGGCAGCCAGAGCCCCCCAGCTGGGAAGCACTCAGTTCCTGCCTCTCCCAGGGATGGGGTTACAAAGTTTGTTAAAGATGGAATTAGTATGCCTGGCAGTTTTTCTCTGTATTTTAGTTTGTGTTAATAGTGCTTTTTTAATTTGTGTTACTCTAGCTATCTTAATTTCTGTTAATCGCGCCTTCTTAATTTGTGTTAAACCTGCCTTCTTAATTTGTGTTAATCGAGCTCTTTTATGTTAATAAAGAAGGGGGAGTTGTAGGAGCCTGGCCATGGGGGTCGACAAGTCCCATGGTTGGTGATAACATCGGACTCTTAAAGATGAGGCCATCAGGAAAGTAAAGAGTTGAGAGGGAACAAAGAAGGGTGATTCAGGAGACACCTTAAACAGGGACATGAAGAACAGGAACAGGGATAGTCTAACAGAACAGGGAGGAAAAAAAAAAGGAATGAATAGGGACAGGCTATCAGAACAGGGACAAACAAAAAACAGCGTATGGGAGGGTCTCGCTGGCATAGGCAGGACCCCCAAACAAGGACTCCAGGAGTTGGAGGGGCAGCCAGAGCCCCCCGGCTGGGCAGCACTCAGTGCCTGCCTCTCCCAGGGATGGGGTTACAAAGTTTGTAAAAGATGGAATTAGTATGCCTGGCAGTTTTTCTCTGTGTTTTAGTTTGTGTTGATCCTGCCTTCTGAATTTGTGTTAATTGCGCTTTCTTATGTTAATAAAGAAGGAGGAGATCTGGGAGTGTGGCCATGGGGGTCGACAAGCCCCATGGTTGGTGATCACATCGGACTCTTATGGATGAGACCATGAGGAAAGTAAAGCCTTGCGAGGGAACAAAGAAGGGTGATTCAGGAGACACCTTAAACAGGGACATGAAGAACAGGAACAGGGATAGTCTAAAAGAACAGGGACAAAAACAAAAAAGTAATGAATAGGGACAGGCTATCAGAACAGGGACAAACAAAAAACAGCATATGGGAGGGTCTCGCTGGCATAGGCAGGACCCACAAACAAGGACTCCAGGAGTTGGAGGGGCAGCCAGAGCCCCCCAGCTGGGAAGCACTCAGTGCCTGCCTCTCCCAGGGATGGGGTTACAAAGTTTGTTAAAGATGGAATTAGTATGCCTGGCAGTTTTTCTCTGTATTTTATTTTGTGTTAATAGTGCTTTTTTAATTTGTGTTACTCTAGCTATCTTAATTTCTGTTAATCGCGCCTTCTTAATTTGTGTTAAACCTGCTTTCTTAATTTGTGTTAATCGAGCTCTTTTATGTTTATCAAGAAGGGGGAGTTGTAGGAGTGTGGCCATGGGGGTCGACAAGTCCCATGGTTGGTGATAACATCGGACTCTTATAGATGAGGCCATCAGGAAAGTAAAGAGTTGAGAGGGAACAAAGAAGGGTGATTCAGGAGACACCTTAAACAGGGACATGAAGAACAGGGACCAGGACAGGCTAACAAAGCAGGGAGAAACACAAAACAGCATATGGGAGGGTCCCACTGGCATATGCTGGACCCAAAAACAAGGACTCCAGGAGTTGGAGGGGCAGCCAGAGCCCCCCGGCTGGGCAGCACTCAGTGCCTGCCTCTCCCAGGGATGGGTTTACAAAGGTTGTTAAAGATAGACTTAGTATGCCTGGCAGTTTTTCTATGTGTTTTAGTTTGTGTTGATCCTGCCTTCTTAATTTGTGTTAATTATGCTTTCTTATGTTAATAAAGAAGGGGAAGATGTGGGAGTGTGGCCATGGGGTTCGACAAGCCCCATGGTTGGTGATAACATCCGACTAATAAAGTAGAGACCATCAGGAAAGTAAAGCCTTGAGAGGGAACAAAGAAGGGTTATACAAAAGACACCTTAACCAGGGACATGAAGAACAGGAACAGGGATAGTCTAACAGAACAGGGAGGAAAACAAAAAAGGAATGAATAGGGACAGGCTATCAGAACAGGGACAAACAAAAAACAGCATATGGGAGGGTCTCGCTGGCATAGGCCGGACCCACAAACAAGGACTCCAGGAGTTGGAGGGGCAGCCAGAGCCCCCCGGCTGGGCAGCACTCAGTGCCTGCCTCTCCCAGGGATGGGGTTGCAAAGTTTGTTAAAGATAGTCTTAGTATGCCTGGCAGCTTTTCTCTGTGTTTTAGTTTGTGTTGATCCTGCCTTCTTAATTTGTGTTAATCGCACTTTCTTATGTTAATAAAGAAGGGGAAGATGTGGGAGTGTGACCATGGGGGTCCACAAGCCCCATGGTTGGTGATAACATCCGACTACTAAAGTAGAGACCATCAGGAAAGTAAAGCCTTGAGAGGGAACAAAGAAGGGTGATTCAGGAGACACCTTAAGCAGGGACATGAAGAACAGGAACAGGGATAGTCTAACAGAACAGGGACAAAAACAGAAAAGGAATGAATAGGGACAGGCTATCAGAACAGCGACAAACAAAAAACAGCGTATGGGAGGGTCTCGCTGGCATAGGCAGGACCCCCAAACAAGGACTCCAGGAGTTGGAGGGGCAGCCAGAGCCCCCCAGCTGGGCAGCACTCTGTGCCTGCCTCTCCCAGGGATGGGGTTACAAAGTTTGTTAAAGATGGAATTAGTATGCCTGGCAGTTTTTCTCTGTATTTTAGTTTGTGTTAATAGTTCTTTCTTAATTTGTGTTACTCTTCCTTTCTTATTTTCTGTTAATCGCGCCTTCTTAATTTGTGTTAAACCTGCTTTCTTAATTTGTGTTAATCGCGCTTTCTTATGTTAATAAAGAAGGGGGAGATGTGGGAGCATGACCATGGGGGTGGACAAGTCCCATGGTTGGTGATAACATCCGACTATTAAAGTAGAGACCATCAGGAAAGCAAAGAGTTGAAAGGGAACACAGAAGGGTGATTCAGGAGACACCTTAAACAGGGACATGAAGAACAGGAACAGGGATAGTCTAACAGAACAGGGACGAAAACAAAAAAGGAATGAATAGGGACAGGCTATCAGAACAGGGACAAACAAAAAACAGCG
Organism: Anser anser; assembly: GCF_964211835.1. Classification (NCBI taxonomy): domain Eukaryota; kingdom Metazoa; phylum Chordata; class Aves; order Anseriformes; family Anatidae; genus Anser; species Anser anser. Next base: position 3,469,886 of record NC_139731.1, read on the forward strand.
TATGGGAGGGTCTCGTTGGCATACGCAGGACCCTAAAACAAGGACTCCAGGAGTTGGAGGGGCAGCCAGAGCCCCCTGGCTGGGCAGTACTGAGTGCCTGCCTCTCCCAGGGATGGTTTTACAAAGGTTGTTAAAGATAGACTTAGTATGCCTGGCAGTTTTTCTCTGTGTTTTAGTTTGTGTTAATAGTGCTTTCTTAATTTGTGTTTCTCTTGCTTTCTTAATTTCTGTTAATCGCGCCTTCTTAATTTGTGTTAAACCTGCTTTCTTAATTAGTGTTAATCGAGCTCTTCTATGTTAATAAAGAAGGGGGAGATGTGGGAGCCTGGCCATGGGGGTCGACAAGTCCCATGGTTGGTGATAACATCCGACTCTTAAAGATGAGGCCATCAGGAAAGTAAAGAGTTGAGAGGGAACAAAGAAGGGTGATTCAGGAGACACCTTAACCAGGGACATGAAGAACAGGAACAGGGACAGGCTAACAGAGCAGGGAGAAACAAAAAACAGCATATGGGAGGGTCCCACTGGCATATGCTGGACCCACAAACAAGGACTCCAGGAGTTGGAGGGGCAGCCAGAGCCCCCCGGCTGGGCAGTACTCAGTGCCTGCCTCTCCCAGGGATGGTTTTACAAAGGTTGTTAAAGATAGAATTAGTATGCCTGGCAGTTTTTCTCTGTGTTTTTGTTTGTGTTGATCCTGCCTTCTAAATTTGTGTTACTTGTGCTTTCTTATGTTAATAAAGAAGGGGAAGATGTGGGAGTGTGGCCATGGGGGTCGACAAGCCCCATGGTTGGTGATAACATCGGACTCTTAAGGATGAGACCATCAGGAAAGGAAAGCCTTGAGAGGGAACAAAGAAGGGTGATTCAGGAGACACCTTAAACAGGGACATGAAGAACAGGAACAGGGATAGTCTAACAGAACTGGGAGGAAAACAAAAAAGGAATGAATAGGACAGGCTATCAGAACAGGGACAAACAAAAAACAGCATATGGGAGGGTCTCGCTGGCATAGGCAGGACCCACAAACAAGGACTCCAGGAGTTGGAGGGGCAGCCAGAGCCCCCCGGCTGGGCAGCACTCAGTGCCTGCCTCTCCCAGGGATGGGGTTACAAAGTTTGTTAAAGATGGAATTAGTATGCCTGGCAGTTTTTCTCTGTATTTTAGTTTGTGTTAATAGTGCTTTCTTAATTTGTGTTACTCTTGCTTTCTTAATTTCTGTTAATCGCGCCTTCATAATTTGTGTTAAACCTGCTTTCTTAATTTGTGTTAATCGAGCTCTTTTATGTTAATAAAGAAGGGGGAGATGTGGGAGCATGGCCATGGGGGTCCACAAGTCCCATGGTTGGTGATAACATCCAACTCTTAAAGATGAGGCCATCAGGAAAGTAAAGAGTTGAGAGGGAACAAAGAAGGGTGATTCAGGAGACACCTTAAACAGGGACATGAAGAACAGGAACAGGGACAGGCTAACAGAGCAGGGAGAAACAAAAAACAGCATATGGGAGGGTCCCACTGGCATAGGCAGGACCCACAAACTAGGACTCCAGGAGTTGGAGGGGCAACCAGAGCCCCCCGGCTGGGCAGCACTCAGTGCCTGCCTCTCCCAGGGATGGTTTTACAAAGGTTGTTAAAGATAGACTTAGTATGCCTGGCAGTTTTTCTCTGTGTTTTAGTTTGTGTTGATCCTGCCTTCTTAATTTGTGTTAATCACGCTTCCTTATGTTAATAAAGAAGAAGGAGATGTGGGAGTGTGGCCATGGGGGTCGACAAGCCCCATGGTTGGTGATAACATCGGACTCTTAAGGATGAGACCATCAGGAAAGGAAAGCCTTGAGAGGGAACAAAGAAGGGTGATTCAGGAGACACCTTAACCAGGGACATGAAGAACAGGAACAGGGATAGTCTAACAGAACAGGGAGGAAAACAAAAAAGGAATGAATAGGACAGGCTATCAGAACAGGGACAAACAAAAAACAGCATATGGGAGGGTCTCGCTGGCATAGGCAGGACCCACAAACAAGGACTCCAGGAGTTGGAGGGGCAGCCAGAGCCCCTCGGCTGGGCAGCACTCAGTGCCTGCCTCTCCCAGGGATGGGGTTGCAAAGTTTGTTAGAGATAGTCTTAGTATGCCTGGCAGTTTTTCTCTGTGTTTTAGTTTGTGTTGATCCTGCCTTCTTAATTTGTATAATTGCGCTTTCTTATGTTAATAAAGAAGGAGGAGATGTGGGAGTGTGGCCATGGGGGTCGACAAGCCCCATGGTTGGTGATAACATCAGACTCTTAATGATGAGACCATCAGGAAAGTAAAGCCTTGAGAGGGAACAAAGAAGGGTGATTCAGGAGACACCTTAAAAAGGGACATGAAGAACAGGAACAGGGACAGGCTAACAGAGCAGGGAGAAACAAAAAACAGCATATGGGAGGGTCCCACTGGCATATGCTGGACCCAAAAACAAGGACTCCAGGAGTTGGAGGGGCAGCCAGAGCCCCCCAGCTGGGCAGCACTCTGTGCCTGCCTCTCCCAGGGATGGGGTTACAAAGTTTGTTAAAGATGGAATTAGTATGCCTGGCAGTTTTTCTCTGTATTTTAGTTTGTGTTAATAGTTCTTTCTTAATTTGTGTTACTCTTCCTTTCTTATTTTCTGTTAATCGCGCCTTCTTAATTTGTGTTAAACCTGCTTTCTTAATTTGTGTTAATCGCGCTTTCTTATGTTAATAAAGAAGGGGGAGATGTGGGAGCATGACCATGGGGGTGGACAAGTCCCATGGTTGGTGATAACATCCGACTATTAAAGTAGAGACCATCAGGAAAGCAAAGAGTTGAAAGGGAACACAGAAGGGCGATTCAGGAGACACCTTAAACAGGGACATGAAGAACAGGAACAGGGATAGTCTAACAGAACAGGGACGAAAACAAAAAAGGAATGAATAGGGACAGGCTATCAGAACAGGGACAAACAAAAAACAGCGTATGGGAGGGTCTCGTTGGCATACGCAGGACCCTAAAACAAGGACTCCAGGAGTTGGAGGGGCAGCCAGAGCCCCCTGGCTGGGCAGTACTGAGTGCCTGCCTCTCCCAGGGATGGTTTTACAAAGGTTGTTAAAGATAGACTTAGTATGCCTGGCAGTTTTTCTCTGTGTTTTAGTTTGTGTTAATAGTGCTTTCTTAATTTGTGTTTCTCTTGCTTTCTTAATTTCTGTTAATCGCGCCTTCTTAATTTGTGTTAAACCTGCTTTCTTAATTAGTGTTAATCGAGCTCTTTTATGTTAATAAAGAAGGGGGAGATGTGGGAGCCTGGCCATGGGGGTCGACAAGTCCCATGGTTGGTGATAACATCCGACTCTTAAAGATGAGGCCATCAGGAAAGGAAAGCTTTGAGAGGGAACAAAGAAGGGTGATTCAGGAGACACCTTAACCAGGGACATGAAGAACAGGAACAGGGACAGGCTAACAGAGCAGGGAGAAACAAAAAACAGCATATGGGAGGGTCCCACTGGCATATGCTGGACCCACAAACAAGGACTCCAGGAGTTGGAGGGGCAGCCAGAGCCCCACGGCTGGGCAGCACTCAGTACCTGCCTCTCCCAGGGATGGTTTTACAAAAGGTTGTTAAAGATAGAATTAGTATGCCTGGCAGTTTTTCTCTGTGTTTTTGTTTGTGTTGATCCTGCCTTCTAAATTTGTGTTACTTGTGCTTTCTTATGTTAATAAAGAAGGGGAAGATGTGGGAGTGTGGCCATGGGGGTCGACAAGCCCCATGGTTGGTGATAACATCGGACTCTTAAGGATGAGACCATCAGGAAAGGAAAGCCTTGAGAGGGAACAAAGAAGGGTGATTCAGGAGACACCTTAAACAGGGACATGAAGAACAGGAACAGGGATAGTCTAACAGAACAGGGAGGAAAACAAAAAAGGAATGAATAGGACAGGCTATCAGAACAGGGACAAACAAAAAACAGCGTATGGGAGGGTCTCGCTGGCATAGGCAGGACCCACAAACAAGGACTCCAGGAGTTGGAGGGGCAGCCAGAGCCCCCCGGCTGGGCAGCACTCAGTGCCTGCCTCTCCCAGGGATGGGGTTACAAAGTTTGTTAAAGATGGAATTAGTATGCCTGGCAGTTTTTCTCTGTATTTTAGTTTGTGTTAATAGTGCTTTCTTAATTTGTGTTACTCTTGCTTTCTTAATTTCTGTTAATCGCGCCTTCATAATTTGTGTTAAACCTGCTTTCTTAATTTGTGTTAATCGAGCTCTTTTATGTTAATAAAGAAGGGGGAGATGTGGGAGCATGGCCATGGGGGTCCACAAGTCCCATGGTTGGTGATAACATCCAACTCTTAAAGATGAGGCCATCAGGAAAGTAAAGAGTTGAGAGGGAACAAAGAAGGGTGATTCAGGAGACACCTTAAACAGGGACATGAAGAACAGGAACAGGGACAGGCTAACAGAGCAGGGAGAAACAAAAAACAGCATATGGGAGGGTCCCACTGGCATAGGCAGGACCCACAAACTAGGACTCCAGGAGTTGGAGGGGCAACCAGAGCCCCCCGGCTAGGCAGCACTCAGTGCCTGCCTCTCCCAGGGATGGTTTTACAAAGGTTGTTAAAGATAGACTTAGTATGCCTGGCAGTTTTTCTCTGTGTTTTAGTTTGTGTTGATCCTGCCTTCTTAATTTGTGTTAATCACGCTTCCTTATGTTAATAAAGAAGAAGGAGATGTGGGAGTGTGGCCATGGGGGTCGACAAGCCCCATGGTTGGTGATAACATCGGACTCTTAAGGATGAGACCATCAGGAAAGGAAAGCCTTGAGAGGGAACAAAGAAGGGTGATTCAGGAGACACCTTAAAAAGGGACATGAAGAACAGGAACAGGGACAGGCTAACAGAGCAGGGAGAAACAAAAAACAGCATATGGGAGGGTCCCACTGGCATATGCTGGACCCAAAAACAAGGACTCCAGGAGTTGGAGGGGCAGCCAGAGCCCCCCAGCTGGGCAGCACTCTGTGCCTGCCTCTCCCAGGGATGGGGTTACAAAGTTTGTTAAAGATGGAATTAGTATGCCTGGCAGTTTTTCTCTGTATTTTAGTTTGTGTTAATAGTTCTTTCTTAATTTGTGTTACTCTTCCTTTCTTATTTTCTGTTAATCGCGCCTTCTTAATTTGTGTTAAACCTGCTTTCTTAATTTGTGTTAATCGCGCTTTCTTATGTTAATAAAGAAGGGGGAGATGTGGGAGCATGACCATGGGGGTGGACAAGTCCCATGGTTGGTGATAACATCCGACTATTAAAGTAGAGACCATCAGGAAAGCAAAGAGTTGAAAGGGAACACAGAAGGGTGATTCAGGAGACACCTTAAACAGGGACATGAAGAACAGGAACAGGGATAGTCTAACAGAACAGGGACGAAAACAAAAAAGGAATGAATAGGGACAGGCTATCAGAACAGGGACAAACAAAAAACAGCGTATGGGAGGGTCTCGTTGGCATACGCAGGACCCTAAAACAAGGACTCCAGGAGTTGGAGGGGCAGCCAGAGCCCCCTGGCTGGGCAGTACTGAGTGCCTGCCTCTCCCAGGGATGGTTTTACAAAGGTTGTTAAAGATAGACTTAGTATGCCTGGCAGTTTTTCTCTGTGTTTTAGTTTGTGTTAATAGTGCTTTCTTAATTTGTGTTTCTCTTGCTTTCTTAATTTCTGTTAATCGCGCCTTCTTAATTTGTGTTAAACCTGCTTTCTTAATTAGTGTTAATCGAGCTCTCCTATGTTAATAAAGAAGGGGGAGATGTGGGAGCCTGGCCATGGGGGTCGACAAGTCCCATGGTTGGTGATAACATCCGACTCTTAAAGATGAGGCCATCAGGAAAGTAAAGAGTTGAGAGGGAACAAAGAAGGGTGATTCAGGAGACACCTTAAACAGGGACATGAAGAACAGGAACAGGGACAGGCTAACAGAGCAGGGAGAAACAAAAAACAGCATATGGGAGGGTCCCACTGGCATATGCTGGACCCACAAACAAGGACTCCAGGAGTTGGAGGGGCAGCCAGAGCCCCCCGGCTGGGCAGTACTCAGTGCCTGCCTCTCCCAGGGATGGTTTTACAAAGGTTGTTAAAGATAGACTTAGTATGCCTGGCAGTTTTTCTCTGTGTTTTTGTTTGTGTTGATCCTGCCTTCTAAATTTGTGTTACTTGTGCTTTCTTATGTTAATAAAGAAGGGGAAGATGTGGGAGTGTGGCCATGGGGGTCGACAAGCCCCATGGTTGGTGATAACATCGGACTCTTAAGGATGAGACCATCAGGAAAGGAAAGCCTTGAGAGGGAACAAAGAAGGGTGATTCAGGAGACACCTTAAACAGGGACATGAAGAACAGGAACAGGGATAGTCTAACAGAACTGGGAGGAAAACAAAAAAGGAATGAATAGGACAGGCTATCAGAACAGGGACAAACAAAAAACAGCATATGGGAGGGTCTCGCTGGCATAGGCAGGACCCACAAACAAGGACTCCAGGAGTTGGAGGGGCAGCCAGAGCCCCCCGGCTGGGCAGCACTCAGTGCCTGCCTCTCCCAGGGATGGGGTTACAAAGTTTGTTAAAGATGGAATTAGTATGCCTGGCAGTTTTTCTCTGTATTTTAGTTTGTGTTAATAGTGCTTTCTTAATTTGTGTTACTCTTGCTTTCTTAATTTCTGTTAATCGCGCCTTCATAATTTGTGTTAAACCTGCTTTCTTAATTTGTGTTAATCGAGCTCTTTTATGTTAATAAAGAAGGGGGAGATGTGGGAGCATGGCCATGGGGGTCCACAAGTCCCATGGTTGGTGATAACATCCAACTCTTAAAGATGAGGCCATCAGGAAAGTAAAGAGTTGAGAGGGAACAAAGAAGGGTGATTCAGGAGACACCTTAAACAGGGACATGAAGAACAGGAACAGGGACAGGCTAACAGAGCAGGGAGAAACAAAAAACAGCATATGGGAGGGTCCCACTGGCATAGGCAGGACCCACAAACTAGGACTCCAGGAGTTGGAGGGGCAACCAGAGCCCCCCGGCTGGGCAGCACTCAGTGCCTGCCTCTCCCAGGGATGGTTTTACAAAGGTTGTTAAAGATAGACTTAGTATGCCTGGCAGTTTTTCTCTGTGTTTTAGTTTGTGTTGATCCTGCCTTCTTAATTTGTGTTAATCACGCTTCCTTATGTTAATAAAGAAGAAGGAGATGTGGGAGTGTGGCCATGGGGGTCGACAAGCCCCATGGTTGGTGATAACATCGGACTCTTAAGGATGAGACCATCAGGAAAGGAAAGCCTTGAGAGGGAACAAAGAAGGGTGATTCAGGAGACACCTTAACCAGGGACATGAAGAACAGGAACAGGGATAGTCTAACAGAACAGGGAGGAAAACAAAAAAGGAATGAATAGGACAGGCTATCAGAACAGGGACAAACAAAAAACAGCATATGGGAGGGTCTCGCTGGCATAGGCAGGACCCACAAACAAGGACTCCAGGAGTTGGAGGGGCAGCCAGAGCCCCTCGGCTGGGCAGCACTCAGTGCCTGCCTCTCCCAGGGATGGGGTTGCAAAGTTTGTTAGAGATAGTCTTAGTATGCCTGGCAGTTTTTCTCTGTGTTTTAGTTTGTGTTGATCCTGCCTTCTTAATTTGTATAATTGCGCTTTCTTATGTTAATAAAGAAGGAGGAGATGTGGGAGTGTGGCCATGGGGGTCGACAAGCCCCATGGTTGGTGATAACATCAGACTCTTAATGATGAGACCATCAGGAAAGTAAAGCCTTGAGAGGGAACAAAGAAGGGTGATTCAGGAGACACCTTAAAAAGGGACATGAAGAACAGGAACAGGGACAGGCTAACAGAGCAGGGAGAAACAAAAAACAGCATATGGGAGGGTCCCACTGGCATATGCTGGACCCAAAAACAAGGACTCCAGGAGTTGGAGGGGCAGCCAGAGCCCCCCAGCTGGGCAGCACTCTGTGCCTGCCTCTCCCAGGGATGGGGTTACAAAGTTTGTAAAAGATGGAATTAGTATGCCTGGCAGTTTTTCTCTGTATTTTAGTTTGTGTTAATAGTTCTTTCTTAATTTGTGTTACTCTTCCTTTCTTATTTTCTGTTAATCGCGCCTTCTTAATTTGTGTTAAACCTGCTTTCTTAATTTGTGTTAATCGCGCTTTCTTATGTTAATAAAGAAGGGGGAGATGTGGGAGCATGACCATGGGGGTGGACAAGTCCCATGGTTGGTGATAACATCCGACTATTAAAGTAGAGACCATCAGGAAAGCAAAGAGTTGAAAGGGAACACAGAAGGGTGATTCAGGAGACACCTTAAACAGGGACATGAAGAACAGGAACAGGGATAGTCTAACAGAACAGGGACGAAAACAAAAAAGGAATGAATAGGGACAGGCTATCAGAACAGGGACAAACAAAAAACAGCGTATGGGAGGGTCTCGTTGGCATACGCAGGACCCTAAAACAAGGACTCCAGGAGTTGGAGGGGCAGCCAGAGCCCCCTGGCTGGGCAGTACTGAGTGCCTGCCTCTCCCAGGGATGGCTTTACAAAGGTTGTTAAAGATAGACTTAGTATGCCTGGCAGTTTTTCTCTGTGTTTTAGTTTGTGTTAATAGTGCTTTCTTAATTTGTGTTTCTCTTGCTTTCTTAATTTCTGTTAATCGCGCCTTCTTAATTTGTGTTAAACCTGCTTTCTTAATTAGTGTTAATCGAGCTCTTTTATGTTAATAAAGAAGGGGGAGATGTGGGAGCCTGGCCATGGGGGTCGACAAGTCCCATGGTTGGTGATAACATCCGACTCTTAAAGATGAGGCCATCAGGAAAGTAAAGAGTTGAGAGGGAACAAAGAAGGGTGATTCAGGAGACACCTTAACCAGGGACATGAAGAACAGGAACAGGGACAGGCTAACAGAGCAGGGAGAAACAAAAAACAGCATATGGGAGGGTCCCACTGGCATATGCTGGACCCACAAACAAGGACTCCAGGAGTTGGAGGGGCAGCCAGAGCCCCCCGGCTGGGCAGTACTCAGTGCCTGCCTCTCCCAGGGATGGTTTTACAAAGGTTGTTAAAGATAGAATTAGTATGCCTGGCAGTTTTTCTCTGTGTTTTTGTTTGTGTTGATCCTGCCTTCTAAATTTGTGTTACTTGTGCTTTCTTATGTTAATAAAGAAGGGGAAGATGTGGGAGTGTGGCCATGGGGGTCGACAAGCCCCATGGTTGGTGATAACATCGGACTCTTAAGGATGAGACCATCAGGAAAGGAAAGCCTTGAGAGGGAACAAAGAAGGGTGATTCAGGAGACACCTTAAACAGGGACATGAAGAACAGGAACAGGGATAGTCTAACAGAACAGGGAGGAAAACAAAAAAGGAATGAATAGGACAGGCTATCAGAACAGGGACAAACAAAAAACAGCGTATGGGAGGGTCTCGCTGGCATAGGCAGGACCCACAAACAAGGACTCCAGGAGTTGGAGGGGCAGCCAGAGCCCCCCGGCTGGGCAGCACTCAGTGCCTGCCTCTCCCAGGGATGGGGTTACAAAGTTTGTTAAAGATGGAATTAGTATGCCTGGCAGTTTTTCTCTGTATTTTAGTTTGTGTTAATAGTGCTTTCTTAATTTGTGTTACTCTTGCTTTCTTAATTTCTGTTAATCGCGCCTTCATAATTTGTGTTAAACCTGCTTTCTTAATTTGTGTTAATCGAGCTCTTTTATGTTAATAAAGAAGGGGGAGATGTGGGAGCATGGCCATGGGGGTCCACAAGTCCCATGGTTGGTGATAACATCCAACTCTTAAAGATGAGGCCATCAGGAAAGTAAAGAGTTGAGAGGGAACAAAGAAGGGTGATTCAGGAGACACCTTAAACAGGGACATGAAGAACAGGAACAGGGACAGGCTAACAGAGCAGGGAGAAACAAAAAACAGCATATGGGAGGGTCCCACTGGCATAGGCAGGACCCACAAACTAGGACTCCAGGAGTTGGAGGGGCAACCAGAGCCCCCCGGCTAGGCAGCACTCAGTGCCTGCCTCTCCCAGGGATGGTTTTACAAAGGTTGTTAAAGATAGACTTAGTATGCCTGGCAGTTTTTCTCTGTGTTTTAGTTTGTGTTGATCCTGCCTTCTTAATTTGTGTTAATCACGCTTCCTTATGTTAATAAAGAAGAAGGAGATGTGGGAGTGTGGCCATGGGGGTCGACAAGCCCCATGGTTGGTGATAACATCGGACTCTTAAGGATGAGACCATCAGGAAAGGAAAGCCTTGAGAGGGAACAAAGAAGGGTGATCCAGGAGACACCTTAAACAGGGACATGAAGAACAGGAACAGGGATAGTCTAACAGAACAGGGAGGAAAACAAAAAAGGAATGAATAGGACAGGCTATCAGAACAGGGACAAACAAAAAACAGCATATGGGAGGGTCTCGCTGGCATAGGCAGGACCCACAGACAAGGACTCCAGGAGTTGGAGGGGCAGCCAGAGCCCCCCGGCTGGGCAGCACTCAGTGCCTGCCTCTCCCAGGGATGGGGTTGCAAAGTTTGTTAGAGATAGTCTTAGTATGCCTGGCAGTTTTTCTCTGTGTTTTAGTTTGTGTTGATCCTGCCTTCTTAATTTGTATAATTGCGCTTTCTTATGTTAATAAAGAAGGAGGAGATGTGGGAGTGTGGCCATGGGGGTCGACAAGCCCCATGGTTGGTGATAACATCAGACTCTTAATGATGAGACCATCAGGAAAGTAAAGCCTTGAGAGGGAACAAAGAAGGGTGATTCAGGAGACACCTTAAAAAGGGACATGAAGAACAGGAACAGGGACAGGCTAACAGAGCAGGGAGAAACAAAAAACAGCATATGGGAGGGTCCCACTGGCATATGCTGGACCCAAAAACAAGGACTCCAGGAGTTGGAGGGGCAGCCAGAGCCCCCCAGCTGGGCAGCACTCTGTGCCTGCCTCTCCCAGGGATGGGGTTACAAAGTTTGTTAAAGATGGAATTAGTATGCCTGGCAGTTTTTCTCTGTATTTTAGTTTGTGTTAATAGTTCTTTCTTAATTTGTGTTACTCTTCCTTTCTTATTTTCTGTTAATCGCGCCTTCTTAATTTGTGTTAAACCTGCTTTCTTAATTTGTGTTAATCGCGCTTTCTTATGTTAATAAAGAAGGGGGAGATGTGGGAGCATGACCATGGGGGTGGACAAGTCCCATGGTTGGTGATAACATCCGACTATTAAAGTAGAGACCATCAGGAAAGCAAAGAGTTGAAAGGGAACACAGAAGGGTGATTCAGGAGACACCTTAAACAGGGACATGAAGAACAGGAACAGGGATAGTCTAACAGAACAGGGACGAAAACAAAAAAGGAATGAATAGGGACAGGCTATCAGAACAGGGACAAACAAAAAACAGCGTATGGGAGGGTCTCGTTGGCATACGCAGGACCCTAAAACAAGGACTCCAGGAGTTGGAGGGGCAGCCAGAGCCCCCTGGCTGGGCAGTACTGAGTGCCTGCCTCTCCCAGGGATGGTTTTACAAAGGTTGTTAAAGATAGACTTAGTATGCCTGGCAGTTTTTCTCTGTGTTTTAGTTTGTGTTAATAGTGCTTTCTTAATTTGTGTTTCTCTTGCTTTCTTAATTTCTGTTAATCGCGCCTTCTTAATTTGTGTTAAACCTGCTTTCTTAATTAGTGTTAATCGAGCTCTCCTATGTTAATAAAGAAGGGGGAGATGTGGGAGCCTGGCCATGGGGGTCGACAAGTCCCATGGTTGGTGATAACATCCGACTCTTAAAGATGAGGCCATCAGGAAAGTAAAGAGTTGAGAGGGAACAAAGAAGGGTGATTCAGGAGACACCTTAACCAGGGACATGAAGAACAGGAACAGGGACCGGCTAACAGAGCAGGGAGAAACAAAAAACAGCATATGGGAGGGTCCCACTGGCATAGGCAGGACCCACAAACAAGGACTCCAGGAGTTGGAGGGGCAGCCAGAGACCCCCGGCTGGGCAGGACTCAGTGCCTGCCTCTCCCAGGGATGGTTTTACAAAGATTGTTAAAGATAGACTTAGTATGCCTGGCAGTTTTTCTCTGTGTTTTAGTTTGTGTTGATCCTGCCTTCTTAATTTGTGTTACTCTTGCTTTCTTAATTTCTGTTAATCGCGCCTTCATAATTTGTGTTAAACCTGCTTTCTTAATTTGTGTTAATCGAACTCTTTTATGTTAATAAAGAAGGGGGAGTTGTGGGAGCATGGCCATGGGGGTCGACAAGTCCCATGGTTGGTGATAACATCCGACTCTTAAAGATGAGACCATCAGGAAAGTAAAGCCTTGAGAGGGAACAAAGAAGGGTGATTCAGGAGACACCTTAAGCAGGGACATGAAGAACAGGAACAGGGGCAGGCTAACAGAGCAGGGAGAAAGAAAAAACAGCATATGGGAGGGCCCCACTGGCGTATGCTGGACCCACAAACAAGGACTCCAGGAGTTGGAGGGGCAGCCAGAGCCCCCCGGCTGGGCAGCACTCAGTGCCTGCCTCTCCCAGGGATGGTTTTACAAAGATTGTTAAAGATAGACTTAGTATGCCTGGCAGTTTTTCTCTGTGTTTTAGTTTGTGTTGATCCTGCCTTCTTAATTTGTGTTAATCGCGCTTTCTTATGTTAATAAAGAAGGGGAAGATGTGGGAGTGTGGCAATGGGGGTCGACAAGCCCCATGGTTGTTGATAACATCGGACTCTTAAGGATGAGACCATCAGGAATTTAAAGAGTTGAGAGGGAACAAAGAAGGGTGATTCAGGTGACACCTTCTTGTCTGGGGTGGCTAGTTCTCCAGCCATTAATGCATGGAAGTGGCTGGGTGTTTGCTGTTGCCGGGCAAAGTTGTTGACCAATGACTAGTTAGTGGAAAGGTACTGCTGTGAGGAGGAAGTTATAGGAAGGGAGCCTTTCCTGAATAAGGGATAGAATGAAGTTGTGCCCTCACTCTGAGAGATGAACTGATGCCCTCAGTAAGATAGAGTTCAAGTTATGTCATCAATAAAGAGGTAGCAGTTACAGATCCTGAAAGAACCCCGTTGTCCGTGCGGTCTTTACGCCACAACTCGCCCCCCAACAGGGACAAGAAAACGAACAGGGACGAGAAGAAAACAAACAGGGACATGAAGAACAGGAACAGGGACAGGCTATCAGAACAGGGACAAAAACAAAAAAGGAATGAATAGGGACAGGCAAACGGAACAGGAAAAAGAAAAAAAAAGGAATGAATAGGTACAGGCTAACAGAACAGGGACGAACAAAAAGAGCTTATGGGAGGGTCACGCTGGCTTACGCAGGACCCACAAACAAGGACTCCAGGAGTTGGAGGGGCAGCCAGAGCCCCCCAGCTGGGCAGCACTCAGTGCCTGCCTCTCCCAGGGATGGGGTTACAAAGTTTGTTAAAGATGGAATTAGTATGCCTGGCACTTTTTCTCTGTATTTTAATTTGTGTTAAGAGTGCTTCCTTAATTTGTGTTTCTCTGCTTTCTTAATTTCTGTTAATCGCGCCTTCTTAATTTGTGTTAAACCTGCTTTCTTAATTTGTGTTAATCGAGCTCTTCTATGTTAATAAAGAAGGGGGAGATGTGGGAGCCTGGCCATGGGGGTCGACAAGTCCAATGGTTGGTGATAACATCGGACTCTTAAGGATGAGACCATCAGGAAAGGAAAGCATTGAGAGGGAACAAAGAAGGGTGATTCAGGAGACGCCTTAAACAGGGACATGAAGAACAGGAACAGGGATAGTCTAACAGAACAGGGAGGAAAACAAAAAAGGAATGAATAGGGACAGGCTATCAGAACAGGGACAAACAAAAAACAGCGTATGGGAGGGTCTCGCTGGCATAGGCAGGACCCACAAAAAAGGACTCCAGGAGTTGGAGGGGCAGCCAGAGCCCCCCAGCTGGGAAGCACTCAGTGCCTGCCTCTCCCAGGGATGGGGTTACAAAGTTTGTTAAAGATAGACTTAGTATGCCTGGCAGTTTTTCTCTGTGTTTTAGTTTGTGTTGATCCTGCCTTCTTAATTTGTGTTAATCGCGCTTTCTTATGTTAATAAAGAAGGGGAAGATGTGGGAGTGTGGGCATGGGGGTCGACAAGCCCCATGTTTGGTGATAACATCCGACTATTAAAGTAGAGACCATCAGGAAAGTAAAGCCTTGAGAGGGAGCAAAGAAGGGTGATTCAGGAGACACCTTAAAAAGGGACATGAAGAACAGGAACAGGGATAGTCTAACAGAACAGGGACAAAAACAAAAAAGGAATGAATAGGGACAGGCTATCAGAACAGGGACAAACAAAAAACAGCATATGGGAGGGTCTCGCTGGCGTATGCTGGACCCACAAACAAGGACTCCAGGAGTTGGAGGGGCAGCCAGAGCCCCCCGGCTGGGCAGCACTCAGTGCCTGCCACTCCCCAGGATGGTTTTACAAAGATTGTTAAAGATAGACTTAGTATGCCTGGCAGTTTTTCTCTGTGTTTTAGTTTGTGTTGATCCTGCCTTCTTAATTTGTGTTACTCTTGCTTTCTTAATTTCTGTTAATCGCGCCTTCATAATTTGTGTTAAACCTGCTTTCTTAATTTGTGTTAATCGAGCTCTTTTATGTTAATAAAGAAGGGGGAGTTGTGGGAGCATGGCCATGGGGGTCGACAAGTCCCATGGTTGGTGATAACATCCGACTCTTAAAGATGAGACCATCAGTAAAGTAAAGCCTTGAGAGGGAACAAAGAAGGGTGATTCAGGAGACACCTTAAGCAGGGACATGAAGAACAGGAACAGGGGCAGGCTAACAGAGCAGGGAGAAACAAGAAACAGCATATGGGAGAGTCCAACTGGCGTATGCTGGACCCACAAACAAGGACTCCAGGAGTTGGAGGGGCAGCCAGAGCCCCCCGGCTGGGCAGCACTCAGTGCCTGCCTCTCCCAGGGATGGTTTTATAAAGATTGTTAAAGATAGACTTAGTATGCCTGGCAGTTTTTCTCTGTGTTTTAGTTTGTGTTGATCCTGCCTTCTTAATTTGTGTTAATTGCGCTTTCTTATGTTAATAAAGAAGGGGAAGTTGTGGGAGTGTGGCAATGGGGGTCAACAAGCCCCATGGTTGGTGATAACATCCGACTCTTAAGGATGAGACCATCAGGAATTTAAAGAGTTGAGAGGGAACAAAGAAGGGTGATTCAGGTGACACCTTGTTGTCTGGGGTGGCTAGTTCTCCAGCCATTAATGCATGGAAGTGGCTGGGTGTTTGCTGTTGCCGGGCAAAGTTGTTGACCAATGACTAGTTAGTGGAAAGGTACTGCTGTGAGGCGGAAATTATAGGAAGGGAGCCTTTCCTGAATAAGGGATAGAATGAAGTTGTGCCCTCACTCTGAGAGATGAAGTTATGCCCTCAGTAAGAGAGAGTTCAAGTTATGTCATCAATAAAGAGGTAGCAGTTACAGATCCTGAAAGAACCCCGTTGTCCGTGCGGTCTTTACGCCACAAATCGCCCCCCAACAGGGACATGAAACGAACAGGGACGAGAAGAAAACAAACAGGGACATGAAGAACAGGAACAGGGACAGGCTAACAGAACAGGGACAAAAACAAAAAAGGAATGAATAGGGACAGGCAAACGGAACAGGAAAAAAAAAAAAGGAATGAATAGGTACAGGCTAACAGAACAGGGACGAACAAAAAGAGCTTATGGGAGGGTCACGCTGGCTTACGCAGGACCCACAAACAAGGACTCCAGGAGTTGGAGGGGCAGCCAGAGCCCCCCGGCTGGGCAGCACTCAGTGCCTGCCTCTCCCAGGGACGGTTTTACAAAGATTGTTAAAGATAGACTTAGTATGCCTGGCAGTTTTTCTCTGTGTTTTAGTTTGTGTTGATCCTGCCTTCTTAATTTGTGTTAATCGCGCTTTCTTAAGTTAATAAAGAAGGGGAAGATGTGGGAGTGTGGCCATGGGGGTCGACAAGCCCCATGGTTGGTGATAACATCCGACTATTAAAGTAGAGACCATCAGGAAAGTAAAGAGTTGAGAGGGAACAAAGAAGGGTGATTCAGGAGACACCTTAAACAGGGACATGAAGAACAGGAACAGGGATAGTCTAACAGAACAGGGACAAAAACAAAAAAGGAATGAATAGGGACAGGCTATCAGAACAGGGACAAACAAAAAACAGCGTATGGGAGGGTCTCGCTGGCATAGGCAGGACCCACAAACAAGGACTCCAGGAGTTGGAGGGGCAGCCAGAGCTCCCCGGCTGGGCAGTACTCAGTGCCTGCCTCTCCCAGGGATGGGGTTACAAAGTTTGTAAAAGATGGAATTAGTATGCCTGGCAGTTTTTCTCTGTGTTTTAGTTTGTGTTAATAGTGCTTTCTTAATTTGTGTTACTCTTGCTTTCTTAATTTCTGTTAATCGCGCCTTCTTAATTTGTGTTAAACCTGCTTTCTTAATTTGTGTTAATCGAGGTCTTTTATGTTAATAAAGAAGGGGGAGATGTGGGAGCATGGCCATGGGGGCCCACAAGTCCCATGGTTGGTGATAACATCCAACTCTTAAAGATGAGGCCATCAGGAAAGTAAAGAGTTGAGAGGGAACAAAGAAGGGTGATTCAGGAGACACCTTAAACAGGGACATGAAGAACAGGAACAGGGACAGGCTAACAGAGCAGGGAGAAACAAAAAACAGCATATGGGAGTGTCCCACTGGCATAGGCAGGACCCACAAACAAGGACTCCAGGAGTTGGAGGGGCAGCCAGAGCCCCCCAGCTGGGCAGCACTCAGTGCCTGCCTCTCCCAGGGATGGTTTTACAAAGATTGTTAAAGATAGACTTAGTATGCCTGGCAGTTTTTCTTTGTGTTTTAGTTTGTGGTGATCCTGCCTTCTTAATTTGTGTTAATCGCGCTTTCTTATGTTAATAAAGAAGAAGGAGATGTGGGAGTGTGGCCATGGGGGTCGACAAGCCCCATGGTTGGTGATAACATAGGACTCTTAAGGATGAGACCATCAGGAATTTAAAGAGTTGAGAGGGAACAAAGAAGGGTGATTCAGGTGACACCTTCTTGTCTGGGGTGGCTAGTTCTCCAGCCATTAATGCATGGAAGTGGCTGGGTGTTTGCTGTTGCCGGGCAAAGTTGTTGACCAATGGCTAGTTAGTGGAAAGGTACTGCTGTGAGGCGGAAGTTATAGGAAGGGAGCCTTTCCTGAATAAGGGATAGAATGAAGTTGTGCCCTCACTCTGAGAGATGAAGTTATGCCTTCAGTAAGAGAGAGTTCAAGTTATGTCATCAATAAAGAGGTAGCAGTTACAGATCCTGAAAGAACCCAGTTGTCCGTGCGGTCTTTACGCCACAAATCGCCCCCCAAAAGGGACATGAAAACGAACAGGGACGAGAAGAAAACAAACAGGGAAATGAAGAACAGGAACAGGGACAGGCTAACAGAACAGGGACAAAAAAAAAAAGGAATGAATAGGGACAGGCAAACGGAACATGGACAAAAACAGAAAAGAAATGATCAGGTACAGGCTAACAGAACAGGGATGACCAAAAAGAGCATATGGGAGGGTCACGATGGTTTACGCAGGACCCCCAAACCAGGACTCCAGGAGTTGGAGGGGCAGCCAGAGCCCCCCGGCTGGACAGCACTCAGTGCCTGCCTCTCCCAGGGATGGGGTTACAAAGTTTGTTAAAGATGGAATTACTATGCCTGGCAGTTTTTGTCTGTATTTTAGTTTGTGTTACTAGTGCTTTCTTAATTTGTGTTACTCTTGCTTTCTTAATTTCTGTTAATCGAGCCTTCTTAATTTGTGTTAAACCTGCTTTCTTAATTTGTGTTAATTGCGCTTTCTTATGTTAAAAAAGAAGGGGAAGATGTGGGAGTGATGCCACGGGGGTCGACAAGCCCCATGGTTGGTGATAACATCGGACTCTTAAGGATGAGACCATCAGGAAAGTAAAGCCTTGAGAGGGAACAAAGAAGGGTGATTCAGGAGACACCTTAACCAGGGACATGAAGAACAGGAACAGGGATAGTCTAACAGAACAGGGACGAAAACAAAAAAGTAATGAATAGGGACAGGCTATCAGAACAGGGACAAACAAAAAACAGCGTATGGGAGGGTCTCGCTGGCATAGGCAGGACCCACAAACAAGGACTCCAGGAGTTGGAGGGGCAGCCAGAGCCCCCCGGCTGCGCAGCACTCAGTGCCTGCCTCTCCCAGGGATGGGTTTACAAAGGTTGTTAAAGATAGACTTAGTATGCCTGGCAGTTTTTCTCTGTGTTTTAGTTTGTGTTGATCCTGCCTTCTTAATTTGTGTTAATCGCGCTTTCTTATGTTAATAAAGAAGAAGGAGATGTGGGAGTGTGGCCATGGGGGTCGACAAGCCGCATGGTTGGTGATAACATAGGACTCTTAAGGATGAGACCATCAGGAATTTAAAGAGTTGAGAGGGAACAAAGAAGGGTGATTCAGGTGACACCTTCTTGTCTGGGGTGGCTAGTTCTCCAGCCATTAATGCATGGAAGTGGCTGGGTGTTTGCTGTTGCCGGGCAAAGTTGTTGACCAATGACTAGTTAGTGGAAAGGTACTGCTGTGAGGCGGAAGTTATAGGAAGGGAGCCTTTCCTGAATAAGGGATAGAATGAAGTTGTGCCCTCACTCTGAGAGAGGAAGTTATGCCCTCAGTAAGAGAGAGTTCAAGTTATGTCATCAATAATGAGGTAGCAGTTACAGATCCTGAAAGAACCCCGTTGTCCGTGCGGTCTTTACGCCACAAATCGCCCCCCAACAGGGACATGAAAACGAACAGGGACGAGAAGAAAACAAACAGGGACATGAAGAAGAGGAACAGGGACAGGCAAACAGCACAGGGACAAAAACAAAAAAGGAATGAATAGGGACAGGCAAACGGAACAGGGACAAAAACAGAAAAGGAATGATCAGCTACAGGCTAACAGAACAGGGATGACCAAAAAGAGCATATGGGAGGGTCACGATGGTTTACGCAGGACCCCCAAACAAGGACTCCGGGAGTTGGAGGGGCAGCCAGAGCCCCCCAGCTGGGCAGCACTCAGTGCCTGCCTCTCCCACGAAAGGGGTTACAAATTCTGTTAAAGATGGAATTAGTATGCTTGGCAGTTTTTCTCTGTGTTTTAGTTTGTGTTAATAGTGCTTTCTTAATTTGTGTTACTCTTGCTTTCTTAATTTCTGTTAATCGCGCCTTCTTAATTTGTGTTAAACCTGCTTTCTTAATTTGTGTTAATCGAGCTCTTTTATGTTAATAAAGGAGGGGGAGATGTGGGAGCATGGCCATGGGGGTCGACAAGTCCCATGGTTGGTGATAACATCTGACTAATAAAGTAGAGACCATCAGGAAAGTAAAGCCTTGAGAGGGAACAAAGAAGGGTGATTCAGGAGACACCTTAAACAGGGACATGAAGAACAGGAACAGGGATAGTCTAACAGAACAGGGACGAAAACAAAAAAGGAATGAATAGGGACAGGCTAACAGAACAGGGACAAACAAAAAACAGAGTATGGGAGGGTCTCGTTGGCAAAGGCAGGACCCACAAACAAGGACTCCAGGAGTTGGAGGGGCAGCCAGAGCCCCCCAGCTGGGCAGCACTCAGTGCCTGCCTCTCCCAGGGATGGGGTTACAAAGTTTGTTAAAGATGGAATTAGTATGCCTGGCAGTTTTTCTCTGTATTTTAGTTTGTGTTAATAGTTCTTTCTTAATTTGTGTTACTCTTCCTTTCTTAATTTCTATTAATCGCGCCTTCTTAATTTGTGTTAAACCTGCTTTCTTAATTTGTGTTAATCAAGCTCTTTTATGTTAATAAAGAAGGGGGAGATGTGGGAGCATGACCATGGGGGTGGACAAGTCCCATGGTTGGTGATAACATCCGACTATTAAAGTAGAGACCATCAGGAAAGTAAAGAGTTGAAAGGGAACACAGAAGGGTGATTCAGCAGACACCTTAAACAGGGACATGAAGAACAGGAACAGGGATAGTCTAACAGAACAGGGACAAAAACAAAAAAGGAATGAATAGGGATAGGCTATCAGAACAGGGACAAAAACAGAAAAGGAATGAATAGGTACAGGCTAACAGAACAGGGACGAACAAAAAGAGGGTATGGGAGGGTCACGCTGGCTTACGCAGGACCCCCAAACAAGGACTCCAGGAGTTGGAGGGGCAGCCAGAGCCCCCCGGCTCGGCAGCACTCAGTGCCTGCCTCTCCCAGGGATGGGGTTACAAAGGTTGTTAAAGATGGAATTAGTATGCCTGGCAGTTTTTCTCTGTATTTTAGTTTGTGTTAATAGTTCTTTCTTAATTTGTGTTACTCTTCCTTTCTTATTTTCTGTTAATCGCGCCTTCTTAATTTGTGTTAAACCTGCTTTCTTAATTTGTGTTAATCAAGATCTTTTATGTTAATAAAGCAGGGGGAGATGTGGGAGCATGGCCATGGGGGTCGACAAGTCCCATGGTTGGTGATAACATCCGACTCTTAAAGATGAGGCCATCAGGAAAGTAACCAGTTGAGAGGGAACAAAGAAGGGTGATTCAGGAGACACCTTAAACAGGGACATGAAGAACAGGAACAGGGATAGTCTAACAGAACAGGGAGAAACAAAAAACAGCATATGGGAGGGTCCCACTGGCATATGCTGGACCCACAAACAAGGACTCCAGGAGTTGGAGGGGCAGCCAGAGCCCCCCGGCTGGGCAGCACTCAGTGCCTGCCTCTCCCAGGGATGGTTTTACAAAGGTTGTTAAACATAGACTTAGTATGCCTTGCAGTTTTTCTCTGTGTTTTAGTTTGTGTTGATCCTGCCTTCTTAATTTGTGTTAATCGCGCTTTCTTATGTTAATAAAGAAGGGGGAGATGTGGGAGTGTGGCCATGGGGGTCGACAGGCCCCATGGTTGGTGATAACATAGGACTCTTAAAGATGAGGCCATCAGGAATTTAAAGATTTGAGAGAGAACAAAGAAGGGTGATTCAGGTGACACCTTAAACAGGGACATGAAGAACAGGAACAGGGATAGTCTAACAGAACAGGGACAAAAACAAAAAAGGAATGAATAGGGACAGGCTATCAGAACAGGGACAAACAAAAAACAGCGTATGGGAGGGTCTCGCTGGCATAGGCAGGACCCCCAAACAAGGACTCCTGGAGTTGGAGGGGCAGACAGAGCCCCCCAGCTGGGCAGCACTCAGTGCCTGCCTCTCCCAGGGATGGGGTTACAAAGTTTGTTAAAGATGGAATTAGTATGCCTGGCAGTTTTTCTCTGTATTTTAATTTGTGTTGATCCTGCTTTCGTAATTTGTGTTTCTCTAGCTTTCTTAATTTCTGTTAATCGCGCCTTCTTAATTTGTGTTAAACCTGCTTTCTTAATTTGTGTTAATCGATCTCTTTTATGTTAATAAAGAAGGGGGAGATGTGGGAGCATGGCCATGGGGGTCGACAAGCCCCATGGTTGGTAATAATATCCGACTCTTAAGGATGAGACCATCAGGAATTTAAAGAGTTGAGAGGGAACAAAGAAGGGTGATTCAGGTGACACCTTGTTGTCTGGGGTGGCTTGTTCTCCAGCCATTAAAGCATGGAAGTTGCTGGGTGTTTGCTGTTGCCGGGCAAAGTTGTTGACCAATGACTAGTTAGTGGAAAGGTACTGCTGTGAGGCGGAAATTATAGGAAGGGAACCTTTCCTGAATAAGGGATAGAATGAAGTTGTGCCCTCACTCTGAGTGATGAAGTTATGCCTTCAGTAAGAGAGAGTTCAAGTTATGTCATCAATAAAGAGGTGGCAGTTACAGATCCTGAAAGAACCCCGTTGTCCGTGCGGTCTTTACGCCACAAATCGCCCCCCAACAGGGACATGAAAACGAACAGGGACAAGAAGAAAACAAACAGGGACATGAAGAACAGGAACAGGGACAGGCTAACAGCACAGGGACAAAAACAAAAAAGGAATGAATAGGGACAGGCAAACGGAACAGGGACAAAAACAGAAAAGGAATGAATAGGTACAGGCTAACAGAACAGGGACGAACAAAAAGAGCTTATGGGAGGGTCACGCTGGCTTACGCAGGACCCCCAAACAAGGACTCCAGGAGTTGGAGGGGCAGCCAGAGCCCCCCCAGCTGGGCAGCACTCAGTGCCTGCCTCTTCCTGGGATGGGGTTGCAAAGTTTGTTAAACACAGACTCAGTATGCCTGGCAGTTTTTCTCTGTGTTTTAGTTTGTGTTAATAGTGCTTTCTTAATTTGTGTTACTCTTGCTTTCTTAATTTCTGTTAATCGCGCCTTCTTAATTTGTGTTAAACCTGCTTTCTTAATTTGTGTTAATCGAGCTCTTTTATGTTAATAAAGAAGGGGGAGATGTGGGAGCGTGGCCATGGGGGTCGACAGGCCCCATGGTTGGTAATAACATCCGACTCTTAAAGATGAGACCATCAGGAAAGTAAAGCCTTGAGAGGGAACAAAGAAGGGTGATTCAGGAGACACCTTAAACAGGGACATGAAGAACAGGAACAGGGATAGTCTAACAGAACAGGGACAAAAACAAAAAAGGAATGAATAGGGACAGGCTATCAGAACAGGGACAAACAAAAAACAGCGTATGGGAGGGTCTTGCTGGCATAGGCAGGACCCACAAACAAGGACTCCAGGAGTTGGAGGGGCAGCCGGAGCCCCCCAGCTGGGAAGCACTCAGTGCCTGCCTCTCCCAGGGATGGGGTTACAAAGTTTGTTAAAGATAGTCTTAGTATGCCTTGCAGTTTTTCTCTGTATTTTAGTTTGTGTTAATAGTGCTTTCTTAATTTGTGTTACTCTTGCTTTCTTAATTTCTGTTAATCGCGCCTTCATAATTTGTGTTAAACCTGCTTTCTTAATTTGTGTTAATCGAGCTCTTTATGTTAATAAAGAAGGGGGACTTGTGGGAGCCTGGCCATGGGGGTCGACAAGTCCCATGGTTGGTGATAACATCGGACTCTTAAGGATGAGACCATCAGGAAAGTAAAGCCTTGAGAGGGAACAAAGAAGGGTGATTCAGGAGACACCTTAAGCAGGGACATGAAGAACAGGAACAGGCTAACAGAGCAGAGAGAAACAAAAAACTGCATATGGGAGGGTCCCACTGGCGTATGCTGGACCCACAAACAAGGACTCCAGGAGTTGGAGGGGCAGCCAGAGCCCCCCGGCTGGGCAGCACTCAGTGCCTGCCTCTCCCAGGGATGGTTTTACAAAGATTGTTAAAGATAGACTTAGTATGCCTGGCAGTTTTTCTCTGTGTTTTAGTTTGTGTTGATCCTGCCTTCTTAATTTGTGTTAATCGTGCTTTCTTATGTTAATAAAGAAGGAGGAGATGTGGGAGTGTGGCCATGGGGGTCGACAAGCCCCATGGTTGGTGATAACATCCGACTGTTAAAGTAGAGACCATCAGGAAAGTAAAGCCTTGCGAGGGAACAAAGAAGGGTGATTCAGGAGACACCTTAAGCAGGGACATGAAGAACAGGAACAGGGATAGTCTAACAGAACAGGGACGAAAACAAAAAGGGAATGAATAGGGACAGGCTATCAGAACAGGGGCAAACAAAAAACAGCGTATGGGAGGGTCTCGCTGGCATAGGCAGGACCCACAAACAAGGACTCCAGGAGTTGGAGGGGCAGCCAGAGCCCCCCGGCTGGGCAGCACTCAGTGCCTGCCTCTCCCAGGGATGGGGTTACAAAGGTTGTTAAAGATGGAATTAGTATGCCTGGCAGTTTTTCTCTGTATTTTAGTTTGTGTTAATAGTGCTTTCTTAATTTGTGTTACTCTTGCTTTCTTAATTTCTGTTAATCGCGCCTTCTTAATTTGTGTTAAACCTGCTTTCTTAATTTGTGTTAATCGAGCTCTTTTATGTTAATAAAGAAGGGGGAGATGTGGGAGCCTCGCCATGGGGGTCGACAAGTCCCATGGTTGGTGATAACATCGGACTCTTAAGGATGAGACCATCAGGAATTTAAAGAGTTGAGAGGGAACAAAGAAGGGTGATTCGGGTGACACCTTCTTGTCTGGGGTGGCTAGTTCTCCAGCCATTAATGCATGGAAGTGGCTGGGTGTTTGCTGTTGCCGGGCAAAGTTGTTGACCAATGACTAGTTAGTGGAAAGGTACTGCTGTGAGGCGGAAGTTATAGGAAGGGAGCCTTTCCTGAATAAGGGATAGAATGAAGTTGTGCCCTCACTCTGAGAGATGAAGTTATGCCCTCAGTAAGAGAGAGTTCAAGTTATGTCATCAATAAAGAGGTAGCAGTTACAGATCCTGAAAGAACCCCGTTGTCCGTGCGGTCTTTACGCCACAAATCGCCCCCCAACAGGGACAAGAAAACGAACAGGGACGAGAAGAAAACAAACAGGGACATGAAGAACAGGAACAGGGACAGGCTAACAGAACAGGGACAAAAACAAAAAAGGAATGAATAGGGACAGGCAAATGGAACAGGAAAAAAAAAAAAAAGGAATGAATCGGTACAGGCTAACAGAACAGGGACGAACAAAAAGAGCTTATGGGAGGGTCACGCTGGCTTACGCAGGACCCACAAACAAGGACTCCAGGAGTTGGAGGGGCAGCCAGAGCCCCCCGTCTGGGCAGCACTCAGTGCCTGCCTCTCCCAGGGATGGGGTTACAAAGTTTGTTAAAGATGGAATTAGTATGCCTGGCAGTTTTTCTCTGTATTTTAGTTTGTGTTGATCCTGCCTTCTTAATTTGTGTTAATTGCGCTTTCTTATGTTAATAAAGAAGGAGGAGATGTGGGAGAGTGGCCATGGGGGTCGACAAGCCCCATGGTTGGTGATCACATCCGACTCTTAAAGATGAGGCCATGAGGAAAGTAAAGCCTTGAGAGGGAACAAAGAAGGGTGATTCAGGAGACACCTTAAGCAGGGACATGAAGAACAGGAACAGGGACAGGCTAACAGAGCAGGGAGAAACAAAAAACAGCATATGGGAGGGTCCCACTGGCATATGCTGGACCCACAAACAAGGACTCCAGGAGTTGGAGGGGCAGCCAGAGCCCCCCGGCTGGGCAGCACTCAGTGCCTGCCTCTCCCAGGGATGGTTTTACAAAGATTGTTAAAGATAGACTTAGTATGCCTGGCAGTTTTTCTCTGTGTTTTAGTTTGTGTTGATCCTGCCTTCTTAATTTGTGTTAATTGCGCTTTCTTAAGTTAATAAAGAAGGGGGAGATGTGGGAGTTTGGCCATGGGGGTCGACAAGCCCCATGGTTGGTGATAACATCCGACTGTTAAGGATGAGACCATCAGGAATTTAAAGAGTTGAGAGGGAACAAAGAAGGGTGATTCAGGTGACACCTTCTTGTCTGGGGTGGCTAGTTCTCCAGCCATTAATGCATGGAAGTGGCTGGGTGTTTGCTGTTGCCGGGCAAAATTGTTGACCAATGACTAGTTAGTGGAAAGGTACTGCTGTGAGGCGGAAGTTATAGGAAGGGAGCCTTTCCTGAATAAGGGATAGAATGAAGTTGTGCCCTCACTCTGAGAGATGAAGTTATGCCCTCAGTAAGAGAGAGTTCAAGTTATGTCATCAATAAAGAGGTAGCAGTTACAGATCCTGAAAGAACCCCGTTGTCCGTGCGGTCTTCTAACCCTTCTAACAAAGAAGGGTTATTCAAAAGACACCTTAAACAGGGACATGAAGAACAGGAACAGGGATAGTCTAACAGAACAGGGACAAAAACAAAAAAGGAATGAATAGGGACAGGCTATCAGAACAGGGACAAACAAAAAACAGCGTATGGGAGGGTCTCGTTGGCATACGCAGGACCCTCAAACAAGGACTCCAGGAGTTGGAGGGGCAGCCAGAGCCCCCTGGCTGGGCAGTACTCAGTGCCTGCCTCTCCCAGGGATGGTTTTACAAAGGTTGTTAAAGATAGACTTAGTATGCCTGGCAGTTTTTCTCTGTGTTTTAGTTTGTGTTGATCCTGCCTTCTTAATTTGTGTTAATCGCGCTTTCTTAAGTTAATAAAGAAGGGGGAGATGTGGGAGTGTGGCCATGGGGGTCGACAAGCCCCATGGTTGGTGATAACATCCGACTGTTAAAGTAGAGACCATCAGGAAAGTAAAACCTTGAGAGGGAACAAAGAACGGTGATTCAGGAGACACCTTAACCAGGTACATGAAGAAGAGGAACAGGGATAGTCTAACAGAACAGGGACGAAAACAAAAAGGGAATGAATAGGGACAGGCTATCAGAACAGGGACAAACAAAAAACAGCATATGGGAGGGTCTCGCTGGCATACGCAGGACCCTCACACAAGGACTCCAGGAGTTGGAGGGGCAGCCAGAGCCCCCCGGCTGGGCAGCACTCAGTGCCTGCCTCTCCCAGGGATGGTTTTGCAAAGGTTGTTAAAGATAGACTTAGTATGCCTGGCAGTTTTTCTCTGTGTTTTAGTTTGTGTTGATCCTGCCTTCTTAATTTGTGATAATCGCGCTTTCTTATGTTAATAAAGAAGGAGGAGATGTGGGAATGTGGCCATGGGGGTCGACAAGCCCCATGGTTGGTAATAACATCCGACTCTTAAGGATGAGACCATCAGGAATTTAAAGAGTTGAGAGGGAACAAAGAAGGGTGATTCAGGTGACACCTTCTTGTCTGGGGTGGCTAGTTCTCCAGCCATTAAAGCATGGAAGTTGCTGGGTGTTTGCTGTTGCCAGGCAAAGTTGTTGACCAATGACTAGATAGTGGAAAGGTACTGCTCTGAGGCGGAAATTATAGGAAGGGAGCCTTTCCAGAATAAGGGATAGAATGAAGTTGTGCCCTCACTCTTAGAGATGAAGTTATGCCTTCAGTAAGAGAGAGTTCAAGATATGTCGTCAATAAAGAGGTAGCAGTTACAGATCCTGAAAGAACCCCGTTGTCCGTGCGGTCTTTACGCCACAAATCGCCCCCCAACAGGGACATGAAAACGAACAGGGACGAGAAGAAAACAAACAGGGACATGAAGAACAGGAACAGGGACAGGCTAACAGCACAGGGACAAAAACAAAAAAGGAATGAATAGGGACAGGCAAACGGAACAGGGACAAAAACAGAAAAGGAATGAATAGGTACAGGCTAACAGAACAGGGACGAACAAAAAGAGCTTATGGGAGGGTCACGCTGGCTTACGCAGGACCCACAAACAAGGACTCCAGGAGTTGGAGGGGCAGCCAGAGCCCCCCGGCTGGGCAGCACTCAGTGCCTGCCACTCCCAGGGATGGGGTTGCAAAGTTTGTTAAAGATAGTCTTAGTATGCCTGGCAGCTTTTCTCTGTGTTTTAGTTTGTGTTGATCCTGCCTTCTTAATTTGTGTTAATTGTGCTTTCTTATGTTAATAAAGAAGGGGAAGATGTGGGAGTGTGGCCATGGGGGTCGACAAGCCCCATGGTTGGTGATAACATCGGACTCTTAAAGTAGAGACCATCAGGAAAGTAAAGCCTTGAGAGGGAACAAAGAAGGGTGATTCAGGAGACACCTTAAGCAGGGACATGAAGAACAGGAACAGGGACAGGCTAACAGAACAGGGACAAAACAAAAAAGGAATGAATAGGGACATGCTATCAGTACAGGGACAAACAAAAAACAGCGTATGGGAGGGTCTCGCTGGCATAGGCAGGACCCACAAACAAGGACTCCAGGAGTTGGAGGGGCAGCCAGAGCCCCCCAGCTGGGAAGCACTCAGTGCCTGCCTCTCCCAGGGATGGGGTTACAAAGTTTGTTAAAAATGGAATTAGTATGCCTGGCAGTTTTTCTCTGTATTTTATTTTGTGTTAATAGTGCTTTCTTAATTTGTGTTACTCTTGCTTTCTTAATTTCTGTTAATCGCGCCTTCATAATTTGTGTTAAACCTGCTTTCTTAATTTGTGTTAATCGAGCTCTTTTACGTTAATAAAGAAGGGGGAGTTGTGGGAGCATGGCCATGGGGGTCGACAAGTCCCATGGTTGGTGATAACATCCGACTCTTAAGGATGAGACCATCAGGAATTTAAAGAGTTGAGAGGGAACAAAGAAGGGTGATTCAGGTGACACCTTGTTGTCTGGGGTGGCTTGTTCTCCAGCCATTAAAGCATGGAAGTTGCTGGGTGTTTGGTGTTGCCGGGCAAAGTTGTTGACCAATGACTAGTTAGTGGAAAGGTACTGCTGTGAGGCGGAAATTATAGGAAGGGAGCCTTTCCTGAATAAGGGATAGAATGAAGTTGTGCCCTCACTCTGAGAGATGAAGTTATGCCTTCAGTAAGATAGAGTTCAAGATATGTCATCAATAAAGAGGTAGCAGATACAGATCCTGAAAGAACCCCGTTGTCCGTGCGGTCTTTACGCCACAAATCGCCCCCCAACAGGGACATGAAAACGAACAGGGACGAGAAGAAAACAAACAGTGGAATGAAGAACAGGAACAGAGACAGGCAAACAGAACAAGGACAAAAACAAAAAAGGAATGAATAGGGACAGGCAAACGGAACAGGGACAAAAACAGAAAAGGAATGAATAGGTACAGGCTAACAGAACAGGGATGACCAAAAAGAGCATATGGGAGGGTCACGATGGCTTACGCAGGACCCCCAAACAAGGACTCCAGGAGTTGGAGGGGCAGCCAGAGCCCCCCGGCTGGGCAGCACTCAGTGCCTGCCTCTCCCAGGGATGGGTTTACAAAGGTTGTTAAAGATGGAATTAGTATGCCTGGCAGTTTTTCTCTGTATTTTAGTTTGTGTTAATAGTTCTTTCTTAATTTGTGTTACTCTTCCTTTCTTATTTTCTGTTAATCGCGCCTTCTTAATTTGTGTTAAACCTGCTTTCTTAATTTGTGTTAATCAAGATCTTTTATGTTAATAAAGCAGGGGGAGATGTGGGAGCATGGCCATGGGGGTCGACAAGTCCCATGGTTGGTGATAACATCCGACTCTTAAAGATGAGGCCATCAGGAAAGAAACCAGTTGAGAGGGAACAAAGAAGGGTGATTCAGGAGACACCTTAAACAGGGACATGAAGAACAGGAACAGGGATAGTCTAACAGAACAGGGAGAAACAAAAAACAGCATATGGGAGGGTCCCACTGGCATATGCTGGACCCACAAACAAGGACTCCAGGAGTTGGAGGGGCAGCCAGAGCCCCCCGGCTGGGCAGCACTCAGTGCCTGCCTCTCCCAGGGATGGTTTTACAAAGGTTGTTAAACATAGACTTAGTATGCCTTGCAGTTTTTCTCTGTGTTTTAGTTTGTGTTGATCCTGCCTTCTTAATTTGTGTTAATCGCGCTTTCTTAT